>NC_091123.1:29452567-30166317 GCF_040183065.1 Periplaneta americana | reverse complement strand
ACTTATTGGCTTTTAAGGAACCCGCATGTTCATTGCCGCCCTCACATAAGCCCGCCATCGGTCCCTATCCTGAGCAAGATTAATCCATTCTCTATCATCATATCCCACCTCCCTCAAATCCATTTTAATACTATCTTCCCATCTACGTCTCGGCCTCCCTAAAGGTATTTTCCCTCCGGCCTCCCAACTAACACTCTATACGCATTTATGGATTCGCCCATACGTGCTACATGCCCTGCCGATCTCAAACGTCTGGATTTAATGTTCCTAATTATGTCAGGTGAAGAATACAATGCGTGCAGTTCTGTGTTGTGTAACGTTCTCCATTCTCCTGTAACTTCATCCCTCTTAGCCCCAAATATTTTCCTAAGCACCTTATTGCGGATCGAGGAGACGGCTTCCAGATATGGAGGGTAGCTGTGAATATATTAAATAAGCAGTCGCGGACAGCCGATGAGGGGTGGTCCTCTAGCTTGGGGGTTGGGAGAAGGGCTAACAACCCATCACCGTAAAAAAAAGCTTGTTACGAATCCTTCAAATAAGCCATCACCATCCCCCAAAATACCGTATCATGGTGAAATACAATTCGGGCTATTACTAACAATAAGAACACACATCCTTCCCAACATCATGTCCTCGCGATCGATCGATCGGGCTGTATTTTATTAGAGTAACCTCACAGTCAATTGGCTGGTCTCCTAAATTGATACAACTCATCCTGCCTGTGGTTTTCCGTAGTTTTCCTAAGGCGCTAAGACACATGGGATGAACCCTGAAAGAAATGGGCCACGAATGTAGGCCTACAGTCTTAGAAAAAAAGTCTTGTTGCACAGGTACTTTTTAAGTCCCAGAAATGAGACAGTGCGCATGATCAAACATACAACGAAACAAAACTAATTTTATTATCTCAACTAGTCCTTCTGTCGCACGTCCTATGATCATGCGCACTGCCTCCTTTCTGGGATTTACAAAGTACTGTATCTGAGCGACATTACTTTTTTATAGTGCTGTTGATCGATCAAAATATTTAATCAATTAACTATTTGAATTTAATCGATTAATCGATTCATTAAATTTAACTTGTGTTCGGTGACGAGCATAAGTATCACATTAATGTTGTATATCTGTATATATTGCATCGTTATATTAAAAAAATTATTTTAGTTACTTAATAATATACTTATTATGAGGCGTATAATTTGTGTCAATTTCTCCGGGAATTTTTGAGACAAACATAAATACCAAAAAGTATGAAGACTCACTTGGTTAATACTGCTTCATCCATTGTTTTAAACATGTGAATGCATTCACATGCTCCGAATTAAGTGCCGCTCTCCGTTTAGTAACAATGTTTGCTGCTTCACTAAACATAAAAAAACTTTCTTTCTGTCAAGCACTTCTCCACGATCGTTCAATTTAAAACCAAACGTTTCACCTAGTTTACTTCTCAAATTCTCATATGACATAATGGAGTTTACACTTTTCACAAACCACAGAAACTGATTTTTTTGTCTTTATCAACACAGAAAACTGATTTCTTTTCTTTATCAAATTAAACACACAACCTTCAGTACAGAAACTGCAACTGAAAAACTACAACGGTCGAAACAGAAGACTGGCCCCTATTGTAATTTAATTACCAAATTTTAAAGAGAGAAGAAGGTAGTTACGCTCTCACTTGCACACAGTGTAGACATGGCCATTTTATAAGGAATGAGGGGGACGAATCCCAGAAAAGTATGTATTTTATATGCTAAGAAGATGAGCTGACAACAAGGTGGAAATGTGTCTTGCTTTTCTATAGCTTCCAAGTAGCTTACCGGTAAGTGTAGATAGCAGGAAATGGTCATTTCGGAGTTACCATGTTCTGATCAAACAACCGCAGAATTTTAGGTTATCTTTGATAAAATACTTTAGATAGTATAATATCACAGTCTAGTATATACAGTCACGAAGCTTGAGTTGTGAGGGTGCTAGGAACAATAGACTGTGCCGGTACCATTTCGCATTGTCTGTAATGAGGCGATATTAGCGATCCTAGTGATTAGCAACTATCTATGGATGCATATTTACTACGTATTGAGCTTCGTGACCATATATCCTACTAGACTGTGGTAATATACTCAAAATCCTACCTTTTATCACATATTTTTTTATAAAATATTGTGTCATATTCTAACTTTGATGTATAGGGCTCATACCAGCCGAGCACAGACGCGGCGTTATTCATTTTTAACATTTTGTTAATACACCTTGTTCAGCAGTAAACTCACAAATTCATTGATTTGCTTGTAGATCAATATTTCCCTGTCCTGTTCGACTCGGAACTGGAGCGTGTCCTAATTCATAAAATAGTGATGTTGGCGATAATGGTGATCTAGCGCTGATTTATATTCTGGTTCGTTTAGATAATAGGCCTATTAGGTTGAGCATCGCTTCTTTCATTAAGGTATTTAATATTGTATTTGGACAGGAGTTATGCGTCTATAGGGTGTTGTTATGTAAATCAAACTTTCCTTCCGATCGCTAATATCATGTTAATAGCTGAATTCGCAATGATGGCAAACACAGGTGAAGGCACCGCGGGGCGTTGGCATTGTAAATCCATTCTAATTCGAGCGGTCATTTGAAATGGAAATTAACATGAAGGCCTCTGTGTTCATGATGCCCTGTTGGTAAATTAATATCGGGCTTTTACCTTATGATAATAGAGCACAGACCCCGTGCGCACATGTGTCAGCTGACGGCTCCTCGTCAAAGAGGCCGAGTTCAAGTCCCGACGGATTTTGTGGAGATTTCGGATGATACTGTTGTCATTTTTAGGTAATAATACTTAGATTCCATTGTAATTGCAATCGTAAATTTAATATTTATTTATTTATTTACTTATTCATTCATTCGTCTATCTATCTATCTATCTATCTATCTATCTATCTATCTATCTATCTATCTATCTATCTATCTATCTATCTATCTATCTATCTATCTATCTATCTATCTACCTATCTACCTATCTACCTACCTACCTACCTACCTACCTACCTACCTACCTACCTACCTACCTATCTATCTATCTATCTATCTATCTATCTATCTATCTATCTATCTATCTATCTATCTATGTCCATAACAGGGCAAAGCCCCAATTACAATAGACAGTACACATAAAAAACACAAAATTGCATACAACACGAAAAAAGAAGTAAAACAGATACAAGTGTAATTACAAATTAAAAATGGAAAAGAGAAGAAAAAAACAAATAGATACCACCTAAAAAAATATACAGACACAGATATAAATAAAAAACACCAAATAAAAACTAATCAAAAAGAGCCAAGTACAGACATCACAGCCAAAAACGCAAAATGTAGGCGTAGCTATAATTGGCAAATTGCAGAGCAAATACAACACCATGTTAATAAATTCAATATACAGCACTACACAGCAGGCCCAATAGGCTCAATTCATTTATTCAAAAAACTCACCAACACAGAACATGTGTTTCAGGTAATGCTTTACATAACTTTTTCTTGTACATATTGTACGATAACGAAAAATCTAAATCCTGTTTATTTGATAGATGATTGTAAGTTCGAAGCATTAATAAAAGTGGAGACATTTTATGAGATAGTGTCCATAATTAATAGATAATTGTGACTAGTCCACCGCTGTGGAGTAGGTTAGTACGTCTGACCGTGAAACGAGGGAGCCCGGACTGAAATTCTGGTTGGGGCAAGATAGCTGGTTCGGAGGTTTTCCGGGATTTTCCCTAAACAACTGAATCAGAATTGCCGGGTAACTTTTGGCGTTGGACTTAGGACTCATTTCGCCATCATTAATTCACATATCATCATCATCATCATCATCCATATTATAGCCCCGGTTAAGTTCATGGTGCGGTATGCTGTACTTGTACAAGATCGCGGCCGTTCGACTACCCAATCGTTCACAGCACAGGAATGGGAAACTCGTATTGTAAACAGAGCAGTCAGTACGAGTATGTGCGTACAACAGCAACTGTAGCGGGAGAAGCTAAGCTATCTGAGAGTGGCTGTTTCCCGTCCCTGGGCAAGCACAATAAGCCCCAGGCTGCAGTGTAAGCCTTCGGGTCCCTCCTCTGTACAAGAGAAAAAAATGACTATGATTTAATTATATTAATAATTAGTAGAAATACCTAGAACGGAAGTGTATTAAAATAAATTATTAAATAGGCTACCGAGTAACATTTCAGTTGCAAACCACGCTTTGAAAATCTAAACATGTAATATACTAGAGCATTCAATAAGTAATGGCATCAATACTGTAAATCAAGGCTCCTAGCAGTGAGCATCGGAATCTTTTAGTACGTAGGCCTAATAGAGGACCGGTTATTGCATAAATGTGGATTATTAAAAGTTTTTAAGCATATTTTATTAAGGGGTTAGACACAGCTTACAGCAGTAAGATTTTGAAAAAAAAAAACCAACATTTTTTTCTTCCATTAATATATCTTGTACAGTAATGAAAATTAATATGTGTAAAACACTGTCCTTCTGCTATATGAAAAAAAAATATATATATTTTTACGATTTAAAAAAGTTATATATATATATATATATATATATATATATACACATACATATATATATAAGTTTATATTTTTTAAAAATTCAAAATGGTGGCAGTTCACGAGAACTGGACAATGGCAAAGCAACATAAACAACAAATTCAAACAGCTGAAATGTATTTCCTGAGAAGAGTCGCTGGTTATAATAGAACATGCAGAAAAATACATGCACATATTAGACAAGAAATTAAAATGTTTAACATTAACGAAAACATTCAAAACACCACGAATTGGTTAGGCTACATACAATGGACACAAGTAGATTAACAAAATTAATTTCAAACTATAAACTTACAAATGGAAGAAGAACAACAAGACGTCTCAACACAAGATAGAAAGGCCAAGAATTCCTTGAAGTCGGAATGGTTCAACCAGGTTCAACAAATATAAATTGATGATGATGATGATGATGATGATGATGATGATGATGATGATGATGATGATGATGATGATGATGATGATGATGAGTCCTGAGATTCGCTATGGGATGGTCTGGCATTCGTTTTACAGTTGGAGAAAAATCTCGGAAAAGAATAACACGAAAGAGTTCTGATGATGTTGATGAAGGTTTCTGGAATGTTGAGGCGTTCTATTGGTCAGATATAGATATAGATAGGTGTGTCGCATGTCTTAGGAATAGACACTGTCAATCATACCTGCCGGCTCCTTCATTGTGATTGGACAATGCCTTATAACACTCTGCACTGAAAAGTGCCAATCAGAGTGAAAAGACCTGAATTCTCTGTCTTATTCGCTCTCTTTTGAAGCAGGGACTGAAAACTGGCATAAAAACAATGGAAACTACGGACCAATAATGTTATAGAGCTTGACTTCTGAGTGCTGATTGGATAGTTTAAGGTACAGCTACACAACTCTTAATTTTTATACTACAAATAACATTCGTGGTGTTATATCATCCCTACTATCTAATACCACTACGATTACGAGGGGTGGATCCCGACGGATCCTTGTGAGTGGGCTTGCTTTAGTCCCCTGCGGTGGCTGAGAGGCCATATCTTCAGCTTGTTACGCAGGCGGTCCGGGTTCGAGTTCCTTTCAGACCTGGGATTTTCATTAAAAAGTCTATAGAGACACTTGTGGCGGACAAGATCGCAGTTGCGGTTTTTCTCGGGGTTCTCCCGTTTCTTCATATTAGGTATCTACATAATTCCGTCAACATTTCTCCATTCCGTCATCATTACCTAGCATTCCCCAAACTTCGGCTGGCGACGAACGGAGGAAGCTGGCCTAGGGACGATCCGGTGCTGTGATTAGCAGGGCTTCACAAATGCTCAAAATTGCACACGTCCAAATAGCAATGCAAAGGTGCAATGCACGGTGCAACGAGGTAAAGAATACTGCTGTGAGATACCCAAATACATCTTCCGTGATTATTGCAGTAAGTGTAGGGGGCGGAACTAGACGGCGAAGTCTGAGTCGAAAGGTTACGCAGTTTAGCGATCGATCTTTTTTTTTTTCCTCTAACCTTCAGAATAGTGTTGTTTAGATAAATAAAAACTACGTTTGTTATGTTTGGTTAGGCTACATTAAAATCGTAGGTTGGCAAAACATGTAAAGATAATTGTGTGGTATCGATCACTGAACGGAGCTTAACTTTGTTTATTTTAAGTTTTACTCAACTTGAATACGTGAACGATATTTTTCTGTCCTCAAGTGTACAAAAACAAAATTGCGGTCGAGAATTTCAGATGCTAATTTAAACCATATTCTCAGGGTTTCTGTCAGTCGTACTATTGCTCCTAATATAACTGGTATCATCGTTAAAAAAAAAAAAACATCAATACGTTACGTTTTATGTTAAGTGTTATGTTTCTGTCAATAAAAAAATATTCAAGTTACCTCAATACACTTCCTGTCAGATATTACTTAATGAAAACAAAAATTGTAAATAAATATGTAACTTACATTTATTTATTTCGCCGTCACGTATAAAGCTTGCACTGACACCCCCTCAGTACTGCCTTGTTAATGCATGTGCAAAGTGCATTGCGTAGTGTAGTGCACTCAGTGAAGCACTGGGTTAGAGCCTTGACGTAGCACAGTGGTAGAGCGCTCAGTACGTAGAACTGAGGGTCCTGGGTTTGAACCTCAGCGCCAGACTGAATTTTTCTCCATTATTAATAAATAGTAATCACAACAGAGAATTATGTAGAAACAAGGAAAAGTAATAGCATTATTATCATCATGTTATGAACATAAGGCGAATGCCAGGGAATCTATGAGAATCCTGGAACGCATCTCGCCAAATACATTTTCGCTGTCATCAAACTCATATTTTAAAAATTACATAACATGTGATCGTTGACAGGGAGTTGATGTTACAGTATCTCCTGAATTTATTAACGTCGAACAAACGTGACTAGTTGATTGCGAAAGAAAAAGAAACGAGTTTAAATTACACGTACTGTAATTTCCGATGACAGTGTTGATCCGCGCCGGTGACATATTGAAAGCGTGGTTCAAATGCCGATGTCGGGCGCACCGGAATTAATTTGTAGCCAACAATAGTCTTGTTTGTTTTCTGCTTGTTCTTGTTTTGTTTATGTATTACATTTCCGCCGCTTGCGGACTACCAGTCAAGAGTGGGTAGAAGGCTGTTTTTTCAGACCCTAGAATTCTAGATGATTCTTAATAATTAGAGTTTGGTCAGACTGAATAAGCGAAATCAGAACAAATTTTAAATATAGTTTGCTATACAAATGTATTATCCATAGAGCAGGCGATAGATGAGAACTAAAAAACATTTTATTATAAATTATGTAGGCCTATATGATGTATTTAATGACAACTTTAATAACACTTTCGAACAAAGACACTCATAAAGTATTTTTTATTTAGGAAAGTGAAGTATTTTATATTTTGGGCTTTTTAAGCTATTAAAAAAATTGTGATATACTACTGACAGAACTTACAGTAGTAACAACTTATAAATATTGTATTTCAAAATGTATGAGTGAGCGAGTGAGTGAGTGAGTGAGTGAGTGAGTGAGTGAGTGAGTGAGTGAGTGAGTGAGTGAGTGAGCCTTCTATGTCCCATTTAAGAGCTGAGGTCTTCTAAGAAGAAAGAACTCGTTTCAGAGTCTCACATGGAGTATTTAAAATACAATCATAATATTCAGTATAGGCCTACCTGTGAGATAACTTATATATTCCATGTCACTATCAATTATGTTGAGTACATATTCTGGTCTAAAATAATATAACTTCCTCAATCACATAACTACATTGGATTAAATAACCACCGGCGTGGCTCAGTCGGTTAAGGCGACCGCCTGCCGGTCTGAAGTTGCGCTCGGGCGCGGGTTCGATCCCCGCTTGGGCTGATTATCTGGTTGGGTTTTTCCGACGTTTTCCCCAACTGTAAGGTGAATGCCAGGTATTCTATGGTGAATCCTCGGCCTCATCTCGTCAAATACCATCTCGCTATCACCAATCTCATCGACGCTAAATAACCTCGTAATTGATACAGCGTCGTTAAATAACCAACTAAAAACATTGGATAATGGGCCTACATAGTGTTTTCTTAAAGAGCGTGAAATAGGTATTTATACAGCAAAGTATAAAAGCAAACTCATTTTTGCTCGCGTGAGAGGTCTTTAAACGCGCCACCATGCAAAAATGACACACTTTGGACACTCAATATAACTTATATATGTATAAGACATACTTTGGAGATTGGTAGTGTAAATAATATAATATTTAGCCTACTATCATAACAAAAAGGTTATCTAAACAATTTGCATACGAAAAGTAAATCATTTCTGATCATCGTGAAACAAAGTTACTTATGACACATGTGCGGTAAGCAACTTTATCATACACTTCAAGGTCTACTAAGCTTATATTAACATTAATAGTAATAGCATTTTGTTTCTATGGTGACAGGTCTTTTTGTTAAGACAATAAATAAAGCTATTTGACCAACATGCGTGTGCTGTGGTCTCCTCTGTACTCGAATAATTTTATCATTCGTCTAAGGCTAATGTTCATAATATTACTCGTGGAAAAAAGTTCCACTTTAAACACAAGTTGCATAAATAACTTTTTTAATTGTCCTTCTGTTTTACCGACTTACCAATGTGGTATAGTGAAGGGTGTACCTATATGCCTATATCAACACTAAACTATATCAAAATGCAGATCTCCCTCCAAGAGCAGTTGGTACGATGTAGGATCACCCCAGAGACATCATAGAACCAGTAGGAGAAAAGGGACAAATTAAGTATACATAGTATTATTGTTATTCTAAAAAAAATATATATGTAGGCCTACAAACATACGGCCGCTAAGACATTAAAAGTTTTTCAAAGAAGTTCTTGAAAAGGCGAAACTACTTTAGCTAATACCGTAATCTAGCTTCTTGTCATATTTCTAAAGATTACATCACGTCACACTATACTATTTGAAAAATCCATCGTAATTGCGTAATTTTACGTAAATTTGTTACATAACAACAAAGTATTCACATTATTATGTAAACAGGAACTTCACCCATAATCAACGACGTCAAAATTTTCTACAGCCACTGAAAGCTCCTGTCCTTCACATTATCGACATTTAGATATGACATGAGTAATAGTTCTGCAAAGCGCATATTTATTCGCAATTTACTACATCATAACAGTGGGCCCATATTATGCTCTTACACAAGACTGAAAACAGGAGAGTTCATTTACCTATGTATAGGCTATTTCAAATAATTTCTGTGTTTGACATCTCACAGAAATAACAATAATATCACTCTTAATAAAAGACACAAATAATGAAAACTCAATCCTCTATTCGTGTGTGTTCTATCACGTGAACTGCAAAAGTCTACTTTTTCGAGGAAATTTTATCAGTATCAATAGAAAAAAATAAATATTGAATTAAAATTCGGAGAAATTTCATGATTTGGGAATGTGTAACAAAATTTTATGGCATTAATAAGATATCTTTGGCAAAATTAAAGTATTAAATTTAAGTAATTGATTAATAGCGGACTTACTCGTGTTAACTATGTAAGTCTGTGCGGCTTACAGCTGTTTCGGTGCTTCATCACACCATCCTCAGAGCCTCAAACACCATCTTCAGAGCCTCAAAGGCTCTGAGGATGGTGTGATGAAGCACCGAAACAGCTGTAAGCCGCACAGACTTACATAATTAACACGAGTAAGTCCGCTAGTTAATCAATTACTTATATTCAAGTGTTAAAAGTAGTGTATGCAAGATTCAAAATGGATTATTAAATTTACTTCGAAATAGTAGGCCTACTTAATCTTCAACATTGAATCCATTCAGCACACGACATATTCTTTACATTGTTACCTGGGCTTAAGAGTTAACGGTATACAAAATTAATAACCGCCTTTAACTATAGTATACAGAATGTACCGTAAGAATGTAATTAATTTCAAGGGGTTATTATTTTTTTAGACATTTCAAACAAAAAAGTTTAATATAATTTTCTCGTTTTTGCTTCCTTTTCGAGATAAAAATTGTTTTATATGAAATATTTCATAGCGTGTTTTGGGAAAGCCACTGATTTAATTCCAAATATGCATATCCATGGCGCTACAGCCCATGAAGGGCCAAGACCGACTAGCCGGCTGCTGGCCTCACGTCCACATGCCGAAGCAGAGGTGAACGATCATCCAACCAGAATGGAGGTATCGTGTCAAATATGCATATAAACATATATACTTAATACTAACAATAGCTTAATTGGTCTCAGTAAGATTTATGTTAGTTAAAAAATTCGGGATTAAAAAGAGAAATCCTAATAAAGGAGCAGGAACGTATTATCAAAAGTCTTACCATCACTGAGTGCAATATTAGGCCTTTTTTCTACTCATTGAGCTATTATCCCCTGCTGTGCTCAAGAAGGAAAACAGCCCACACACGGAATTCAGCGGGTTGATGTTTGGCTCTAATAGCCGTTGAACTAACGATGCGCCCGGAACATCTGTCACCATTATCATTAGCAACGTCAACTATCGAGGACGGAACCTGTTTCGTCATCATTCTTATGACGATTATGAACTATAAATAATAGGAATACTATCATAACGAGGGCATCATGCCAGAAGGGCGTATCAACAAAACTGCAACTTTGCATTAAATCCATTTAAATACAGAATAATTTTTCCTATCCTTGTCTACATAACAAGGTACTTTCTTTGATTCTTCTTCACGCCCATTTTAATTCTTAAATGTTTGTTTTCAAACATAAATAGGTTCCATTAAAATATTTCAACGACGTTGCATTTGTTGATACGCTCTTCTGATATGATGTCCACGATTTGACTTTTCTGCATCAATGCAAACTACTCCTGTATCTTTAGAATTTTGTGTAAATTTTTCGAGGAGAAATCCTTATGTGAAAATTTGATCTATACATGATTTTCCTACCGAAAAGCCACAGTATTTTTCCGATATTACGGTATTTATTTTCTAAGCGTTCTTTTATAATTCTAGAAAAGGGTTTTGGAATAGGATTCAATACTCATTTTCCACGATAATTCTGACAAGAACTTCTGTCTCTCTTCTTGTATACTGCGCTAACAATCTTAATTTCATAACAGAATTCATAGCGATATAACCGTTAAGGGGAGAGAATAGTTAAATATAGTGAAAAATCAGTAAATTTTCAATTCTTTACTTTAAAATCCGTTTTAATATATGAATTTAACGCCGGCTGCTGTGACACCATGTTTAAAGCTTAGTATTCCTAAATCACACTTTCAATTTTCCGTAACTTTAATTTTCTTCAAAAAGCATTATTCCTTCAAAATACTTTTGATATGTGAAAAATACATCACCTAAATGCACAAGGATTTTGAACGACACTAAACTCTGATTTCAATTTTCAATAACTTTAATTTTTCGCTTTATTCTACACAGAACGTTAATACGTATATATTTTCGGAACTATTAATGCTACATCCATGATTTGCCACACATTATTTAAGCTATTAGGAACTTTTCTCTGTAGCTAATGAAAACTTATTATTTTGTTTCATTTGAAAATATGCCTCCATATTTCTACAAAGGTACGTAGGTTACCTCTAAAATTAATTCTTAGTGTACATGTTTATCTTAAAATTCTAACAGCCAATATCAACATTGTGCTACAAACATTTAAATTTGGGTTCCAATTTTCTTTTTCAAAAACTAATCTTGAATTTAAGTTGTTGCAGTAATGACATTTCTACACACAAAAATTAACATTGTGCATCAATTATTAGGAAAACAATTCAAATTCAATCATCCTCTCCCTTTAAGTCAAAGAATTGCTATTGTACAGGTTTCATTATTCTTAAGTGATTCTTGTTCACTGCTAAAAAATTCACAGCCATTATTAGTATTTATGGCAAAGTCATCATAGCCTCTTTGCAGCATTTCCTGAATTTCCGCTGTAATGTTCTACTACAAGACACTAACTACTACTTTAGAGGAAATTTACATACTCTAATATTTATAAATACATTAACACATCACCGCTGTGAATCAAAAGCAGGTCCGCTAACTAGAAGCATTATGACTTGGGCTAAACAGCAAAATAGGGGAGAGTTGCGTAATTTGTACCGTTGCCTAAATTGTACTACCGTCTTGAAAATTAGTTCCTTGATAAGTGTTGTCATTTACGTCAAACATTGTGAACTACATCTACAAACATGCCATTTTATGAGAGACGAAGCCTGTGGGTTGTGTTGTGCAGACGTGAAGTGAACAAACTTGTTTTAGGTAGTTTCAATCTAGTTTTTGCGCTACCTGACTACAACAGTTACTTCCGAAAGGTAAGTGGAAGTTCACAATGCTATATATTATTTAAAACTACATTTATATATTGTAATTGTCACTAAGTTACAGACTTCTATTAGAAACCGTTAAGCTGCAAGAATTTAACAAAGAAAAAATGACGAGGTTGCATATTTTGTACCGGTTTCAGCTGCCTATAATGTACCGGTACAATATAGAGAATTTTCATTATAAATGTTTGAAATTATAGTGACGTATGAAGAAAAACATACCTAATTTAAATCAGAAATTATAATTTATTAACTTCTAATCATTTCAATATGAAATATAATACCGTACTGTAATATTTATTTTTAGGAAATAGAACACATTCAATTCTGAATTTAAAATTAGTCTTATCAGACTTTCATTACAAATAATAAAAATTACTGTGACATAAAAATAGCATAAATACACTAAATTATGCATTTAGAATTTAATCGAATAATTTACACATTTCATATTCTGGCGTTATAATTATAATTACATTTTACATTAATTTCAGAATGGCAAAGAAGCTTCAATACGGGACGTGGTCACAGGATGCACTAAGTCTTGCTGTTGCTGCATATACGAATGGCTATCATGGAATAAATTAATGTGCCCGAATGTACAATGTGCCTAAGCCTACAATAATAAGAATGCGAAAAACAAAAAAGTTGTTGCTAATGGAGATGTGAAATCGTTTGGAAGAACCACAGTATTTTCGGCAGAAATGGAAAATTAACTTGAAAATCACATTCTGAAGTTTGAAGAAATGAAGTTTGGATTAATTCCAACAGATGTTAGGGAACTTACTTTTGATATAACTCAGAAAAATGGACTGCCACTTAGGCAAATTTCAATCAGTAAAAAAATTACTCTGTACTAACTGCAAGTGAAAATAAATAAAATTGTCTGTGCACAAAATGTATCTGGTACAATTTAGGAACCCAATGGTACAATTTATGAAACCAGTTGCCTAATTTGTACTCATTGCAGACATTTAGAAAACTGAACCTAATGACTTTATGTTAACTTAAAATAAAATTTTCTTTTTAGGAAATTCCTCCCAACATACTAGGAATTAAGATGCCGTTATTGAAATAATTCAACAGTTGTCAGTTAAAATTAGAAAAAATGAAATGCGTAAAATGGTACAAATTAGGCAACTCTCCCCTATAATACACAAAACAAGTCCAGCTGTAAGTGCAGTCCAAGTGTCTTGGACAGGTATATTATTTTCGCTGGAAATGTTAGTAAAACTGGAAGTTGATATTACGAGCGGAGACTTTACATGAATAAAATATTCTTGCACTGCATCATAGTAGTTGGGGACAGTTCTGGGCTCTGCTCTAAAATATCCATGCGGTCAGAAATTAGTTTCTTCATAATGGAGTAACCTCAGAACCTGGTGTTTTGTTGTCTTCAGAACCTGCACTAATGAACGTCTGTACAATAATGTCTGGAATTAATTCTCCACATTCCTGCTTTCGTTTAAATGACATTTTTTGTGAGAAATATTTAGTCTTACACTTCCCAACCACAACTTTTACTTTTACGCTGGCAGATTTGACCATGCATCGACCTTACCATGCATCGTGGCTATATCACCAATGGTATGGAGGGGGAAGATACGTTTTAGTGTGAGATGAACTTCCGTGTCTGTAAACATCATGAAACAAACTCTCTTTCTGATATACGTAAAGATTAATTTTTGGTCCTACAGAATTTAATAATAATAATAATAATAATAATAATAATAATAATAATAATAATAATAATAATAATAAATAATGTTTATTTTCGCTGGCAGAGTTAAGGCCATAAGGCCTTCTCTTCCACTCAACCAGCCTTAATCAATACAATACATCTTTAAATTACGAATATTTACACTACACTTAAAAGTTTCTCCAGCAATATTCTTCAGTTAAGTTTTAACGACTAGTAGACTACATATTTATTTAAATTTAGATAAACCTATAAGGTAAAGTAGTAACTTAATTTATGAGCTAATTTAATTCAATCAATTATAATTAATTTGAGATTTGAGATAGCTAGTAAAATGATGAAAATTAATTTAATATAAGCTTACTAGAACTATGTTACAGGGAGAAAAAAAAATATAAATCTAAAATATATTTCTATAATGAGAATATTAATGTAATTGCCATTAGAGGTTTTGTAAATCTATTTAGAGAAATTAATGATAATAATAAGAATGGACAGATGTTAGTTTCATTATGAGTAATAAATATTAAATATCAATTAATTTGTTAAGTAAGAATTTATGTAATTTTGACCTAAATGAAGTTATTGTCCAACAACCCCTTACATCACTCGGTAGCGAGTTCCAGTTTCTGGTAACAATTGTTATTAGAGGAGAAAAATTCGCTCCGGCGCCGAGGATCGAACCCAGATCCTTGGTTCTGTCCGGTGCTGTGGATTGATCTTCGGCGTAGCTCAGTGGTTAGAGCGCTTGATTCGTATAACGAAGGACCCGGGTTCGATCCCCGGAGTCGGAGCGAATTTTTCTCCTCTAATAACAACTGACAACAGATAAATTCTGTAGGACCAAAAATTACCCTTTACGTAGATTTTTCGCCCAACAGTGCATATAGTATGGAATCCCGGCCACCAAGTCACTCAGTTGAGTGCGCTCCTTGTATAATGGCAGTTGACTTAATGTAACATATCATAATATATGTCGAACATGGAGAAAGGCCACAAAGGGGGAAAAAAACACTGGAGGAGGGGGATTCGATCCGGTGCTGTGGATTGAACTTCGGCGTAGCTCAGTGATTAGAGCACGTTGGTACGTAGAGCCGAAGACCCGCATTCGATCCCCGGCTCCGGAGCGAATTTTTCTCCACTAATAACACTTCTCTTCCTGACCGTTCATTTTTTCCCTTCTCGCACAGCTTACATGTCAGGTCTCGCCTCCTCATCTGTACTTGCTCTATATGACAGTATAATAACAAATAAAACGGAATTAACCGAAAAATATCAATTTTATTATAGCATGAATAGCTGCCTTGATAGGCCTACCTGAGACGGCATAGATCTGGCTTTCGACGACCGTGGACCCAAGTTCATATCTCAGCGATAGCTGAATGCAGTTATGGTGGATAATGCCGAGGTTGGGAGGCTTTTTCTTATTGTTTTCCAGTTCTTCCCTCCACATTCCACAATTCTCTTTCACTATTATTGCAGTTTCGAAGAATAGGGCCCCACTTGTGTTTGTATGCCGTCGAATCGATCCACGGCCATGATAGGTTTTCCTCACGATTTGTCCAAAAGACCGGAAGATGGCAGTAGTGGTGGATTATATACGATTCATGATCTCCACGAGAGGCAGCCAAGCGTTCCAAGTTCGACCTTCCTTTTCGGAAACATGACTCATAAATCTGTGAGATACGGTGGATCACAGCCAATGGTACGACATAAGGACTTTAAGTCAGAGTGCATTTGTCGCGTTTTGCTACTCGACTTCTAAAAATGTAACAAACGTTCAAAGTAAATGTGCAAAAATGCGACAACCACATTGGACTTCAGAAACGAAGATGGTAATGGATAAAATGAAATCAGAGATGTGTTTGAACTAATCTGAATTTAAATGAAATGCTAATGGCATGGGCAATGTTCAAAAAGGTATTGAACAATAGATGTTCAAGAATGGATTTTAAAGAGTTGGTGTAATTCATGTAGGCCCAAGTTAAGTGAACAATTTCTTCTAATTGATTTATATAATTCCATCGCATGCTGTAAATTGTGAGCGAGAATTTAGTTGCGTGAATCTTGTAAAAACTGGAATTAGAAACCGCCTTTCAGTAAAAGAGCACTCTGCTAACAATAAATCTTAAAGGGTCTACTCGTAAAGAATTTCAATGTTTAGAGTGCCCATAAAATAACGTTAATTATTAAAATTTAATTGATAATTAATATTAATTATTAATATTTAATTAATTATTATAACTATTAATTATTGTTAATCATTATTAATTAATTAATATAATTATTAATATCTTAATGTGGTGTAAATTCAGCAGTAATTGATTCTAAACGTACTTATGTGTAATGATTTACTTACATAAGTATATCTAGAGTGTAGTAAGATGGATTGAAAGTAACAAAACTCCAAAAAAAAAAAAAAAAAAAAAAAACAAACAAAACAAAACAAACAAACAAAAAATTACATAACCTTTTTATTTTTGCATACTTTATTAATTTTATCTTTCTGTAGAACTATTTATAATATTGCACAAGCTTTTCGCAATTTGCACAAATATAATTTTCCATTTGTGCATTTCTGCTACAATTAATTATTTTCTAGCTTAAACTCTGACTTGAAGGGTGAATGGCAATACGTTGTGTGGGGATAGTGGAGCCGGCTTACTCCAGCAGTAGAATCGGTACGCAACTCATTTCATCACGGGTGCACAAATGCTATTTGAGCCGAAGTGCTCAGGGATACTCTCTGTCCCATCTGATGTACATTTATACCCCTAACTCTAGACCAGTAGTTCCCAAACTTCTTAAGATGTGACTCACTTTTGGGCGAGACATTTGTTTACGACTCCCACTACCATACCAGTATTTAAAATACAAAATCCTGTAAAATCGAAGACAACGATAACTTTACTAAAAACCAGTCAATACCACCCAACTTCTAATCATCTAAAGGCACACATCCGACCTCAACTAGGAGTGCAGCGACGAAAATTAGTTTTTAGAAGAGGTTTATCTTGATATTTTCTAATGCTGGTGAGGTATTTCATATAAGAAACTAGAGACACATCGAAGATTGGGTCTACCTTGGTATTCAAGTGAAAACAGTGAGGTCAGTTAGGTGAACTTAAGACTCTTTAACGGCCCCTAACGTGTTGTTAAACAGAACTTGAATATAATGCACTGTAATCTCAAGAGAATTTCTCCTGATTTTCAAAAGTAAAACTTGGCAACACTGGTGGTAGGAAGTATGCGCATTGTGTTTACATTCCTATACCCTTGTGCAGGCGGAGCCGTGTTTACGTCATATAATGGAGGTCACAAATGTGAAATTACGCAACGACGCTCTATTGCGTCCGGTGCGTTTGTCCCTTAATGCAGTAGATCAATATTACGCTGCCATGCAACCTTGCGGTGGCGGAAAAGCGCGCTCTCTCGCTCTCTCTCCCTCGCTCTCTCTCTCTCTCTCTCTCTCTCTGTCTCTCTTTCAGCGTTCCAATATCCGGGAGCAACTCCGGACAGAGCGTTCTGTACAACACTACCATGGGCGGGCGGGGAGACATACTAACCATAGTAGTAGCTTCTAGCTTAAGTAAATGGTTTCATTCACGTGAAACAGTAATACAATTACCAGCGATATCACTCTTCGCAGTACGTGGCCGACATCAAATTACCATTCCTTCGAAAAATCTATTCTTCTAATTCAGATTCGTTTTAGTCCGCGTAGAAAACTGATATTCAAACATTAATCCCATTGCAATTCTCTGTCATATACAGAATGTTCATTAAGTATGGAATATCACTCATAACTTCTTAAATTTTAAATTAAAAAAAAAACTGCATAGAAAAGCTGTTGAAGATAAACCATACGATATCATACAGTAGAAAGTTATGCAGACAGTAAATTTTATTTTTAAATGGCACTCTATTTTGAGATTTACATATTCCGAATCAGATAATTAATTATTTTGAATCCAATAATTTATTCTCTACTTCGCAATTTGGTTTCCGTAAAAATCGTAATACTTGTGATGCTGTTCTTTCACTAGTAGATGAATGTTTGAAAGGTTTTGAAAATAAAAAAAACTGTTTTATGTAAATTTTATGATATGACAAGAGCTTTTGACACCATATCCCATGATATATTAGCCGACAAATTAATGTTTTATGGTTTTAGTTCAGAGGCAAAGAATCTTATTAATTCTTACTTAAATAATATATTACAGTGTGTAGCTTATAATGATTCACTATCACAGTTCAAATCTTTAGTATATGGTGTACCTCAGGGATCTGTTTTAGGTCCTATATTGTTTATTATTTATATGAATGATTTACCTAGTGTTGTTAATAGTAACATTGTAAACCCTTATCTATTTGCTGACGATGTGGCTATTCAGCTAGCTACTGATTGTTATCCTGACTCTCAAGATTTGTTAGATGAGAATTAATTAAGTCATGGTGTTCTTCTAATTATTTATGTATTAATGAAAGTAAAGTGACAGATCTTAAATTTAGCTTAGATAGAAAAAGTGTTGCTTTTCATAATAACATCAAATTTTGGGTATTTATATTAAATGCGGTTTGGGCTGGGATAGCCATATCAATATGATTTCGGGTAAGATATCTAAAGGAATATTTATGTTAAGATATTTGTCTAAAACTAAAGTGCTATTAACAGTAGTATATTTTTCATATATTCATAGTCATCTTCAATATGGTGTTTTATTATGGGGGAATAATAGTTCATCTTTTAATATTTTTAAATTACAGAAGAAAGCAGTGACAATTATTTGTGGTGTTGGACCAAAAGAACATTGTAAACCTTTATTTCAATCCTGTAAAATTCTCACTCTTCCATCGCTATATGTATTGCAGTGTTTGTTATATACAAAATGAATAGAGATAATTTCCCTTTGAACTTGCATTTTCACGAACACCATACGAGAAGTTGTAACGATATAAGACTTGATTTATGCAGATACAAGATTACAGAAAACAGTTTTTATTATATGTCTCTTAAGTTTTATAATAGCTTACCAAATTCAACTAAAAATTTAAATTATGATTCATTCAAATCGTTAATTAAAAGAAAATTGTATGAACACAGTTTGTATAGCATTAACGAATATTTTAACTTGGCAAATAATTTTGTATGATTTTATTTATATTGACGTTGCTAAGCATAATGTACTTATGTCCAAGCAATAAAGTATCTATCTATCTCTATCTATCTCAGCTCAAACCAAAAAATGTCAATTAAATTTTACGTATGAATGCGTATAAATTTTACTCATTCACCCATTTTATGTCTTTTAACTATTTATTAGGGGCCTAAACTTGCTTCATGGACTTCAAATTTGAGACAAATAAATATGTAAAATCATGTTGAAGAGGCCATAAAACTAAACAAAACACTGTCACTAACCAAACTTTATAACAGATGTTGCAAAACGAGAACCATTCAAAGCCAAACAATATCCCAATCTATCACGAAAAACTCCATTGTCTTTCTCACAGTTATATTACGTACATCTAACTCTTCTTTTCAGGTCTTCAGTATTTCTTGGTTCATCCTGATACATTCTGGACTTCAAGTAACTTACCCTTAAAGGAAGAAATTCATATGAAAAATTTAATAGAGATTCGGAATATGTAAATCTTAAGTAGGGTGCCATTTACAAAATAAAGTTTACTATCACATACTGTATGCATGAATATCTAACTTTTTTCGAACACTGGTATCATATTGCAGGTTTATCTCCAACAGCTTTTGTATGAAACATTTTTTTTCGTAAAATTAAAATGTAAGAAGTAATATTCCATACTCAATGAACGATCTGTATGTACATGCTTGTAGGAATGACTATCTGTGTGTCTACTGTATACAACTTACTAATATAGCCAGTGGGAGAGGACAAAATACTAATTGAAAACAAACAAAATACTAGTTGAAAACAAACTTCAAAACGTGACGATATTAATGGAATAGATTTTATATCAGATAACAATAATTTCCAGACGCACGAAAGATCCACATAATAATAATAATAATAATAATAATAATAATAATAATAATAATAATAATAATAATAATATAATAATAATAATAATAATAATAATAATAATAATAATTGTATTTAACCTGTCAGAGATAAGACCATAGGGCTTTCTCTAACACTCAACCACGAATAAAACTTTGATGCAAATAACATTACAGAATACTGTATAACAAATAGGCCTATAGTACAGAAAAAAAATTGAAATTCTGCAGTCTTTGTTTTCAGGCGGCAGAGAGTTTCAGTGACGAAAAGCAGCAACACTGAGCAAAAAGGTATAAAGAGATTATGTATGGAGTGGAATTTCTTGTGATCGTTGTTATGATAGTGAGAAAGAATATGGAAACGGGCGAATAGATAAGAGCGGGTTGAAGTGTGCGTAATTCGATATAAGATAGAAAGCGAGTACAAATGTCTCCCCTCATGTAACCAAAGCCATGGTAACTTCTCGAAAGAAGATGAGATATGATCATACTATCGAACATAGTAAATGAAGAAGCACGCGTTATGAACACGCTGTAGTTTCTGGGAGAAATCAACCCTGAGATCACTGCATAAAACGTCGCAATAATCGAAGTGAGGTAGAATGAGTGCAACCATACAAACCATAAGATAATGAGATCTCTTGGAAAGTGTAATTTTCAAAAAAATAATATGTCAATAAATTCAAATGTTCAGGCCATATCCTGTGTTGTTTTAATATTTCCAAACCTTCCATGGTCCGTCCCAGGAATTTGTGGAGTAACTTCGGCATATGGGAGCGGAGTCTATCTGTGCCGGAGTGTATTGCGGGCAGCATCAGCTCGAGTCCACTAAGGGGTAAGATGCTCGTGGTATAGGGCGCGCCACCGATTTTTGGCACGTGAAATAAGTAATGGGAAACTTAAGTGTGAGTGTCTAACTTTTGTAGCAATTTATAGGCGATAAAGCTGGCACTTGTGATTGGTAGATTGTTGATGTGACGCGTATTGAGGAGCTGCAGTGCAACAGAAACACTGACTGGACACTGTACTCAAGGACACACTGCAGGAAAGTTAAGTGCGAGTATCTTACTTTTGCCGCAGTCTGGGCAGCAAGACTGACAGCTGTGGTTGGCAGATTGCTGAAGTGACGTGTATAGGAGATGGTACCATTTTCAGCTACACATCAATAGATGCTAGCAGACTGTGCATTGTACTCAAGGACACGCGCCAAAAACCCTGGCGTCAGCTATAGAAAGTAGAGTAGAGTCAGAAATTATCCACCTCCCTGCAAGCGATTGCTCGCTTCGTTCAAGCAATGCCTCCCCAGAGCAATCATTAGCCCTCCCACATACTACTTGCGCAGAGGTCTTGTTTCGTCTTTCTACTCCACAGATTCCTGAGACGGATCATAGTCACTTTACAACAGTATACTGAAATTCGTCAGAAACAACTGCGTAGAAACACGGAAGAGAAAGATTGTCTAATGAAGCAATGCTACCAATTTGCGTTTCATGACATATAGACTAATAGAAAATACGATTGTATTATATAAAAATATAATATAAAAACATCGTATTTAGAATATAGTTTCTCTCACCTCCTAACGGCCTTAACGGTGAAATGAAGAAAACTGGTCTTACCTGAAAGGAAACAAAATTGTTATTAATTAATCAGTAATCTTATATATACATTGTATTAGCAATTTAATATAATAGAATTATTAGGCTTATTATAACCGTGATACTGTGAAAATTAAACAAAAATGGAACATCTGTGAAATGAAAATTATGAGGTATATCCAAAATGTGAAAATACTGTTTGATAGAATACCTAATACAGAAATTAGAGCAAAATAGTAAAATTCAAGGCATCCCTAAATTTATCAAGGACAGAAGAAATTATTGGAAGGAATATATAAATAGAATGGAGACAGAAGGGATAGTGAGAAGAGCCAAAGAAGACAGATCCTTAGATGGGAAGAGAGGAAGAGGAAGACGTCCTAAAAGATGAGTGGAAGTGGAAGCATATCTTTGAGGAAGAAGCTTGTTAGTGCAAACAAACACGAGAACTCCCATATCAGAAGAATAAAAAGAAGATTATTATAATTAATTAAGCAAAAGAAGTAAAAACCTTGCGTAATATAATATAACAGGAATATTTCGCGAATATAAGTAAATAATTCATTTAATTAATTAAGATAATAACGAATGTTATTTACTTATATCATATTTCATTTGCATTTGTAAAAAAATGTGACATATTAATTAATAAATGTGACTAGAATCATCTAGTGTTAACTACTTTAACTACAGCAAAATAGAGAATTTGTTTAACAAAATGAAATTAGAAATGTAATCAAATGTTGAACTATGGAAGCAAAATTATTGCGTCAACTTGATGCTGAGGAAATTTATGTTGAATGATTATTTCTTAGTTTACTGATAATTTTTAATTTAATTTAGTAGTCTGACCCAATATTTTGGGTTTGCCCTGCGATACAGAATAGCTCACAATAAAATTTAAAATGAAAAATTATATAAACAGGTTCCAGACAAAAGTGAATAAGACATAAGAAAAAAAAATAGAACCAAGTGTAATTTAAATTGAATGTACACCATAAAGATGCTGACGAAATATCGCTACAGAAAATTTTATTGTGGTGGTGACGATGGCATCTTGAAGATCTCTCGTCAGCTTGTATTTTTCCCTCCACTTTACAAAGGCTTTCGGGATGGTGCCTCTCGCTCCGAAGAAGAGACCGGTAACTGTGATTTTTTCTATGTTGTATTTCGCCGATAGGTACTGAATCGTGGGCTCGTAGATTTTCTTTTTCTCTTCGGTCACTTCAGATGGTTGAGTGGCTGAGATTTCAAATCTGATGGTAGGATCAATTATTTAGGCTGTCTGTTTATTCCTATTTATAGCTATGATATCGATCCTACGATTGCTTCCACCATCAGCAATATGGTTTTCCTCACCTACTTGTGCAAACAACTGTGAATCATCAGCCACAATACAGGAGTGATAATATAAAATCGACATTATCGAAAATTAAAATTTGTTACTAATATTTTCGTCCCTAATTTCAAGCAGAATTCACATGATGTAGTGGGTGTGCGCTAATTTCGTAACACTCTGTATATTCATTACATTTTTAATTTATGTTATCTCTGTAAATTTTCTACTTTGATAAAATAGCTCACCGTTTATACCTGTAACTCAGGTGTGTTGGAATCCGTTCCTAAGTCCTACAATTAGGACTGGCTTTCATTAAAACATCGCGTTCCCCTTATAACAAGAAATCCCACATAACGTATGGTCCAACTCGATGACCTTTCTTAACGACGCAATGTTGCTCACGTGGATGCGGAGGCTGATCCCAAGGCAATGCTTCAAGCAGTCCGAACGCTCCGCAGGGAGCACTCCGCACGGTAACTTTAATTTTTTGCTTCGGTAAATACGTAAAGAGATAGCTTATAAATGTGCACACTCTAGTCGCAAAGAATTTATTTTTTCACTTAAAACATTGAAGAACTGCGAGTCATTATAGGAATGCCTGTGGGTCGACTACCCAATCCGGAGAAGTGCAAAACTCGAGACACTATATGTAAAACTGTGAAGAATAAATTAAGACTTATTTTCGAAAATCGAGACTAAGTATGCATGTAATTAAACAATCCGATATGTAATTAAGATGTGTAATTAAGTTAATGTCTAATTAAGTTGATGTATAATTAATTAAGTGGCATGTAGGCCTAATTAATTATTTAATGTGTACTTAGGTTAATATGTAACTAATCAAGTCGATGTGTACGTAATTAAGTTAATATTTAATTAATTAAGTAGATATATAATTAATTATGTTCTTCGTGTTTAGTTAAGTTAATGTGTAATGAAATAAATTGATATGTAATTAAGTTGATGTGTAATTAATTAAGTCAATATCTTATTAACTTGGTTGATAAATATATAAGTAATTACATTAATGTATAATGAAGTTGATGCGTAGTAATTAAGTGATGTGTAATGAAATAAGTTGATATGTAATTAATTAAGTTGATGTGTAATTAATTAAGTTAATATTTCATTAATTAAATAGATATATAATTAATTAATTTCGTGTGTAGTTAAGTTAATATGTAATGAAATAAGTTGATATGTAATTAAGTTGATGTGTAATTAATTAAGTAAATATCTTATTAACTGGATTGATATATATATATATATATATATATATATATATATAAGTAGTTACATTAATGTATAATGAAGTTGATGCGCAGTAATTAAGTGATGTGTAATGAAATAAGTTGATATGTAATTAAGTCGATGTGTAATTAATTAAGTTAATATTTCATTAATTAAATAGATATATAATTAATTAAGTTCGTGTGTAGTTAAGTTAATATGTAATGAAATAAGTTGATATGTAATTAAGTTGATGTGTAATTAATTAAGTCAATATCTTATTAACTGGGTTGATATATATAATATATATATATATATATATATATATATATACACACATAAGTAATTACATTAATGTATAATGAAGTTGATGCGTAGTAATTAAGTGATGTGTAATGAAATAAGTTGATATGTAATTAATTAAGTTGATGTGCAATTAATTAAGATGTTATGAGCTTAAGATGCTATAGAAGACGATTCTATGGACACACACCAGACATCGATACATTCCTAGGCCTCCTCTAGCCTAGTGTCTGCAGAGGCAGGGACCTTCATTGAGGCACATACAGGACACATTAACAAAAGACATTCATCCATGTCCGAGAAGGAATTCGAACCTACGAGCGTTCGGACCGCACCGCCTAATGGGAGCTCGCTTTAGACTCTATAGCCACCCGATCCGGCAATTGGGTTTATGTGTAATTCATTAAGTTCATATATAATTAATTAAGTTTATGTGTATTGAATTAAGTTGGTTTGTAATTAATTAAGATAATATGTAATTAAATAAATTAATATATAATTAAGTTAATATGTAATTAAGTCAATATTCCATTAATTGAGTTAATATATAATTATTCAAGTTAATACGTAATTAAGTTAGTGTGTAATTAAGTTAATGCGTGCTAATTAAGTGATGTGTAATGAAATAACTTGATATGTAATTAATTAAGTTGCTTGAGCATAATATGCTATGTAAGACGATTCTATGGACACACACTCTAGACATCGACACATATCTAGGCCTCCCTTAGCCTGAGGTCCACAGAGCGTAAGGGTCTCCACTGAGGCACACACAGGGCACAACATTAACAAGAGACATTCATCCATGTCTGAGGAGGAATTCGATCCCACGAACGTTCGGACCGCTCCGCCTAATGGGAGCTCGATTTAGACTGCGTAGCCACCCAACCCGCCAATTGAGTTTAAGTGTAATTCATTAACTTCATGCATAATTAAGTTCATGTGTATTGAATTAAGTTGGTTTGTAATTAATTAAGTTGATGTGTAATTAAATAAGTTAATATATAATTTAGTTGATATGTAATTAAGGTGAAATGTATTAAGATCACATCAACTTAATTAGATTGATATGAAATTAATTTAGTTGACGTAAAGTTGACAGGTTACAAACCGCACTCATATGGGTTTTAACTCGAAACTGCTTAGGTTGTAATGGTAGTGCTAAATTGCTATTAGTTTTACTTTCATTTATAGTTCTCTTAAATTAGGATGCTCCCTTTACATAGGACTTCTTAAATTCAGGTTTTCACATTCATTCCATTATTATTATTATTATTATTATTATTATTATTATTATTAATTGTAATTGCAATTAATTACTGCGATTGGGTGATTACCTATTTGCAATATATATATATATATATATATATATATATATATATACATACATACATACATACATACATACAGTTGGCCTGGGTATGGTAGTCGGTATAGCGCTGGCCTTCTGTGCTCGAGGTTGCGGGTTCGATCCCGACCCAGGTCGATGACATTTAAGTATGCTTAAATGCAACAGGCTCATGTCAGTAGATTTACTGGCTTGTAAAAGAACTCCTGCGGGACAAAATTCCGGCACACCAATGACGCTTATATAACCTCGGCAGTTGCGAACATCGTTAAATAAACCATAATTTAAAAATTTTTACATACATACATATCACTGTCATGGTAGTGTTTAAATTGAATAAAAGGTAGTTGGTTGGTTGGTTGCTGCCATGTAGAAGAGATACGGATGCATATTTTCCGCGGCATTACAGTCTACTTTGATATTACTTCAACGCTACAGCGAAATTACCTACACACGACATTAATTTCATTGTCCTTTAAAATCTATAGACTTCAGCCGGGTTTGAACTCGTGAACATCGGATCGCACGGCTACCGACCTACCGATAACAACGAGGGTGACTGATATCTGCAGAGGTGAGACACCTAAGATGCCATCAAATAAACACAGTTAGTCTCTAGTGTGGATTCCATCCTTCTCTCAAGCAAGCATAGTTTCATTTCGGAATTCCTCTCTCTCTAGGAATTCTGTCTACTCCTCTCATATCCCTGAGAAGGAGACTTTACAAGGTGCGACCCTCCGGGCAGAGGGAACCTGAGCTTGTGTGGGCATGTTCGCCACTCCCTTAAGACAGCAACTACTTCTCAAAGTCCATACGCACTACTCCAAGCATGAAGTGAGAGGAACAAGAAACACTGTAAGATCACAGTCTACTACAGTAAAACCTTGCTAAAACGTACCCTCCAGTAAAAGGAAACCTGCACAAACGGAAAATAAATTTGGGAACGAAATGATTTCCTATGTAAAATAATACTTTAAAACGGAAAACTACCTGACGCGAAAATGGAATCATTTTTGGACCCCATTTAGGTACAAAACCTGACTAAAACGGATAATTTTAAGCATAATTTTAATTTATTGGTCTGACCCAATATTTTGGGTTTGCCCTGCGACAAAGAATAGCTCACAAAAAAATTTAAAATAAAAAATTATATAAACAGGTTTCAGACAAAGGTGATTAAGACATAAGAAAAAAATAGAACCAAGTATAATTTAAATTGAATGTACGCCATAAAGATGCTGACGAAATATCGCTACAGAAAATTTTACAATTGTGGTGACGATGGCATCTTGAAGATCTCTCGTCAGCTTGTATTTTTCCCTCCACTTTACAAAGGCTTTCGGGATGGTGCCTCTCGCTCCGAAGAAGAGACCGGTAACTGTGATTTTTTTCAATGTTGTATTTCGCTGATAGGTACTGAATCATGGGCTCGTAGATTTTCTTTTTCTCTTCATTCACTTCAGATGGTTGAGTGGTTGAGATTTCAAATCTGACAGTAGGATCAATTATTTCGGCTGTCTGTTTATTCCTATTTATAACTATGATATCTATCCTACGATTGCTCCCACCATCAGCAATACAATGAACTTCCTCGTGAACGTCTAGATTTTTGGATCGAAGTGCATCTGCGATCATAGAACGTATGATGTGACGTTTTATTCTGAGTACTTCTCCCTGTGGGCAACTCCCAAGCACATGTGGTCAAGTTTCATACTCACTGCAGTGCCTACAGTGGGTTGTGTGTGTAGAGCGACCACGGAGAGAACGTACTGGTTCCACCATCGCAATCATTTTTAGCACTTCTCTCCACTCAGTACTTGATAATCCTTTATGCTTGATGATCCACGAATTGGCTGCAGGTACTTCTTCAAACAATACAACTCCTTTTCCTTTCTGGGGGTATGCACACCAGGTTTTAAATTCACGGTGCCGAAGATGTTGCCTTAATTGCTTCACGGATCCTGTAGCCTCACCTCTGCTCTCTGCTAAATTCTTTCAAACCATTTTTAATTCTGCAATAATACTGTACGAAGTATGACATAATTTTTTTGTGAGACTGTATATGCAATGATCTGGAGGACGTTCGCTATTCTTTGTCAGGCGTTGGGGGTGAAGTTTCTTTAACCATGTCACTATTCTGTGCTTATTATCAAGGACCCAGGCAAGTTACTGACCTCATGTACCGTTACTTCTTCTAACCCTTTTGCATTTTCTTTCATTTATTCCCAGTTTTGTGCTAACAAGCCAATACAGTGATAAAGGACAATGCGAGTAGAATAAAACTGTGAATAATTATAGTGTAGGCCTAGTTCAATTTAGTTTCACATTTCCGTTTATTTATTCTGAGTTTATATCCTTATCCGTTGCATCATCTGTGTTCGGCGTACTATATACCCAATGTGTCTTTAACTTCAGTCTTTAGGTAGCTGGAATAAGTTACGAAGGCTAATAATGACAAAAATGACAACATATTTTTTTTACTCGGTTATTTAACAATGCTGTATCATCGATTAAGTTATTTAGCGTCGATGGAATTGGTGATATTGAGAAGGTATTTGGCGAGATGAGGTCGAGAAATCGCAATAGATTACCTGACATTCGCCTTATACTCGGGGAAAACCTCGGAAAAAACCAACCAGGTAATCAGCCCGACCGGCCATTGAACCCACGTCCGTGCGCATCTTCGGATCGGCAGGCAAACGCCTTAGCAGATTGAGCTACGCCGGTGACTGGTAACATAATTTAAACTAATGTGTAAAAAAAAATGGATAGCTCTGTTATCAAATCACGCTTGATAGGAAATGTCCCAGGTTCCTAATGATATATCAGAATTATAGTTACGCCAACTGAGGAGAAAGAATACTGAAGAAATGTGCAAATGAAACGACAGCAAGAAGAAATCTGAGACAGTAACTAAAGACGCACACTTCTCTCATTAGATGGGTGGAACAATAGATATTTCTGTCCTCCCTTTCAATATCCTAGTCTATTGTAAGCCTCCGCTCGCTATTCAGGAAGGCAGGTATTAAAACTTCCAAGTTAATTACCTTTTCAATATTACTGTCAATGAAATATGTATAAAATTAGACAGACAATTCATATATTCTGTAACATTTTACTGGGAATTCTTACATCGAAGAAAGCCATATAATTCTATCGCTAGCGGTTCATGTAGCGGAAATTGATTCAGTTGTACTGACTTTCTTTATGCTTTGAACTGAAGAGTTTGTTCATTTCAAAGGTAGATTATTCAGGGTCGAAGCTGAACACGACCGAGAAATGATCGACGAATTTTTTCTGGAGATCTTTCTCAAAGACAGGGTTCATGTATATTATGTAATTTCTTTATTATTTTAATTGGTTATTTTACGACGCTTTTTCAACTGCTATGGTTATAAATCGTCTGCATGAGATGAAGGTGCGATAATTCCAGCGAAATGAGTCAAAAATCCAACGTCAAACGTTACCCAGCATTTACTCTGGGTGGGTTGAGGAAAAAAACCGGAAAAAACCTGAACCAGGAAGCTTGTCCCAACCAGGATTTGAACCCACACGTTTCACGACCAGGCATGCTAATAATTACTCCACAGTGGTGGACTTTCTGTAAATCTACATCACGGTACCCACAGCCTTAATTCTCTCTCGGAGGATGCCAAAGATTTTTTATTGCATTTTAAAACTTATTGCTCTCATGTGAGAATGAAGCCGGGAAGACCGGATTTAACAAGAAGAATGATAACGACATTAGCACCGAGGTTGAAAATGTTCGCACTTATTCGTGATAGGTACCTCTGAGCTACTTCAGAGCGAGTTTACTCGAGTGTTACTCGCATCATGAATCCATAACTGGAGGCGAAATTGCGATCAGCACCATCTATTATCGACAGGAAGAAGTAACAAGACTGGCGCCCGGTGTCATAGATGGTGTGTATATTAGAATTACTTCATGAAAAAATCCAATTCGTTCTACCATGGTTTTCCACTTATTTGTTAGATGAGAAGAAAACATGGAAACAAAAAATATGCAGAAATATTGAAGCAAATGTTTTGCCCCTGGATGCAAAAATATGGCACAGTAGGCCTATATATATATATATGGAGAGTGTTTGTTAAATAATGTTGTTCATATTTTTTTTAATATAGGCTATTACTGTATTAAAATAGCCTTGTTAAAATATTTTAAAATAGTAGATAGTAAATTAAAATTTCAGTTACCGGTATCTAACTTTTGTTTTCCTTTCCATTCATTTCAGTTCATATGGACCCAAAAATGTGGACATAAATTTATTGTGAACAAATATAAAATTGGACGTAAATCAATGTGGACTTATGTAGGTTACACGGACATGGTATCAATGGACGTATCGTCCTGGAAGCTTGACAACATCATGGCTGCTGCAATAACACCAAGCAATCGCGGCCTACGTAATATTACAGGCTATAATTGTTTAAAATAACTTAAATAAAAGGGCCTAGTTAATTAATTAACTGTCACGTGATTTCCCTCCTTTCTAAGACCCTGCGACAAAACTACTTGGATGGACAGTAGATAGCATGTCTGAGTAATTTTATCGTTTCGGATTGGTCAGAAGTGAAGATTGAATTTATAGCACGTAAGGTACTCTTTTATAGAGTAGGTACAGAATTATTTCAACATGAGTTAGATACTAGTACGAAGGACGAAACTGGTAAATGGAATTAGGTACAGTAATCTATAGTGCGATAATCAAAAAAGAACTAAAGTCTGTATCGAAATGAACGACCACCATTTTCAAAATTGTGTTAAATATCCATATTATGAATTTTTTCAATTTAACTTCATTTTCTATCTTGTACGCTAATGTGCTGTAGACAGTATAATGTAGCCTACACTGCATAATAAATACGTCCAAAAGGATAGCTCAGTTCGTAAGTAAAAACACTTATTGTTAATACAGTACTGTATTTTGATTAACTAAAAACCTAATGAAAATTATCAAACTCAAAATCGCGATATTTCCTTTCTTTACGTAAATGGATGAACTACTTTTCTTCCCTCCTATACCTAGTAAAGTGATTTGTTTGTATTTTACGCCAGTATCATCGAACTCCAATCGTGGAAAGGGATAGCAAATGGTGTTTCCGGTTCCCAACCGTTAATCGAAAGGTATAGCCAGGTTAATATTAGAAATGTTAGTACAAATATAATGATGTCCCTGTTCTTTCTCTAAAATGTCCTTGTTTAGTCAACTGTCTGAATCTCATAAGTGACACCAACAAGGCATCACTTATAAAGCAACTAGACCAGAAGCTAATAGGGTAGGGTGGTCAGTTTCTTTCCCCTTCCATTGCATACATCGCCAACTAGTTATAAGCTTATATTACACTAATCAGACTTCAGATGTATACAAACAATTGTTATTCCTCTGACACATATCTTCAAGTGAGATGTACTGTAGATGTATCAGCCAGAACCTCAATCAGAGGGTAGAATGATCCTTTGCTTCAATAATTTATATAGTTAGAAAAGTATTAAAAATGGAAACTGAACTCAGCAGCACTCTGTATTCATACGAATGATATATTCTTTTGTTTTATTTTCTATCCCAGAGCTAATAACAATTCTGTTTTACAATTGCTTGGTTCATTTGCAATAGTAAAGTGATTTGAGCCGTGCCTCACACCTCGCTGAGCTGGGTCTGTGATCAGCAACTTGCTTTGCTTTATATGAAAATGCCTTCGAGCCCATCACATTCACATTTGTGTCTCGTTTCTATCTTACGCCGCGCCGGCGGGAACCTCAACAAGCTTAATTGGAGAACGAAACCACGAAGGGTTTAAAGCAGTTGTGCACTCCAACTTCGTAATAATGGAGATGCAAGAACCTTTTTTTCTGATACGCTATGCAAGTAACACTAGAGTATCTACTGCAGCCAAGCCTTTGTTTTGTGCTAAAAGTGGCGAGTTGCTGTTTTATTGTATTTTATTCTACTAGTTAGCGAAATTAAAGTCATATTGTAGTGTTTTTGCCGAAGAATGATTGAGTCTTACAGAAACTACGAAAGCGGATTATTTTGCTCTCCTCCTCCCACGTAACCATTATCTTTCAACACAATAGAAACAAGATCGGGGCTTTGCTGTTATATTTATCGAAGATGCTATACCCACAATACGACCTGCATTCGCCGTCTTAGTAGTTCGTTGGCACAGCACGGGTTTACGATTACTGTGGATGCAGCTTCGAAAACCGGTGATGGCGGAGTCTATTTGTGGTACACAAAGCCAAGATTCCTGAGGGGTTTTCTCGAGGTTCTCCCATTTACCTTCAACATTCCATTGCAGCTCTCCGTTTGAATACAGTAAAACTTTTGTTAACAGAAATAAAGGAGACTGATCGTAGTTTACAAAAGCAAAATTTCGGATAATAAAAATGTATATATTCTTTAAAGTCAAAAGCTTAGAAACCGAATAATAAGTTATGTACATGAAAGTATCCCAAGTAGTTAAAAAAAAAGATTGATACAATACATACAGCAGGAATTGTATTACTATAATTTTTTTAAGTTGGTTATTTAATAACGCTGTATCAACTACGAAGTTATTTTGCGTCGATGATAGCGAGATGGTCCGAGGAATCGCCATAGATTACCTGGCATTTACCTTAGGGTTGGGGAAAACCTCGGAAAAAATCCAACCAGGTAATCAGCCCAAGCGGGGATGGAACCCACGCCCGAACGGAACTTCAGACAGGCACACAAGCGCCTTAACCGACTGAGCCACGTCGGTGGCTGTATTACTATAAAATATTAAATGGCTGCTAAATCAAAGCTTGGCATTCTACTGTTTTACAAATTATTAAGTTATTTCTTCATTGTTTTAAATATAGATTTATCATAGCAATGTCAAATTCGTATGTCCTATACCGAGAAAAACACACGGTATATATATATATATATATATATATATATATATATATATATATATATATATATATATATAATATATACAAGGTAGATGATAACCTCTGCACCAAAATTTAAGAGGCGATTCTACATAAGTACATCAGTCGGTGGCCAATTACAGTTCAGCACAAATATAACAAAAACATAATGCAAAAATAATTACACATAAATACAATTACAATTAATTACAATAATGACTATGAATGGATAATTAAGTATACTATGAGACAATGATAATTGAGTATAATGCCTAAAAGAATACATAAATGATAAATCGTTGCCAAGAGCAAACTAAGTCTATACATTGAAGGGATCGAATTCGCAGCCATGCATGTTGGCATTTTTAATGCATCTGGAGATTGGTGAAAGAAATTTCGAATTTCTAATATAGAAACGTTTGTGGGCTCTCATATCTTTTGTTGGAATACGTAAGGTAATATTGTTTACGAAAGAGTCACAGGAGATATCACCTTTGAGGACTTTACAAAAGAACAGATAATCTAGCTCATGGCGTCTAGCATATATATTTTGACAATTAAAACATTCACATTTTCTCTCATAACTATACCCGGAATTAATGGGCAGAAATCTGCATGAACATAAGGATATAAATTTCCTTTGTATATTTTCTAATTTAGCCGAGTCCGTATTTGTAATCGAGTTCCAAACTACAGATGCATATTCGAGTTTCGATCGCACCAATGTATAGTATAGCATTAAAAGAGAATCGGGCGTGGAAAAATAATAATAATTCCCACGGTATCTTTGTACCGTGCCGTTACGTTTAGCACCAAATTTAAGTAAATACACAATCTCGCCAACATAAGAACACGACGTTGGTGTGTGGCGTCTTGGAGGGGGAAATTTGTTTCTTTTCTCTCTCTACCTCCTTCGTTCTGAACATTACTGAGAGATAGCACCACTGTTAGCTACAAGATATATTTGCGCAAATACATTGAAGTAGATTACGTGACTTAGATGAGAGTCTCGGGACAAAACAGTTTTGCTATATTTATTTTTTATTAAATGTTAAGCAGAGGAACGCCATTTCGTAATTTTATTTAAGAAACAAGCCAAATAAATTATCTTTGCATCAAAAACGGATGCTCCCTGGACCAAATTATCGTATTTTATAATTGTTTGAATGCAACAGAAGCCAGAAGTCTTGCACTTGACTAATGCAGTGAATTATTTAAGAATATAGTCGCGAATTTTACTACCACCATTTCGATTGTGTTTTGTTTGGCACGGCTCGGTACGGCCCGGTGACTAGTAGCCTTTTTTTTGGGGGGGGGGGATTTTCATGATTTTCAGTGGAGTCTCCCCTTAAGATAGTCCTGGTTGTCAGCTTCCAGACTATTATAATTAGGACTAAGAAGTTGATGATCTAAAAGTCACAGAATTATGATCTATAAAATAACTTAAATTTCTGAAAATATAACATTAAAACTTTAAAAAGACCATACTTTCAATAGGAAAATACAAAGAAAATAGAATACTTCCATCTGTGGAAAATTTTGTGATACAATATGCTGACTGCGAGCGCTAAGACTGTATTATTTGTTCAGTTGAGTTGAATGGGGGGAAGCACGTAAAACACGTGATTAGCAGTCAAGGCCCATGCAACCATAAGGAAAATTCTTGTAAGACGTAATGGAATTGCGTAAGCAATGCGCATTAAGTTCTCGAATATAGACTATGACTACACTGTAAAAAAAATGTCCGTTCATAAGCAGAAAAGGGCAAGGAGAAAGAAAGTAGAACATTTTATAAAAATGACCAATAGAAAATTAAAGACCGAAAAATATATAAACAATGCAAAATAAAAGGGCGTGTGGGACTGAAACAAGTTTGTACTTCACCCTACATAGCCAGTAATGTCTCAGAAAAAGAATATAGTCGCGAATTTTACTACCACCATTTCGATTGTGTTTTGTTTGGTACGGCTCGGTACGGCCCGGTGACTAGTGGCCAGCGAGTAACGTCGACTATCGATATTGCTCTGCCGTGGGTATTATCCAGTTGTTCCAATAATAATAATAATAATAATAATAATAATAATAATAATAATAATAATAATAATACGAGTAATAATAATAATAATAATAATAATAATAATAATAATAATAATAATAATAATAATAATAATATTCCTAACAGTCATCATCATCAAAATGAAATGCTACTATACTCCTCAGTCTGGGAGCCCATTTGACCCACATTATCATCCCTTCCACGTGCATCTTTGTGACGGCTTTTGTCCGCATTTTGCACAGCCATGATCCGGGTCGGGAGGAGGCCCGGTCGGTCGGGTCGGCACGGGACGGGGATGCGAGCTGCAGAGCGAGCCAGCGAGCGGAGACCGACTGGGCCAGGCAGGCAGGCAGGAATTGAGAGTGTTACCGGTCAATACACGCTACTTGCTGCCTCCCTTAACCCAATTCGGCAGCACAATAACACAGTCAGGCTCCACAACACCTCCAGCCGCGATCACACACGACGCGATTTATAACGATGAGCTTCATAAGGCTTTCGTGTAGTGACTTCTAACCCCGTAGAATTGTCGTGCAGCACGTGGTCAGTGTGAATCATTGCGATGTTACTGCTTTTCTATCATTTTAAGGGGACAATCCACTAAAAATAACAGCTTTTTTTACTAATCACTTTCTTATTCAATCAAATTTTGAGAGCATATTTACTATTTAAGGGGAGGCAGAGGTGAATATTTCAAAATCCACAAAATTTATCCGATTTGTTTGAAATTGATCATGGATACTAAGTATGTTATTAGTAATGGACATACCAAGTTTCAACTTTCTAAGTACAATAGTTCTGTAACTATTAATAATTTTATATAACTTTATATCGTTTTATATAAAATGCTCCATGCACCATATTGTAAGAAATTTTCAATATTTATTTTTATTTATATGTTCAGAGAAGGTATATAAATAATTATAAGTATTAGTTTATTAAGGGAATAATATAGTAATACAGTTATCTTGGTTTTAATTTCATACCTTTAAGGGCACAAAATCAAAAACTAACATCGGAATTTCAAAATCAAGATAATAAAAATGGAAAAAACCACATTTTCATTTTTTCTTCAGTTTTGTTCGAAAATTTTACCTCTGCCTCCCCTTAAAGGACTAACAAAATCCAAATTTTGAACTCAGAAATGTTTTTGGCGTTTGACTTTTTTATTTTTTCCATTTCTTTATAAATATTTTCAAACCCAAGTTTTTAGTAGAAGTTCTCAATTTTTAAACTTCTTTTCTTTTTTGGTTACATTCACGAGACATAGAGAAACATTTCTAGGCATTCATTTTATGAAATATCTCATTTATTCACTTTTTTAAAAAATGAAATTTTGAATGTGTTATTTTTCTATAATTCAAGAAAAAAATAATAAAATAAGCTAGCAGCATTTATTACAAAATAAATGGGTAGGAACATGCAGCTACCTCATATATACTTGCACTAAAAATTTCATCCAGACTGATTAATATTTGTCATAAAGAAGTTGGTGTTGAATCAAGAAAAATAAACGTACGGAAAAATGGATTTGAAAGTAAAATGAAAATTTATGTAACACATATTACCTATTAAAATTCTCCTTCGCTACATTCATTTAGTAACTTCAGGGAGCCAACTTTAGAGTAAAAAGTTACTAGATTTGAAATCAGAAATTTGTAAAAAAAGAATTATTTGATGAAAAAATAATTTTGACAGCCTTAATTTGAAACCATTTTAAGCATATTTGTAATTAGAATTGAACTAAATCCATTTTAGGTATGAAAATATACATTCTAAAGAAGTGAAATAGCCTTTTTGAGGGGGGGGGAATTTTCATGATTTTCAGTGGAGTCTCCCCTTAAGGTAAACCATGAGTGAAATTTGGAAAACCGAAACTATTTCAAGCATATTTGTAATCAGAATTGAACTAAATCCATTTAGGGTATGAAAACATACATTCTAAAGAAGTAAAATAGCCAATTTTTTTCGGCAAAATTTTCGTGATTTTCAGTGGAGGTAAACCATGAGTGAAATTTGGAAATCTGAAACTATTTTTAAGCATATTTGTAATCAGAATTGAACTAAATTCATTTGGGGTATGAAAATATACATTCTAAAGAAATTAAATTACCAATAATATATATTTTTTTAATTTTAATGATTTTGAGTGGAGTCTCTCCTTAAAGTAAACCATGAGTGAAATTTGGAAAACTGAAACTATTTTTAAGCATATTTGTAATCTGAATTGAACTAAATTCATTTGGGATATGAAAATATACATTCTAAAGAAGTGAAATAGCCGATATTTTCTTTTGGAAAATTTTCATGATTTTCAGTGGAGTCTCTCTTTAAGGTAAACCATGACTGAAATCTGAAATCTGAAACTATTCACTCAATTCTTTTGAAATTTTTACCGCATATTTTTTTAAATTACAATAAAAATTGACAAAATGTGAAATCCCCAGGCTAAATAGTTTCTGAGTTATAAAATAATTTACATTTTTATAATTACACCACAAAAAATACCCCTGCTATATTTTTTGTAACATATTAATTATTTGTGCAGACATTCTCAATGGATATAGTTTTCAAATTTGATATAATTTTTTTAATTATGTTCATTAGTTCGCATGTAGGAATTTTTTGTTTGCCTTTTCAAAATAGAATATAATTAATCATAACACATAATGATACGTCTAAAATGTGCATTTCATTAACCTTTACGTCAAAATACTAGTCTATACATTTTCCTGTTCGTCATACTTTTATTAACTTACGAAAGAGTCTTGCTGGCTCTTAGCACGCAAACTAGGTGTCTGAGATCTAGTGTCAGACATTTTACTCTACCGTTTAGACCCAGCTTTAAAGAACAACACGTGGAACATTATACATGATGCAAGACGCAGAAAAATAAATTGTTTTAAGAAATAAGCAAATAATGATTTGGTACCAAAGATTTTCATATATCTTACTTGTTCAAAACTGCCCTGCTCCATATTATGTTGCCACCTTGAGTTTCTTATTTTTTTCTTTAGAAATTTTCTGAAGTATGGAACATTTTTAAAGCTTGAAACAAAAAACGGAATTTTCGATGAAATTTGGTCCAAATTCCACTCATGACTTACCTTAAGCGGTTATTTAGCGACGTTGTATCAACTTCGACTTTATCTACGGGATACTGATAGAGATGATAAAGTTTAGCAACTTACAATTAAAGATTTAGTATTTTAAAAATAAAATTTAGCACTTAATAGCATTTTAAATGTTAGAATTTAGCATCTTATAGCGTTTCTGAATGGTCAATTTTTTATGAAAAGTATGGTGGTAGAAATTCAATGTCATGAATGAGTTAACAGGTGCATGTTTTATATTTTTCAGTTAAAATTCTTAAAAATTATGAATGAATAAAGGCAAATGTAAAATTACAGTGAAATTGTGAACATTGAGTTGTTGTTCGAAGACAGGTCTAAACCTCACAAGTGACACCAATAAGGCATCACTCGTGTAGCAACAAGTCAGAAACATGATTGTCAAAATGTATGGTTTGACTTTGTCCCAATCGATCTTATTAATTATACACACACAACCATGAATGTAATTTTATAGAAGTTCTGAACTACTGTATCTACGCAACAATCTCATTTCATATGACCAACTTCAAAAACTATCCCGTACACTGGGGGATGCATACGGGCTATTCCATCTCAAATCGACCGAAATATAGAGAAAATTGACCTTGCAAATTTTAAATACAATGAAACGTTTTCTGTCCGTTGACAACTGTGATACAATGCTTTGTGCAAAGTTTGAGGCTTCAGAACTTCATAGTGTTTAAATTAAAAATATTTAAATTTATCGTATTTTCATAAAATTAGCAACTTTAAACTGTTGTGGCTCCGAAACCCTTTCACCCAATGATCAAAATCATGGTTTATTTTGATGCTGAGAAATTAAAGTTTATATTGACATGTAAACAGTTTTTCTTACTTTTTATGGAAATGGATAAATTTAGATTTTTCTTCATTAAGACGCCTTTGACCAAGAAAAAATATTTTAAAAATATATGGTTAGATTCCGCATTGAAAATACAAATAAACACATATTTTTTACTGGTGCACCGTTGATAAGAAAGTATTGAATATATCAAATAAAGAAAATAAATAGTACGCGTTTGAAGTAACCAGCTGACTGTGAGGCGGGATTTAGCCGAGACAAGCAAGGCCAGGAGACAAACACGTGATGTTTCGTCTAGTAGCGCATAGCTGGGCTAGCTTTATCACAAGTTTTCATAAACACAGGAGTAAAATGACGCCCAACGCTCGCTTATCTTCAGCTCTCGGCCAGTGCGTGCCGTTCAAGTCCGGGCGTGTAAAAATAATTTATTTAATACCCTCGAAACTTATTACCGTGACACTAAGGAAACAATGCCGAATCCCTCTTGATAATGTAAGGTTTTTTCTCAATTTTTTTTTTTTTACATTTTTACAAATGGGCAAAAACCCTGAAAGTAAGTAAAATCAGATTATCTGTCTCTCTGTATACAATAAAAATTTATTTAAATTTATTTATTTAAATTCAAATATACAGAATAAAGAAATTTAAGTTAATTACAAAACAAACAAAGATAAATACAAATAAAATAATACAAGCAATATAAAAGGAAGATACAGTAGTATTAACAAAATTTGATTCCGAATGAGCAGCGCACGTGCTCGGTCGCAGGATTACTTTTTATCATAACCTACCAAATGTCAGCTTCAAAATGAGCTCCCGGTCAATGTTCTGCAGTAAATGTTTCCAGAGTTCTGAGCGCTGAAAGAGGCTTGTTTTTATAAAATACGCTAAATTTGTCGCTCAATAGTACGAAAACCGTTTGACTTTCGATAGTATATTTTGTTTAATGCGCTGTCCTCAGCACCTTGTATAAATAGGGAAAAAATTAGAGTATTAAAAAAATGCGAGGTTTTTTACTGATCGATTTCATATTATGGAATAGCCCATACAATTGAAGAGATGGATTCCAAAGTGTTCTAAGTCCTTTCTTAAGATTTTAACTTGCTTTATTCACGCTTTAATTTATCCTTTTCAAGCCTATATATAACCGAGTAACTTTATTTAACAGACTCTCCTAAGTCTTGACTAAGATCCATTTGAAAAATCATATGCAGAAACTAAGGGCGTCAAATTTATTTTATCAGTTTTTAACATTTTTATCACAACTTGTCATTTGGACTTATGCCAGTTTGGAATCCACCTATTCACTTCATCTTTCCAATGCATCAGAAATCCATATAATTTATAAAAAATATATGATTTTGACTCCATTCGTCCCCACACTACAACGGAAAGTGGACGAACAGTCATTCTCAGTTGTCAATGTAGCTGAAGGACATTTCTATAAAAAATTACTATGTGAAAATTTAATCTCGCTTCCAAGACGGCGAGTTTCTCCCGAGAGGACTATTAATGCAGTGCAGAGCCACATATGTAACGGGGACAGAGATGAGGCAGGACTGTATGGGTTTCCAGGGAAATTCCGGCAAACCTGTAAGGGCAGCCGCAGTCGGAAAGCATATACGGAACTGCGGATATCGCCAGTTGGAAAGCAATCTTGTTGCCAAAAGTCGAAACGAGTGACTTCATTTCATGACGGTCGAATCGTTACCATGCGTGCCATTACATTCGGGGTTTTAGGGTTCAAATGCAACTAAGAATGATATGTCACTACTAATAAAAATGTTAGACAACTTCCTGTGGAAGGAAGTAAACGCAAAACGTCTATGCCGTGGATTTTCCACTAAATCTGATCGCTGTAAAGAAATAACATCTGCAGTGTTTTTGCCGACACGAGAATCCACTCCTACTGCAGTATTATAATTACCTTCCGCTTATATAATTACTAAACATTTTTAAAATTTAAAACTAACGCAAGGAAGAAACGGCGCAGTATACTCCCAATGCCTGATAGGACTTGCAGTGAAAGAAAAATAAGTTGTCGGTACGCCACTTGGGAGGTGAGTGCATTAAGTTTATAACATATTAGAGGAAAAGTTTGAAAAGCTGTACGCCGTCGTCGAGATTGCACGATGATCGTAGTTCAAATTTAAATAAATACATTTTATGAAAATACTTTTTAATTGTATATATTGCACAGAATAGTAATATACGTTACAAGAGCGGTATGTTGACGTTTTCATGGTCGAGGAAAAGATTGAAAAAGGGAAAAGTAGTTGAGCTTTTTTAATTTCCGAGAACATGAAAACAAACATACCGCTCGTGTATCGTACATTATTTTGTGCGAAGATCGTTTATTACATACCTGAAAGACGAATTTCTAATTAGTTGCAATGAAATCCCAAGGTTGGTTTCTGTTTAATGACGCCAACTTCGAAAAACGTAATATCTTTCTTCAACATTGTTGCTATAAAATGTTTTTTGTGTTTACTATACACCAGCAGGCCGTGATATACGTCTGTCTTTTTTTCCCTCAGTCTATAAATGCGAACTTAAAACAAACGGTAAGGTTATGTAATGATTTATTTTTCATTTTAATATTTTAACAATATTATTTATATAACATATTGCAGTAATAACATCCGCATCTGGAATTTTGTTGATTTTTTCACGGCTTCCTTAATGTTACTTGTATCAGGAATGCAATAAGTTTCGTGGAGTAGTAGACTTTACTTAATTTTTGCAAATATTTAAGAACAATAATTAACATTGAAATTTAGGTGAAATTGCAGTGGTAAGTTTCCAATTTATAATTATTACTATGTTAAACGTCTCTAAAAATAATATGTTAAAAGCCTAAAGCAGTAAAATGAATGTCGCGCTTAAGCGGTAAGAAGAGGGAAATTGTTATGTGTGTTAGGTTGGAAATACTGAATGTGGTATTTCACACTTACCGCGTATTGGTTCTGTGCGGAAAACAAGCAAATACGCACGATCTCGCACAAATATATTTTTTACCGTAAACTGGTGTTACTTTGAACATAGAGGAAATTTTGAACATTTTTTTTTTTTTGAGAAAATCATATTTAGTTTTCTACATGCTGCATTTGTTATAGATGGAGGTAAATTTGGTATGAGACTGGTTTTTATGATAATTTACCTCCATCTATAATAAATGCAGCATGTAGAAACCTAAATATGATTTTCTGTACAAATTGCAGTGTCCAGTCGATCAGTCCTAGTGAAATGGAAGAACACACGAGAGCGGAATAAGCAGACCTGATTTTCGAATATGGATGAGCCAATGGGAACAGTAGGCAAGGTCACAGATTGTATCGGTACAAGTACCTACGTAGGAGACATCCGGCTCATACTATTTTTGTGCGAGATCGTGCGTATTTGCTTGGTTTCCGCACAAAACCAATCCGTGGAAAGTCTAAAATTCCACATTCAGTATTCCCAACCTAACACACATAACAATTTCCCTCTTCTTACCGCTTAAGTGACATATTGATTTTACTGCTTTAGGATTTTAACATATTATTTTTAGAGACGTTCAATATAGTAATAATTATAAATTGGAAACTTACCACTGCAGTTTCACCTAAATTGCACTGTTAATTATTGTTTTTTAAATATTTGCAAAAATTAAGTAAACTCTACAACTCCACTATAAAGTTTCTACATTCGTGATGCAAGTAACATTAAGGAAGCCGTGAAAAAATCAACAAGATTCCAGACTTGCCGATGTTATTACGACAATATGTTATATAAATAATATTGTTAAAATATTAAAATGAAAAATAAATCATTACATAACCTTACCGTTTGTTTTAAGTTCGCGTTTATAGACTGGGGGAAAAAAAAGACAGACGTATATCACGGCCTGCTGGAGTATAGTAAACACAGGAAACATTTTAAAGCAACAATGTCGAAGATAGATATTTTTGTTTTGCAAGTTTGCCATCATTGAACAGAAACCAAGATGGAGATTTCATTGCAACTAATTAGAAATTCCTCTTTCAGGTATGTAATAAACGATCTTCGCACAAAATAATGTACGATACATGAGCGGTATGTTTTCTTTCAATTCTCAGAAATTAAAAAAGCTCAACTACGTTTCGCTTTTCCAAACTTTTCCTCGAACATGAAAACTTCAATATACCGCTCTTGTAACGCATATTGCTATTCCACGACTGTTCCAAAAGTTAAGGGAAGGAGGGCACGTGGTGCCAAATTACAATTCCATTTACACACAACTATTTTTGCTTATAACTTTCGACTCAGTCATTTCCGGACCATGGTTCCTTGTCTCAAATTGATACATGTACCCTGAAAGTTTTGGAAATAGCCTGTATATAATTTACATTCACTTTTATCATAAATAAGTACATTTTTATTTTAATTCCCATGTGGCTGCTGTGGATTAGTTGACAACTGACTGTATGTGATCATTTTGTTAACCAATTTATTGTACTCAATCATGACAACATTCTTATTTCTAGGGTTTTTATAGTAACTAGTCATCGTGTACAATAAAACTTACACAACACGTCAACAACATCGGTAAGTACGAAATAACGCAACATCATGGACCAATCACACGTATTGTGTCTTGCTCAGCTACAACAAGCAAACCGATCTTGTCAGTGAAGTGGTCGCCATAGCAAGGCGCATCACAATTTTAAAGTAGAGTCCTTCGATAATAACTATGAGTTGACACAACGAGCATTTTAATTGGTTGGATCCAACCATGACTTCCATTAACATACAAATATTAATAAATCTAGATAAACATATGTATTAAAATAAAAATAAATTATGTCGATGAAATAATAAATCCCTCATTATCTGTAATGTATAGACTCTAGAGTCCCTTTATAATGAGAGTTGAGACGTTGCATGGTCTCTTTCTGATCCTATCAATAATTAAAATATGTAATGAATGATCTTATAGCACTGAATGATTATGATATGGGGGAAAAATCACCTATGAGAAGTAAAACTATAAACCTATTTATTGCCTACAGATATTAAGCAATTTTGATAAATAATTTTACAAATATTTCATAATATAATTTATGCTCGACCATGCCGAAATGTAGTAATTATACGCCTGGTAGCAATCCTTTAATGCATGTCATTAAAGTACACCTATTCATTAAAGTTCCGGTTTTCGATTATTCTCGGATATGCAATCGAAAGACAACTAGCAAAACGTCACGCAGGCTGGAAATCCAATACTGTCGCAGAAGGTTATGTTCTGTTACTATAATAATTAACGTTAATTGTAAATAATATTCAAATAAATTCAATTTGTCATCTCATTTTTCAATGCCGAATTCAATTTTAAGGTTATATCAAGTTTAACGTTTATCTTACTCTCGAATTATATCAAGGTCGTCGACATTCGAAGCCCGGAAAAAATCAATATTTTCGCGTCTGCGCACATCTCACAATTTACGAGATTGCACAAGGTCAGTTCGCTTCCCAGTCACATAAGAATAACATGAATACTTATGAATAATTTCAAGTTAGAAATATGGTCGAGCACGAAAAGTCGTATGAAACTTGCCTATAATGGTAATTAAGACGCTCGTATGAAAATTATGAAACGAGCGCAAGCGAGTTTCATAAACATCCTCGCGTCTTAATTACTACCATTATAGGCTCGTTGCATAAAGCAGCAAGTCAAACATGTTACCCTGTATTTACTAGAAGCAAAGCCGTTGTAAGTGCTTGCTGAATTATGCATTAAAGTAGGCCACGTCTGGTTCCATCGTCCTCAAATCTTCTCTTAGATATTACAGAGGGACTCTATTTTAAAGTTGACTGCCCTGCCCTCATGTGTAAACAATTTAAGCTGCCAAGCTCACACACCTGGTACAACACACGTCACTGAACAAAATTTTAGAAATGTTTTGTTCTAGTTGTCATTGTTTGCTCAGCCATTTTCAACGGTCAGGTATTTACCTTGCTTGCCAGTGAATCCGAGGTTCAAACCCGGCCAAGGGCCAAGGCCTATCCGGTTTATAACGGATGCCTCCATCTTTTCCGGTTCCCTAACTCCAACTATGTCCGTCGAGACACTACTATTGCCAAACTCCAATCCGCGATTTTCCATCGCCTTGATTACTCCATCATGCACATTCTTTCTTGGTCCACCTCTTCCTCTTCCTCCTCTTCTTCTTCTTCTTCTTCTTCTTCTTCTTCTATTAATTTCCATATCATCGCTGACTTCGGTAATCTTCCTTTTCCTTACGATGAAGTTGCTCATACCATTCCATTGCTTTATTTCCTCCCATCTCACATAGTTCACAATGTGTACCATAGGTCTCCATCTACCTTAATTATTTACCTTATTTTCTCATTTCGTAACCTATCTAGTTTGGATTTATTCTAGCCCATCTTCGTAAAAAGTCCATCTTTGCCATCCTCAATTTCTCCTGTATATTGTGGAAGTTACTACACTTCACAACTGATCAATAGCGTATTGCGATACAAGCGTGGAGGAGAAGTTTGAAAAAAAAAAAAAAGACACGAAGTCGAGATTTTTCTATTTCCAAGATTCTGTTGATGTAGAGAAACAGCAATGAATGATCCTAATTTGACCATGGAAGAAGCTGCAGTGGCGAAATTAAGAACAGTTCCAACATTTAATAATAATGTCATAAAGTAGGACATCACTGTAATAAATTTAATTCCAAAAATACAGCCAGAAAGTACACAGAAGAGGCTTTAAAATTATTATATTACACTTTGTAAATGCATTACTCAATCCGTTGAATGAAAATAAAACTTACGGAGCAAATCTTATACCGGCAACCACAGTTAGGACAATATGGCGACTACCCCATAGCAAGAGATACTGGTAATGCAATTTGCGTATTCAACGAAGTTCTAACTCACTATGCATCAAGTTACTGCTGCCAACTTTTGGCCAAATATCGTATCTTAACGAAAATGATGAGTGGCGAGCTTTGGAGACCTGGCGAACTTAGAGATACCTGCCTTACTTCATGACTTGACATTGTGTGCTGAAATTTCGTAAATGTGGGTATCATGGAAAGAAATGTATTTGGCATTGTTTACAAGTGCAATATCTAAAGAGAAAATACCATTTTGCAACTGCACCAGTATAGTTTGGACGCAGTTTCATGGCAAGGAACAGAATCTGGCAAGCCAATTTGCCAAACAATCAGAAGACTAAAGTTGCCAAATTCTATTATGCGCTCGCTATTTTAATTTCGTCTAAATCTGTACCGCATTTTAGTGTCGCAAAGTCAGAAGTTCAAATTATATTTATAATAAGAAAGAAAAGAAAGAAACGTTAAACAAGAATTACAGAAAAAAAGAAAGAATGTCGTGTCATGGAATAGACAGGACGAGATGACATAAGAAGAGGTATGATGGGATGGATTGTAGAGACGAAGTGGAATGAAATAGCTCTGAATGGAATGGAATGGCATGTCATGGAATATAATAATAATAATAATAATAATAATAATAATAATAATAATAATAATAATTCATTTTGGCTGGCAGAATTAAGGCCGTAGGGCCTTTTCTTCCACTCAACCAGCGAAAAGCACATAAGTTTACATATGTATGAACTTACAAGCTACAGAGAATGCAACAATTTGATTTAGATGAAAGTTACGTGTATACATGACATGACTTACTTATGAATTAAACAGTAAAATACAATGAACTATTAATTAAAAAATGAAATACAAACTGTGTAGCAGAATTAAACTAAAATACATAGGAATGTTAATATATTTCGAATAATAGGAAGAGATTCTCGGAATGGGACTGATTCTCCGGCACGACCACAGCAAAGGCTGCACGCATTGTATACTTCACCTGACATAATTAGAAACATAAAATCCAGACGTTTGAGATGGGCAGGACATGTAGCACGTATGGGCGAATACAGAAATGCATATAGAGTGTTAGTTGGGAGGCCGGAGGGAAAAAGACCTTTGGGGAGGCCGAGGCCTAGATGGGAAGATAATATTAGAATGGATTTGAGGGAGGTAGGATATGATGGTAGAGACTGGATTAATCTTGCTCAGGATAGGGACCAATGGCGGGCTTATGTGAGGGCGGCAATGAACCTCCGGGTTCCTTAAAAGCCAGTAAGTAAGTAAGTAAAAGGAAGAGATTATTGAGAGACAATTTTGAAAATACAGCGCTATCAGGATGCATGTCTAAAGAATGAAGTTACCATATGAGGCTATCAAGTGCAAAACTCGCCTTATCCAAAAAAAAAAAATGAGTTACATATGGGATGTTGTACTTCTTGCAGTTCTCTATCTACTGATATAGTCGGTTTGTGCAAATCTTGTCTAATTCCTCTTCCAGAGAGCTCAGAAAACTATCAAATGCAAAACTGTCCATATCCATAACGGTTTTTCCTGTTTTCTGACAAATCGCCTGGATAAGGCGAGTTTTACATTTGATAGCCTCATATAGTTAGTGACCGTTACGTCAGTATAATTAGAGTGAATTGCTAAGAAGGTTATCCTTTAAGCTATTTTCAAAAATGTTTATTGTCTTGCAGCTCCTAATAATTTGTGCCTAGGAATTCAATTGTCGCGAGGTGAATACTGTTAAAGATGATGAATAACAAGATGTTCTATGAAGAGGTATACTTAGCGTGTCACAGATAAGTGATCTGGTATTTGCGTCGTGGTTAGAGTATAGATAAGAGAAACGAGACGAAAGGTAATTTAGTGTTTAGGTGTGCAGAATTCGAAAGAGTAAAGACAAAGCCACGAAAGACTTGCGAAGGACAGTGATACGTGATCATATCGTCGGAGGTTAACAGGTATCTGATGCACAGGAATGAGTCAGGGAAAAATGAGACAGAGGGATGTTCTGTGGAAAGGATTGCGATGACAAGAACTAGAATGAAGTAGCTTTGAATGAAATGGAGTGAGTGATGACGTAGGATGAGTAGGGATACTATTTTACGGTGAATAAAAATATTAAATTTCTGTATAAAATTGTTACAAATCACGTCGCTCTTGTGAAAACTATTTAAGACTGTACATTAGGATGCAAAACTGAACTGTAAAGAATCAAGTTACTAGAAGCCTTTAAGTGTTATATCGCGAGTTTAAACTTCAGGTATTTTTACATGAAGAGCTTGAAACATAAAATGCTTGTTGAAAAACCATATTTCGCGAATCAGTGGATTGCGAAAACCGCGTATCTCTAAGGATGAGATAAGACAGGAATGATGTGTCATGGAATAGAAAGAAACAAGATAGGAGAAGTGATAGGATGGTACGGATTGAGATGAGATAGATGGGGTTGTAGAGAAGAAATGTGATGATTAGGTGGCGGATGTTGATGAAAAGTCATCTTATTTTTCACATTAGGACGATGCCTTTTAATATAGAAATCCTTTCTATATTAATATCAACGTAAAAAAGTAATTTATCTTCCATTTTTTTGCATTTTTTGACGTTTTTAAACTAATAGGCCATTTTATATTTTTGTCTGCATTTTTTGGTCATTTTTAATACTTTGAAGAACTTTTAGATCATTTGGAATGCATTTTACTTTCTTCTTTACCGATAGGTCTCTTAAATCATATTATAACCAAATAGGTCAGTAGTAATTACCTACTGAATAAGTGAATAACAGTGAAGTTTGAGTTTTATAGTTTGGAACAGACTGTAAAGTCCATCCCTCATTCCACTGAAGGCTTCACTTCACACAACGGAAGTAATATAAAATGCTTCACAACAGCTTAGTTTAAGTAAGGAGTTTGACCGCTACTGTTCTTTTGTCGGTACGAGGGTGTTTTATAATTTGTGTTTGGAAGGGAGGACGTGTGTTGGACAGGACGTTGTGTCCTCAACATGGTTCGGAAGGGATGTCTACTGTAGTAGACAATATTTTTAACACAAAGATTGCAAGAATTCACGCTGCGGCCACAATTTGGTTTGTCATTCACACTCCCTCATCTGGAAGATCTGGTAACAAAAGTAAAGCGCGGAAGGAGGAGAAGATGGAGAATGAAGGCACTGACATGGACCACCCTTGATTGAAACACATTGTAAACCCTCATTAAAATCTATAGTTTTCTCTTAAAATCTTCATTTTGTTGCATGTTATTTTCCTTTGTCTCAGCCAAATTCCAGGAAGTTGCCTCCTCTCTCCGAGATTTGCAGGGCAGTCATTGAAACAAGGTGACTAATTTTTAAGAAGTTGTGGTGCCGGTACGATGAATAATATTTAAATATCACTTTCTCTTAATTTGATGTCATTTTTCCATTAGTTTAAGGGCATCTTAATGATCATTTTAAGTAGATTTTTAGGTCATCAACATCCGCCCCTTAGTGATGATGATGATGATGATGATGATGATGATTATGATGATGATGATGATGATGATGATAACATGTGGGGAAAGTAAATGTGATGAAGAGCGAGGAATGAGGTGGGCTGGAATAGCCTACAGACCGATGGGATGCAATCGGATGTGATGAAGTTGTATAAGATACGATATAATTTTATAAAATGGAAAGGCTTTTGGTAGAAGTTACATATACTAGACTGCAAAAAACTGAGGCCAAAAAGCCATTTGTAGTGCTCTTGTGAAAATATAAAGTTTCACGCTTACATTTGTTGTTCAATACATCCTGGTCTGCAAGTGATTATTACTCTGGTTGCAGAGAAACGAACAGTTTGCACTGCGGTTTCTTAATAACCGAAGCTCGAGTCCAGGGAGGCCCTGACCACCTCAAACGCAGCACCGACAACAGTTTTCAATTTAGCAGGATATTGTCTTTTTCTTGGTTAACCGCAAAAGTGCAAGTTCAAAGTTATGTTGCCATTCACGATCCCATAGCCCTGCGCTGACACTGGCAGTATTCATCAGTTAGGATTTGCCTTCCGTGCAATCAACGTACAACATAGTTAACATTCACAGTTCAGACGCTTTCTATTTCTAATGGCGATACATACTGTATAGTATATTTCGATACGAGTATGGAAGTGCATTATAACAGAATCGAGGAAACAATTTGGAAAAACGAGGCGAAGCAGAGAGATTCTGACATTCTGTCAAACACTTAACGCATGTGTATCGCACATTATTTTTTGGACGATCGTCATCCTAAACCTGATGTTCAACCTGATGATGATCGTGATTATGATGGTAGTGATGGTGGTGATGGTAATAATGATGATAACAATGATAATGATGATGGTGAAGGTTGTGATGAAAATATTGCGACAAAGGTACAGGAGTGTTTATGCACATTATAAGAACAATATTCGAGATAGGGATCTATGTCCGGAAAACGTTCTCTTCCGAACTTTCGACCTTAAAACAGTCTAAACGCTGGTCCACAATAAACCGGTAACGAGAACGAAATCCAGAACGGGAAGCGAAGGACTTGAACGTAAAGATCTTTGATTCACAATAAATCGAGAACGGAAATGACTATGCATATCGATATGTACATCAATAACGATATGTAAAGTCTATATTATGCATTCTGATGTTATTTGTGTATAATTTTTTGACCAATAGCGTTCTCTCATGAGTACAAGCCAGACAACATAAACACAGGTTAACCAATTTCAAAATTTATGACACAGGATATTTATCACGTGCTAATCTGGTCACATATATACGTAGCATAATATTGAAAGTGATTCGATTCAATTTCTAAGTTAGTTATAAACTATGGCGGCCTCCTCGCTTCAAAATATACGACAACCAAATAGCTTTATGATGACAACGGACTGAATCTAGTAGGCTGTGAATAAGGATCAATTACTTGCAGTTGCTGTAGGTAATGCAATATTAAATCCTTACAATAAATTTCTATGTTCGCCGTCCTTGAAAAAGAATGTTTATAAAACAAATATGAACGTTAGAAGCATAATTTTCTTAATTTATCTTAGTCCTGGTTGTCAGCTTCCAGACTATTATAATTAGGACTAAGAAGTTGATGATCTAAAAGTCACAGAATTATGACCTATAAACTAACTTAAATTTCTGAAAATATAACATTAAAACTTTAAAAAGACCATACTTTCAATAGGAAAATACAAAGAAAATAGAATACTTCCATCTGTGGAAAATTTTGTGATACAATATGCTGACTGCGAGCGCTAAGACTGTATTATTTGTTCAGTTGAGTTGAATGGGGGGAAGCACGTAAAACACGTGATTTGCAGTCAAGGCCCATGCAACCATAAGGAAAATTCTTGTAAGACGTAATGGAATTGCGTAAGCAATGCGCAGTAAGTTCTCGAATATAGACTATGACTACACTGTAAAAAAAATGTCCGTTCATAAGCAGAAAAGGGCAAGTAGAAAGAAAGTAGAACATTTTATAAAAATGACCAATAGAAAATTAAAGACCGAAAAATATAAAAACAATGCAAACTAAAAGGGCGTGTGGGACTGAAACAAGTTTGTATTTCACCCTACATTGCCAGTAATGTCTCAGAAAAAGATGATATTTCATCAACTTCCGAGCCCTACTTATAAAGCTTAAGATAATCCTAAATTAATGTTGGCCACCTACGTAGTCTCAGGACAAGTAAAACTCGGAATCCGAGGTTTCGGTCGACATGGGTTCGAATTCCACTCGGATCGATTACCTGTTTTTTTTTTATTTTACGTTTTCCCTTACTATAAGGTGAATATCAGTTAATCTCCTCGGACTCACTTGCCAATTTCGTCGAAACTGTTTAATCTCGTATTTGATACAGCGTAGTTAAATAACTACTTAAAGATTGGCTTCAAATTTCGGGACGCTGTTGTGCTTTGACTCTGAATCATTTTGCTACATTTGACATTGTTCATTTTGTACATAGGGTACTGCAGTTCCAGCTTTAGTGTTGTTTAAAATTACTATGGTCGTCTAGTACTTGTGTAATGACCCTTCAGTGTTACTCTGTTTCTTCTGTAAGTGCCAAACAAAACGCCAGGCATCACAATGCTGTTACTAGATATCTTCCCTCTTCTGGACCATTCAGGCTCTATCAGCGACGTCACTTCCACACTTTCGACATTTCAGAATACTGGACCATCACGTAACGTATACCACATTGTCTACGGTCCGGCGTTTCTCAACTCTACAGGGGATTGTGCTACCATATCAAGGAGGTTGCGGAATAAAAATAACGTAACGTGTACAAAAGGAATAAAACACAGTTCTTGAGACTATCACACTTTTATTACGTCATACTATTTTTGACCAATAAAACGGTACGGAACGACGTATTTCAAGCAATCATGGCTGCTTATCCTACAATTATCACCTCCCTAGCATTTGTTTTTTTTGTTACATCACTAGTATTGGTTTCTTTGTTTGTCAACATTGTATTTTCAATAATTGTACCTTTTACAATGATTCATGTTTATTTCATCACCCTTAATTAAAACTGTCTGTCATTTATTTTGTTTATATTATTTAGGTTATGTTATAGCTTCTGCTGTATGAGATTATGGGTAGTCACATATGAGAGATTGTTTAATATCTTATATTGATAATGAAGTGGAATGCAACTGTTTTAATAAAAATGAAACTTAACAAAGGCTTCTTGATTTGTAATCGTCCATACAATTCAATGAAGATGTATAGTTCGCACAACTTGTAACAAGAGAACAGCTCATCATAACACACTACTGCCATCTATTGGAATATTTGTAATGATGAGATGGTACAATAATACATTTTCAAGACAGTTTAGTATTTTAGTAAATCAATTAATATTTTATCGTATTAGAGTACTTTATTTCTTCTAATCTTTATATACTTTCTTCTAACCCTGTAATAGTCAATAAAATAACACTTGAGGTTTGATTTTCTCGAGGTAAATCAAAACTTTTAGTGAGATTAGTATAGAAAACGAACATATAATATATTATAAACACATTTCTTAAACACACAATATAAAACAACTTTATTAGTACTAGTACTTATTTATTTAATCTGGTAGAGATAAGGCCGTCAGGCCTTCTCTGCCCCTCTACCAGGGGATTAAAACTATAATATGAAGAATAAAATTACAATTAATATTAAATTTACAATTACAATTACAATAAAAATTAAAGTACGGCAAGATTACCTGATTAATGAAAGCTAGACATTTTATCATAGAAATTAAGAACAAAGAATATTTTTGTATTTACTGAATTACAAATAGAACCTAGAATAACAAAATTCTATAGTGATGAAATTACTGGATATTTTTTGGTAGATTAAGAGAACTATTTACAAGAAACCATGTCTGAACGAGTCTCAATTACTGACCAAGTGCCTAGTAAGTTTGCGTTTGAATTCAATTTTATTTCGACAGTCCCTGATGCTAGCAGGTAACGAATTCCAGAGTCTTGGCAGGGCTATCGTGAAAGAGGATGAATATGAGGAGGTGAAAACTATACTCTAAAGTCCATTTTTAAATTATATGATTGCATCTGTTTTTCATTTAAAAGTTTTTCCATATGTTGATCCATAGACAAAAAGTATTTTCGTTTCACATAGGTGACATATAGAGAAAGGGATTAATATTTTTTAGGCTTACCATATGTGACTAGATTCCCATATACTCTATACTCTTATTTTAGTTAACTTATTTTTAAAAGTCCACTATGTTTAACGAATAATGTGGACAACGTTTCTGAGACACTGCATTATAAAACGAAACTTTTTCACATTTCAGTACGTATAGGCTACACTTGTACGTGCATTATCGATAAACTTCCAGTCGGTTGAAACACCGATACTGCTTAATTATCGACAAACAAAACTAGATGTTGGAGCAATTTAAAATAGGTATGTCTATTATGTTCTTTTACACAGCAAGACAATTCAAAGGCAGATACGGTGCACAAAATCAATTAGCGATTGTTATTTCCACTCTATATACTTTTTATAATGAGTGGCTTTTCTCGTTACGAAATGGGCCAACATGTTCATAATGTCGTTATATAAAATCTCCCTTCTGCGTATTATTCTGTTCTGCTGCATCCTTTGCTTCTGAAAAAACTTTCAAGACATTCTTCCGCATGAAAAGGTGTCACTAGTAAATACTTCTGAACGACCTCTGCCACATGTAATATAATTTCTTGTAGGACTGTGACTGCCTATAATCAGCTTACAGGTTCGCCTGTACGGCTTCCACGACCATCACGCCGACGGCCGTCTCGTTGGCTAGAATATTATGATAAGATAATTTATAGACGGACCTTGAACTGAACCAAGTTCATATTCGAAGGCAAATCCGAGCCACTAAAAAGTTATTACTCACGAGGACAAGGAGGCAGGCTGGTTGTGCATGATTTTCTTAGGTTAGAAGGCTAATTAAAGATTATATCGACTGAGCCGTAGGACTTCGGCGAGGAATAATAAAAATTCCTTCATTTTCTAAGAAGTCACGGCGAGATGCGATCACCATAACAGCAGCAAGTTGAGAACTTGATATAAAATATTACAAGAAATTAGTCATTTCTGTCAGTATTTCTATGTGACAGTTTCAAATTAATTTCCACTTTTCTATACTCTTACAATAATATCGTAAGTGCTGAAAGTTTTCCAGTAATTTAATTGAGCTTAAAGAACGTTTCTTGTCATGATAGTTATTTCGAGACCGCAGGTCGAGAAATAATTAGATTCATTCATTCATAGCTTTCTGCCCAAGGGCAGGTATTTCACTGCAAATCTACCTTCCTCCAATCCTATTTTCTATCTTCCTCTTCGTCTCTGCATATGATCCATATAATAATAATAATAATAATAATAATAATAATAATAATAATAATAATAATAATAATAATTTATTTTAGCTGGCAGAGTTAAGGCCGTAAGGCCTTCTCTTCCACTCAACCAGCAAAAAGTATACATACATATGTGTCAGCTTACAAAGAATTCAACAATTTGATTTAGATAAGAGCTACTCGTATATGTATACAAGAGTTATTTACGAATTAAAGTACAAAATACTGTGAACTATTAATTAAACACTGAAATACAAACTATGTAGCAGAATTAAGCTAAAATACATACAATTTTAATATATTTCAAATAATGTTAGATAATAGAAAGATATTATTATGAGACAGTTTTGAAAATACAGCACTATCAGGATGCATGTCTAAAGGAAGGAGTAACAATGTAGATAGTGATAGTTTAAGCCAGTATGATGGGAGTGAAATGCTAAGAAGGTTATCTTTTAAGCTGTTTTTAAAAGTCTTTATTGTCTTGCAGCCCCTAATACTTTGTGACAGGGAATTCCATTGTCGCGAGGTGGATACTGTAAAAGATGATGAATAACAAGATGTTCTATGAAGAGGTATACTTAGCGTGCCACAAATAAGTGATCTGGTATTTACGTCGTGGTTAGAGAATATATAAGAGAAACGAGACGAAAGGTAATTTGGTGTTGAGGTATGCAGAATTCGAAAGAGCTATGACAAGGACTGTAAAGTTCTACATTCTTTAAGTCGTAGCCACAAAAGACTTGCGAAGGACGGTGGTATGTGATCGTATCGTCGGATGTTGCATACGTATCTGACGCACATATTCTGATCTCGCTGTAACTTGACTGACAGTTCAGAACTTAGGTCACTTAACAAAACGTCACAATAATCGAAATGCGGCATTACTAGAGTTTGTTCTAGGGTAAGTTTTAGTTGCTGGGGCAAGAAGTTTCTTAAGCGACTCAAACAGTGAATGGAGGAACAGATTTTTTTTATCGTTTCTTTAACTTGAAAATTCCAATTTAGATTATTATCGAAAAAGAAGCCAAGATTTTTTACGACAGATGATTAAGGGATTAGCGTGTTGTTAAGGGTAACAACTGAAAGATTACTGTTATTAAGAGAGTTAACTAAACGCTTATGGCAAATAATTATAGCTTGAGTCTTACTTGGATTAAGTGCGAGTCTGAAATTGGCCGCCCAAGTGGAGACAGTGGCTAGATCACAATTCAACTTGTCAATTGATTCATTGATGGTATTGGTGTATATACAGAGTGATTCACGAGGATTTACCGTCACTTATGGAGCTTATTTCCGAAGACATTCTGATATGACAAAAATCACGACCCTACTCGCAATAGTTACCGAATAAGAGGGTGTTAAACATTTAAGGAGGGGAAAAACATTTCTTTTCTGAGAAAAGTATGAACTTTTCACCAGTATCGTATCGGTATTACACTTTTTTGTTACATACAACATGAACTATTTACTCTAAAAACCTGTAGGGTTATTTCACTTCCAGCCTGTATAGTAAGTCTGGAAAGGGTTGCATAATCATGAACGGATGAGAAAGTAGAAAGACTATGCACATTACGCTTAACATAAAAGAATGTAGTAGGGAATAATTTACTCGTGACAAGAAAAATTAGTTTATGAGCGGAATTAAATTACCAGTAAAACTATTTTGCACGTGTGAAATTCGGCTAATAATTTCTATGCGAGAAATTGGATTCTACTGAATGAATGCATACAAATATTTTTATTGTGAATACAGAGATTATAAATACATACCAGTCTCCTTCAGATATGAAATTCATGGGTAAACATTTGAGTTCACTAATTTACATTCTGTATTATTTAGCATCAGCATTGAGAGAGAAGGCTATGATGTACAGAATTCTTGAAAAGTTATGATAGATCTTTTATTACTCTTTTCATAATTATACTTCACCTGAAGTTTTGTATCTCTAGCAAAGTTGCTAACATGTGTGCTTCTGAACGTTTACTTAACAACAAAAGAGTTCAGAACTGCAAACTTCTTGTATAAATAACTTCCTAATCATAGAACTTTCAATAGACGTACGTTCAATGTGCTGAGGTACACATTAAACGCTGAATAAACAACATTTAATACCAAAATGTCATGTTTCAGATAAACGAGCAAGAATTCATGAGATTTTAAGTTATAAAGCAAATTTCAGGCTGTCGTTACAAAGATACGATAGTTCACCGACATATTTCTGAATTGTGGATCTGGAGCTGGAGTTGGGTTCCAAGGCTGGGCTCAAGAGTGGGTTCCAATTCATTTTTGGCATTTCAATTATTTTGTTTCATTTCCTTTTTACGTTTTCCTCAACTATACGTGAATGTCCGTTAATTCCGTGAACTCAATCGGCTAAAATATTGTATTACTCATCTCAACGACGCTAAATAACATAGTAGCTGATAATGCGTAGTTACATAACAGATTTGAAAACATGTCCGCTTTTGAAAGGCTATACAGTGCGTTTCAAAATTGTGGTAACATTTTCATAATGCTATTAATAAACATTAATGATACAATAACTTGATGGTAATTTGTTTAATTTCTCAATAAGTAGAACAATTGAGGACCGTTTTTGCAAAACTTCCTAACTGCAAAATTTGCAAAATTGAGATTTTGGTGGATTCGTTAACATAAAGCAGGCCGCTACACGATGTTAAAGTTATCTTAGTAAAATTGAATTATTTATTTTCATTATAGCGTCTCAAAGTGTGATGGTTGCACCTATAACCTATTTGTCTTCATTCAGTTTTTGTCTCTCTTGTAAAATTTAGTTTTTTTAGTTAGCAAGTTTTGCAAAAACGATCCTCAATTTATCAGGGCAATGCATCATAACTTCTAGTACATATTAATTAAAGAGTAGAAAAAATATATATTACAAGAAAAGAAAATTGCAATCATCCAGAGAAGTGGCGTCTGGAAAGGTTCCCAAAATGCTGGCTGCATTTCCACGTTGGATGGCTATTCCTATTCGTTGCCGTAGATAATTGGTGCAGTGAGGGTCTCCAGTAACAGTCACCAAACTTCTAACAATTTCAGAAACTAGGTCTTTTGCTTCTTTACACCAGGAGCCCATTGTTTCAAAGACGATAAAGATGTAATTGTCTACTAGATGTACGTATTTACGACGTTTACTGCGTACGGCAGATTCTGCTGCAGAGCTTGCGATTTTAGAAGTTGACGGCAAGTGGGATGGAGCTAAGGTATCAACGCATGTCGTATCTCACATTAGTGATTTTCCTCTGCTCCACGGGACCAAGGTTAATCCATCAGGGCGCTTTCCATCCATGCGACTAATGCCAGTGGGTTCTAAAATAGCAGGGGTACCAGAAGATGTTAATGCTCTCTTGATTATGTCGTTTATTGTTGAATGTCTAAAAAAAAATTCAGAGCGTGATGACCGTAAGTGTCGACAACTTCCCCACATACACATTTATGTGGTAGGCAGATTTTGTATCCAAGACGTAGAGCGACTGCAGTTTTTAAAGATTTTTTATCCATCAGCGTTCCAATATTTGGGGAAGGTAGAGCTTGTAGCTAGGAACCCGCTTCTTTTTCTTGTAGAACCAAAAGTCGAGCTTGGTCTGTTTCTGATGTACAAGATGTTACAAGAGATTCTAGGATGTGCCTAATAAATTCTGAATGTTTTATTGACATGTTATAAGTATTCAATGTGTTAGCCTCTTGTTACACAGCATACACCAATACGACAGTCAAATTCTTGCCGCATTCTCTTCAACATATGTGTTTATGGATGAATTCGCAGCAGTGATCCGATGTCTTACTTATTCAAGGTTTTGGGACAGAGATAGCACATAAACTGCATTCTTCACATATCCCCAAAGAAAGAAGTCACATGGTGTAAAGGCTGGTGTCCTGAGAGGGTTTGGGTTATTGGGTTATTTTACGATGCTGTATCAACATCTAGGTTATTTAGCATCTGAATGATATGAAGGTGATGATGCCGGTGAAATGAGTCCGGGGTCCAGCACCGAAAGTTACCCAGCATTTGCTCGTATTGGGTTGAGGGAAAACCCCGGAAAAAAACTCAACCAGGTAACTTGCCCCGACCGGGATTCGAACCCGGGCCACCTGGTTTCGCGGCCATACGCGCTGACTGTTACTCCACAGGTGTGGACTCCTGGGAGACCAAGAGCGACAAGCCAGATCAGTGGAGGTAACATTTCCAATCCAATTATGTCGTAGATGATAAATTAAGAAAAGTCTACGACACAACTATTGTACCATTGTCACTGAATTTGTTTTCGCAAACTGCAAAAGGAATAAACTAAATGTCGACAAAATTACAAATATGTGGATTTATTACCGTCAGAATTAACTATCAATAATCAAAATTAAACCATTAGATTATTACATGAAATGGTACATAATGACCGACGAACGTTTTCGCCATGAATATGGCATCCTCAGGTCTCATCGAAGCATGACACATAATGAACACTTATGATTTCTGGTTTAAATATAATCGTTAAAAATGTTTGAAAAAGTTAATATTTTTATTTATTTATTTCATCAATCTTTGTTCACGTCATGGCGGATTAGACGTATTCCAGTTCTTAATCCGCCATCACTCTCAATACAAATATATCACAAAGTAATGCATAATGAACCTATAAGTTTCCTCTGTTTAAAATAATAAAACTAATAATAATAATAATAATAATAATAATAATAATAATAATAATAATAATAATATAATAATAATAATAATAATACACAACTAGGCCTAATACTAAGTATAGCTCTTGTATTTAAAACTCCTACCTTAGCTTTTTCATTTTATGCTCAATCTCTTAAGAATTATTCTGTTAACTTCATTGACTACTCTTCGTAGTTTCTTATATGTGACTACTCAACATTTATAATTCCATCTCCGTTAGAGCTTTGACTTTCTCTTCCCATATAATTTTAACTCTAAAAAGAAATTTTCCTAATTTATGCAAATTGCTGGCGTTTAGGTGACCATTCATTTTTTATAAGCTACTATAGCGTTTATTTGTAGAAATTTTTTATCTACCCAACTGTGTCTCAAATCATTCGTTGCCTGACACTTTAGCGCAATATGCATTGAGTCTTCAGCTAGTCCACACAAAGGACATTTATCCTTCTCCACGTTCCCTCTTTTATTCTTGAGTCTCCAGATACCTAATCTCCACCATGCCATTCCCGTTCTCTCTTCCCTTGAATTTAGTCTAATATATTCTTCCTGTTCCCAAAACTGCTTAACCTCACTATAGTATTTTAGTGATCCTAGGTCTTTAATATTACTAAAAATATCTTGTCTCGAAATTTCGTTTGCCCTCTCTTTTACTATTCTTCCAATAGTTTTCGTGTTTATAGACCCTAGTTCTCTCCATAGCCAATTTAGACCTAATCTGCTTATTTCTCGTTCCAGCTCTTTCAGCCAATTTGATTTCCAATTAGCGGCTTTCATACAAAAGATACACGTTTTCATAACTGCCGAATTATTCCTACACAGAATATTACCTAAATATTTGATTTTTTTTTCTAGAATAATTCCCAGACTCGAATCGATTCCCATCTCTAATAACGCTGCCAGGTTAGAAGCATTCTCCGGTATTCCTAGAAATTTTTTACACATTTTGGCTCTTACTTTATCGATGTTTCTGCTGGATAACCTACTACCCCAGATCTCAGTATTATATAATATCTTTGATTCTACTAGTGCATTATAAATGTTGACCAAATTCTTCATCCCAATAAAATAATAGAACATGCTATGGTATATAGCTCGCTCGTGGTGCTGTTTCAGCGGTGTATGAAACCAAAGTCCTGTAAAATATAATGGGGAAGTGTAAAAATTTTTAAATTGAAAGTTAAAAAGTGAATGTTGAATTTAGAATCGTGGTTTTTAATACTTATAAATTTGGTTGAGGAGATGCTGACCTAACCGCAATGTTATAGCAACACGACTGAGCTTTACAGAAATACGTTAGCATTTAAAGAAAACAATGCACCTGGCAAACCCAGTGGATTACCACAGTAATAAATCCACATATGTGTAATTTTATTATTATACTTACCGGACCCAACATGCCTTTGAAATTGTTAAATGTCGACAGCTTAAACAATCCAGAAACATAGACAAAATTGAAGGCATAATGTATCGAGAACTCAGGATTATCGACTGTCAAAAATTGCAAAATATATATATATATATATCGACCGAGAGGGACAAAAAAGATCAGAAGAGCGAAAATACGTTGAATTGAAGAAATTTAAGTTCAGATGGAAAGCGCGAATTAGTAGGGACCGTATCTTTTAGTAATAGCGATACGCTCGAAATTTTCAACAATTCCTTTCTTTCTTACATTTGTCCTGCTAGATACCTGAAATATCATGTTTAAGCAAAACAAACTCGCGAAATAACGCGAAATTTGGGTCATTGTACAAAATATGTCAATAACCAGGAAATATACCACCTCTATCACAATGACTACGAATTAAATTAAAAAAAAAACATGTTTGTGACTTTTGTTCAAGTTAATTTGTCAATCGTTTGGTAACGCTAATATTTCACTATTTTCTCTATGGATATTGTGTTTACTCACATTTTACTATTTCTACGGCTATCGAAAAAATATCGATTTCTGTAGGCTACTGCAGAAAAAATTGAATTATCCTGTATGTAAGATAATATACATTCTTCAATTTTTGCAGCAGTATGTTATGCAACAGAGGCTATATTATGATGCTAAGAGACAGAATTTGATGTAAATTGCTTGCAGGCAGTGTGATTCTCTACATTATAATGTGGCCAGTGAGAGGGGCTTTTTGTATACACGAAAATACTCACTGACTTGTAAAACCATGCTTAGTTTTTATTTTGGTGATGCTGATATATGTTATGTGTAAGGAAAAAGAAAATAGAGGCAACGAAAATTTTATATTAAACATAACACAATTCTTATTAATTGAAAACTTATTTTGCGAAATATCCATGGAATTGACAATTCATTTCTTGAAATACACATCGAAATAGTGGCAGGTTTAACACAAAAATTATCCATTTTATTTTACCAAAAAAATATAATCGCTACTAATTATGCCTTATGCTAGGAGTTAATGATGATGATGATGGTGATGATGATGATGATATGATGATTAGGGCTAGGATTCTGATGAAATTGTATCTTTTTTCTAGTAAGCCAGAAACATAGCTGCTTTAGTATTTATATGTTATGTGATAAACTGAGTGTTTTAAGACATATTTGTTAGGGCATTTTTTCGCATTTTTGCCTGTTTCAACTCATAAGAGCACCTTTTGTTTTATTCGGTCATTTTTTAGGCATTTTCATTTAATTTTAGTCATAAATCCCCATTATTAATGTAAAATAATGTTTATTTCCTTTGATATTTTCTTTACATATTTTGTCCATTAATACCCATTATTTTGTATAATATTTTAATCGTTTTTCTACAAAAATGTTGCCATTTTAACGTAGTACACCCCATGTAATGGATCAGTGCAACAACCCCTTCAATATACACTCCTCTATACCTGCTAATTCCGGATAAAGGATGGTTCACAATGAACCGGGATCGGAAACGACAACGAGAACGAAAACGGAAATAAATGTATTTAAATGGGAGCATTCACAATTAACTATTGTGAATGCTCATATTTAAATACAGTTATTTTAACACTATTTCCGTTCTCGATCTCGTTGTCGTTTTCATTCCCCGTTTATTGTGAACCAGCCTTAAGAGTGGCCTTGTGGTAGACTACATGGAAACTAAACGTGAAGTAAATCCATGGCGCTACAGCCCAAGAAGGGCCAAGACCGACCAGCCGACTGCTGACCTCACGTCCACATGCCGACGCAGAGGTGAACGATTATACATGGAAACTACATATTAATTAAAGTGTACTACTTAGAAAAAATTATGTAAAATTTAAATTAATTACAGTCTAAATATTAAGTAGTACAAAACCTCTTTTCCTACTAAGAGCATTTTTGAAAGATTTTTAGGTCATAAATGCATTGTTTTAAGGACATTTTTTCATGATTTATAGGTCATCAAAATCCTAGCCCTAATGATGATGATGATGATGATGACGGTGGTGGTGGTGGTGGTGGGTGGTGTGGGTGGTGGTGGTGGTGGCGGTGGTGGTTGCGGTGGTGGTGGTAGTCCTGAGTACGACAAAAAAATATCTTCACATTTTCTAACTTATTGTATAAATAACTTGTTATCCATAGAAGTTCAAAGTCAAGCACACTTAGTTAAATCAAGGTAGAATGTGCTGAGGTACACAAACAATATTTGTGGAGTAGAAAATACCTAACAGCAAATACTGTGCTTCAGGTAAAAGATCAACAATTCTACATCACATTCTAAACTACAAACCTAAAGCAAAGCTGCCGTTACGGAGATATAATAACAGGCTACTAGCAAGAGAAGAAATAAATAAAATTGAAACAACCTTATCTGAAAATGGGAAGCCACAGTCTTCTTGTATTGTACACTTTTAAATTATTAAATAATTGGAAAGCCATGGAAAGAGTCAGCGTGTTTCCATTTTATAATAGTGACGTGCAAAATGGATGTGACAAGAAAATTGTAGGTTTGTTTACAAAACGAGTTAAAAATTCGAGTGCTTTGATATGGAGAATATAAAACTCGTTGCCAAGATACAGTCAACATGGTACAACCTACCACTGAGAATTGCGAACGTTCCAGGAAATATAATTACACGTTAGTAAACAGTAACTCACTAATCGTACCGTATTATCGATACCGCTCGTTTGTCTTCTTTATTGACTTCAATAAGATGAGGGCGTGGCACTATTTGCTTGCAGGATCAAGTTTGTGACTTTTCCATTACATCTCCGATATATATACGCCTACACTTTATTCAATTACACGCTATTTCAAAAATTAAAATAAGCATGTACAGAAAAAAATTAATAAATCTGCATGTCAGCCCATATAGAGCGTTTGGGATGCAGAAAGTATAATTGGATATATAGACGTCTTCTTAGCGGACATACACACTCCTTGTAATAAAACAGAAGTTATTTACGTATTTAAAAAATAAAATATATCCATTTACTCTGCTATTTTTTACTTGGTTACTCAACGACGCTATATCAACTACTGGATTATTTAGAGTCGATGGGAATGGTGATAGTGGGATGATATTTGAAGGGATGAGATCCAGGATTCGTCATCAATTACCTGAAATTCGCTTTACGGTTGGTGAAAATCTCGAAAAAACCCAACCAGGTAGTCAGCTCAAGCGGGAATCGAACCCACGTCTGAGCGCAATTCGGGATCAGCAGACAAACGCGCTACCGCCTGAACTACACCGGTGGCTAACTCAGTTATTGGAAATACAAAAATAAACTAATATAGTCTACTGTATGTCTATTTATAAGCAATATAAAGCCTTTAAATTCGAAAAAAAAATGCTTAGTTACAGTATTTAGATTTACTTCCTTTATTTGAAATGTTAGAAAATATGTGACATCTGTTGGGAAACAATAATTGGTGCAAACAATTGATTGAAAGCCCAGTGTTAAAAAATACGTTTCGCACTAGTGTTAAAAATGTTTTTCGCACGTTGCAGTAGATGAAGAAGATGGATTATCAACAAAGTTTGCATTGATTCATTCATAATGTTCTCCCCATGGGTAGGTCTTTCACTACAAACTCAGCATTTTCCAATCTTTCCTAGTTTCTGCCTTCCTCTTAGTCTCTTAGTCTTTCCGACACAGCTTCATTTCTTATTCTGCCTGTCAATTTTACACGCTCCATTCTTTTATATATCACATTTCAAATGCTTCTATTCGCTTGTCTTCACTTCGTTGCAATGTCCATGTTTCTGACCAATAAAATGCCACACTCCACAAAAACACTTCACTAGTCTCTTCCTTAACTCTTCTTCCAGAGGTCCGCAGAAGACGCTAACAAAGTCACAAATATATTTAAAAGAAACTTTCCGGGAAAGAAGCATTTTAAGAAGCACAGCTTTGACGTGATACATTCTTCTGCCCCGTACTCTTCTCCCGTTCACCATTCCTTCCAGTGCATCCTTCAGTAGGCAGTTTCTTCTCAGCCAGTGGCTCAACCAATTCCTTTTCCTCTTCCTTACCAGTTTCAGCATCATTCTTTCTTCACCCATTCTTTCCGACAGCTTCATTTTTTATTCTGTCTGTCCATTTCACGCGCTTCATTCTTCTTTACACAACATCTCAAATGCTTCTATTCGCTTCTCTTCACTTCGTTGTAATGTTCATGTTTCTGACCAATAAAATGCCATACTCCACAAAAACACTTCACTAGTCTCTTCCTTAACTCTTATTTCAGAGGTCCGCAGAAGACGCTAATAGAGTTACAAATATATTTAAAAGAAACTTTCCGGCAAGGGAGCATTTTGAGAAGCACAGCTTTGACGCGATATGGAAACCACAAGCTGGGATAGAACGCCGCAGAGCACATGGATGTTGGTTCGCTGTGAACATGAAGTCATGTGTTACCTTTGGTAAAAGCACGAAGAAACATGAGATCAACTTAAATTGCAATTTACGTAAGAAAGCATATGAAAGTATATACTCTACCAACCTGTCTGTATATGACTTTATACCACATAGCGTCGGAATATTGCTATTAAAATCTTTATTCCGTATTACTGATATTGCACGAATTTCATATAACGACAAGTTCGTATCGCTGCAGGTACTTCAACAGAAACATGGCCTGAGGATTTGTTACTAAATAAATTCAGTATTTTTCCTTACTGTTGTAAGTAAAATATGAAGTTCGAAATACCGTAAGTTTATTTTTTACTTCTTATAGAAGAAAGTCATTTATTTTTAATCTGAACTACATAAATTCTTTATAAACAAGCTTTACAATTTACAATTTATCTGTTTTCACAAACAATACGACAGTGCGACATATAGGAGAAATAAACTATCACTTGCAAATAAATCTTGTAAGAACTAGGTTGCTTATGCATGTACAGTATGAACGCAATATATCTGTATTCACAATATCCATTATTCGGAATATTAATATAAGACTTAAGTGCTGTACATATGCATAAAAATATACAAAGGGATTTAACACGGGAAATCAATATTTGTCAATACTATCTTTCTTGTACATTTCACAGGAAAATATTATAAGAAAAAGTGTTTAGTTCAGTATAATTTACAGAAAAAAATTTAAAAACTAATAATGTTGAGAGAATATAGATACATCGAAATGCACTAACAGCTATTTTATTTTCCTAATAGGTTCAGAGGACTTACGAATAAAATTCTAAAATATGTGTTTTGTTTCATCATTCCTAATATACAAACAATTTTATTTCATTTTGTTATTTGTGCCACTGCTCCATGAAACTAGAAGCTAAATACAACAGAAAAAAATTGACCGTAAAAGAAATAAATGTAAAATGTTAGAACAAAGAAACTGATAGTACATTTTACCACATTATTATTGATTTCCCAAGTGTGGATAATATATATATATATATATATATATATATATAGGATGTAACTAAACTCATGCTTGTTATTTTGGACTTATTACTATTTTCAGAATGCTGATTTCTATAATAATAATAATAATAATAATAATAATAATAATAATAATAATAATAATAATAATAATAATAATAATCATTTATTTTACTTATAATAATACTTACTTACTTACACATGGCTCTTAAGGAAACCGGAGGCTCATTGCCGCCCTCACATAAGCCCTCCATCAGTCCCTATCCTGTGCAAGATTAATCCAGCCTCTACTATCATATCCCACCTCCCTCAAATCCATTTTAATATTATCCTCCCATCTACGTTCCGGCCACCCCAAAGGTCTTTTTCCCTTCGGTTTCCCAACTAACAGTCTATATGCATTTCTGGATTCGTCCATACGTTTTACAAGCCCTGCCCATCTCAAACGTCTGGATTTAATGTTCCTAATTATGTCAGGTGAAGAATACAATGCGTGCAGTTCTGCGTTGTGTAACTTTCTCCATTCTTCTGTAACTTCATCCTTCTTAGCCCCAGATATTATCCTAAGAACCTTATTCTCAAACACACTTAATCTCTTTTCCTGTCTCAAAGTGAGAGTCCAAGATTCACAACCATAAAGAACAACTGGTAATATAACTGTTTTATAAATTCTAACTTTCAGATTTTTTGACAGCAGTCTAGATCACAAAAGCTTCTCAACCGAATAATAACAGACATTTCCCATACCTATTCTGCATTTAATTTCCTTCCGAGTGTAATTTATATTTGTTACTGTTGCTCCAAGATATTTGAATTTTTCAACCTCTTCGAAGGATAAATCTCCAATTTTTATGTTTCCATTTCGTGCAATATTCTTGTCATGAGACATAATCATAACTTTGTATATTATAATTGTGATTACTATTATCATCATTATTATTATTATTATTATTAGGCCTATTATTATTACTATTATTATTATTATTATTATTATTATTATTATTATTATTATTATTATTATTATTATTATTATTATTATTATAAAACTACTGTTAGGACATTATTAAAGACATCACATCTATCGGACACCAATACATGTACCGGCTGCATTTTAAATTCTCATTACTGCCTATTCATTTCTTTTCTTACTTATTTCATTCAATGATTTATTTAGTTCTCTCCTTAGTTCTTTCCTTCTTTATTATGTTATTCAAGCTTCAGATACAAATTTTTTATCAGTTAAACCGTTACTGAAATATCAAAATTATATTTGACTTTTTGGTTACTTACAACCTAGAGATTCTGTTCATATAATTAATACAGTTATACTCCTTTCACTCCGCATTTCTATAAAAGTACTTCTAAAATTCATTCTTAAATAATTGTTTATTTCAAAATTTTGAACGGCAATACGAAAACTATGCTACAGACATTTGAAAGAACATGCTTTTAGGAGTAAAATTCCATGGAAAGTTTTTATTTTTATTTTAAAATGGTTGAGATATATTCATTTTAGTAAATTACTGTATCCCCTGCTACTTCCCCCCCCCCTTAAAAATTTGGGTCCCAATTTTGTCAAAAACTAATCTCGAAGTTATGTTGTTACAGAAATGATATTCCTAGATCTAATAAATGAAAAATTGTGCATCGATTAGGAAAAAAAACATCAATTGAACCATCTTCTCCCCTTAAGGACGATTTCGATCTGACGATCTCTGAAGCCTCCCTTGCCAGGACAGGAACCACCATGCCTCTCCACGTGGTCACGAAGACAGGCAGTAACCGCCGCTTTATTAAACGTGTGTCATTAAACAGCTAACCGCCAGAGGGATGAGCGGGATGGCGGAATAGCATAAGCGCGATTAATTTTGAACGCGGCCGAATGATTAATGAATCAATCAGTGTTATTTTCAGATACGGTAAGCTGCACTGGGGGGAATACCCGTGCAGATCGCTGGTGACAGGGACAGATTGACGTTCCCGCCGTTTAACGCGCAACATGCAACTTCCTGCATTGCAAAATGAGGCTGGGAACCCAGCGGTACGATACGACATCTAACATCAATTCAGATGTGTCACACGTTTAATTTTTTGTGCTCCTGACTTGTGTAAATCCTGTAGCTATGGTGAGTGAAACAGCTGAAGACATTTGAGGGTGGGATTAATTTGAATACATAGTGGTGGCAACTCCTTTTGTGCGAGATCGTGCGTATTTGCTTGTTTTCCGCACAGAACCAATACGCGGTAAGTGTGAAATACCACATTCAGTATTCCCAACGTAACACACATAACAATTTCCCTCTTCTCACCGCTTAAGCGCGACATTCATTTTACTGCTTTAGGCTTTTAACATATTATTTTCAGAGACGTTTAACATGGTAATAATTATAAATTGGAAACTTACCACTGCAATTTCACCTAAATTGCAATGTTAATAATTATTGTTTTTAAATATTTGCAACAATTAAGTAAAGTCTACTACTCCACGAAAACTATTGTATTCCTGATACAAGTAACATTAAGGAAGCCGTGAAAAAATCAACAAGACTCCAGATGCCGATGTTATTACTGCAATATGTTATATAAATAATATTGTTAAAATATTAAAATGAAAAAATAAATCATTACATAACCTTACCGTTTGTTTTAAGTTCGCATTTATAGACTGGGGGAAAAAAAAGACAGACGTATATCACGGCCTGCTGGAGTATAGATATTTTTGTTTTCTAAAGTTGCCGTCATTAAACAGAAACCAAGATGGAGATTTCATTGCAACTAATTAGAAATTCGTCTTTCAGGTATGTAATAAACGATATTCGCACAAAATAATGTACGATACACGAGCGGTATGTTTGTTTTCATGTTCTCGGAAATTAAAAAAGCTCAACTACGTTTCGCTTTTTCAATCTTTTCCTCGAACATGAAAACATCAACATACCGCTCTTGTAACGTATATTACTATTAAGGGTCCGAGAAATCTACGTAGGCTAATCTGTTATGTCTCTAGCCGTTTTCATTTTTCTTACTCAAAACCCATGTTTCAGAACTGAATCTAAGAAACGGTTTTGCTATGGATTTGTACAGTCCAAGTTGAACAAGCCTTCATAATTGTACCAAAATTAAGACAATAATTTCATTAGCTTTATATTTATTTACCGCCGGCGTAGTTCAGGCAGCAGGTGTGTTTTCCTGCTGACCAGGAGCTGCACTCGCGCGTGAGTTCAATCCTTGCTTGAGTTGATTATCTATTTGGGCTTTTCCCTAGCTGTAAGACGAATGTCTGGTAACCAAATTGTGAATTTCTAGCCTCATCTTGCCCAACAACATGTCGCTATCACCAATTCCATCGACGCTTAATAAACTAGTAAATGATATAGCGTCGTAAAAGAACTGGACTAAAAAAAATAAGCCATCACAGACTCATTATCTAAATCTTTTTTTACCTAATGTACGTAAAGTTGTCCCAATACATTGGAAAGTTTTAACTTATTCTATTACGTGATTGTCCATGACCATTTTGATTTTCAACTGTTTTTTTTTTTTTGCCTTGTAATGCCATAGCTTTAATTTTGTTTATGGAGATTTTCATTCCTTATTTTATACAAATTGTTTCGCGCCGTAGCGTTGTGGTCTAAGATATCATGTTTGGACTGGCGTTAAAGAATGCGCGCTGTTTCGAGTCCTCGTGGGAAAGGAATTTTCTCTTGAAATTTCGGCCACCCAGTATCGTGATGAATTTGGATAGATATGATAGGTAGTGAAATCCAGTTTCGAACTGGTTCGATGATCGTTGACCTCTGCTGAGGAATGTGGAGTCTAGCCAACAGGCGGCTGATCGAAATTTGCCCTTCATGGGCTGTCGTGCCATGGGCGGATTAAATGTGAAAGTTCTATAACTGTAATCCAGTACTAAGACAACAAGCTATGGAAACTTTATTAGTGTCTGGAAACCTTGTTTATTACTGAAATTCAAATATTCCTTCGGAAAAAGAAATAAAGATACCCTCAGTTTACAGACGTTTTTAATAATACCTATATTACAATCAGTAAAAAATAAGATTTAATTTTAAAAATAAATGCAGGACTACTGTAGTGAAAAATTAATATATATATATATATATATATATATATATATATATATATATAAGACAAGTGACTATGCAGATATGACTAAGTCAGTATACTATAACCTAATTAATTGTTGTACAGTAGAATTCTAACTGAAACGTCATATAGGGTAAGGATTGGTAATATTGTGATAGTTCTTTTTGAGAATTTATTATAATTTTACTGAGAGAGAGGAAGATCGGTTCCTTGCGTCAACGTATTAAGAGAATGTTCGTCGACAAGTTGCTGCACAAAACCGGTCCTTCTCTCGCTCAGTAAAATTGTAATAAATTCTCAAAAAGAACTATCACAATATTACTCGTATCAGAGTATTACCAACCTTTACCCTATAGGTCTACACGGTGAACAGTAAGTAATGTAATTAATATCAGAAGGTTATTCGTTGAGATATTTAAAACAAAGAAGTTTAATACAATTTTGCTCGTTTTTTGCTTCCTTTTCGAGACAAAAATTGTTTTATATGAAACATTTCATAATGTGTCTTGGGAAAGCCACTGATTTAATTCACAATATGCTCAGTTAATTTAAGAGAGCAGTTTATTATGACTATTACACTCTTACTACGTCATACTACTTTTGACCAATAAAACGGTACGAAAGGACGTATTTCAACCCATCATGGCTGCTTATCGCACAATTTTATCACGTCCCTAGCATTTGTTTAATTTTATCGCGTCCCTAGCATTTGTTTAATTTTATCGCGTCCCTAGCATTTGTTTCTTTGTTTGCCAACATTTGAAACTGCGCTGGTCTGGACGTCAAAAATATATATAAAATTACAAACCACTCCAGTCGATGCACAGCAGTTTCAAATATGACTCGCATTGGCATTCAAGAACAAGAATTAATAAAAATAACTGATCATACCTATGTATCTTCTGAAATCCGATTTACAAATAAATCCTGAATAAGATGAATACACCATGTAGGCCTAAATCAACGAGTTCCACTTCTATTATGCACACGTCCAATATAACATCAATTGAACCACCAACCACATTCAAATTTGAAAATTGTACATTCAATAATTATTCCTTTTAAAATTATTCATTCGGAAATTCTGAATAAGTTGAATACACCATGTAGGCCTAAATCAACGAGTTCCACTTCTATTACGCACACGTCCAATATAACATCAATTGAACCACCAACCACATTCAGATTTGAAAATTGTACATTCAATAATTATTCCTTTTAAAATTATTCATGTTTATTTTTTATATCATCGTCGTTAATTAAAACTTTTCTAACACTTGTGTATATTAGTTAGGTTATGTTATAGCTTCTGCTCTGAGAGGATAAAAAGAACTTCTGCTATATGATATTATGGATAGTCACGTATCAGAGATTGTTTAATATTAAGATTTATTGAATAGTAATCATTACAGTGTCTGTATAAAGACACTACTGCCATCTAGCATGCATCTAGCGGAATATTTGTAATGTTGAGATGGTACAATAATACATTTGAACACAGTTGTATTTTCATAAGTCAATTAATATTTTATTGTATTGGAGTACTTCGTTACTTCTAATCTTTATATACTTTCTTCTAATCGTGTAATAGTCAATTAAATTCCACTCGAGTTTTGATTTCTCTAGATAAATCTGCTCGTGTTCCGCTCGCAGATTTATCGATAAAATCAAAACGTCTAGTGAGATTACTGTTGATAATAAATGATTGAAAGAATTTTAGTTTCGTCCTTTAAATGTGCAGAAATTTGATCCTAACACATGTAACGTTTCTTTATGAAAAGGAATTTTCAAATGTTATATTTTTGCGGATCAATAGGCTATATAAAGTACAAAAATAATAGATGTTCAAGTTTAAGAGAGACAGCGTATTCCGAATCTCAGCGCTGAGCAATCTGATGGCATCACGGTCTCCCGAATTTCAACGATGACGTCACTGATGCTCCACCGGTGTCGCACCGGTGCCATTAGGTTGCAGTCTCCATCAGCCGCCATCAGTGAATCTGATTGGTTCTTGAATAGGGCGGGAATTAGCAGACGAATGACATCGTGCACTGTTGTGTCACGGCGGTGTGTTCTGCTGTATTGTTTATAATTAACATAACGTAACAAAAAAATATGTTAATGGCTTATGAACGAACATGTCAATGGACCCGTTATTACTACTGGTTCAAGAAATAAATTGTTCACGCTCTCTTTTCTTTGAGCGAGATGACAGTATGGAAATATTGCAAAATCTTGCTAGCGTAGCACAATAACAACTTGCACAGCCGCCATGATAGCCATTGAACCTTCCAGCAGTTTTGTTCCTATTCCGCTGCAGCGTGACGTCATTGATGTCAACCGGTCCGGTGAGATTCGGAATACGCTGAGAGTCACACAACAATGGCAAGAAATGATTGAATAAATAGTTACTAATTAGTTATTTGAAGATTACTGTTGACTGTAACGATGATTTTGGAGTAGAAATATGGATCTCCTCGTCAATTGCCTTCCTTTGTAGGCCGAAATGTTGCCAGGTTTGGAAGAAGAAACTAGGAATAGCTCAAAGTGGTCCAACCATAAAGCCTATTACTTCGATTTGTTGTGGGACATATTTGTCCATAAAATAATGAACGTGAGGTACATAAATGTCGTTTTTTTACTATTTATATCTTTAAGTTGTCTCTTTTATTTTTAAAATCTAATGGTGCGATCGATGGTGTACTTATGGCACATGGAATCGGTATAATCAATTAGTAGAAGAGTGGTATACATAAACATCTGTCGGCTAGTGATGACAAACATTCGCAATCACCAAGAATCATCCGAACACAAAAATCACATTGTGACAAAATCGCTATTATCTAGTCACAGCGATTTTTCCCAGCTGTCACAGTGGCAGTAAAACGCTACCAAACCCCACCTCTAACGGAGGCCCTGTGTGGACAGCTGGTATTCTATATAATTAACACTGTAACGTGTGCGTCCTTAGGAATAGAGAACTGACTTGTTGAATAAATTTAAGTTTCCTATATGAAAAGAGAATCGTTTCCGACTGGAATTACGACCGCCGCGCCACGCTGTTTAGTGCAGCACGCGCAGGGCTGAATGACAGCCAAACAGTTAACTGCAGGGCGTGATGCAACGCTTAAATAAAAAATACGACTATTTACAGCAAAGCTTTGTCGCGGTCACACGTTTTACGATTTCACAACCGAGTCTTCCTCCATGTACCCTATCTGCATGCCCATAAAACAAGCTTAGCATGCACTTTGCAGAATAAAATGTGGGTCTCTTCCCTTCCCCCATCGAGGGGAAGCCTTAATCGCGAGACATCACGAGGTGCCTGCAATTGGGACCCCAGTTCCTGGAGCGCGGGGAGAGATAGGGCATTCAATGGACCAAATATCTTCGCACTAACATAAAACTCTACAGAGGATTATGAAATACCCGACGTCCAGAAAAATATAACTGACTATGCTTTGGACTAAGCAAGAAGGCATGATTCCGCAACGATTAAAATGATATGAAAACGGTTGTATTCTCTTCGCCTAGTTTTATGTTCTACTTTTCTGCCTTCTTTACTTCACCCATATTTCGTTTTTTTCTGCTCCTCTTGATCCTTCTGTTTTTTCTTCTACTTTTGCTCTTCTTCCTCTTTCTCCATTTGCTTCTGCTGCCATTAATTATTCTTTTGCTCCTTCTACTCTTCTTTTTTTGCTCCTATCCTCTCTTCTTTTGTTCGTCCTACTCTTTCTTCTTATTTTGCTTTTCCTGCCCTTTCTTCTTCCTTTGTACTCCATGCCCTTCCTTCTTCTTTAGACCTTCCAGCCCTTTCTACTTAATTTGCTCCTCCTGCCCTTTCTTTTTCTTTTGCTCCTGATAACCTTTCTTCTTCCTTTGCACCTCCTAGCCTTTGTTCTTCTTTTGCTCCTGCTGTCCTTCCTTCTTATTTTGCTCTTGCTGCCCTTTCTTCTTCCTTTGCACCTCCTATCTTCTTTTCATCTTCTTTTGCTTCTCCTCCCCTTCTCCTACTTTTGCTCCTCCTTCATTTACTCTTCCTGCCCTTTCTTCTTCTTTTGTTCCTCCTGGCCTCTCTTTATTTGCTCTTCCTATCATTTCTTCTTCATTTACTCTTCCTGCTATTTCATCTTCTTTTGCTCGAGCTGCCCTTTCTTCTTCTTTGCTCTTTCTACACTTCCTTCTTCTTTCGCTCCTCTGGCCTTTCTTCTTTTTTGCTCTTCCTGCCCTTTATTCTCCATTTATTCTTCCTTACATTTCATCTTCTTTTGGTCTAGCTGCCCTTTTCTTTTCTTCGATTCTCCTACACTTTCTTCTTCTTTTGTTCCTCCTGGACTTTCTTCTTTTTTGCTCTTCCTGCCCTTTATTCTCCGTTTACTCTTCCTTACATTTCATCTCCTTTTGGTCCAGCTGTCCTTTCTTTTTCTTTGATTCTCCTTCACATTCTTCTTTTTTAATCCTCCTGTCCTTTCTCCTTCCTTTGCACCTCCTGTCCTTTCTTTTTCATTTGTCACTCCTGCCATTTTTCTTTTTCCCTGCTCTTTCTTCTTTTCCTGCTCTATCTGCGCTTTCTTCTTCCATTGATCCAGTCTTTCTTCCTCTGGTACTGTCACTGATCCCCCTTCTCATCTTCATCTCTTCCAACACTATTACACCACTATTTCAGGACATAGATCACTGTCATTTTGTCCATTGATTTAAAGGGTCTAACAATGTTTAATATTATTTAATGCTCGACCATGCCGCAATGTAGTAATTATACACCTGGTAGCAGTCCTTTAATGCGTGTCATTAAAGTACACCTATTCATTAAATTTCAGGTTTTCGATTATTCTCGGATATGCAATCGAAAGACAACGAGGGAAACGTCACGGAGGCTGTAAATCCAATACTGTCTAAGAAGGTTATGTTCTGTTACTATAATAATTAGCGTTAATTGTAAATAATATTCAAATAAATTCAATTTGTCATCTCGTTTTTTCAATTTTAAATCAATTTCCAGGTTATATCAAAATTAGTTCATGTTATTCTTTACATTACATCAAGGTAAATGACATTATTGTTCCTCGGAAAAAATCAATACTTTCGCGTCTGCGCACATCTCACAATATACGAGCTATGCACAAAGTCACTTCCGATCTTCAGTCAGATACAAATAAAATGAATACTTCTGAATAATTTCAAGTTAGAAATATGGTCGAGCATAAAAAGTCGTATGAAATTTGCCTATAATGGTAATTAAGACGCTCGTATGAAAATTATGAAACTCGCTTGCGCTCGTTTCATAAACAAACATACTCGCGTCTTAATTACTATCATTATAGGCTCGTTGCATAATGTACTATTAGTTGACGATCATTTATTTACACGATGTTGTTCTAGTTCGTATTCTTCCATAGTCAATATTTTCTTATATTGCTCCTCTTATACTCCCCCGTTTTGTCATATTTATCTTCTTTCTCAAATGTTATGTTTTTCCTCCTGTGATCCTATTTGTTACTTTTATTTCTTTTTACTGCTACTTCGTGCAATATGTCACCACCATTCCATTACTTTCAGGGCTCTACCGATGTTTATTTCATGAAGTTTACGACCAATTAATCTAATTCTCCATAATGAAAAATAAAAAGTAACATCTCCAACACTAATTGAGTTCATATTGGCATTTTATGTGAAGTGCTTTATAACTGTAGGAATAATCTTGATTATGAGGGGATGTACTTGCCTTTCAGGTGGTCCGGGGTGTCCCCTGCGCCTCGCATCAGATCGTTCAGGTAGTGCTCCAGGCTCCGCATGTTATCCAGTGGACTCGTGCCGTTGGCGTTTCCCATTGTCCGTTCCTGCTGTAATAAAACAAAACAGTTCCCTTAGCACCGACGAATCAGCTGAGAGCAACCACAACATGGATGTTAAGGGAAGATAGTTCTTATGGCGTGTGGAAATTTAGAAGAAATTATCTGAACTCACATTGCCATAGATTTGGTTCTAATATTGGTAGCTTTTCTAAATGTTTTGTACTGAATGAGAGTACTTTTGGCTATTAAATTAGGTAGCTTAAAATGGAGAAAACTAGGAATTATTATTTTTTAACTTTAAAGCTAATTTTTTTAGATTCAATCTATTGGTACTCTTTCTTTATAAATTATTTAACTTAAAAAAATATTTTATTATTTAACGACGCTCGCAACTGCGGTTATATAAGAGTCGCCGGTGTGTCGGATTTTTGTCCCGCAGGAGTTCTTTTACATGCCAGTTAATCTACTGACATGAGCCTGTCGCATTTAAGCACATTTAAATGCCATCGACCTGGGCCGGGAATGAATCCGCAACTTCGAGCTTAGAAAGTCAGCGTTATACCAACTGCGCTGCACTACCGAGGCCGACCCTATTTGACTTATGGTTATGAAATTTCCAGGGCATGTTAATGCATATTGTATGATAATCTTAATGATGTATTTATTTTGAAATATAAAAAAAATCTGATTTGTGTTAATTTTTCTAAACGGAAAACAGTATTTTTTTAATCATTACTATTCATTTGAGCCGTAGCACAAAAATAATGGACATAAATGATATTGTATTAAATTCAATTTAATTTATTAGGTCACTTAAACATAAAAGTAACATGCTTCGTGACAAATGATAGATTTGAAAAACACAAAATAAAAATAAAAATGATTAAAACAAAAATTAATTAAAACAATTCCCATACGATATATTAATACTAAGAAAATATAACTAATTTTTTTTTATTAAAAACAATTTCATTCGAATTTCTGTTTATAAATCACACCAACAGAGTAAAAAGAATTGTTTGATAACCAATAAAATCTAGTTTTAAAAATTTGATAGCTAAATTACATTATTGACTGGGAATCTTATTATATAATTTTATACCCATAACAGAAAAGTTTGTGTTAGTTTTTTTGTTATACTTTAGTGTCCTGTGACAACAAGGGGCTGAAATTTCATAACTATTAGAACTATAGAAAATTAATAAAGTATCCCAATGAATAGTCATGTAATAATAATTACAAAAAGTATCTTTAAAATATTCATTTCTAACTTACAATGTAGTATAAGACAACCACTCTAGGTTAATTCAACAGCCAAAAGTTCCCTTATTGAGCACAAAAAAATTTAAAAGTTACGATTGTTAGGACAATATCTATGCCAATCTAATTTCAGGCACTTTTTTTTTTTTATTTTTTATACTACAACCATCTTTCCTTAATATCCCTTTTAATTTACAAGGGTTATTAAGAAGCATTTAATTTCACCCCCACTCCACTTCTCCCGAATATATATGTCCTGAGCGAAGATGGATGTAGTGCATTGCGAAACGACTAGGGTCAAAGTGTCCACAGAAAAGCTCCGTAATTATAAACGGGTATCTCGTCTTTGTCATGAAAATAGTGACACAAGAAAAAGCAACTCAAACATTTTATAATGCATACCTCACAGACACTCAATGTGTGCAGCGTGTCACATGGTAGACATCAGGGCGATATTTATGTATTTGTATTCAGTAAAAGATAGCCTTTAGTTTCAACGTTTTGCAGTCTGTTCTGATAAGTTGCTAAGCTGCGATGTATCTTATTGAAGAACGTTTTTCATAATTGAACCAATCGCTTAATTCAGTGATGTCAATTGATGCCCATAGGAGCAAGAGCGGACTTAGAGCTCAGGAGAGCCTGAGCGTTTTACAGTGGAAAGGAAAGAGACAGACGAAAGAAGTGGTATATGCCGCTTGGTCGAGCTATATACAGGGATGGCCAGCACTGATTCAATAGATAAAGGGAAGAGAACTTATTAAAACTGTATCCATGTTAATTTTTAGATTTGTCTGGAAGTGTAAGTGCATTATAAAAATATAAATTTTAATTTTAATGCTCATTTTTCACAAGTTTGATTTTTTTGTTCAAAATAAATATTTTCTCAACTTTCTTTATAGAAAAGTGAAATTTTCAGATATAAGCCTATTTATATAGTAGCCTTACAGAAAGTTTTCGTAAATTTAATATACCGTAAATACGTAGGCTATTACTGAAGATAGTGTATTGAAAATTTTGAAAATATTCGCATGGAAATTGTTTGTAAGGAAATGAATTAACAAAGCAACTACTGTTACATCATAAGCAAAAGATACGTGCCCATGTGTTGTAAGAATGTCAGCTGTATAGATTCAGCACATTTCGAGAAAATAATTTAATATTTTGATGATAGGAAGTTGCTCACCAATATCACCCCTGGTAGAGGGGCAGAGAAGGCCTGACGGCTTATCTCTACCAGGTTACATAAATAAATACTAATAATACTAAAAGCATAATGAGATAAGAGTTTTGTTACGGAATATTAGTTACACTTAAAACACATACAGCACCTAGGTAACTTTGCTTTGTACTGTAATATTGTTTTGATTACTTTATTGATTATTTTATAGGGCTAAAGGTATCATTAATATTAATCCCAACTTGTCATGTCATACTCAATCTCTTTTTTGGGATATCACTTTCTTTATGAATGATGTGTTTCATCCACTTAATACAGTATAATATTATAGTACTACGGAATTTATGGGAATATTCCTTCTTATCTCTTTATTATGTTATTAACATTTAAAATACAACTGCAATATTAAGAAATTGGTATTAGTACTTTTGTTTTACAGACAATATAGATAATATCAAACAGAAAGAAGCCATATAAAAATAACGACATAAAGTTTCACGTTCCGTTTGAAGTTTGTGCACTACTGTTTTTCTTAATCCAACAGGCTGCTTATTCATATACACAACCCTTCCTCTTTCCATACTTAGCGCTTGATGCCCGCGCACGACGTCAAGGTCAGAAAAATGCGCTTCCTTTGACCTCACTGACTTAATTGTACGAGAGGCCCGATGTAGACCAATTAACCGAAACAAACTGTACTTACAAAGTGGCATTATTTATTCAAAGCCGTCTGACGACATTTTCTCTACAGTGAAATGTCTTAACTACGGCAAAGTAACGACTGAACCTGGAATTAGCTAAAATTACTTTGAGGATTTTAAACAAAAGAAAACAATTCCGGGACAAGTGACTTGAATGCGTGCTTATCGCGAGTGCTCCCTCCGTAGGCTGTGTTTTCGCTCTCGTACACCCACACACTATTGACTCAGTTTTCCTGGAGCACCACTTCCCGACTGGAGCTTTCAGGACGTGTTACCAGAGAAAACAAAATTCTCCGCCGCTTTCCTATAAAAGCACTTCCTTGCTAGCAGAGTTCACACAAATATATAACTTAAAAAATAAAACAAACACCGCGTAATAAGCTTCCTATATGACATGTCGAAGACTCCAGATGAGTCATTAAACTCCACCGATGATATAAACAAACAAAGCAACAAGTAGGCCTATTTTTTTTCTTGAAGAAGACAAAAGTAGAATTGGTATCGCATAATATGTTACATTGCTCCAAGAATTGAACATTTTAAAATTGCAATGAGTCACTCGAAAAAGAAAACTGCTTAGCAGTTGGTGGTCACAAGCTTCGTAATTAGAAAAAGTGACATTCTGTGGAACGAAGAGATAACCACTGAAACTCTCACTAGATAGCATGAAGTCACTGTATTTTTTTGGCTTATTGTATCATGTGTGATGAGTGGCTGAATGGATGACTTAATCAATTATTTTAATAATAATTGGTTGACTAACTCATATATTTTTTTGATTAGACTGATGGCTAAATGCTTTATGCATTGACGTATTTGTAAGTGAAATAGCAAATACAGTAAATATGAGTAGATTGGCAGACAGATGTGTGATTGAAGACATGTATGCTTGAATGAATTGATAAAAAAATTAACGAAAAGGGAGACGGATACATGGATATAAGATGACAGATTACAGATGAATGCATAGGGATGATAGAGAAATGCATAAATGCACAGTTGGATGATAGATAAATGCACAAATGTATAGTAAGACGGATTACAGATGAATGCATAGATGTGTAGTCAAATGGACGAGAGATGAATGCATAGATGCGTAGTCAAATGGATTATAGATGAATGCATAGATTTATATAGTCATACGGATGATAGATGAACGCATAGATGCACAGTCAAATTGATGATAGATGAATGCATAGACGTGTCATGAGATAGATGCACAAATGTATAACAGATGAGTCCATAAATTCACAGTCAAATGGATTATGGATGAATGCATAGATGCATAATCAAATTGATTATAGATGAATGCACAGATGCGCAATCAGGTAGATGTACAGATGTATAATAGATCAATACATAACTTTATATGTGAATGCATAGATGCATAATTAGATAGATGCATAACTGCACAGTCAGATGGATGATAGATGAACGCATAGATGCGCAAGCAGAGGGATGATAGACGAATGCACAGATACACAGTCAAATGGATGATAGATGGACGCATAGGTGGAATCAGATGGATGGAAGATGAATGCATAGAAGTACAGTCAGATGGGTAAGTACAGATGCATAGTCAGCTTGATGATAGATTAATGTATATATACATAGTCAGATGGATGAAAGAACAATGCATAAATGCATAGTCATTTGGATAATATGAATGCATCCATGCGTAATGAAGTGGGTGATAGATGGATGTATAATCAGATATATGCACAAATTTATAGCTAGATGTATTATAGATTAATGTATGGATGCATAAACAGATAGGTAAAAGTTAGACCCATATACTTACAGATGAATGACTGATCAATATTTATAGACGGATGATAGATGCAAAGCCAGCATGTATAATAGATCGGTGCATAATAAAATGGTTGATAAACGTGCTTAGGTGGATTATGAATGGATGCATGGTCATGGATTATGGATTCGAGGTTAGATAGGAGAATGGAAAAACGAGAAACTGGATTGACTGATAGACAGAGTAATGTACAGAATGGGTGGATGGATCAACACTGGGTGAGGTAATATAGACTGTTCTCCTTGGGAGATGGTGAGAAACTTATGAAATTTCGTACTTGCTCTGCTTACGACGTAAATAATACGGTACAGTAAACGGTGAAGGTACTTTGGAAGCGAACGTCCCCGTCTATCCTCGCTTTGCTCCTGCCCTGAACTTCCTTGACTCAATAGCCGTCGTCTTGGAGCCAATTAAGTCCGTAAGGTCACGGAGAGCCCTAGTCTGCTTCTTCACCGTGCTGCGAGCTGACCTTTCAATTTGGAAGCCAGGTTTAGACGCCGCCTGCAAGAGGGAATTGCAATGATGTCCCCCGCAAATTGAAGGTCTGATGTTCCCTCAACTTCTGCGAGAACGAAGTTACGAGCAAACTCAAACTTGAGGGATACTTGCCCCTAGTCCTCGTGCTTCATCAGCTTGAGTAACGGATCTGCACGACAAAATTGAAACAATATTATGTAGTTTCCATGCCAATCACTTTACATCGCGCTTTGTCCAAAATATAACAACATCTCTGTCTGATTTAATTGTCATAAGAAACCAATGTATAAAAACAAAGAACAAATAACTTAATCATTAGAATATGCTTAAAAATTAGCAGATTTTGACACTTTTCAAAACAAGAGAACATCATTTACTAACGATGAAAGAGTAATGGAACGGAGAAAAATTCTCTCCGGCGCCGGGATTTGAACCCGACGCCGGGGTGGGTATCCGGTGTGGCTTAGTGGATAAAGCATCAGCACGTAGAGCTGAAAACCCGGGTTCAAATCCCGGCGCCGGAAAGAATTTTTCTCCGTTCCATTACTCTTTCGTCATATGATGACGCAGAATATCTGCATGGAAATATCATATGTACTTCGGTACATTAAAATAATATATATGATATGCGTAAATCACTTCATGATTTAAGACGGCGCTGATTCCGTTGGATCCCGGCCAACTAGTCACTCATAACGAGTGCACATGTATGGACTTCATAGATATCTATGACGTAGTGCAGAGGGCGGCCACTAGAGGGAACTCAAGAGTTGGAACTTAAACTGAGACGATTCTGTCCGACGCCGGGGTAGGTATCCGGTGTGGCTTAGTGGATAAAGCATCAGCACGTAGAGCTGAAAACTCGGGTCCAAATCCCGGCGCCGGCGGGAGTTTTTCTCCGTTCCATTACTCTTTCATCGTATGATGACGCAGAATATCTGCATGGAAATATCATATGTACTTCGGTACATTAAAATAATATATATGATATGCGTAAATCACTTCGTGATTTAAGACGGCGCTTATTCCGTTGGATCCCGGCCAACTAGTCACTCATAACGAGTGCACATGTATGGACTTCATAGATATCTATGACGTAGTGCAGAGGGCGGCCACTAGAGGGAACCCAAGAGTTGGAACTTAAACTGAGACGATTCTGTCCGACGCCGGGGTAGGTATCCGGTGTGGCTTAGTGGATAAAGCATCAGCACGTAGAGCTGAAAACTCGGGTCCAAATCCCGGCGCCGGCGGGAGTTTTTCTCCGTTCCATTACTCTTTCATCGTATGATGACGCAGAATATTTGCATGGAAATATCATATGTACTTCGGTACATTAAAATAATATATATCATTTACTAAGTCAAGGTCTGATGTTCTCTTGTTTTACAAATTGTCAAATCTACACTACCACCCTCGATGCTAATTCGGAATAGAGGTTCGCTTGCATATCTTGACCTCCTGGGGAATAGATAATATGAATAAAAGACTAGATTGTTCCTCTTCAAGGCGAGACAGCTTAGGACATCAGCTGTTGAAGTTTATGATATAAAATGACGAAGGGATAATGCTAACAACTGAATTATACACTTTTATGCCGGTTTGTATGTTAGGTTAGGATGTATGATATTATATGTTTTGTTTATACCATTTCCATGTTAATATGTATTCTTATGGAGAGTGGTTGGATTTAATCATAGGTGAGGGGGGCGAAACCTACAAAGTAGAACTTGTTTTATAAAGCATGTATGGTCAGAAGGCCCATGCACTGGATTTAAGGGTACATTCTGATAGTGTAGTGCAGCGATGGGCGTTTGAGTGCATTTGCCCTCCGTGCGCACGGGGAATTCCAAGTGCGAGAGCTGCAGCGCGCTATAGTGTGCCAGCAGCTATAACAGATCTTACACAGCTTTAAAATGAGCTAAATTTAGGACTTCAGGGAAAAGAAATTCTTGCATATAAAATTGCAGCTTTTAAGGAGAAATTCCTGTTATGGATACGTCAAATGCAAAAGGGCGAAATATATCATTTCCCATCCTTATCTAAGCGCATAGAATTTTGAACAATGAAAATTTCGAAATGTACGCATGTATTCTATCCGGTCTATTAGAGGAATTTACATCAAGGTTCCACGATTTAGATTGCCTGGAAATGGATTTGGTATTTTTGCTACATGTTCTGATTCCAACTGATTATTGATAACGTCCCCCCTTCATTATAGTGTGAATTGATTGACCTGCGATGTGATCGAGAGATGCGAGCCAAATATGATTCAAGGTCGAGTTCTATGCAGTTTTATGACGGATTCCCAAGAGGACGCTTTCCCAATCTGCATAAACTGTGTGAGAAAGTTTTGTGTTTATTTGGTTCCACTTATAGATGTGAACAGTTATTTTCTATTACGAAAATAAGCAAATCTCAAACAAGAAATGATGGGCTTTTAACGGCAGTTCTTCGCATAGCTTGTGCTAATACAGTTTCTCCAAATCTTGAGAAATTGAGTAATATGAATTAATGTGCAACACACATATTTTGTTTTGTGTTTAAGAAAGTATAGGTTAAGGGTGTTTGAGAATAAGGTGCTTAGGAAAATATTTGGGGCTAAGAGGGATGAAGTTACAGGAGAATGGAGAAAGTTACACAACACAGAACTGCACGCATTGTATTCTTCACCTGACATAATTAGGAACATTAAATCCAGACGTTTGAGATGGGCAGGGCATGTAGCACGTATGGGCGAATCCAGAACTGCATATAGAGTGTTAGTTGGGAGACCGGAGGGAAAAAGACCTTTAGGAAGGCCGAGACGTAGATGGGAGGATAATATTAAAATGGATTTGAGGGAGGTGGGGTATGATGATAGAGACTGGATTAATCTTGCACAGGATAGGGACCGCTGGCGGGCTTATGTGAGGGCGGCAATGAACCTTCGGGTTCCTTAAAAGCCATTTGTAAGTAAGTAAGTAAGTTTCATTACTTTATGTTCTTATTTAGTTTGGTAGAATAACATTTTCTTTTGAAACATACAGTACGTGACCGCAACTTGAATAAACCGGTTTTCGTACACTCTATAAGCACACTTCTCTCGTAGTAGGCCTACACCGTGCAAGCACAGAGTGCATAATTCTGCCCAACCCTGGTGTAGTGCATCTGTAGGACTACGTATACTAATTATTGCTGAATAAATACATACAGATGAAAGACGAGACACAGCCTCAGAAATGAGATATATGCGAAAAAACAGCTGGGTACTCGCTTCTAGATCATAAAAGGAATTCGGAAATTTTTGGATGAATTACTTATGGCCAGTATTAGAATACATTCAGGATTATAGATTGAAAGGATGCAGCAAGTACAACGAATAGCCTAAATACATACAGAATTCCAAAGCAACTTAAGTATACGATATAGACCTAGAGGAAAAAGACATTTGGAACGGCCAAGGAAACAAATGACTGTGAGACCGTAACAGGCCACATGGTCTAACACGGGCAAGTAAGATGATGTTGATGAATGATTGAAGAATTTTAGTCTTGTCCTTTAAATATGCAGAAATTTGATCTGAAGAAATGTAGCATTTTAAAATTCCTTTTCAGAACGAAAAGTTGCATTTATTCGGATCAAATTTCTGCACATTTAAAGGACAAAACTAAAATTATTTCAGTCGTTTATTACCATAAGACACTGCTCTCTCAAATTGACTGAACATATTGGGAATTAAATCAATTGCTTTCCCAAAACACGGTATGAAATGTTTCATATAAAACAATTTTATCTCAAAAAGGAAGCAAAAACGAGCAAAATTTGTTAAACTTTGTTGTTTGAACTATCTCAAAGAATAACCTTCTGAAATGAATGACATTACTTACGGTTCACTCTATATATACCTACATATGCATACACTTACTACACATAGGGTAAACTAGGGTCTGTTGGACAGTCGGGCATGTTGGACACTCCGTACTTTAACGTGTTACCACGCCACTTGTGGGCACCACATTCTGCTAGAAGTCAATGACGGAAGTAGCCCCACTCGTGGCTACATACAGATGAAAGCCCCACTCGTGGCTACTTTCGTCATTGACTTCTAGCTGAATGTGGTGCCCACAAGTGGCGTGGTAACACGTTAAAGTACGGAGTGTCCAACATGCCCGACTGTCCAACAGACCCTAGTTTACCCTATGCATAAATGCATATTTTCATACATCCTGTACATAGACACATAACCTATGATGAGAAGGATGGAAAGGCTATTTGAATAATTTAAGGTCTTACAATATTGTTGATGCCAGAGAGCTCTGATGAAAACTCTGATATTTCTGAAGATGTGCAAAAACAGATGTGTGATATACCGACCAGAGAGCGAATATTCATTTTCTTGTGGAGAATATAAAGTTTGAACTTGGACTCCTGTCTCATTAAACTTTAAAAGAAAGGAAATTGCTTCAAAATCGCAGCTGTGATGCAGAAATTCATGTATGAAGAATATAACATCTTCTCAACTTCATTTCATTTGTTTTCATTCGCGAAATCCCTTTTTCTAGAAGAAAGTGAACGTGCTGAAACGGAGCTTCATAACATAAACATTCAAATGAAGCAATTCCAAAACAATTTTCATATTACAAGACTTTGCTCAAGAGAGTGCGAGGGAAGGGTTCTTCTCAAAATACATTAATCTCTCCACTCGTCTGGGAACATCTTATTCAAGGATCCAACAAGGAGAGAGCAACTAATCGATGGAGCGACCCAACCCACCGACGACGTCCCAGTTCTTTTTTATAGCGCACGAGGAAACATCGTATTCTGGTGGCGTTGTTTCTAAATGTCGGTTAAGCTACTCTGCTTCCGAAGTGATTCTTTAGGCTGTTTTGTTTGCTCTAAGGGATGAGAAAAGAGTGAGAGAGTTCGCTTGTTTTTATTTTGTCCACAATGCAGAATAAGCCCTTACAGCTAAAGTCTACCGCTGCTTGTTTCTTTTTTTATTATTTTATTTATTTTAGTATGAAACATAACACATCCAACCTGGCAGCAAATACATCACGAGGCGTATTGTACACCGACAAGCATTCATATTTGCCGAGGGAGTTAATAATGTTTCGGAATTGAGGACTGCATAAATGATGTAACATCGTTTAGACAGACATATTCTCTATTACTCCATGCATGGAAATTGAAAATGTCACAGAAATTCATTCGTCAGGTGAAAAAGTACATAAAGTTCAGGAACTGTTGTTACTTCCATCAGCAAATATTGAACCATTTTACGACAATATAAACATAAACATATTCCTCTTCCTCTTTTTCATTTAATGGTTACAGTGCACCTGCACCGGCATCAAAAATTTTGTCACAAATTTCTAAGTCTTGTCTGTTCTTTTTTTGTGGTTGCTATGAAACCGCTGCATTTTATTATTCGCTTTACACAACAAACTAAAATGTTACAGCATTTCAGCAGTTCGGGCGAAAAATAGCATAACATTCAGCCATTGTTAATAATATTTTATATCATAACAAAAGTTCAACATTTTACTACTAGTCTATCATTTTCGTCTCTCTTCTACATTACATTCCCCTTCGGTAGTCTAGTGGGTACCATACTTGCCACTGGCTGCAAGGTTTGAGGGATCAAATCCGACGGAATGCGATAAAATCCTTAGTATGAATTCTCCAAGCTGCGTTATAAGACCTGGTTCACAATAAACCGGGAACGGAAACAAGAACAAAAACGGAAAAATTGTTAAAATAAATAGGCCTATATTTAAATGTGAGCATTCACAATTAATGAGAAGCTTGCCGGAGCCCGGGAACGGGAACGTGAAGGTTGGCGAAGTTTTAGCTTTACCGTTCTCGTTTCCGGTCACAGCCTACTAGATTCAGTCTATTGTCATCATAAAGCCATTTGGTCTCGTATATTTTGTAGCAAGGAGGCAGTGACATAAATTTTTCTTTATCCATAGTTTCTAACTAACTCAGATATTCAGTAGAATTACTTTCAATATAATTATGCTACGTGTATATGTGATCAGACTAGGCTACCACTTCAATTGAATTCTTAAATACCCTGTGTCATAAATTTTGAAGTTGGTTAATCTGTGTTTATGTTGACTGGCTTGTACTGATGAGAGAACGCTTAAATTATACACAAATAACATCAGAATGCATGATATCGACTTTACATATCGTCACTGACATACATATCGATATGCATAGTCGTTTCCGTTCTCAGTTTATTGTGAATCGAAAATCTAGGAGGGACTCACGACGAGAACAGTTTGGCTGTGGCGCATGCGCGGATCTCTCCTCCAAAACACACCAATTCAGTCCAATTTACCTACATGTTTTCCAATGTTGTGAAACCGGTTATTCCTCGTACGTATGATGATGCCATAAGGTACATTGAAGGAAGAAGATATTTTCAATATATTATGGGTTTAAAAGATAAACAATCGGAGGATAGCACATAAGAGAATTTAATCGTTATGTATGGAATAAATATTCTTAAATACAATTATTTGTAATGAAGAATGCATGTCAATAAAAAGTTCAAGTGCCAGCGTGATTTATTTTCACGTGTACATTCCAGATCAAATCAAGAAGTTCTCTTCGTGCTCCGGTTACACATCTTGGATATACGAAGGTTAAGTTTGGTTAGTTTAGGCTTTTATTAACCAAGTCCGCGCATTCCACGCAAGCGCAGACAGCCAAGATGATCCTGTCGCGAGCCGCACTTAAAAACCTTCATGTTCACATCCTCCGCTTCCTGTTTTTGTTTTGGTTCTCGTTCCCGGTTTATTGTGGACCAGTCTTTACTCATTCGAAGATGCCTGGATACCTGACTAATACTACTGATTCCATAATAATTATTTCTACTCATTTCATTACTTGTCTATAGCAACTGAACTGCAGGACATCATTGATTACTTTTGGTCTTCCAGATTTTTCTTATCAGCAACAATAATAATAACACTGCAAAGAAGTGTTTTGTAATGATTGTTAATGGTGGCACCGTATACGTGAAAATGTGAGGTCGACTATTAAGGCTGGTTCACAATAAACCGGGAACGGAAACGATATCGAGAACGAGAACGGAAATAATGTTAAAATAAATTTATTTAAATGTGAGCTCACATTTAAATACATTTATTTTAACCATATTTCCGTTCTCGTTCTCGTTGTTGTTTCAATTCCTGATTCATTGTTAACCAGCCTTAACATGTAAGAAATGCTGTGACGAAATATACATATCATATAATAATACTAATAATACTTACTTACTTAGGCTACTTACTAACTTACTTACTGGCTTTTAAGGAACCCGGAGGTTCATTGCCGCCCTCACATAAGCCCGCCATCGGTCCCTATCCTGAGCAAGATTAATCCAGTCCCTCCATCATATCCCACCTCCCTCAAATCCATTTTAATATTATCTTCCCATCTACGTCTCGGCCTCCCCAAAGGTCTTTTCCCCTCTGGCCTCCCAATTAACACTCTATGTGCATTTCTGGATTCGCCCATACGTGCTACATGCCCTGCCCATCTCAAACGTCTGGATTTAATGTTCCTAATTATGTCAGGTGAAGGATACAATGCGTGCAGCTCTGCGTTGTGTAACTTTCTCCATTCTCCTGTAACTTCATCCCTTTTAGCCCCAAATATTTTCTTAAGAACCTTATTCTCAAAAACCCTCAATCTCTGTTCCTCTCTCAAAGTGAGAGTAATAATAATAATAATAATAATAATAATAATAATAATAATAATAATAATAATCAGAGTTACGAGTCCCCTCGGCATAAGCCCTGCTGACTGTTGCTTTCAAACAATGCTCACTGGTTACATAGGTTACATTCCGCAGCCTGTTTTGCGTTCACGAATTCTGAAATATTTTCTTAGATATCTCATGATTTCATTTGCCTGTGGTTGATATAAAACAGGTGCTTTTTATTAGATAGCTCCTACTGTGGAGAACTGTTTTCATAAACGTGGCTTTATGAAACCAGTGTTAGAACCTAACTAGCTTCATTCCTTACCTCATATAGTTGAAACTCTCTTTGAAAACTTGGATAAACTACAATCTCACTTCTGGAATTGTACTCATATTATTTTATAGTTTGCTGTTGCAATACCTTGCCAACGGCATTTTCTAGGTCAAGGCAATTCAGTTTAAGGAATATCGTCACCTCTTCAAGAATATTTTTTCTCGGCACTATACTGTATATTTTATAACAATTCTGGCTTAGGTGTTTCTATGGCTAAGCAATGTGTTAAGAAAGACCTTCTTCATTGTGTAATCCGTGTACCACACTATTCACATTCAAATTAAAATACGTGATACGGCACTGTTGTAACACAATTAATTAATTACTATTTATTGTTTACAAAACCTTACTCCTTTGCCGTGGTCGTGCCAGAGAATCAGTCCCATTCCGAGGCTTATTTGAAGGATTCGTAACAAGCTGTTTTTTACGGTGAAGGGTTGTTAGCCCTTCGCCCAACCCCCAAGCTGGAGGACCACCCCTCATCGGCTGTCCGCGACTGCTTATTCAATATATTCACAGCTACCCTCCATATCTGGAGGCCGTCTCACTTTGAGAGAGGAACAGAGACTACGGGTGTTTGAGAATAAGATTCTTAGGAAAATATTTGGGGCTAAGAGGGATGAAGTTACAGAGAATGGAGAAAGTTACACAACACAACATTGCACGCATTGTATTCTTCACCTGGCATAATTAGGAACATTAAATCCAGACGTTTGAGATGGGCAGGGCATGTAGCACGTATGGGCGAATCCAGAAATGCATATAGAGTGTTAGTTGGGAGGCCGGAGGGGAAAAGACCTTTAGGGAGGCCGAGACGTAGATGGGAAGATAATATTAAAATGGATTTGAGGGAGGTGGGATATGATGATAGAGAATGGATTAATTTTGCTCAGGATAGAGACCAATGGCGGGCTTATGTGAGGGCGGCAATGAACCTCCGGGTTCCTTAAAAGCCAGTAAGTAAGTAAGTAAGTTTACAAAACATGAAATAATTATGTAGGAGAGAGTCGGGTAGTATCGAACATCGGGTAATATCGGACAGTGAGTTTCTTTCATCTACCACACGATGATAATACCTGATTGACATGGTTACGTTTCTGTGATGTCGCATAGAGAAACGTAACCATGTCATTCAGGTACTACATATGGTGGTAGATGAAAGAAACGCACTGTCCAATACTACCCGATGTCCGATACTACCCGACTCTCCCCTACTTTAATTCAACATTCGTTTATCTTGCCAATTTTCCACAAGGTAAAGTAACATCTCTATTAGATGAAACTAAAAAAGATCACTGTTTTCCCAAAAATTTACAAGTCCATAATAGAAAAAATTATTTTCATTATATGAATACTAAGAAATCACAGCCATCGGTGTAGCTCAGTCGGCAGGTGCGTTTGTCTGTTGATGAGGACCTGCGCTCAGGATTTCCTCAGCCATAAGACTAATATCAGGCAATCTATGACGAATCCTTGATCTCATCTCGCCATCATCAATTCCATCAACGCTAAACAACCTAGTAATTCATAAATAACCAAGTAAAAAAGAACAGGTTTCCTTTCTGAATTTAACAATTAATCTGTTATAAACACTTAAGAGAAATAAAATTAGATTACAAATACAATTCGGAACGAAATAATCATATTTTTACCAACGACATACAGAAAATAAACTGGCAGCTAATTAAGTGTAGGCTTACAGCTTGGTGAAAATTTTCCACTTTTGGTCAAAAATCACATTTTTAGATTTCAGTATCAAAAATTGTTTATGTTCTAAGGGAGCTATGAGGCAATTTTGATGCACTTATATCCTATCAATTCAATGTTTTGGAGGCGATTTTTAAAAGCATGTGCATATGTTTTTATTTATTTAAAATATTTCAAACTCACTTTTTTCTGCTCACAAAATATGACGTAAATTTTAATAGGCTATATTTTATGTAGGATACCTAAAAATGTAGTTATATTAAAATTAACAACTCTACATATCTGAGAGTAGTCTACTTTTTAGAAATAAGTGTTTATTACATGCAGTAAAAAATTAAAGATGTCAGAGAAATCCTAACAATGTTATGGTTACCAAATGATATAAGTGCACAATTTTTTTCTTTCATATTCTGATAAAACTGGCTTTTAAGAAATTATTATTACTAATGTCTTTATGCTTTTATCAGCTGTCAGGTGTAATAAATCTTGTTATGGTACATTACAATTTTTGTCCTCTTTTGAGTTCATTTTCTTGTAAAATTTTAGAAATTTAGAGCCTACACTTTCTGATATTATTTGTGATCGTCCATTTACACTTACATATACCCTTAATAACTCACATATTCTTAAACAAAATTAAATTAAATTTAGTATACACACTATTTATGAATATGATAATTATACAAAATTTCAGACTTCTATCTTTATTTGTTCATAAAATTGATACAGTATTTTTCTTGGTGTACCTTAGTTTAAAAAAAACCACGTGCGCACTAATATCAAAAATTGGTCAGAGGTCCAACGACATGGATATAAAAGAGCATAACTTGCCGAAAACCTAATGGGATAACATTTCCATTACCCAGGAAGGAAAGAAAGCTTTTATTGGAAGCCAGGTTACTCGATTTTCTATGTAGAGCAATTCCTCCCTATAACAAGATACTAATATGAGAATTACTATTTCAGGCGATGATGTACAAGCTTCATACGGCCTATGTAGGTAGCCGAAGAGGCATCATAACTTGCATGCGTCCGTAGCGACCTCTTGTGAAAGAATGCTCGGTACTATGCTTTAAAATGCTGCTCCACAATTTCCTGCCACAGCGTAATAATCCTTGTGATACAAATTATGCCTCTAAAACTTAACTGCGGATACAGAAATAGCATGTGCCCATGTTTGTAGCCGGAGTAGTACGAATGAATATTAAGAAATGTCGGCTGTAATAAACGCCAGGGGAAACTTTACGACACTGCCGCTCTGTGTTTGCATGAAGACCTAATAAAGTCATAAGAAGCTGTTATAATGATCAACTTTATTGATTACTCTCTGCGCTTGACGAACAGCTTCAGAGATCGGCAAATGAGACAGGAAAATATTCCAACTAATCATCTTCAAGAACTGGACACTTTTGTCCGTTTCGTTGTCATTAGAATGCGGCTTGCAAGCCAGAGTTAGATATTCACTTGCACCACAGTCTAGTATATACAGTCACGAAGCTTGAGTTGTAAGGTTGCCAGGAACAATAGACTGTGCCGGTAATATTTCGCATTGTCTGTAATGAGGTGATATTAGCGATCCTGGTGGTTAGCAACTATCTATGGATGCATATTTACTACGCATTGAGCTTCGTGACTGTATATACTAGACTGTGCTTATACTCTTTCTTCTCACTCAGACGTTAGATGAGCATATCAGTCAATAAAGCGTCGTAAAGTAACAAATAAAAATAAATATCAGAATAACACCTAATCGAGAGCATAAATGTTTCATGCAATTACAAGCTTCCTATGAATCCCATGTCACTTTTTTATTATCTACTAGCGCATTCGATAAGTAATGGGATCCATGCTGTAAATCGGTGCTCCTAGCGGTGATCATCGAAATCTTGCACTACGTAATAGATCAGCGATTGTTTTATGAATCTGCAATACTGAAAATCTCGAAGTAGCCGTATTTTGTAAATACTGCAGCTGTTTCTGATTTGTAGTAAATGATACAGGCCTAAAAGTACGAATAAATTGCTTCATAAAAATCCAAGTTGCAAGAGAAAAACATGTAACTCTGTGCTTTAGGGTATTACAAAAAGTAGGTTTGCCAACTTTTTTTTTGAAGAAAATACGGGAGACTAAGAAGTCGACCAAATTTCACATAGAAAATAGACAAATTAGCTATTCGATTCAGTTACTAAAAGACAACTTTATTCTGCACTTCGGCAACTAGACTGAAATTAAGAATCTACCTAAAGATTAATTTTTTAGCCCTACAGAATTTAACTACAGATTTTGTCTCACGTAATAGCTGAGGTCGATTGCAGTTTACAGCTCTGATTTGATTATATTTGTCGTGCTCTTGTTTCGAACACCTGTCCAATTATTGTTAAGAGATGAAGCACTCTTTTTGTATGAGCATTACTACTTGGTATGCTTAGAACAAAACTAGCCAGTTTTTCCAAATTTATAACATTAACATTTTTCTATTTTAAACGAGTGAGCACTAAAACGTATTCTTGGCAAGCATATTTTAATGCATCTCTTGAACAGCAAAATTCATCAGATTATAAAGAATCATCATTCACGGCAAAATCAAATGTTTACAATAACAATTTTTACATTATGTAAAAATTAGGGAGAAAAATGCTCGAAGAGAAAAATAATACGGGAGCCGGGAGACTGTTAAAATTTAGGGACAAATACGGGAGATCTCGGGAAATAGGGAGAGTTGGCAACCCTAACAAGAAACTTCTGGGAGAGAATTCCTACCATAGTGAACTATTGCAAGTTGGGCGGAAGCGAGGCATTCGCTTTCAGTCAAGAGTTGACATCCGAAGAGCTTTAGATTGATCAGTGAGAGAGATGTCCAGAAATGCTGCTGCAGATGGAGTCCGCCGTCTTCCAAGAATTTCGTAACATATTGTTGACATTGCAGGAGACTTTATTTGACGTAGATAATGTCAAAAGTAACCTAAATAAATTTAGTGTGAAACAGTAACTATGTTGCCATTACTTTTCCAATGTCCTAGTCATTTATTATCTAAATCTTCTTTACCAAATATACTTACAGTTTTATAAGATAGTTATTAGAAGTTCTAACTTGGTCTATGGTTGCCTATGACTATATTAACTCTCAACTGTTCTTTGCCTTTCATCGCCATGGCTTTCGTTTTGTTTATGGAGATTTTCATTCCGTATTTTCTATTAATATTCAAGAGGTTGTGTGTTGTTTTTTAGATTATCTTCAGAATTACTTATTACAACTTGCTAATCTACATACAAAAGCGTTTAGATAGTTTGTTGAGATAACTTACGTGCTCTACTGTCGGTACCTTCAAGGTTCGTGTTCATCGTCTCTTAGTATGTATAAACTAAACAGTAGTGGTGATAAGCTGCATTTGTGTCGTATTACACTTCTTGTAGTTTCAATATGGCCCGAAAACTTAATAGTAATATACGTTACAAGAGCGGTATGTTGACGTTTTCATGTTCGAGGAAAAGATTGAAAAAGCGAAACGTAGTTGAGCTTTTTTAATTTCCGAGAACATGAAAACAAACATACCGCTCGTGTATCGTACATTATTTTGTGCGAAGATCGTTTATTACATACCTGAAAGACGAATTTCTAATTAGTTGCAATGAAATCTCCATCTTGGTTTCTGTTTAATGACGGCAACTTTAGAAAACAAAAATATCTATACTCCAGCAGGCCGTGACATATGTCTGTCTTTTTTTTTCCCCTCAGTCTATAAATGCGAACTTAAAACAAACGGTAAGGTTATGTAATGATTTATTTTTTTCATTTTAATATTTTAACAACATTATTTATATAACATATTGCAGTAATAACATCGGCATCTGTTGTCTTGTTGATTTTTTCACGGCTTCCATAATGTTACTTGTATCAGGAATACAATAGCTTTCGTGGAGCAGTAGACTTCACTTAATTTTTGCAAATATTTAAAAACAATAATTAACAGTGCAATTCAGGTGAAATTGCAGTAGTAAGTTTCCAATTTATAATTATTACTATGTTAAACGTCTCTAAAAATAATATGTTAAAAGCCTAAAGCAGTAAAATGAATGTCGCGCTTAAGCGATAAGAAGAGGGAAATTGTTATGTGTGTTACGTTGGGAATACTGAATGTGGTATTTCACACTTACCGCGTATTGGTTCTGTGCGGAAAACAAGCAAATACACACGATCTCGCACAAAATGATTTAATCTTACGATTACGTTTGTATAGTCGTACAGAGAGGGAAATTTATTCCATAAATAAAGTTTAGAAATGTGGTATAAAATTTTAAAATTTCCCCAAAAAACAGATCGTTCAACTCTATTCTATGCTTTTAAAAATTAATAAGTGATTAATTTCTTTGGTCGTATAGTCAGCAAGACGTAGAAGTATCGTTTGTAGATATAACCAACTCGCAGAATTTCGGTCACGGACTATTTCCTCACCATCGGAGCACAATAGTGGGCATTATGTGATAATTAACATGGGTGACGAAGAGTGAAGTTCACGTAATACAACAGAGCATGTCAGAGGCGATAGAGTTATCATTTTATCATTCTGTTTATTATTTCTATTAACACTAGTTCTGCGGACATTTTACGACATGTCGCATACAGAAACTAGTTAGGAATTGAGATCGTGGATTACCCCGTCTTCGATTCTACAAAGAAGATTTGTGATTTATGGTTTGTGATAGAAAGGTGAAATGTTTAATATGTTATAGAGTACTCAATTATGTATAAAATAACAAACTTCGGAGACATTAATCTTTATGTCATGCCAGAAAAGTCGACAAATACGAACGAAAGATGAGCTCAGCCATTATATGATGAACAACGTTAAGACATCCCTGTTAATAATAATAATAATAATAATAATAATAATAATAATAATAATAATAATAATAATAGTAATATTTACCTACTTACAAATGGCTTTTAAGGAACCCGCAGGTTCATTGCCGCCCTCACGTAAGCCCTCCATCGGTCCCTATTCTGTGCTATATCAAATACGCGGACATCTACGGCCGATGAAAGTCGTAATATGATATGGGCGATAAAAATCTAGGTTTCGCAATGGAATCTATAATATTCGGTATAAATGGTTTTTTAGATTGACACAGACCTTTAATGATTGAAGTGATTATTTTAGGAATGATGTCATGGATTCCAAATTTTTTAAGAGTGGTAACAGTTAATTGTGGGATGGTGCCCCTCGATCAGATCATTAAACCATGCACTTCCCAGGTGCCTTCCATCTGGTATTTTTCTCGAAAATACGAATATTAAACTCATAAATTTGTTGTTTTCCTTTGTTGACCTCAGATGGTTGGGTCTGGTTCATCTGAAATCTAACAATATAAAGCCTTTACTAGTCTTGTCTAGAGCTGCGATGTCCGCTCTTCTAATTCTGCCGTCTTCAGACGCAATGCAGTGCACAATCTACTTAAAGATTATAATTTTTTGGTCCTACAGAATATATCTGTTATGGTAACAATTAATATTAGAGGAGAAAAAAATATTCAATTTGGCGCCGGGTATCGAACCCGGGTCCTTGATTCTACGTACCAAGTGCTCTCACCATTGAGCTACGCCAAGTCCAATCCGCAGTACCGGATTGAACTCCTCTCGTATATTCTTCTAGCAACAGTGCATATTTCTGTACAGATTACGGTGCATATTACTGTGGAATCCCGGCCACTAAGTCACTCAACTGAGTGCGCTCCTTGCATAATGGCAGTTAACTTAATATAAAATGTCAACATAATATGCCCAACTTGGAGTCAGGCCACAAAGGGAAAAACACTGGAGGAGAGGGATTCGATCCGGTGCTGTAGATCGGACTTCGGCGTAGCTCAATGGTGAGAGCGCTTGGTACATAGAACCAATACCCGGGTTCGATCCCCGGCGCCAGGGCGAATTTTTCTCTTCTAATATTAATTTAAACCAACGAATCTTCCCGCTTGCTAAGCGAAGGAAATAAGCTAGATTCCCCGCTAAGCGGGCTGAAATATTTTTTTGCCGCTAAGCTAAACATCAGAAAAGCTAGATTTAGCTTGAAATAAAGCTAAATTGGCAACACTGGTCCTAACTGTAACAAGATCGGAAAGAGTCACGTGGACCAATCGTCGACGATTAATAATGATGTCTATGATGGTGACAAGACGGTGAGAACTCTAAGAAAGCTTGCTGCAACACCGTCATTATCTATCATAAAAGGCGACAACAACAGTTCAAACTGAAACTGATATTCAGCACCAATAGCCATTACACTGAGAGTGCAGCTTCAAGTAAGGACATATTCATGAATTAAAATTTCACACAACTCTACTTCCCCAATCGTTATACTAAAAGCGGACCGGTAATGGCAGAATTACACGATTGAAAATGAGGAACACAAAAACTCGATCACTCCCTGTCTCTTTGTAATGGAACGGTACTGGCTGCGCGCTGTCCTGAAATGTAATCGCGGCGCACATCAAAGGCAGAGGAACATGGACTGTAATGAGTTGCGTCACAGTACTCCCACGTTAATCGCACTGTATCAAATATTTATACATGTCAGACTTCACTGCCTTGTTCTTACTGCAGCGCACGCCGTGAAATTGCGGCAGATATATTCTGCATAGTATTAGGGAAGGTCGAGATGCGATCTCTAAGTTTATTATCCCTAAACCACTGCAAAAGGACCTTCAATAAAATCCCTATGCTTCTACATAATAATGTATACTTATTTACTTAGTTACTGGCTTTTAAGAAACCTGGAGGTTCATTGCCGCCCTCACATAAGCCTGCAATTGGTCCCTATCCTGAGCAAGATTAATCAAGTCTCTATCATCATATCCCACCTCCCTCAAATCCATTTTAATATTATCTTCCCATCTACGTCTCGGCCTCCCCAAAGGTCTTTTTCCCTTCGTTCTCCCAACTAACACTCTATATGCATTTCTGGATTCACCCATACGTGCTACATGCCCTACCCATCTCAAACGTCTGGATTTAATGTTCCTAATTATGCCAGGTGAAGAATACAATGCGTGCAGTTCTGCGTTGTGTAATTTTCTCCATTCTCCTGTAACTTCATCCCTCTTAGCCACACTTATAAAATCTATAACATGAATTACAAAATTTGTAAGATAATTCCAACACTACATGTGTTTAAAGGACAACAAATTATAAATCATATGATTGAGAAACTTCAAATAAACTTATAATTTATGTATTATTGACTGTAGACTTACAAAAAATGTAAAATTATAAATTAATCGTTCTAATTATTTTAAAAAATACAGGGTGATTCTAAAGTCCTGTTCCATTTTATTGAAAACGTACACCAAAATTAATGAACTTTGGACATGTTACAGGTGAAATTATGAGGTAACATATACAGTACATTTAAATTTGTCTCAATGCTATATAGTTTTGACATGGTAGAAAACACATTTACAAGCATTGAGAATCACAGTACTAATAACATACTGTAAATTGGAAATCATTTCAGTTAATTATTGAAATGTAAATATTAGAATACCATATCGTCGTTTTTCCTGCAATAACTCCTATGTGACATATTTATCGATTTTCAGATTTTTGCTCTATTAAATTACTTGAATAGTAATACAACAAATAATAAAATCTTCTGTATGTAATTACATTTCTTTCTTTCGAAAATGTAAAAATTCACAATTTCCTATGTACCATAGAATGAATAAATGTGTTTTTCTTCCTACTGAAAAATTTTATATTTTGCACATAGGAGTTATTGCAGGAACAACGACGATATATAGGCCTACAACCATGAGCATCTGAAAAACATTTGTTCATAATAAAATAAAAAAAAAATGTTTGAAGTTGTAAAATAAATTAATAAAAATATAAAACTAATAAATCAAATTTTAGTTCTTTGTTGAAATTCAAATATTTGAGAGCACCACCTATACCGCAATCAGCATCTAGAAAAGAGACTTCACTAAACATTATTTCTAACAAAATCACTTTTAGAAAAAACATAACATACGGAAATAGAAAATAAAAAATTGCTGACAAAAATCATGATAATATAAATAACAATATAAAAATGGTTAAAAACAATACAAAATAAAATAATTTGCAAGCAGACTAACTTAGAAATGAAGAAAATTAAGTTAAAGATTGAATTTTGTATCCTAAAATTTTCATGGCACAGGGAGGTAACAAGATCACCCCACATTAATAATGTGACTTATAACTTAAAGTAGATTAATTATTTATGTTATTCTTAATTCAAACTTTTAGTAGGCATATAACGGACAAATAATGAAATTTCGAAAATAAATGTGGATAAAAATGAAAATAACAATGAAAAATCATCAATGGGGTAATTATATTACCCCTCTTGGTAGTAGGAGGGTTCATATTTTATTATATTAGAATACTTTATTTCTTCTAATATTTATATACTATCTTTTAATCGTGTAATAGCCAATTAAATCTCATTCGCGTTTTGATTTTTTCTAGACAAATCAAAACTTCTAGTGAGATTACTGTAGATAAAAATATTAATTTCTAAATACAAAATTCGATGTGTCTGATATTTTGTCCCAAATCCTCTGAATTATAATTGCAATTACGCGTTAGTTTTGAAACACTCTGTATAACGTCGTATGAAGATTAATGGCAAAATCTGTTGTAGCTTACGTGTTAATTTTATCACGTCTTGTGAAGCTTCATGAACTTCAACTGACACGTACAGTGCGTAGGCCTATGCCATAAAAATAAAAATTAAAGAGTCCATACATTCCGTTAACTACATCAAAGAACAGGGGCTGTTTTTACGCCTCCCACCTCCAGCTCGGGAACAACGCAGACTCCCACTCCAATTAGATGCATGACCTTACAGAAGGGGGTGATAACCCGCCCCCCCTCCCGCATGCTGGCCGCGCCTCTCCTGGAGGACTGATATAGCAAACTTTTCGCTCCAGGAAGCAACTTTGAGCCCATTGGGTGTACCGGACGGATCCATACGCTGCAGTGGCGAAGGTGCTTCGAGGTTATAAATCCAATTCCACCCGCTCGCATAGCAGCACCTACGTGACGAGCAGCTCGGACGAGGGAAATGTGATGCAGCCACGTCTCAACTCTGCCGACAGACCAGCTGGACATAGGTTCGAGTCCGAATAGTTACAGAAGTTTCCTTTCCCCAAAGTCCGTAAAGGCTCGTATTTTGAACTCAATGTGTAAGTTAATACGATCTTCAACAATTAGACCACCGACAAGTAAATGGATAGCTTTATTACAAGCTGGTCTTCAATCTAGATGCCCCGGAATCCATCCCCGGTTTGGTCTTGACGGAATTTGTAGACAAAACTGACGTAGAAAATTTTCTGGAGGTATTTCCGTTTCCCTCTATTATTCCACCAATACTTTTCACTTCTCCCTCATCTCTTCTCCTCCATCATCTAAAATATTTAAAAATTGGCCGGAGTAAAATCTTGGGTTAGTATGGATTTTCGATGATGAGGTAAGTTATAGTCTAACAACAACAATAATAATATTAATAATAATAATAATAATAATAATAATAATAATAACAATTGTTTATTTAACCTGACAGAGTTACGAACATGCGGCCTTCTCTAACACTCAACCAGGAGTAAAACTGCGATACAAGAAACACTACAAATTTACAAAGTAAAGTACTCTACAATTTTACACTCAAAACTGAAGTAGATAATCATAATATAATGTAAACAACAAGACAATAGAAATCAGACATAATATATAACATACAGAACGAAAGGAAAATTCATAATAAAATGTGAATAGTAGGTCAAAATAAATGAGACATACAAAGTATAAAAATATAAGACAATAATAGTAATTTATTTATTTTATTTTATTGGGTTATTTTACGACGCTGTATCAACATCTAGGTTATTTAGCGTCTGAATTAAATGAAGGTGATAATGCCAGTGAAATGAGTCCGGGGTCCAGCACCGAAAGTTACCCAGCATTTGCTCGTATTGGGTTGAGGGAAAACCCCGGAAAAAATCTCAACCAGGTAACTTGCCCCGACCGGGATTCGAACCCGGGCCACCTGGTTTCGCGGCCAAACGCGCTGACCGTTACTCCACAGGTGTGGACAATAGTAATAATAATATAATAATAATAATAATAATAATAATAATAATAATAATAATAATAATAACAAAATAATGAAGTACAAAGCATACAATGAACACAATATTTTAGGTACACACAGTATGGAAAATTCTGATTATATATAGCTCAAGTGCAGTTTCATCTTTTCGATTATTCACATGACATTACTCTTTGTCAAAGATTTAGAATTATTTCTACACCACTTTGTCCATTGTGTAGTCTTCAGAAAAAAATGGAGTGAACCATCTTCAGCGATGTCCAGCGTTTTCCTCTAAATCCACTGTACTTTATAAAAAGTTTATTTCACAGCACCACCCGGTATACGTTTTTTCAAGGGTCATTTCGGCCTGATGATTTTGTAAGGCTTCACTGTGCCTGACTGGAAAGGACAAAATGGGCCAAACCTCTCTTTCATGACTATGCAACTAATGCGTTTATAAGTAACGTAGGATAACAGAATGATAACACTACACTAATGAGAAATATTCGTACGTATGACTTGAAACTAAGTTTGTAACTCATTTTAAAATATTTAATTTATATGAATGTAAACGATATGATGCAATTATTTAAGAGGCTCACATAGAGTTAATAACAGTGAAAGCTTTTCAGCTTGTAAAAAAACTGAGCAGGTTGTTAGTCTACTTTTTTCTTTCCAATTTTCCAAATGAAATTTCCGTTTGTACAAGCTGGTTCAACCTTTCCTTACGCTAAAAACGATTCAAAACGTTTGTTCTTTCGTTTATTATGTTCACAGTTTAACTAAATGTCTTTTAACTTAACATAATCTGATTTCCGAAAGGGAAAACATTTCATTCCATAAAGATTGCTGCACTGTCTACACTTCTCCACAATATGAATGAACTGAGAGACGACAATTTTTATTATCCCGTTGCCCCGTCTATTTAATCCAGTCCATCTCGCCCACCCACTTATCCATGCATCCACCCATTCATTTACTCGGTCATACACCCACCGAAACACCCATCCACTCACCTATGAATCCACCTACTCACCCACCTATTCGTCCATTCGACATTTCAATTGATTCATCCACCCACATACAGCTGTGACCGAAAAATGTGGACTCATGAGGCATGCCCTTGAACGGGACTGAACCCAGATCAGAGTAGGTAAGACGTCACAACATATCCTTCCTCGCTCCACTCCTTCCTCTAAAAGCTGCGGTAGACTACACTAATGACAGTGTAGAGGGTAGGTTTCCTAGTAGCAGCCGTAGGATAAAATGCAACCTTAGATACATGAAGGTTCTGATAGTTGCATAAACAACAGGCGATATTATCTATCGTTGCTATTAACCCTCGCAACTTAGCTGCTCTAGAATTTCATGCTACTTTTTCGGGGTCTTTTTTCATCCCAAGAATATTTATTATTAATAATTACGATATTTTATAGCTTAATACATTTTATATAGTCTACATACAGTATAAGCAAATTGAAAGTTTTTATTGCACCTAGATTTATTCACTAGCCAATGTTTAAACAATGAATTAATGAATGAATTTATTTATTTAATTAGTTCAATGGCAGATTATTTATTCTGTATCTGTCTTTTTATTTTTTTTAATTATCATAGAACACATTCATTTTCCTTGAAATCAAATACAAAAACGGAAATTGTTATTGCATCAAGGGTTAATTATTATGTTTAGACAATTAATTAATTGATTACTTTAGTCTCATCAACTGCTACAATATTAAAACAAGAAGCTTATTTTAAAAATACAAATAATTACTCTTGAACCTGCAACATTTTTACGCATAGCCTACATGGCAGTTTATGCTATACTTGTTTTATTTGTTCACTTTTCACAGTTTTGTTTACAACAAAACACTATCACTGCAAAATAATTCTAACTAGAAAATAAAGACTTGGTCTGTAGTTGAGGCCATCCATGAACCATGGAATAAACATGAAAAAAATAATCTATATATATAATTTGAACTGGTAATGGAAATTACGGGAAAACGGCTGAAAGGATTTTAATAAATGGCCCCTCATTTTGATGCTTGGAACCTAAAGTTTTTCGGAAAAGTAGTAGTTTTCAGTGAAATGTCAATTTTCCTACATAATTTTCCTATTTTCCAAAATCCATCTGTTGTCAGTTTTGAGAACTAATTTTATTCAATAACGGCCGACTTGATTGAATTTCAGAACAAAACACACACTACAATAAACAATAGGCTATTACACGAAGGCCATGACCTGCAGATTGCCGACATATTTAGAGCTCAATTCAATTTGTTATTAAAAACTGATTCTGCAGTGTATAATTTTCTGAGTACAGCTGTGTATTGGATATTCAAATCTACGAAACTTGAGGTGGTTTGATGACATTATTACCATTAGAAATTAAATATTATTATAGTTAATATGATGATGCATCTATTTTTTCATAAATTGTACATAATATTGATGCTACATTGATGACATGAAAGTGAAACGTTTTGTGGTTATATAAGTAAATGTAGAGAATATCTTAATTTAGATCTTCATTTCTATAATTTACTGAGTGGCTGCTATATATAACTACAAAACTTAAGTAAGATAATAATATTGTTATTAAAAATCAAATATTTTTATACTTATTAACCCAGTGGGGTTGGGTCTTTTTCATATGCTTAATGGCGGTGTAGTGTAGATATTGATATGTGTCATTGTCTTCAGTATTGGCTGGAGAGAGAGCAAAAATTACAGTTCCTAATGGCGGTGTAGTGTAGATATTGATATGTGTTATTATCTTCATTATTGGCTCGAGAGAGCGCAAAAATTACAGTTCCTAAGGAAAGATCAAAAGGTATTACTTACTGATAAAATAAGATGCCTAGAAAATTTTGTGGTCTCCAGATCATTTCAGCAAGATCTCTTAGTAGGATAAAATGATTTTACGCTCTACATTTCAAGTTCTACACGAAAATGCTATTGTTCGAAAGCTTAGCAAACCTGACATTTTTTTAACTTTTGCCTACAATCCACAATGGCCTGAAATAGCTACTGCTATCGTCCTGACATTGATACTTGCGTTTTCGCGTTGAAACTAAAAAACTGAAGTTGGATAGGTTCAAGAAAAAGTATTTGGCCTAAAAAAATCCATTCAGAGGGAGTATGTTTCATTATTATGGAAGCAAATAACTATCAAAAAGACAAATATTCTTCATTGAAAATAAATCTGAAAAATTTTTATTTGCACGTCTAACGAACTTAGTTTGCAGCAGTATTTGCTGCACAAGCCACTAGTCAATATATAATTATGAAATAATAATTTTAATTGTAAAGAAAACTAAAATAACCAAGAATAGCATATCTATGTTACTGGAACGCTTCGGAGTATATGAATGTAGATATTAACAATAAAATATGGTGTGGGAGTCACAAAAGTTCCCAGGTAAGTATCGTTAAAAATGACGACATAATAAGCAGATTCTATAATATATAACTTTGTGGTCTAGCGGTCAGCATTCGTGACAACAAATCATGAGATTCCGAATTCGATTCTCGCCCTGAACATGGAAATTTGTCCTAAAAGAGATTATTTAATACTTTGTCCTTTGATAAATAGGTATCCGACTATCTATGAATGCATAATTTAACTAATGATTTTTCCACAGAATAAAGTTATCTTTGGTTTGTATAAACACTTTTACAGTAATTTTCATATTTATCCAGAGGATAAAAGTTATCCAGCGTTCTAGAAACCGGTCATAATTCGTATAATTTAAGCTACAATGTATTTTTCCTATAGAAACTCTTATTATACAGTCTTTCACCTAACTTCTGAATCTTTACAAATTCCAGAAACCTTCGTATTCCAGATAAGTCTGTTTCTCATAAAGGAACACATAAAAAAGGGCCACCGGGGTAGCTCAGTCGGCTAAGGCGCTTGCCTGCCGATCCGGAGTTGCTTTCGGGCGCGGGTTCGATTCCCAGTGGAATTTTTTCGATGTTTTCCCAACCATAAGACAAATGTCAGGTAATTTATGGCGAATCCTCGGTCTCGCCAAATATCATCTCGCCATCACCAATCCCACCGACGCTAAATAACTTCGTAGTTGTTACATCGTTGTTAAGTAACCAAGCAAAAAAATACAGAAAAATGTGTCTGTGATTCTTTAAGAGAAGTTAACACAAATGCATTCCTCATGTCAGAAAATTCTAGCTAAATATCTTTTTGATATCCTTGACGTACGCCAACCCTACGCCTGCCTAAAAAGGCATTTCGTTGGTTGTTATGTGACTCAACAAACCTTAATTAAAAAAAAAAATATATATATATATATTTCGATTCCTATACATGCATTCAAGTTTCTTTTCTGACCAATATTACCAATTCTACGACCATTTCTACCGTATGATACCCGATTTTCGTATTCTACTAAAACTACCGGACCAGTAGTATTCCACAAGGCCGGAATTGTATTAGTGATATCAGTGGCGGACTCATTATGTTATCCACAGCTATTTGTAGATTGTGTGTGATACCTAGCGAAATGTCAGTTCCAGAATCATAAATACCTCTACGAAAACTTGTATTCAGGGTGGAATGGGAGGATGAATATTTTTTCTATAGTCATAACGAGAACGTGAAATGTTTACTGTGCTCTAAAATATCAATGAGTCCACATCTGTGGAGTAACGGTTAGCGCGTCTGGCCGCGAAACCAGGTGGCCCGGGTTCGATTCCCGGTCGGGAAAAGTTACCTGGTTGAGGTTTTTTCCGGGTTTTCCCTCAACCCAACATGAGCAAATGCTGGGTAACTTTCGGTGCTGGACCCTGGACTCATTTCACCGGCATTATCACCTTCATCCCATTCAGACGCTAAATAATCTGAGATGTTGATAAAGCGTCGTAAAATAACCTACTAAAATAAAATAAAAATATCAATGAGTGTCAACAGCAGTAATATGCAACGACATTATGTGTCATGTCACGAAGGGCATGATTTAATACCAGACAAATTTGTCAGCTACGAAACTGAAGGAAATTAATACTATCTGTTCAGTTTTAATGGAGAATCTGCAATGTTCGTACTCCGTATTGCTTGAAAAAGATAAATTAGTGTCATAGCGAGACTTGCGTTTAAAGTAAACATTAGAAAGTTGTAACGTCTCTCTCTCTCTTTTTCTCTACCAACTCTCGTTTTCAATTTGCCACTGAACGTCTAGAAGTAAAAAAAAAAAAAAAAAAAAAAAAAAAAAATACAACGGAAAGAAGAAACTAAAAAAAAAAAAAAAGCCATAGTGAAGTGCGCACGCTAGAGATCTGATCAATACTTTGAAATTGAACTATATACACCTATTTATAGGTGTCTACAGCCACCGCACAGAGTTGCTGCATTGTGCGTGCGAGCGGTGGTGAATGGGTCCGGAGTGTTTGTGACGGAGAGGGGGGCTACCATTTGATTAATCCTCCCAACCAGTACATAGATACTTGGCTGTCGAAACCACAGCGAGCACATTTATCTAGCTGCCGAGTGGTTCCACTAGTCCAACGACCTGTGAAGCTCCCGTCAGCGGACCGATTCCTATGATTTAGAACACGGGCGCTGAGACGTTAGAGCTGGTCGGTTTCCCGGCAGAGGCGCATTCCCACTCTGCGGTGATGTGTAATACGAGCTTCGATACAAATCCACATCACACAAAGACGCGGCGAGTCGACCAAACACTAGACACGAGAGCAGTACACATGTATCGGGCACATCGTTATTCCGAAGGTTACAGCGTCGGTTTTCCACGCCGGAGACCCGAGATCAAATTACAGCGAGTCTAATTACAGTTTGTGATGATCTTTCAGGCAGATGCTTATAATTTACAATTCATTTTAATATATCAATATGCCTGGTAAATTATTAATAAGTATTTAATGAATTTCAATCTTAAGGCATATAAACTTGCAAATGTTTATTTGCTATTTAATAACAGTATATGAACGTTTTCGCCGTTTAGGGCATCTTCAGATATAACAAAACATATTATCTGGACCTATAATAGTATATTATGCAAATAACAAGGAAATAGAGAACAATATATGTGATACATGAAATTCATGAGCTTTATGTAGATATAACATAATACAGGATGAATATTGAGATAATCTTTGAATTTGAACTTAGACTGGACGAATATTTTATTTTATACATCTAGCTCATGTTACAATTAATATACAATGTTTAAAATTTGTCAATGATGTTAAATTTAAAATTTACAATTTTGTTCTCTATTTCCTTGTTATTTGCATAATATACTATTATAGGTCCAGATAATATGTTTTGTTATATCTGAAGATGCCCTAAACGGCGAAAACGTTCAAATACTGTTATTAAATAGCAAATAAACATTTGCAAGTTTATATGCCTTAAGATTGAAATTCATTAAATACTTATTAATAAGATGCTTATAAGTTACTCTCGCAAGTACGGATTACCGACGGAAGGAATGCGAATCAAACACTGCGATAAGGAAGAGCGGGCGACAGGAAAGGTCACGAGATAACTTGAATGATGTTCAAGAGCACAGTCGGAAGAGAAATGACATCGATAGAATCAGTCTTGCGTTGTGATAGTTACATTACGACTTTAGTTTGTTCCATTGCATGTGAATACGTGTCTTGTATCGCACGGTATTATTATTTAATTCTTAAACATATGTTGCGCGTTTAATTAGCTTCGAATTTTTCTCTTGCTACATTCTTTATTTCCACAGCGATGTCCTCATTTGTTCATCTTCTTGGAAGAGACAGTACTTCCATCGGCTCGCACCTCTCCCCCCCTCGGGGTGCCTACATATACATGTCAAAACAGACAGCAACGACACCATTGCTTTTCGGTAATCGTTCCTTGCGCGAGCTATACCATCATTCATTCATTCATTCATTCATTCATTCATTCATTCATTCATTCATTTAGTGTTCTGCCCAAGGGCAGGTTTTTCAATGCAAAACTCAGCTTTCGCCAATCTTTTATATTTTCTACCTTCCTCTTTGTCTCCTCATATGATCCATATATCTTAACCCCTTCAGACCTGAATTTATATTAACAAAATTGAAGAAAAAAAACTGGTCACATAATCATTCTGGGATCCAAAATTCCAAAATCAAGTCGTCACAGAAAATAAAAATTTGGGGATAATTTTGACTCCTGGGACCCCAAAATTTTTAATTTTATTTTTAATTAAGGTATAGAAATGTTTCAAAATTAATATTCTCCATTTCTATCACACTGAATTTTTCAAAATATTTAAAAGTATCGAAGACATTCCAAAAAAGAAAAAACAAGAAACAATGTACATTATAATGTACATCAGGCCTGAAGGGGTTGATGTCGTCTATCATCTGATATCTTCTTCTGCCCCGAACTCTTCCATTCACCATTCCTTCCAGTGCATCCTTCAGAAGGCAGTTTCTTCTCAGTCATTGACCCAACCAATTCCTTTATTCTTCCTGATCAGTTTCAGCATCATCCTCTCTTCACCCACTCTTTCCAACACAGTTTCATTTCTTATTTATTCTTATTTATTTCTATATTGTACGCTAATGTGCTGTAGATAGTATAATGTGCACTGCATAATGAATACGTCCGAATGGATAGTTCATTTCGTGAGTAAAAACACTCGTTGTTAATACAGTACTGTATTTTGATTAAAGGAAAACCTAATGAAAATTATCAAACTCAAAATCGCGATATTTCCTACTTTATGTAAATGGATGAACTACTTTTCTTGCCTCTTATACTTAGTAAAATGATTTGTTTGTATTTTACGCCAGTATCGTCGAACTCCAGTTGTGGAAAGGGGTAGCAAACGGTGTTTCCGGTTCTCAACTTTAATCCAAAGGTATAGCCAGGTTAATATTAGAAATATTAGTAAAAACAAAATGATGTCCCTGTACAAGTAACAGCCCCTCTTCAATGCTGTATACAACAGCTCTCAGTTCGTGTTCTGGAATATCTGGCACAGTGTGTGCGATGGAGTCCTTCAACACATCAATTGTCATAGGTTTGCTCAAGACTACAGTACAGTGTCTACTGATAATACGGCCACTAAAAATGTTATCCAAAAAATTATTTTACCGGGTTAAAGATATGAGAAGGTGTACCATCTTTCTGAATACGATATTTTCAATGTTTCGATTTCTTAAAACCGGTATAGCATAATTTTGAAGCCTATTCAAATAACGAACTCAAATTGCATGGACTGGTAAACAGATGTCTATCTTCAGCGACCACATAAAAAGTGGCAGTTCGCTTCGTTTCATAATCCCATACTGTTTTCACACGTGGTGACGTATGTGTGTTGTATCGCCTCTAGATGACATGAAACGTAATCTGTAGAACGTGCTACACTGTGGCCGATGAAGTTTTTGCCATTCCGAACAAACTCTTTTCCATTACAGCATAAAACGGTTAGGATTATACCGTACGTTGCGGACGGGGTCTGGTATTAACGGCATGAACACAAAAAGTAGATTTTACTTCCTCAGCATAAAGCTCATCGTTAGTGTCACCAGACAATTGGCTACAAGTGTGCGTGGAACATACTGTACGTACTTTCTCATTTACCTAGTTGTGGAAAAGTAAACTACTCAAAGTAGCAGACTGAGTAGGTTACATTCAGAGTGAATTTCAAACAGGTATGAACTTTTTATGGTCAACTTCAAAACATCTAGCAACGAATTTCAACTAAGCCACGTGAGTGTGGTAATGAAGTGGGAACAAGATATTAGGGCATCACTTTATCACGTAGAAAAAACAGTTTAAAATTCAGCCGAGTCAAAAATAACACTGGCCAACAATTATTTTGTTAAATGTACAATTTATGTTGTTTATTATGTAATATCATCTGCTGATTCCAAAAATGAAGTCAGAAATTTTTCTACCACCCACCTTTTTTTGTTAATTTTAGAAAAAAATGATTTATTTTTATTGCTATATACAGTCCTTAACATGCTAATAGAAATAACATATTTCAAATATTTCATTTTATTGCTTTAACCAGCACGAATAGAAGCTTTAGGGTCGAATTCATACTCGTCACTTATAAAATGAGGAAACACTTAAGCAATGAGCGTTTCCTTGGCACTTATTTTAGATCGTATTGCAGAGACGCTACTCTTTCATATGCACTGAGCATTCCCTTGACATCGAAAGAAATATGACAACATGGCTAGACGTGAGCGCTTTCGTTCATTCAATTGTTGTCCAGCGCCTTCAAATTATTAAATCGACATTATTATCGTACACAAATACACAAGTAAATATTAGAGAGCTACAAATTATACTAAATGTCGAGAAAGCATTTTACAGAAGAAGAAGAAAGAAGTGAGCTAAGAGAAATGGTTATGAAATATAGAGATATCGGCGAAATTAAAAAATCTGATAATTGTTCTCTCCAAAAGAAGAAACTGACATGGGACAAAATTGCAGTTGAGTTTAATGAAAACTCCGGAAATATTCCAGTAAGCAAATCATTTTAATTTATTTTTCAGTTATTTTTGTGATAAACAAAGTGAAAGTGATATAATAACGCAAATTTTAACAGCTTATTCCTTGGGTAGAATACAAATAAAAATGTAGATAACACTTTCTTGGGACGTCAATACTATTCGAAAACTACCAGCTAAACCTACCTGAAATAATACTGTAGCATAAAATCTCAAAGCAACCAGCATTTTCAGCAGTGCTGAAATCAGTAAACCTCATGATTGTATTGTGTATTTCAATGAGAGACACCAGAATATCCACAACAGTTTCTTGTCGAAACGATATCTCCTCTTAAATTGTTGGTCACTGTATATCTCTAAAGAGTTTTCCATATCTCTTATATATAGGCCTATTTTTTGTTTTGCCGAAACACATTTTCATTTTCATTACAGAACTCAATAAATTCAATAAAATCATAATCATCAACCACTGTATACTCAATCAGCTGATTACAATGCATATGAGGAAACACTTGAGTAAGCTGACAAGCTACCTTATTTGAATAAGTGTTCACTTCAGTGGGATTTATGAATTGGAAATGATTATAAGCAACTGCTTGAGGGTTTCCTTACGATAAGTGTTGACTATGAAATCGGCCCTTAACTATTAACCTATAACTTTAGATCAGTGTTGTCTATGAAGTCAGAACTCATAAAAATTAATTTTATTCCTCATAAGACTGCGAGAGATAGTATTAATTATCGGTTGAGTTTGAACTTCCAATCATAAAACTTTTCATAACCCATGTTTTCTTTGTCCTAATTTTAAGTGTAGTAAAAGTATCTTATAAAGTGAAAACATACCTCGAAATACTGTGTAAATCAGAAACAATTTTTGTTACATTTGTGATTAATTAACTTTGAAAGAACACAGGCGAATTTTATTACTCTAGTTTAAAGAGTTTACGAGTGTTATTTTGGTTGAAAAATAGATGGGGACAGAAACTGGGCCCCTGAAATCTGTTGTGCTCCATGTAATTCTATTAGCCTAACTGGTTGGCTAAAAGAATCCCGCCATATGTCTTTCCCAGCTCCAATGATATGCCGGGAACCTAAGGATCACTCAACAGACTGTTACTTTCTATGAACCACAGATCAGAAGATTACAGAGAATTTGTCAGCGAGTTGATTCAGAACTATAACGTGATGGAGTATCACGTATCTCTCAAAATAACTTATTGGATTCTCAATTATTTTTTTTTTCCTCAAAACCTTCGGGCAGTGAGCGACGAACATGGGGAACGTTTTCATCACGATTTTTCTGAAATGGAAGACGCTACCAGGAAAAATGGAGCCGAAATATTCTGTCAAGCTACTGTTGGACACTCAAAAGAGATGTTTCTCAAGCGATAGCCTAAAATCTATTTCACAAATATTTTAGGTAAATAAATATGATTTTAGGTAAAATGTTACAAAGTATCAATACTGGAAAAGTCTGAAGTACATCTCATATACGAGTAATTACTCAAAAACCCAGGGTGACAGAAAAATCTTGAAAACAGATTTGAAATCAGCAAGAAAAATGCTATAAGAATCACCCATTCTTTATCTTTTAACAAAAAATATGTTTAATTTTGTTGACCAGTGTAATTAGTGATTAAAAAATTCTGCGCTGAATCAGAGATACGCTGGCAATTATAATATGCTACCCAATTTCGGGAATGAAACTACAGTTGTATTGGTTGTTCTATCTTTGTTGAGGATTACAAATGGAGAGTATTGCTAACAGAAGTAATTAATGAAGGGCATAAAATATATTTTCTCTTCATATGAAGCGACATTTCAAAATCAGTTCCAGCTCATAACAAATTTCTCCCTTTTGTTTACTAAAGAATAAAAAGAAGAATAAAGTGCATAACATTTGTTGATGACGTGGCGTTGTTAGCAGAAGAGGAGACAATACTAAGAGATATGCTACTGGAGCTAAATGTCAGCTGTGGGCAGTATGGGATGAGGATTAATACAAACAAGACATATTTTAGACAATTATATCTTTGTCCCCTTTGCTGTGGAGACCTTCGGTCCTTGGAGTCATGACGCTAAAGTTTTGGGATCTCAAATCGGCAAAATTTTGATCTCCATTACTGGTGATCGTCGTTGCACTACTTATTTGCGTCAACGTTTAAGTATTGCAATTCAACGCGGAAATGCAATGAGCGTTTTGGGTACTCTTCCCGAGTCCAGCCCTTTGGTCGAACTCTTTCTCTTGTAAATTTTATTAAGTAATATATGAATGATAAAGTATAACAAAACGAAACCGGAACAGTAATTCAAAGAAAAATGGCATTTGATTAACTGATTAAAGTCAGGAGTAAAATAAGTGGCTAATTTTAACTGTGAAATGAGAGACGAAGATTTATCGTGGTCATGGCAACAACGGTAACAGAACTTCAAGTATGGATTGGATTGAATTTCCTTGCTTAATAACAGTGACATTCTTCGCTACGGTGAAGAGAGAAAGAAAGCTAAGCTGTCAATTTCACTCTTAATTGCATTCGAGTGACAGCTGGAGGACTGGACAAAGCAATAATAGGTGTCATTCTTTACAGTAAATTAAATTAGAAATGAGTAACGAAAAGTGCTTGAAAATTGGCGACCCAACGATGGTCCATTGACAGGATATCTACCGTAATGCGGTCTGTAATCAATGCGGTAAGAGAAAGTGTCTGACTTTTCACACTTGCGCTGTGTAAAACGTTGCCACACCGTCTAAATCATCCTCATGTATAGTGGGTTTCACGTAAGATTAGTTACTAAAAAGCTAATATCATGGCCGTCTTTTCAATGTTTCCAAATGTTACCAGATATTACCAAACCAGATAAAATCACAATGCTATGTACGAAAATAATAATAATAATAATAATAATAATAATGATAATAATAATAATAATACATTATTATTTATTATTATTGATCTAATATTAAAAATAAATGTATTCCGTATGGCAACATGAAACATGGCTTTGGTTCACAATTCATGAGATCTACCCTGAACATACTTATTTTGTTTGAACAAAAGAAATAATTAGTACGACCCCCAAAAAGCGAATAGCACTTTAAAAAGTATAATATACTGTATACTTATTCATAAAATTCTTATTGTATTATTCATTAATATTAATATTAATAATTACTAATTACGTTCAAATTTGAAATAACACTCGCTAGTAATTTTCATTTCATGAACGGTGGCAAGTTTTTCAAAAGCAAACGATGCTGTTAACATATCAGTTATAAAGTAACTGCTAGCTGTAGTATTTGTCAATACCAAAATTCGAAACAAAGTTGGCAAAAGAAAATTCAACCTGACAACTAGAAAATCATTCTAACAGCATAGACGGTAATAGGGTGAAAATGGTTAGGTTTCATTCTCAGGTTATAAAGTAAGAAAACTCAGAATTATAGCGGAGTGTTCCCATGTGGTACTGCCGGACTCTAAGCTCACTTCCATGACAACCCAAAAGAGTGCAATGCGGATATTGGTTCTAAAAATAAGCTGCTGGACTTATACATTTGCTGATGTTGGCCTTGAAACAGGGTGTAAGAATAGGAAGAGAGGTTGGGACGGAAAGCACGTGATAAGGAGTTATCAGGCACTTCTCCCCGCACGAAATACAGTCCTCAGGTTTGTCATAAAATTTGTGGCTCGCGCGTTGAAACCTTCTCAAAGGTGATGAATTTGCAGATGTTAAGAAAACCTTAGAAGTCCTTCTTCGCAAGAGAAGTAAAGTCTAATGTGACAGTCCAATGTTATAGTATTATTTTAGTATTTATTTAATATTTATTTATTTAACCTGGTAGAGATAAGGCCGTTAGGCCTTCTCTGACCCTCGCCAGGAGATTCCAACTATATTATGAACAATTAAATTACAATTAGTATTAAATTTACAATTACAATTACAAATAAAATTACAATTAGTATTAAATTTACAATTACAATTATAATAAAAATCAAAGTACGAAAAGCTTACCTGACTAATTAAAGCTAGACAATTTATCATAGAAAAACAAAGAATATTTTATATTTACTGAATTACAAATTAAACCTAGAATAACAAAATTGTATAGCGATTAAATTACTGGATATTGAAATATTTTGTGATAGATTAAAGAAACTATTTACAAGAAATCAATCACTGACCAAGTGCCTAGTAACTTTGCGTTTGAATTCAATTTTATTTCGACAGTCCCTGATGCTAGCAGTTTGCGAATTCCAGAGTCTTGGCAGAGTTATTGTGAAAGAGGATGAGTATGAGGAGGTGCGATGGGATGGTATTGTTAGTATTGTTTCATGACGAGAGCGTGTGTTCAGATTATGGTGGGAAGAAAGGTAAGTGAAGCAAGACGACAGGTACGAAGGAATAGAAGAGTTCAAGATTTCGAAGAGAAAGAGAAGTGAATGTAAATTTCTTTTCTTATCTAGTTTAAGCCAACCTATTGCTTCCAGGGATGGGGTAATATGATCATATTTACGAACATTGCTTACAAAACGTGCACACAAATTATGAGCACGTTGAAGTTTCGTTTTGTTGTCGCTGGAGAGGTCAGTCAGTAAAATGTCATCATAGTTAAAATAGGGAAATACAAGCGTCTGCACAAGGGACTTTTTTATGCAAGAGGGGAGATGAACATTTATCCTTTTTAGCACATGGATAATAGAATATACTTTTCTGCAGGTTTCTGTGATTTGCAAGTCCCAGTTGAGATTATTATCCATGTGAATGCCAAGATTTTTTACTGAAGAATGAAGGGGATAGATTAACGCAGGTTATAGAATCTCATCTCTGATTGCGGGCTCGATGTAAAATATCAATCATTTGTTTCTCGTCCCACCACGTTCCCTGTTTCCTGACAGATGTCTGCGGCTCAACGTTCAGTGAGACCACAGAGCGTCTGACAGTAAATAAAGTAAAAGATACGAGTAAGAGAGAAAAAGTGAGATCACTGAGGTCATTTTTGTTCTTCGTTCCGCCACATTTCCTGTTTGCTGACATGTCTGCAGGCCATCGTCACCCGAGACCACAGAGAAAATTTACTAACAAAGCAGAAAATGAAGTAGAAAATGAGGACGGGTAAAATAAATGAGACCATGGAGGCCTCTGACAGACAAAGCAGAAAATAAGAAATATGGGGACTAGAAAAATAAATCAACTGGATGCAGTAGGCCTACATATGGAGCAGAATATGAGAAAAGCTCGGAACAAAAAATAAATAGCCCACAGTCTAAAAGCAGTAATTTTCAATCCGCCAATTTATTATGTCGAAGTATTTATTAGAGCCTAGGAAATAGGATCTAATGATCTGTGATCTAATCTTTCTTGCCGCACTATGGCCTCCTGAGGTTTACTCGGCCTCTAACAGAAATGAGCACGACAGGCATTTCCTTGGTAGTAAAAGCGGCGGATACGTAGGATTGACATCCCTACTGCCATTAATGCCGATTGCCTGCTAAAGTGGAAAAATGAAGATTGAATATCATCGTATATGTAGTCTATTACAATCAAGATATTAACAGTGACTTGAGCGGCGAGTGCTATATTTATTTTCTTTTCTTCTTCATTAAAAATTCAGTTCTTTATTTTATAATTTATTCAGCCCTTTGGAGTAAGCAAGCTTTATGTTAAAAAATTGTGTGAACTGATAACTAAAAACCAGGAAAGCTTATTACATCAAATATTATTATTATTATTATTATTATTATTATTATTATTATTATTATTGGTATCATTATTATTATTATTATTATTATCAATAAATAAATACATAAAATTATTATTATTATTATTATTATTATTATTATTATTATTATTATTATTATTATTATTATTATTATTATTATAACTATTATTATTACGCAGCGTTCCGAAATTAAATTTTGGTTCAAGGCTTTTAATATCGAAGATTGATTTTGATTAATTTTGGTTTCTGTTGAAAGATCTGAAGTCAGATTTTGCCTATCACATATGAAGGAATAATTTTTATAATGATTTCAAGAATTGTCATATTTATAGCTCCATTCATGCAATATTAATACATTTAATACATAAATTAAGTAATCTTTGAAAATGTCTATACAATAAACAAAATCAAATAGCACTATCTTCTTCATATTCACAATTTAGGTTCAACCCATTCCAAGTTTTATGCAGACTCTTCCTCTCCAGCTGAAAGTCCTGTCTTCTAGATTGTCTTCTATGTTGCAGCTCTATACCGCATCTTTACAAGACTAACAGTGGTCAGCCATCATCACTTCATCCCACCTGCCTTGATAACGCTTTTTCATTTCTTTCCTGTCTTGATGAACACTTTCTCCGTGTTCTTCGCTGTAATCTCCAAGACAACCAGGGAAGAAGACAAGATGGCTATGAAGGAAATGGATTTTAATGCTCGTATTGCATCCTAAATTGTTCATAGCTACCAACATATTTTCTACAATGTTTTTCAAATCTGGGTGTTTCCTACTCCCCAAGAAATTGACAACCACATTCTTAAATCCTGTCCAAGCCAGTCGTTTTTCATGGATCATTAACGTTGTTTACACATATAAATTTCACTTCAAAATGATTACCATATGACTGTAATGCTTCTGTGTACATCTGCATATTTTCCAGATATATTTCAGAAAGTATCATTCGTATTTCTGATTCATCAATTGTATTTCAGAAAGCATCATTTGTATTTCAGATTCATCAATTGTAATTCAGGAAGCATCATTTGTATTTCAGGTTCGTCAATTTTATTTCAGAAAGCATCATTTGTATTTCAGATTCGTCAATTTTATTTCAGAAAGCATCATTTGTATTTCAGATTCGTCAATTTTATTTCAGAAAGTGTCATTTGTATTTCAGATTCGTCAATTTTATTTCAGAAAGTGTCATTTGTATTGCAGATTCGTCAATTGTATTTGAAAACCCGTCAATTGTATTTCAAATTTAATATGTATAATTAAGGTTCATTTTTTCAATCAATGTTAAATTTTTCTTCTAAAACAAATATATAGCTACTACACACCTAAAAACTTTTTGAGAGATAAAAATACATTCTCTATTAAAAGAGCATAAATAAAAAGAGCACAATAAAATTCGTTCAGGACACTAGAAAATTCGTAATTCGTACAAATAAAAAATTTCAAATAATAATTGAATCATATATTTTTATTCTCATGGAAACTATGTAATTGTTTATCATGAGTTTGCAATAACAAGTTTATTAGACTTCATTTTGTCTTTGACTTTCCTATATTTTACAATTTATTTTGTCAATATCAATAAATAAATATACACCATTTAAAAACAGTGAATTACAAACTACAGTATGTGAATGTAGAATTATAATTACAGCAAATTGTTGGCTCTTGCTATTCTGAAATACAATTAACACATTCTTAAAAAACAATTGATAACTTCAGAAATACAAATCACTAATCTGAAATACAAATGACGCTTTCTGAAATACAATTGACGAATCTGAAATACAATTGACGGGTTCTGAAATACAATTGACGAATCTGAAATACAAATCACGCTTTCTGAAATTAAATTGACCAATTCTGAAATACATATTATGGAAAATGTGTAGACAACTCGGTAAGTATCGATTGTTTCATAGTCGATTGTGTTCAATCACTTTACGATAGATTATATCGATTGCAGTACAAGATTACGTGCGAAATTTAAATATAGCCCACTTATGAAATTACATAAAAACTGTGGGTGTTTGACGAAAACGGATTTCATTTTTGCAGAGGGATAGAAAAAGTCATGTAAAACGTCAAAACATGGCAACCCTGTGTTGTTATTATTATTATTATTATTATTATTATTATTATTATTATCATTATTATTATTACCAGCCGTACCCGCGCGCTCCGCTGCACCCGTCAGAAGTAAATATAAAGTAATTATATAATAAAAATAGGACATTTGATCCAGGGAACATTCGTGTTTGATAGAAGGATAAATCGTTTAATATGTTACTTAATTTAAATTTAATTAAAAAATTAAAATGCGATCATTTTGATCCAGAGACCACTCATTTGGTCATAAAAATTAGTTTAGGAAATACAGGAAACGAATATACAGAATAGCCTATCAAGTTTTCTGTACATAAGAATCTATTTTAATCTTACCTGTCCTCGATTCACTCAGACGTTACTGTGATAACATTATAGCATTATGGCCATCTAGAGAAACTACGCTTTCCAATGGTGAATTAATAATTAATTATACAAATCGATTAATTTAGCTTCCGATATTACTTCACAGAAACGCAGAAACATTATCTGTAGGCTACCTTTCATAGCTTTCGATTGTTGCTGTCCAAGGCCCCTTATAGAGGAAGTCATTTGTTATTTAATTTATTACACAGACTTAGATGGCAGTTATTTTAATTTTAAAACTCATTTATCTCATTAAATATCAGTCCTATCAAAATGTTTCAAAGAATAAAACTTATCGAAAATCATTTTTTAAAGAAATTTTTGTTATGTAACATTTTTCATAAAAATCAATAATAAGCGAGATATTTCGATTTATTTAATTCAGGCCCCTTTATAACCCCCTTTTTAAATAATGTATTTTGAATGCCATATAGCCTATAATCTAAGTTACAACGAACTTAATTTATATTCCAATTTTCATCGAAATCCATTCAGCCATTATCGCGTGAAAAGGTAACAAACATACAGACAGACAGACAGACATACAAACAAAAATGTCAAAAAACTATTTTCGGTTTCAGGGTGGTTAATTATATATGTTAGGACCAATTATTTTTGGAAAATCGAAAATTACCAGAAAAATTTCGGCTACAGATTTATTATTAGTATAGATAATCACCATCATCATTATATGGAATATAATTTAATATGGAATTGGTATTGTGTGCAATTAAAAACACGTTTCGCCTCTTCTAGATACAGAATAAATGCACATATATTTTTAACCTAATTTTAATATGGAATAAACATGAAAGCAACAAAAGATATAATCACAAGTTCATATACGAAACACATTATTATTATTCACAGAGTTTAAATATGTAATAATTTTGACTGTTCGGAAAATGGAACGGTCTGGGCTTCAAAGTGACTAATGTAATTGACTACAGTATGCGGTCAGGGACACTATCCGCAACTTTAGATCAAGTTGACGGGAATGGTTCCACAGGGCTGCCAATGCTCCCATTCTAAATATACCTGCAAGGTAGAATGCAATAAGCTAAATTAATTAAAAAGGTGTTACTGTTTTATACGTCTGAAACAATTCCCTGCCTCGCAGATACGGCGACGTGTGTGGATGTCATTTGACAACGAAGTGCTAAGGCGAGATAAAAGTGAACAATTAATGAAGCAAGGAACTTTATAATACACGTTACGAGAGGTGAGAGATGGCTCACAGTTGGGTCAAGTTATACAGTTATTCGGGGTAACTTTGTACCACATCTATCATATTTTTATACTTATCTAAAATAGTGTCTATCGAAATTTATGTTTAAAAGTCAATTATTTCAGAAAACTACTTATTTTATGGGCTGAGACGAAATAATAATAAAAATCATTTTAAATAGGTAAAATTTGACATTTAATGGTGGTACAAAGTTACACGGCTAATTGGGGTAACTTTATACCACATATAAAACAATTAATCTTATTATATAAAATTAATATAAATAAATAAATTAATAATTAATTAATTAATATTATTACTATTATTATTTTTATTATTATTATTATTATTATTATTATTATTATTATTATTATCAATAATTGTCTTATTTTTTATACTTTGTATGCCTCATTTATTTTGACCTGCTGTTCACATTTTATTATGCTTTTTCCTTTCTTTCTGTACGTTATATATTATGTCTGATTTCTTCTTACTTGTTGTTTACATCTTATTATTATTATCTTATTCAGATTCGTGTGTAAAATTGTAGTGTACTTTGTAAATTTGCAGTGTTTTTGTAACGCAGTTTTTACTCCTGGTTGAGTGTTAGAGAAGGCCGTATGGCCTTAACTCTACCAGGTTAAATAAATCATTATTATTATTATTATTATTATTATTATTATTATTATTATTATTATTATAAAATATAACTATTAGATTTACAATAGACATATTTGAAGTTTATATTGAAGATTTATTTTTTATTAAGTCTCGCGTAGTTGGCTTATTAACGAAATTTCTTTGACCTTATTTATTCAACTACTGTTCTGATTTTTACACTTGTCTTGGATTTCCATAATGCGTTGAAATTTTTATATGGCAACAAGTCAAAATGATTTTTCAGGGAAAATACAACATGCAATAAAGGCAAGGTATTGCAGTGAAACGCTACAGCAGGCACTAGAAAACTTTGTCAACGAAGAGCTGCATGTCTGTATTCCATTCAAAGACAAAAACTAGTGAATAAATTGAAAAATAAATACAGAAATAATTTTGGAAAAATATTGATACTCTGTGCTATGATGACTTTGTAATAGATTTCTATAAGGGCTCACTGCACCAACTTTGAAGGAGAATATAGAGAATTGAATTTAATAGGAAAACACATATGTGGTACAAAGTTCCCCCAATTAGCCGTGTAACTTTGTACTACCGTGTCACATGCCAACTATGTTTTATGTTTATTACATATCAACGCATAAAATAAGTAGGCCTAGTTTTCTGAAATTATTTACTCTTAAACATCAATTTCAATAGACACTAATTTAGGTAAGTATTAAAATATGATAGAAATGGTACCCCAAATGAAGGGTAACGGGAAAAACAATGTCACAATGCTGTTAAGGGTGATGTCATTATCTAATTCACTGTATTACTACAAACTTTAGTGTTATTTTTACCAAAAGTGGTAAAGGAGAATTAAAACCACGGATACACTCATTTCCTTCGTTTGAAGTAGAAACATCAATAAATTTTGCAGTAATATACTGAAATAGATCATTATCTCACCTTTAATGGAAATGTGACATTGTTCGTTTTTCCCGTGTACCCTTCAAATGACTGTATGCATATTACACTTGATATGCGCTGCTGGTAGAATATTCAGTGAATAAGGTAGTCTAAAATTCTAACAACAGCAGCGATTTAAAAATTATATTTTATTGCCTATCCGTCTCCACCTAAAAACTATGTGTTGGCATTTTCAAATTCAACGATTCGGTACGAGACTCTTTGAAATAACATATTTCACGTTTGCGACTTCCCCTTGTTAGAATAAGAGCCATCTGCGCTCATTTCACATGATGCTCGGTGAGTTATTATGGAAATTATGACGAACAAAAAAATATCCCCTTGTCTCCACCTGGAATAGAACAAGCGCTCTCTCAATTCGTTGCCCCTCGCTCTACTATAACAACAAATCCAGTTCCAGGCGTCTATAGAAGGGGAAGTAGCTAAAATAAAACGTACGATTAAATTATTCACGTTATTTCCTCTCCAACTGACAGCAGTAACATTGCTAAATAAAGGAATAACAGTTTTCCCTGCCCCCTGGTAATACTTCAACCAGAATTTAACTCTTATTTTGTTTGTTTGCACATGTCGTCGCTTTTCCCATGTCTTTATATTGCTGAATGGGTAATCTAGAGCGGAGTGGCGACACGAGGCAGTGATGCATTGCGAAATGATTGCACAAAAACGAACCCCCTGCTTCTTTTTATAAGGATATTGAAATCGCGTGTCAGTTTGCTGTACTTAAGGCGCTGGATATTTCTTAATATCTTGTTTTTATTAGGGCAGAGAGCTATCATCACTCATCCTGCGAGATTCTGTCTTCTCTGGCTTCACAGAGAGTTCCTTGGTCTTGTTGGCGTCACGAAGTCTGATGTATAAAATAAAACCCATACGTTACAAACTCTTGCGTCGTCGTCTTGCCAGACAACATTTTCACTTCCGCCAAGGTTTGGCAAAATGTTCGTATAGCAAACACTGTCCTCAACCCTAGCGTCGGTCCGCAATAAGTAGCTTCCTCCACTATCTCAAATGAATAAATTGCATTATAACAATGATAATCGTGGCATTACGTAATTATTGAGTGTAATTGTAATAATTAATATTGAGTGTAATTAGTTACCACTGGCACCGGGTATTTATCCATTTGCAGTGTGAATAAATACATACATTATCTCTATTTTAAAGCAGTATAATTTTCCGTCCTGTGATTTCTATTTTAACCACTCAAAATAGCCACTTTGAAGGGGCTAATTACATTCAACACCAGAGAGAAAATAGCATCAAAATGAAGTGTACAAAATACGAAAGTTGAAAGAAATCGCAAAAATTTAACGTTAATCAACAATCACAATCACAACTGCAGCATATAATACTTACTTACTTACTTAGGGGAGAGTCGGGTAGTATCGGACATCGGGTAATATCGGACAGTGCGTTTCTTTCATCTACCACCATATGGTAGTACCTGAATGATATGGTTACGTTTCTCTATGCGACATCACAGAAACGTAACCATGTCAATCACGTACTATCATCGTGCGGTAGATGAAAGAAATTCACTGTCCGATATTACCCGATGTCCGATACTACCCGACTCTCCCCTACTTACTTACTCACTTACTTACTTACTTACTTACTTACTTACTTACTTACTTACTTACTTACTGGCTTTTAAGGAACCCGGAGGTTCATTGCCGCCCTCACATAAGCCCGCCATTGGTCCCTATCCTGAGTAAGATTAATCCAGTCTCTATCATCATATTCCACTTCCCTCAAATCCATTTTAATATTATCTTCCCTTCTACGTCTCGGCCTCCCCAAAGGTTTATATAGACTTGCAACATTCCAAGTACCAAATGTCAAAACCTTATTCCTTTGCTGTGGTCGTGCCAGAGAATCAGTCCCATTCCGAGGCTTATTTGAAGGTTTAGTAACAAGCTGTTTTTTTACGGTGATGGGTTGTTAGCCCTTCGCCCAACCCCCAAGCTGGAGAACCACCCCTTATCGGCTGTCCGCAACTGCTTATTCAATATATTCACAGCTACCCTCCATTTCTGGAGACCGTCTCCTCGATCCGCAACCTGAGGACGCAGCATATAATACATAGGAAAAATAACATAATTTAAACTCTTGCTCTTTGACACAAATTTAAACCACCAATGGCATTATACTTAGAATATTCAAGCACTAAAATCAAGTTCCAAGTGTTTAAAAAGGCATTTAAAGTTTGGAAAAATGGACAGGGAAAGTCACTGAAATTTTACTTTCGAATATTATTATTATTATTATTATTATTATTATTATTATTATTATTATTATTATTATTATTATTATTATTATTGTGGTTTAGTCAACTGTCCAAAGACAGCTTCGAATCTCATAAGCGACACCAATAAGACATCACACATGAGGCATATAAGCCAGGAGATAATGGTGTAGGGTGGCCAGTTCCTTTCCCTCTCCATTTCATACATCGCCGATTAGCTACATTATACACTAATCACACTTCAGATGTACACAAACAATATTGTTCTTCCTCTGACACATATCGTCAAGTGAGATATACTGCCTGATAATAGATATACATTGCACCCAGAACCTCAATCAGAGTTGTTAGTCGATAAAAGGCTCAAAGAGTTATTTAATGTAACTAGTAGGCGCTCTATGCAATAGGAGAAAGGAACTCGCAAACCCTACAACATTATCTACTGGCTTAGTTGCCTCATAAGTGGTGCCTTTTTGGTATCACTTGTGAGATTCAGATCTGTCTCCGGACAGTTGACTAAACAACAACAAAAATACATAATAAGGATATGTGAATGTAGTTAATGTTTAGCTTCAATAAAGTAACAAAGGGAGATTTAGCTTAAATTCTAATAAATTAATAATTTAAAACAAATCATCCAAAATATTGTCTTACTTCAATAAAGTGACTCAAATAATGCCAGGCCTACTTTTAATTATTTTAAAGCGTACAAAAAATTAATATAGCTACTGATAACTATAAGCAACAATTAAGAATTAAAACTAATTATGAAAAAACAGGTCGCTTCCAAGTTTGAATCACGACACCTCGACCTGCAGTCGGGTGCTCTACCACTAAGCTACATCACAGCACTGAAGATGTCAGAAGAATTTCCTCTATACCAGCACGAACGAGCTCCTGTCTAAAAAAAATTGGTGTAGGCACATGCTAAAAATTATTTTATTTTGCTCGCAGGTTTGGCCTTTCTTCCGGCAAAGCCCTCAATTATTGTGTTAAATTATATTGTGTATTCTTATTGTATTGTGTATATAATTGTACTGTGTATTGTAATTTTATTGTGTACTAGCCGTACCCGTGCGCTCCGATGCACCCGTTAGAAATAAATATAAAGTAATTACATAATTAAAATAGGACATTTGATCCAGGGAATATTCGTGTTTGATAGAAGGATAAATCATTTAATAAGTTACTTAATTTAAATTGTATTTAAATAATTAAAATGGAATCATTTTGGTCCAGAGAGCACTCATTTGGTGCAATGACAATTCCTTTAACATGTTTCTTAATTTTTATTACATACATCCATAGTTCAATGAACATTGACATCATTTACATTTAATGTGTATACTTTATTTTACTTGTTATATGTTTCCATTGAATTATGGTAATAACTTAATTTTAACTCTTGTTTTCTACGTATTCAGTAAATGGCGCTTGGCCCACTATGGTTCTGAACCCTTCAAATAACTTAAATAACTTATATTATATTATATTATATTATATTATATTATATTATATTATATTATATTATATTATATTATATTATATTATATTATATTATATTATATTATATTATATTATATTATATTATATTATATTATATTATATTATATTATATTATATTATATAAAAAGTGTGTTGATAACGGATGTACCCCGATAAGTAAGTTTTCAATTTGTTATGGGGGCTCTTGAATCTCAGGAGGAACAAATTTTATTTTACAACAGGACAACATAATCTGCTTGGCTCATTACCCAATTTTTTTGCATTGCATTTAATGCATATGTATTTTATGTATTTTAACTCGATTCAATTGAGCATAGTTAAAATTTGGATTATAAAATAATGAAATGCTAAGCTAACTTATTATTACTGCATACTAAATCAATACACTCTCGTTGTTCGTTAATTCTCTGAGATAAACATTATTTTAAGAAATACAGGAAACGAATACACAGAATAGCCTATCAAGTTTTCTGTGCATAAGAAGCTATTTTAATCTTACCTGTCCTCAATTCACTCAGAAGTTACTGTAATAACATTATAGCATTATGTCCATACAGAGAAACTACACTTTCCAATGGTGAAATAATAATTAATTATACAAATCGGTTAATTTAGCTTCCGATATTACTTCATACAAACACAGAAACATTTTCTGTAGGCTATGATTCATAGCTTTCGATTATTGTTGACCAAGGCCCTTTCATTTGTTTATTTCATTACACGGCCTTAGATGGCAGTTATTTTAATTTTAAAACTCATTTATCTCATTAAATATCAGTCCTATCAAAATGTTTCAAAGAATAAAACTTATCGGAAATCATTTTTAAAGAAATGTTTGTTATGTAACATTTTTCATAAAAATCAATAATAAGCGAGATATTTCGATTTATTTAATTCAGGGCCGCTTATAACCCCCCTTTGAAATAATGTATTTTGAATGCCGTATAGCCTGTAATCTAAGTTACAACGAACTTAATTTATATTCCAATTTTCATCGAAATCCGTTCAGCCATTATCGCGTGAAAAGGTAACAAACATACAAACATACAGACAGACAGACAGACATACAAACAAAAATTTCAAAAAAGCGATTTTCGGTTTCAGGGTGGTTAATTATATATGTTAGGACCAATTATTTTTGTAAAATCGAAAATTACCAGAAAAATTTCGGCTACAGATTTATTATTAGTATAGATTGTTTATATTGCGTATACTACTGCCACCGGGTGCTTGCCCACTTGCAGTGTAAATAAATAGATGCCTACACGAAATGAAATGTCATTTTTAATATTTGTTTCGTAAATAACTATTACAGCAATTTTATCGACTAACAAGAGTGCATAATAAGGAAAAGTGAATGCGACAAATATTTATCTTTAATATATGGCTAAGAGGGATGAAGTTACAGGAGAATGGAGAAAGTTACACAACGAAGAACTGTACGCACTGTATTCTTCACCTAACATAAATAGTAACATTAATTCCAGACTTTGAGATAGCAGGGCATGTAGTACGTATGGGCGAATCCAGAAATGCATAGGTTATAGAGTTGGGAGACCTGAGGGATAAAGACCTTTGGGGAGGCCGTGACGTAGATGGGAGTATAATATTAAAATGTATTTGAGAAAAGTGGGACTGGATTAATCTTGCTCAGGATAAGGGCCGATGACGGCTTAAGTGAGGGCGGCAATGAACCTCCGGGTTCTCTAAAAGCCACTTGTAATTAAATAATATAACAAAACGAAACTTAGCATAACTACAGAATTCCTGCTTTTGTCCCTTCTGATCTGGAAATTTCCATCTGTTGATAAAATTTCCCTTCACGGAGAGAAATCACTAATATGGAAACAGTGAGCTGAACAGAGACAAACCATCACTCATTTTGTATCGAGAAATAAGTTTCTCTCAAACACAATAAAGCTGTGACAGCAGGAAATCGTGTACCATCTTGTACTGTGGAAACACTCTAATGCAGGGGGTTATGTTCACCGGGCCTCGTGGTTGGTCGCCGTGAACACATAACACACTAATTGTTCCCTAAGAGATTAATGATCTGTGGGTAGAGTTTGCGGATTGCTGGCAATTTCACACCCTACCTCGTCAAAAAAAAGAGAGAGCATACTGACGGAAAGAAGCTAATGAAATGTCTGCTCTGCGTCGAAGCGCAATAACATCTACAGACATACTTCAACTGCAGCTGTACATATACGTCGGAATGAAAAGTGGGCGCTCGGGCAGCTACTGTTGTACGAATTTTAATATTCCCTGCGGCGAAATAATCACAGCTGCACTCAAGAAGACAATTTTTTCTGATTTTTTTTAATTTCCATCTCAATCTCCTTTGAGATGAAACGGTTGGTCAGGTATAAAGCCCGCAACTTCTAGAGGGTGTTACAGTGCCAGTTAGCCATGTCTCTGTATCAGCACGGAAGAACGGCTATAAAAATATAATGCACAATATACAGTATGTACATTAAAAATCATTTTATTTTGTTCGCAGGATTGCTCCACTCGATCCGTGGCATCAATCCGCAAACATCCCTCCTCACGGAATAAAACGCCATTTTTAACACTTGTTTCGTAAATAACTATTAATATTCTTTTCATCTATAAAAAGTACGATTTTTGTAGAGAGAAAATAAAACAATTTTTTAAATAATTACAGTGAGATACCTGCAATAATTTTATTAATATTTTCGTAAAACTATTGCGTACTGTAGAACTTGTCTGGTTTAACATAAAATGTATAAATGAATTCAAATAGACATTTTTAACTACATTAATAATAATAATAATAATAATAATAATAATAATAATAATAATAATAATAATAATATTGACTTAGAAAAGGCTTTTGAAAAAAGTGGAATGGATTATACTGATGGGGATCCTAAATAAAATTGGTGTGAATTGGAAAGAGAGAAGGCTGTTCAGTATGAAACGAGTCAACGTAAGGATAGAAGAGGAAATGTCAGAAGGAAGCGAAATTGAGAGAGAAGTACGTCAAGGATGCTCTTTTTATCACCTATCCTGTTCAACACCTACTGGGAGGATTTAGTGAAGAACTGTTTTCAGAACATGGGAGGAGTAATAGTAGGAGGAATAAAAATAAAGTGGATAAGATTTGATGATGATATGTCGTTATTAGCAGGAGAGGAGACGATACTAAGGGATATGCTACTGGAGCTAAATGACAGCTGTGAGCAGTATGGGATGAAGATAAATGCAAGTAAGACGAAGACCATGGTCATAAGAAGAAAAAAAATAAGATAAACTTGCGAATTCTAAATGAGGCAGTAGAATAAGTAGACAGCTTGAAATACTTGGGGTGTAGTATGAGCAGTAACATGAGCTACTGCCAGGAAGTCAAAAGGAGGATAGCAATAGCCAAAGAAGCTTTTAGTAGAAAAAGGAGCATCTTCTGAGGACCTCTGGAAAAAGAACTAAGGAAGAGACTAATGAAGTGCTTTGTATGGACTGTGGCATTGTATCGGGCAGAAACATGGCCATTACGACGAAGTGAAGAGAAACGACCAGAAGCATTTGAAATGTGGATATGGAGAAGAATGGAATGTATGAAATGAACAGAGAGAATAAGAAATGAACCTGTGTTGGAAAGAGTGGGTGAAGAAAGAATGGTGCTTAAACTGATCAAGAAGAGGAAAAGAAATTGGTTTGGTCACAGGCTGAGAAGAAATTGCCTACTGAAGGTTCCACTGGAAGTAATGGTGAACGGGAGAAGATTTCGGAGCAGAAGAAGATATAAGGTGATAAAGGACATTAAGATATATGAAGGGTTCAGAGCCATAGTGAGCCAAGCGCCATTTATTAAAAAAACGGAGAAAGCAAGGGTTAAAGTTAAGTGAATATCATAGTTTAATGAAGATTGACATATCATTTGTTTGAATGTGTAAACTTTATATTAGGCCTACTTGCTATCTGTGGTTTTAGGCGTAATAGATCGACTATCGATCAGATTTTTTGTATTCTGACAGATATTGAAAAAAAAATGGGAATATAAGAGTACAGTACATCAGTTATTCATAGATTTAAGAAAGGCGTATGACTCGGTTAAGAGAGAAGTTTTATATGATATTCTTATTGAATTTGGTATTCCCAAGAAACTAGTTCGATTAATTAAAATGTGTCTTAGTGAAACTTACAGCAAAGTCCGTATAGGCCAGTTTCTATCTAATGCTTTTCCAATTCACTGCGGGCTAAAGCAGGGAGATGCATTCTCACCTCTACTTTTTAACTTCGCTCTAGAATATGCCATTAGGAAAGTTCAGGATAACACAGAGGGTTTAGAATTGAACGGGTTACATCAGCTTCTTGTCTATGCGGATGACGTGAATATGTTAGCAGAAAATCCACAAACGATTAGGGAAAACACTGAAATTCTACTTGAAGCAAGTAAAGCGATAGGGTTGGAAGTAAATCCCGAAAAGACTAAGTATATGATTATGTCTCGTGACCAGAATATTGTACGAAATGGAAATATAAAAACTGGGGATTTATCCTTCGAAGAGGTGGAAAAATTCAAATATCTGGGAGCAACACTAACAAATATAAATGACACTCGGGAGGAAATTAAACGCAGAATAAATATGGGAAATGCGTGTTATTATTCGGTTGAGAAGCTTTTGTCATCTAGTCTTCTGTCAAAAAATCTGAAAGTTAGAATTTATATAACAGTCATAATACCGGTTGTTCTTTATGGTTGTGAAACTTGGACTCTCACTTTGAGAGAGGAACAAAGATTAAGGGTGTTTGAGCATAAGGTTGTTAGGAAAATATTTGGGGCTAAGAGGGATGAAGTTACAGGAGAATGGAGAAAGTTTACACAATGCAGAACTGCACGCATTTTATTCTTCACCTGACATAATTAGGAACATAAAATCCAGACGTTTGAGATGGGCAGGGCATGTAGAAAGTATGGGCGAATCCAGAAATACATACAGAGTGTTAGTTGGGAAGCCAGAGGGAAAAAGACCTTTGGGGAGGCCGAGACGTAGATGGGAAGATAATATTAAAATGGAATTGAGGGAGGTGGGATATGATGGTAGAGACTGGATTAATCTTGCTCAGGATAGGGATCAATGGCGGGCTTATGTGAGGGCGGCAATGAACCTCCGGGTTCCTTAAAAGCTAGTGAGTAAGTAAGTATATGTTTCCATTGAATTATGGTGATAACTTCATTTTAACCCTTGTTTTCTACGGATTTAGTAAATGGCACGTGACCCACTATGGTTCTGAACCCTTCATATATGGATCATATGAAGAGATAAAGAGGAAGGCAGAGAATAGGAAAGACTGGAGAAAGGTGGGTTTGCAGTGAAAGGCCTACCCTTGGGCAGAACAATGAATAATAATAATAATAATAATAATAATAATAATAATAATCATCATCATCATCATGTTAGTGATGTGTGAAACAGATAAGGCATCAATCAAATACGAAATGCGTCAATATAGCCGACAGAAAAAATTTAAGAAAAGGAACACATTAATTATTCGAGGATTTAAAATGAATTATTTACGTGCTAAATCAAAGAGTATGAAAATATGTGGACGTTTTATACACGGCGAATGAAAATTTTAACGCTATCAAAAATAAAAATAAAAACATATAAAAGAATATGTAGCATAAACGTAGGACGTTCAAAAGAAGGAATGATATGAAAGCGCAGTCCACACAGAATTTTAATGCACACAGGATGATGGTATGAAAATCTAGTTCAAATAAAGTCAGTACGCCACAAATTCTATTTCGCGATTCTATTCAACAAAAACTAACGAAACTCTTGTTTTTCCTCTTTCTTCTGAAAACATGAGTCGTGATTTCTGTGATGTTTATATTAATGTGAATACTTCAAAGATGCTGAATGCTTAACGTGATTTCAAGCTGAAAGCTACACAACCGCACGTTAATTAAATTGGTTATAACTAATGAGCTGGCTGGCATGTATTTTGTCGCAGTACATAACGAAAGCTTTGAGAGCAAATCGAGTGTATGAATTCTAAGATAGACACGGTTTTCTTTACATGTTTACAACTGGAATTCTCATTATCACGACCTTATTGCTTCCAGTTGCTATTTACCACATGAACTATCACGCCTGCATACAACACTCATTATCTGTAGCGTTCATGAAACAAAATAACACATCACCATTCTTCTGCGCGAAAGGATATGGCCCTTGTACAAAACTCAAAAAAGCAAATGCTTTATATTAATACTACATTACTCAAAATTTGTGGTTAAATCAAACGAAAAAGGTAGCTAGTTCATTCGTCTGTTATTTTGTCTCGTTGCTTGATAGATTAGTCCGTCTGGATGGTTGATAGTTTTTTTTTTTTGCCGATTACTTCGGTTAATTGAGTATATTGAGTAGGGTGAAGTTGCCTAATGCCATGATACCCCTAATTCTGTGATGCTTTTTTTAAACTGAATGTCAGTCAAAACTTTGCCGTTCGATCATAGCACCAGACTTCTTTCTTGAAAGGTTGCATCTTTCACCTACTTTTGAAACATCGGTGAACTTTCAAGCAAGATACCCAATCCCGTGATAGTCGTGAAAAAAACGTATCACGGAATTAGGGATATCACGGCAATAGGTAACTTTATCCTACATTGAGTGTCGTACAGTCAATGAAGACAAATTTCTGCAATTGTCTGGCTGATTCATTTGGTTGCTTGGCAGATCGATTGAGTTGGCCCGTTGGTTCATTTAATTTGTTGGTAGCTGGTTGATTCGTTTGGTTACTCGGTTGTTTTGTTTAGTTTGTTCGTTTAGTGGGTTGGCCGCCGCATTGCTCGTTTGTAAGATTATTTCGTTTCGTTGGTTGGCCGCTTGGTTGATTTGTTTCATCGGTCGGCAGGTTGGTTGCTTTCCTCCGGTATCTGCGAGTTCGCTCTCTTCGTTTATGGCTGGTTGGTTGATCTCTCGGATGATTAGTTAAATTACCTTGGTTAGTTAGAGGATTAAATCATATTATTGGTCGATTAGTTGTTTGGTTGCTTCGTTTGGCTGGTTGATTGGTTCGGTGGTTAATTAGTTTGGTTGATTCACTTGGCTGTCTAGCTTGGTAGGTTAGCCGGTTGTTCGTAGTTATTTCCATTACATGAGGCAAATCCTCTAACCAATTCTATTTCTAAAGCGCCTACTTATATAGGCAACCCAACTTACTTCCCCTATACTCAATTGCTTCACTCAACGTTTGTATTTATCCTCCTGAGCCATGAGGCATTATGTTGTTTTGTTTCTAAAGTTCAATATAATTCAAAACTTTAAAAAAAGTCACTGACATGAGGCAAATACTGAAAAATTCTGCAGGTTACATTTAGGGCACAAATGCAGGTATATTATGCTATACTTCCGATCTCTGCACATATACATCTTACATCATAATCATGTATGAAGTAGCTATGGTATAGTATATATACTATACTCCCAAGAACTCAGGAGGGTGTGTATGTGTCTGCTTGTGAGTGCGTGCGTGCGTGTATGTATGTATGTATGTATGTATGTATGTATGTATGTATGTATGTATGTATGTATGTATGCTTCCATGTTTTTACGCACATAATGTGTAATCTATGTACGTAGTTTGCCTTATATATCGAAATACTTAGTATACAGTATATTAGGGAAATAATTTCACATATTTTTTTTTTTAGTAATATGGGAAAATATAGGATTCAAAAATCCCCTTTACATTTTGGTGTAACTTATAGTGTTCAGTGCCGGGTAGCTCAGTTGGTAGAGCAGGTGGCTACGGACTGGAAGGTCCGGGGTTCGATCCCAGGTGGTGACAGGATTTTTTCTCGTTGCTAAACTTTCAGAACGGCACCGAGGTTCACTCAGCCTCCTATAAAATTGAGTACCGGGTCTTTCCCGGAGGTAAAAGGCCTCATTCTAGTGCCGAGGTCTTGAAGAACATGGGGCTCTACCTCCATGCCCCCCAAGTGCCTTCATGGCATGTTACGTGGATACCTTTACCTTACCTTTATAGTGCTTTTATGCATTACATAAATCCGATATTTTTTAAGCTCAGCGAAACAGTCCGATTATATAGCGGTTGTTGTTGTTTAGTCAACTGTACGAAGACAGGTCTGAACCTCAAAATGATACCAATAAGGCACCACTTGAGGCAGCTAAGCCAGGAAATAAAGGGGTAGGATGGTCAGTTCCTTTCCCCCTCCATTGCATACATCGCTGACTAGCTACATATTACATTAATCAGACTTCAGATGTACGGAAACAATATGTTCATCAAGAGAGATGTACTGCGTGATAATATTATCATATCAGCAGAACCTTAATAAAAGGAATATATCAACGGTTAATGATCTGTTAGGACTAGAGTCTAATATTCTGAGCTAAGTAACGATGAAATGTTCCGAGACTTATATTTGGATTAATATTAATTTGATTTAATGAGTAACTTGTACACACGGAACTACGACATGGGATGTCTATTTGCAGTTGATCAGAGGCATTCCTCAGGGCTCGCTATGAAATGTCACACATAGTAGCTTCAGGATATCGTCCATTTAAAGATGAGGATTACATTAAAAGTGCATTATAAATATTACTAAAATATTTCCCCTTCAAAATTATTATTGAAGTTCGATTCAATCTGTTTATCCAGAATCACTTTTGGCAAAACGGATATAGGAAATTGCATCAATATTGAATTTCGACAGTTGATTCTCAAAGATCAAATACTCTATTTACTGGCATGTAAAAGAACTCCTGCGGGACAAAATTCCGGCATATCCGGCGACGCTGATATAACCTCTGCAGTTGCGAGCGTCGTTAAATAAAACATAACTTTTTTTTTCATTACAGCAGTCACAGGAATGTTTTCTTTTTGTACCAATCATTTAGAATGTTCCTGTACATTCACAATGTGTATACGAATATGTTTATCTCGCCCTCATAATAGATGGATCCAAAACGCTTATCTAAAAACGGCGTCGTTTATTGAAATAAATACAATCATACCCAAAAATACAATCCCAAATGTCACACTTTCTTCTTGAAAGAGCTCCATTTCATCCCCAACTCTCCGCTACAGGGCTTACGATAACGGTCGAATGAAATTCAAATATGTATAAAACGGAAGACTCCAGAGTAGCCAAGGGTTGGACGGTATATAGATCGAGAGATTAAACTGCTTAAGTATGACGTAACAGGGAATAAAAGCTGTCAATTTCAAGTTTAATAGCGACTTCCTATCATATTTCATGGTATCAGATGGCACGAAATGGACTTCATCAAACGCCATCTGGCCTTGAGCAATTGAACTGCCCCATTTACAAAGTTTATGGGCAAAGGGAACTGCGATATTCATTGTCTTCAGGTTCCGCCTTGAATCTGCATCTTCGCGATATGCTTCGAAGCATCGCGTTACCTCTTGTGATAGGCATGAATACTCCGATCCCCGATATTGACTGGAATTTGAATTGGTAATTATCGGACGAGAGAGGAGCATCACTAAGCACTTCAAGTGAAATAGTCTTTATTTTTTATGAACCCATTACGAAATCACTTACGTGCCCATTGTGCCGTCTGGCTAAGCCGATTCTACCATCCACCACACCACGCATTCCTATCCAGCAAACAAATCTGAATACCGTAATTCTGGTGGTGACCTCCCGTATCTCAGAGATCCACCTTAATCATCATATCCACGTCGAAGCTGAGACTCTAGGACGGTACGGCTCTCTCCTACAGATCTTGGTCGTCTAGAATCCACCACCACCGCCACCTACCAAGCTTTGAAGAGATCGCAAATAACACCCACCATGGCGGAAAACCGATTCGACGTCGCATAAACACAAGTGGTGCCCATTTTTTCCGAAACGGAGATATTAATGAAAGGTGAATTGTGGAGACTGTAAGTTTGAAGAAGGAAAAGTGGAAGAACTCCAAGAAATATTATTACAAACTTGGCTTTGTTAACAGCAAATACAATTCCGCCAACCTCGGGATTGTAATCGTCGTATACTCAGGTGGCATTGAGTGGAAAGTTAGCTGTAATGGTGATGGAACCACCGGCGTAACTTTGGCGGTAGCGCATTTGCATGATGATCCGGAGTTGCGCTCGGGCCTGGGTTCGATTTCCGCTTGGGCTTATTGACTGGTTGAGATTTTTCCGATATTTTCCCAACCGTAAGGCGAATATTAAGTAATCTATAGCAAAACCTGCAGTATGAGTACAGTCATATATAATATACAATTTCAAAGACGGAAACGAAAAAAAAAATATCGCAAAAAAAATAAAATAAAAAATAAATAGAAACTTTCACCCAAAATCTCATTCAATCTATTATGTCACTTTTGTGGGTTCATAACAAGAAAATTGTTCTGAGGCCTTTACAAATTATTCAAAATAGAGATTTAAGAAATCTATTAGGTTTTCATTATTTGACTCCATTTAAATATCTATATCAATTTTCTTTCGATATACCAGTTAAATTAATTATCAAATTACGTGCTGTTATTTTCATGTACAAAGTTATTAACAATTTAATACATAGCTATATTATAGTTCAGTTTAATAAAGATATACATAGATTTACTTATTTAACAAGACAAAAGGAATTCTTTTTTCTCGACATGGCTCAATAACTTATGGAACGAAAGGGATTAAGCATTTTTAATAACAACTTTTAACCAATTTCCTTTAGAATACAGAGTTTTATCAAATTCCCGGTGTTTTAAGAAAATTTAAAAAATACGTTTTTGGGAAGATTATTAATTTTAATTCGCAGTTGATTTACTTATTTCTTCTTTCTGCCCAAAACTTTACCTATATTACATTATTGTTTGTTCTTATTTTCTTTCTTTCTTTAATTCTTGAGATATTGTTTGTTTTCCACAGACTGCAGTTTCATGACGTTTTAAATTACATTTATTTTCTTTCTTTCTTTCTTTCTTTCTTTCTTTAATTCTTGATATAATGTTTGTTTTCCACAGACTGTAGTTTCATGACTTTTTAAATTACATTTATTTTCTTTCTTTCTTTCTTTCTTTCTTTCTTTAATTCTTTATATAATGTTTGTTTTCCACAGACTGTAGTTTCATGACTTTTTAAATTACATTTATTTTCTTTCTTTCTTTCTTTCTTTCTTTCTTTCTTTCTTTAATTCTTGATATAATGTTTGTTTTCCACAGACTGTAGTTTCATGACTTTTTAAATTACATTTATTTTCTTTCTTTCTTTCTTTCTTTCTTTCTTTCTTTCTTTAATTCTTGATATAATGTTTGTTTTCCACAGACTGTAGTTTCATGACGTTTTAAATTACATTTATTTTCTTTCTTTCTTTCTTTAATTCTTGATATAATGTTTGTTTTCCACAGACTGTAGTTTCATGACTTTTTAAATTACATTTATTTTCTTTCTTTCTTTCTTTCTTTCTTTCTTTCTTTCTTTCTTTCTTTAATTCTTGATATAATGTTTGTTTTCCACAGACTGTAGTTTCATGACTTTTTAAATTACATTTATTTTCTTTCTTTCTTTCTTTCTTTCTTTCTTTCTTTCTTTCTTTCTTTCTTTCTTTCTTTAATTCTTGATATAATGTTTGTTTTCCACAGACTGTAGTTTCATGACTTTTTAAATTACATTTATTTTCTTTCTCTCTTTCTTTCTTTCTTTCTTTAATTCTTGATATAATGTTTGTTTTCCACAGACTGTAGTTTCATGACTTTTTAAATTACATTTATTTTCTTTCTTTCTTTCTTTCTTTCTTTCTTTCTTTCTTTCTTTCTTTCTTTAATTCTTGATATAATGTTTGTTTTCCACAGACTGTAGTTTCATGACTTTTTAAATTACATTTATTTTCTTTCTTTCTTTCTTTAATTCTTGATATAATGTTTGTTTTCCACAGACTGTAGTTTCATGACTTTTTAAATTACATTTATTTTCTTTCTTTCTTTCTTTCTTTAATTCTTGAGATATTGTTTGTTTTCCACAGACTGTAGTTTCATGACTTTTTAAATTACATTGTACAATATATGTGTGAGTTCTTCTATAGCCCCTATATACGCGTTATACTGGTTGGGACATCCAATTCTATGTCCCCCTAAAATGGACGTTAATGATGATGATGATAATAATAATAATAATAATAATAATAATAATAATAATAATAATAATAATAATAATAATACTAAAATAATAACTACATGACTTCATAACCATAAACTTTAATACCGAATATCTTACAGTTAATATAAATATTTTAAGAAAATCAATATGTGAACGAAAAATTTCCCCACTCTCTACATTTTCATCAATTGGAATGCTGCTTTTCAACTAAAATTACCTCAGAAGTAACCCCCATAAATTTCGGTTAAACTAGGTGAGTCAACTAGTGTATAAAGCTGTGTGATTCCGAGTTGAAAGGCGTAGATTTCTGGGCCTGACTTGTGAATTGGATTGAAACATAACAAAACATGAGTTACGTCTGAAGTAGCTGTAAGTACTAAGACATAGGACAGAGATACGCGAAACAAGTTACAGAGAGAAAAATGTCGTCCTAACGACGGAACAATATGATAATGAACGAGGCGTTACGCATTCCCCCCCCCCCGCCCACAAGTTACTCATTACTCAAACCATCAACAGCACTGAGACGAACTTGAGATGCGCTTCTTGAGGGTGCATCAGCAGCAGACACAATATCTATACGGCAGCAAGCAAGCCTCCCGCCGCCCGCCCGCTATGTAATTACATTGCACTAGTTAATTAAGTCTTTAGTACATAACACGAGCAATGTGAAACTTGTTATGTGACGTAAAAGTTTGTATGTGTTCTGTGCTCGGAGTTACGCGCAGTCAAAATACCACAAGTGTGGAAATAATAATAATAATAATAATAATAATAATAATAATAATAATAATAATAATAATAATACCTCCAAATGGCTTTTAAGGTAAAATTAATCCACTCTCTATCATTATATCCTACCTCTCTCAAATCAATTTTAATATTATCCTCCCATCTACGTCTCGACCACCCCAAAGTTCTTTTTCCCCTCCGGCCTCCCAACTAACACTCTATATGAATTTCTGGATTTGCCTATACGTGCTACATGTCTTGCCCATCTCAAACGTCTGGATTTAATGTTCCTAATTATGTCAGGTGAAGAAAACAATGCGTGCAGTTCTGCGTTGTGTAACTTTCTCCATTCTCCTGTAACTTCATCCATTTTAGTCCCAAATATTTTCCTAACAACTTATTCTCAAATATCCTTAATCTCTGTTTCTCTCTCAAAGTGAGAGTCCAAGTTTCACAGCCATACAGAACAACCGGTAATATAACTGTTTTATAAATAATAACTTTCAGATTTTTTGACAGCAGACTAGCTTCTTAACCGAATAGTAACAGGCATTTCCCATATTTATTCTGCGTTCAATTTCCTCCGGAGTGTCATTTATATTTGTTACTGTTGCTCCAAGATATTTGAATTTTTTCACGCTTCGAAGGATAAATCTCCAATTTTTATATTTTCATTTCGTATAATATTCTGGTCACGAGACATAATCATATACTTCGTCTTTTCGGGGTTTACTTCCAAACCTGTCGCTTTACTTGTTTGAAGTAAAATTTCCGTGTTTTCCCTAATCGTTTGTGGATTTTCTCCTAACATGTTAATAATAATAATAATAATAATAATAATAATAATAATAATAATAATAATCGCAGTCAACGAATTGATTCCTTGGTTGGGGAGGAAATGCTAAATCACTTCTTATTCCGCTGTCTTTGCATCAGAAAATAAGAATCAAAATTTCTTTGCTAAAACATGTTGATTACCAAATAATTTTTTTAAATAAAGTTTTATGTTCATAATATCGAAGAAATTTACAAAATTTACTTTGTTATTACTTTTTTCTTTTTTACAAATTGTTATAAGTTAAGTATAAAGATGACAAATTTAATGTAACTTCTCGTTCTGCAAAGGAATTTTACAATGTTACATTTTTTTTTCGAATAAAATTTCTGCACATTTAAAGGACAAAACTAAAATTATTTGAATCATTTACTACCATAATACACTCCTCTCTTATATTGATTGAGTATATTGGGAATTATATCGATGGTTTTCACAAAACACACTATGAAATGTTTTACATAAAACAATTGTTATCTCGAAAAGGAAGTAAAAACGAGCAAAATGGTATTAAACTTTTTCTGTCTGAAATGGCTCACCGAATATCGATAACTTCTTGAAATTAATGGCATTGCTTACGATTCATCTGTATGTAGAATTAAAATAAATATTCTTTGAACTCCAGGAAAAAAAGTCTGGACCAAAATTGAGCCACGTATATTGTCCACCGCTATGGAACATGTCTGACTGTGAAATGAGTGGTGTCGGGTTCAAATCCTGGTTGGGACAAGTTAAATGGTTGAAATTTTTCGGAAGTTTTCTTTCAACCAACTGAAGCAGAATTGGTTGGTAACTTTCGGCGTTGGACCTCGGATTCATTTCGCCATCATAATTACACTTCTCTTCTTTCATCATAATCTCCATTCCCTCCCCCCCACCATATTTCGCTCTTGCGTTCGAAGTAGAGTCGGCTTCGGGCCACCACAGAACTTGAACCCCGCGGTATACGGCCATTAGTTACTGGTGGTAGTGCTATGCACCGTGGGCTCTCCTTTGGAGCTCAATGCAGCTCGTGAGACCGGGATTGAGGAACAACGGTGATGGAAATATGGAAAGGTAAAAGGGATTCTGCAGACTATAGGGGAGTTCGGAGCGGCCCGCAGGGAGGGCCTTAAGGTACGGTTTGTTTACGGCGATCATCGTCGGACGCACATCGCCGGCGATTATAAACGCTGGCGATGATCGCCGAGAAGTGGTTTCTTTATTGACGCACATCGCTGTAGATTCTCATTTGTTTATTCCTTCATCTACTACATATGGTTAAGTAAATTAATGTAGGCCACGGACATAACCTAAAAATTATATGAATAAATCTAAGATAATGAAGTTGCTATTTATTCTAGAAGAGGGAGATGACGATATCAAAATCTCGCATGCGTATTATAAAAGGAACAAGCTACAGACTAATGAAATATTCAGGAATAGGTTTACAGAATTCTGTTTTAACACAATGATAATGAGACATCTTTATAAAAACGCTACAAAATTTAAGGAATATTTCAGACTCTCACCTGACCAGTTTGATTATGATTTGAGTTTAATTGAAAATGACAATGTTAAAATTACCTACAAATTTTGTCAAGACCCCCGTAACTCCAGTTGAAAGATTGGCAGTAACTCAGGTTATGAACTGATTATTATTATTATTATTATTATTATTATTATTATTATTATTATTATTATTATTATTATTATTATTATTATGATACTGTATTACATTACATGGTGTATTCCAAACAATAATTTAAAAAATTGGCTAAACTAGCGCTGAGGTAGTTCCCTTCGTAATCCGCTTATACACTTTACATGTACGAACACGTGATAGGTTAGGTTTGGTTCGTTTGGGCTTTTATTATGCCTTGTATATACGATCAACTACATCTCTACAAAAAAAAAACGCTATATTTCAGAATACCGCGTAAGTACTTAGGTAGGCCTAGTCACAGAAAACTTACAGAAGAGAGAAGGTATATTGAGAGTACTAATACCAACACTGAACGAAATTCTCTGGGGCTCGGGCGTGATAAAAATGTAATATGTAATGTAAGGGTTTATTGTTTAATTTGTTTATTAATTCACATGCTCATATTAAAAAGAGCATTATGTTGTGACACATATTCAATAATAATTTCGTCTTCAGACCGCGAAAAATTACAAAACGTCTTGATTTGTTTTGCAGCCAAAACGTACAGACGTGGTTAACGTGTACAGATTAGATATTCGATATTACAACATGACCTTGTCTAAATATCGATTATTGAACACGAATGCGGCGATGTGCGTCCTGAATTTGCTTCAGAAGCAACCTCCAGCGATCTGCGTCGCGCCCAACGAACTGCGCTGGCGATCTTCGCTGTAAAGAAATCGTGCCCACTCATTTCAACTGCTAGCAACTCCGGCGACAATCGCTGGCGATGTGCGCCCGGCGATGATCGCCGTAAACAAACCGTACCTTTAGGGTATGCACACCATTTTATCCGGGTAGTACAATGGGCCTAGCCAAGCGGCCTACGTGCGAGGGCAATCCTCCGTCCGTGCCCTTCTCCTCAAGGGGGACTAATAGAAGAGATCTATATATATATTCCTTCAGTGAGGAACAACTCTTTAACTCCCATATTGGAAGACCAATGCTTCAATCGGTGATATCGCCATCTTAGCGTATTTCCTTCGCTATGGACACGGAGTAGCTTCTTCCTATTATGTTTTTCCTTCCTACCACATGATGATAATTCTATAAAAATGTTAATCATGGACGTCTTTAAAATATACACGTTATAATATGAAATTCACAATAAAATATACGAAACACCACAATTTTTCTAGGGCCTAGTGATTTCGCTACAGAAAAAAATGTGCTTTAATTTCGTATAAAAGACTTTAATCTTGTTACAAGAAAGTGTCGCAATAATCCCACGACGTTTAAAAAGATTGGCGTCAAACAAATTGCATGTCAGATAAACATGTCTCCTCGTGAGAAAGTGTTAATTTGAGCGCTTCTAATCTCTTCATCAGAAGTGTAGAAATGAGGGTATTATAGTTGCATAATGCGCCACTGTCGCAGTGTCGAGCGCCTGTCACATTTCCTTGACAAGGCTTTCAGTTCAGAATATGACATGAAAATCGACGATGAAAAGAAATTAGGTTCTTGTTTCTCAACATTACGCAATTATCTCCAGTCTTGCTTCCTTTCCAATATAATTAGGGCATAAAGAAATCCATATTTAATCAATACTAGTGGCTTGTGCAGCAAATGCTGTAAATTTAGATAATTAGAAGTTCAAATGAAAGTTTATTTTCCAGAAAGATTACCAGACATTTTGAAAGTTATTTGCTTCCATCATAATGCAGATGTAACATTTAAAGCAACGTAATAACTCAATGAAGTATAATCCTGTCAAAAATATATCTTTTAAAAGCTTCCCTCTTAATGTTTTTATGCCAAATACTTTTTCTTGAACACATTCACCTTCAGTTCTTTGAGTTTTCCCTACAACAAAATGTATGCTTGGCAGCGATCACAGATCTAATCGATTAAACCAAAGGAATAATATTAAATTAATTTGATGTAGTTTAAAGACGCAACTAATTACTTATGCATCGTCCATATTCCTGCACTAATCCTAGGAAAATTTGATAATCACACATGTAAGTATCTACACCGTTCGTCATTAAATATCTGGAAAAGACTCACACCACACCACTTCATTAATTTAATAACTGTAAAAATATTTCATTTTTAATAACAATACTGTTATCTTACGTAAGATTTGTAGTTTTCAGTAACATACAGTATATAGTATACTGTATACCCATTACTCAGTAAATTATAGAAATTAAGATCTAATTTAAGATATTCTCTATGTCTACTTACATAAAACCTCAAAAGGTTTCACTTTCATATCAATATAGCATTAATGTGTGTAATTAGTGACAAATAGCCTACTAACATAATAATTGCATTAACTATAATAATATTTCATTTTTAATGGTAATAATGTCATCAAATATTCTTAAGTTTTGTAGTTCTTAATATCCAATACACAGCTGTATTCAGAAAACTACAAACCAGAGAATCAGACCTGTAAGTCTTCAAGTTTTTATACGTTATCAAAAAGTTACACAAATGAAGATCGACATATTGGCAGAGAATCTGAGCCATCTGAACTCTAAATATATCACTAATCTTGCATGCCATGACCTTCGTGTAATATTGTTTACTCGTATTGTAGTGTTTGTTTTGTTTTATTCTGAAATGCCATTAAGTTGAAAACTGACGAAAGATGGGTTTTGGAATATAGGAAAATTATGTAGGAAAACTAACGCTTCACCGAAGGTTACTATTTTTCTGAAAATCCTTGGATGCCAAGCTTCAAAATGACGCGTCATTCATTAAAATCCGTTCAGCCGTTTTCCCGTGATTTCCAATACCAGTTCAAATTATAGGCTATATATAGATGTTGAAACTTTAATCCAACTTAAACATGTTATATTAGGCCTATACTATGCCGTTTCACGCCAAGCTACTTTATATTATATGACATATGATTCCGCATCATAGTGTCATGACTAGGACTCGAAAGTTGATGAAATATCATATTTTTTTCTAAGACATCACAGACAATGCAGGATGCATTACAAACTCGTTTCACTTCAACACGAACTAATAAGGTACATCCTACTTTTATTTTGCATTTTTCGGTCTTTTATAGCCTACTGGTTATTTTTTTTAGGAAATGTGCTACATTTATTACATTTTTGCTCTTTTCTGCTTATGAACGCACATTTTTAACGGTGTTGTCGTAGTCTATATTCGAGAACCTACCGCAGATTGCTTACGCAATTCGATTGCGTCTTACAAGAATTTTCCTTATGGTTGCATCAGCCTCGACTCCTGATCACGTGCCTTACGTGCTTCCCCCCATTTAACGCGACAGAACAAATACTGCAGCCGAAGTGCCCGCAGTCAGCATAATGTATCACACAAGCAAAGACGTAAAAACACCGAAAGTAAAACAAATCAGACAGTTTTTTGCATTTGTTAGTGACTGAGTTTGACGATAATGTATTTTTCACAGATTTTTTTCTATTTACTATTAAAATCATGGTCGTTTTCTTTAATTTTGATGTCATATTTTTCAGAAATTTAAGTTAATTTTATAATAATAATAATAATAATAATAATAATAATAATAATAATAATAATAATAATAATAATAATAATAATAATAATATTAATGACTTTATTTAACCTGGCAGAGTTAAGGCCGCAAAGCCTTCTCCCACACTCAACAAGGATGAAAAGTTGTTTACATAGTTGAACATACAACTGAATCAAATTTAAGTAATTGCATACAGATACGATTTACATTCGTCATTTTTTTGTTAATTTTAGGTTATCAACTTCCAAGTCTTAGTCATGACCTATGAAAAGACAAGGGATGGCAATAGGGGAGTTCGGTGTTCGTAACTGAATAGCAGTCAGTGTAGGGCAGCGACACAGTTCCAGGTGGAAAGTCATCATGGCATATTCAAAGCCTATAGTACGAGTATATAAACGCAAATTTCATGGTGAATGAGAAGAAGAGTTTTCTGCGTTCCCAAAGGAGACAATGCCCTTTGCCTTTTAAGTTCAAAAATGCTAATGACAGATGTAATAGACGTGGTTGCAAACACAATAATAAAATAAAATCAAAAGCTCTAAAGCATCCACAGTTTCGAAAGCTTCTGGAGGACATGGGATCCGGTTATGAAGATCTGATAAACTAAACTGATGTCAGGTGGCTCAGTCGGGGTAATACGCTTCATCGCTTCTTTGAACTTCGTGAGACAGTAAATGTGTTTATGAAACGACTGGTCAGTAACTTTTGCATACAAATAACTTCACAAAACAATAACTTTATACTATTAAAAGTTATCATTTACTTCATTATTTTTTTTTTAATTGGGTTATTTTACGACGCTGTATCAACATCTAGGTTATTTAGCGTCTGAATGATACGAAGGTGATAATGCCAGTGAAATGAGTCCGGGGTCCAGCACCGAAAGTTACCCAGCATTTGCTCGTCTTGGGTTGAGGGAAAACCCCGGAAAAAACCTCAACCAGGTAACTTGCCCCGACCGGGATTCGAACCCGGGCCACCTGGTTTCGTAGCCAGACGCGCTGACCGTTACTCCACAGGTGTGGACTTTACTTCATTATGCTTGCTATATTTGCATAGGCTAATGTTCATGTGCATTAATCAATATTGTGGAATTGGAAAAGAAAGAATGGATTAAAGATTTGGCCTTCCTTGTTGATATATCAAAACACTAAAATGATCTCAACAAGAAACTTCAAAGAAGAAATCAGAATATAGTGAACAAGTACGAATTAAATCGTTTGCCGTGCAGTTGGACTTGTGGAAAGAACAGCAACCAGAGAGGCCCTATCGCATCATGCCTGGACTCGCGTTACGAATTGAGCGCTGATTCGAGTCCTCAATGGAAAAGCAATTTTCCCATGAAATTTCGGCCAGTATATGGGACTGGTGCCCATTCAGCATAGTGATGCATTTGAGAAGCTACGATAGGTAGACCTAGCGAAATCCGGTCTGGAAAACAGACTAACGGCTGGGATGGCTAAATGATCGTTCATCTCTGCTGAGGCATGTGGACGTGAGACTAACATTTGGCTGGTCGGTCTTTGCCCTCCATGGGCTGTCGCACTACAGAGTATTATTATTATTATTATTATTATTATTATTATTATTATTATTATTATTATTATGCCTATTATTGGAGAAATTACTGTTATTCATAATCTACTTCATTCCGTTTATTAGACATAGTGAATGCCCGGTTTCTGTTACACCTCAGTTAACTCTCAGTTACTTAATTGCTCTTATAAATTTAACTGCACTGATAGCTAACTTTCATGAGTTTCCGGAAAGTTAAATGTAGATTTATCAGCGCTTGTAACTAACAGTTGAGGTAACTTCAAGTTCAATATCAATTGTCGTCCATAGGTGTCTCCACTAGTATTTTGTTAGTGATTTTTTAGTTATTTATAGTTACGTTCGTTTGCAGAAGTTTTTAGCAGTAATATGGCTGATAGGAACACAGTGAGCTCTGTACAAGTAGGTGCAAGAATTTTTAATTAAAGAACGTGTGATAAATGATAGTGTACTTGTACACTTCCATCTCAATCATAATATGATTAAAAAGCAATAATTGTTGGTATTTGGCGTGATCATCGAGGTAAATAATACTAGTGAAGAGAGGGCTAGATGTAACTTCTGCTTCAAAACTGCAACCATATTCACCTGTGTGGCTATGGCAGCCATACTGATAAACATGTCAAAATATTTTACATTCGTCCGTATGAATGCTTTCATGTATTCAAATCGACTTTTCAGAGTCCGAAATACTATTAGCATTGGTAGAACATCCAAGAATAAAATATCCCTCGACTGACGACATAGAATCTTTAGTTGATGACGAAAATTAAACTTGAGATGTTCAAAATTGTGTTTAAAAACACACATTATTATCCTAATATGTCATAGAAAGTAAAACATTTACAGTAAGGTACGTAAATACAACGCCAAATTTTTAAAATTGTACAGATAATATAATTAATTAATTTATTGTGATCTATATTATTATTTAATATCGGTTATTATAGTTTACAAAACAGTAATGTAGTAGCGTCGCATGTCGGTATTTGTTCGAATCAGTACTAACAGCCAGGTAACTACAGACCGAAGCACAGTTACCAGTTGAAGCACAGATAACTTAAAGATGACGATAACTGGTGTTTCGGAAACTCATTTTAAAAATATAAGCACGTTAAATCATAGTAATTCTGTATGTACAAATAACTTAACTGTCTTTTCAGAAACTGGACATCTGTCTTACATCAAATTGTATTTATTTATCCCAATTCCTGTAAAGATATCACACGCAATCATAGGGATTTCCTCGAACTCATTATCACTTTTGTACATAATAATCTTCTCAGTTACTAGAAAATGAAGGAATTGTGAGCTTTAACAAGAAATAAAGATGCCACAAGATGAGTACACAAGGTATTCAAAGAGAGCCACTTTAAGATGTTACACATTTTTCTTGCAGTATATAGCCAGTAATCCTCTTAAAGCTTACCCCAATCCGTGACCTCAATCGTCTCTACAGTGCTTGGCTCCGAGGGAACGCCGCAGAGAGTATGTAAATGTATCACGAGAAGAACAGCGCTCTTACAGTGCCGAACAGGTATAATATTAATACGCTGTCCTTAATTACATGCCATTTTTGGAGGCGTCCTGCAATCCCAATCTCGAGGTATGATGACCTAATTTCTCATAGTATGTTCCAAACACTTATCAACAATTCAGCTCTTCTATCACGTTGCAATTGGTGTTCGTCTTTGTGCTCTATTTTCTTGACCTACCACTCAAAGAAAACATACGAAACAATGCAATATGAGTCCAAGTTCTTCAGTGCATGCAATAGACAATTTTGTAATTTTCTATCAGATACTTCATTTACTCCATAAACTATATATATAATAATAATAATAATAATAATAATAATAATAATAATAATAATAATGATTTATTTTAGCTGGCAGAGTTAAGGCCGTAAGGCCCTCTCTTCCACTCAACCAGCAAAAAGTATACATACATATGTATGAACTTACAAAGAATTCAACAATTTGATTTAGATAAGTGCTACATGTAATACAAAAGTTATTTACGAATTAAACAACAAAATACTATGAACTATTAATTAAACACTGAAATAAACTGTGTAGCAGAATTAAGCTAAAATACATAGAATGTTAATATATTTCAAATAATATTAGATAATAGAAAGAGATTATTATGAGACAATTTTGAAAATACAGCACTATCAGGGGGATGTCTAAAGAATGAAGTAACAATGTAGTCAGTGATAGTTTAAATCAGTAAGATTTGAGTGAAATGCTAATAAGGTTATCTTTTAAGCTGTTTTTAAAGGTGTTTATTGTCTTGCAGCCCCTAATACTTTGTGGCAAGGAATTCCATTGACGCGGGGTGGATACTGTAAAAGATGATGAATAACAAGATGTTCTATGAAGAGGTATATTTAGCGTGCCACAGATAAGTGATCTGGTATTTAAGTCGTGGTTAGAGTATAGATAGTAGAAACGAGACGAAAGGTAATTTGGTGTTGAAGTGTGCAGAATTCGAAAGAGTAAAGACAAAGAGTGTAAAGTTCTGCGTTCTTTAAGTCGGAGCCATGGAAGACTCACGCACATATTCTGAGCTCGCTGTAACTTGACTGACAATTCAGAACTTAGGTCACTTAACAAAACGTCACAATAATAGGGTCAGTGAAGGTATTAACGCCATAAATTAAAAAGTCCACACCTGTGGAGTAACGGTCAGCGCGTCTGGCCGCGAAACCAGGTGGCCCGGGTTCGAATCTCGGTCAGGGCTAGTTACCTGGTTGAGGTTTTTTCCGGGATTCTCCCTCAATCCAATACGAGCAAATGCTGGGTAACTTTCGGTGCTGGACCCCGGACTCATTTCACGGCCATTATCACCTTCATTTCATTCAGACGCTAAATAACCTAGATGTTGATACAGCGTCGTAAAATAACCCAATAAATAAAAAAATTAATTAAAAAAAATGGGTTACAACTAATCAGAAATACGGACAATATAGGCGTAATTTATTTTTTAGATAATGATCATATGTAGCTTCTCTTGAGGAATGTACGTTTCAGAAGTTGTAATAATTATGACAAAATTTTTCAGCAGTACATGTAAATAAAAGCATGACTTATACTGGCGCTATTAAATGCAGTGAAGATAATAACGCCACTTATTTTTTTAGATGGCAGTCGCAAATTATATTTAAAAATTTATAATATTATAATTTCTGAACTATTAAAGATATATGCATAAAATTTAGAACACACATTCTCTAGACTATTGGGAAACTTTTCTCTGTAACAGAATTTTGCTAATTGATTTCATTAAAAAATATATCTGTCTGTTTGCAAAACAAAAAATAAATAAATAAATAAAGTGTTATTAAATTTTAATTGTTTATTTTACAAATAGAGACTAATATCAAACTTCTGTTACACACAGTTTATAGAGCATGCTTTTACAAGTAAAATGTACAATTTGTTTTAATTTATTTTAAAAAATGGCGTAAATATATCGGTTTTAGCAAAATCCTGCTGCATTGGGTACATTTTGTTTTCAAATCTGCGCCACCAAATAATTTTTTTTTAATATTTATATTTGGCTGAGTTGCTATAGCCATGAACTCTCTACATACAAAAAATTAATATTTTACACCAAATAGGAAAAAAAGTTTTAAAAAATACCGTCCTCTCCCCTTAAGAGGTATGTAAACAACATCGGTAAGTACGAGAAAATAGTGCGATCGTCCAAAAACGTGTACTTTCGTGAAAATCTAAATTTTTACAGCGGCAGAATACTTTGTTTGTAGTCATATGTGAAAATAAAATTAAAACACATCAGTTACGGATCCTAGGTTCATAAACTGCTACTGGTGTCAGTTATATTCAGAATCGATTGAAAACTTCACGATAAGAATAGGAGTTACAGAATTTGAGCACACCACACTCAGGCGACGTCTCTTTGACAGGAGAAATCTTTCGCAAAAGCATTCAGCAACGTTTGAAATTCAGAAAAAAAAATAGTGGTACTTCCATAGGTCATTACACGTTCCAGACTTTGACTTCTCTGTGAAAGGCAGGAGGGATAAAGTGCTGCTTTGATGTTCACAAACAGACTATTACGCTCTGCGGTGGATTCCATTTAAAATACATTAATCGGGTTTCTGAAGTATGAAAAATATCAATAAAGACAGCATTACACGTTCTGCCGAGAACAGTTAATCAGAGACGTACCGAAAAAAAAAAAAAGTTACAGAATATTACAGCCAAACGCTTTTACAATCTGCAGGCAATAATTGTCCACAAAGAAAATAGTTAACACATAACAACTTCTCTTCAAAGTTCCTGAAAACGTTCACATTTATGGAACCGCGACCTGCTTATTAAAATGAATGCAGTTCTCTTATAACTGGAACTTCTTCGTCTAATACTTTTGGGTTTTTATGCCTGTCTGTGAAAACAGAACTTTCAGCAGAAATAATAAATAATTGGAAGAACTAAGTTATATGCAAGTACCTTACTATAATAATACCGGACAGCTGTATACTGGTAGCATTGGCGTGAGTGCGAAATATCGAGGACCTGACATCTAGCGGAGGGGGATGGAATTACGTCCACATATACAAATATTAACATAGCGGGATTCGGACTATTGTTTAAAACGTGAGTTACTAATGTGGAATAATATATGAAACATTTAAGAAATGTTGAATAATATTTAATGTAACATTATTACCTTATATCAGACTTGCATATTATGAGAATATTGCATACTTCATATTACTTTCTGTAATTATTAATTGTTACATATTTTTTCTTTGCTTTAGTGAGACAAAATCAGTTCTGACATTAGGAATGAATTTACAATAATGCTTTATATACGCATTGCTGACAACTGCAAAAATAAAAATGGTAGTATTCTGATGCTTGTAATAATTATTAGTAAAGGCATGTAGACAACAATAAAACTTAATTTGCTAAAACCTTAAAATTTCCAATATATTTTAACTTCTATTCATTTATTAGGCCTAAATAAAAAAGCTAATTTTTATTGTTCTACCAACACAGAGACAAAGGCATTAGGCCTAATAACGAATTTTGTTGACTCACGTTTTATGAACTGTCGGAAATCGAAAATACGATTTGGAGCAATTTGTAATGCTGCAATTGTCACAATTATAAACAGCACACATACACCCTGACATTTTAACACAGCACTAATTAATAAAACTATTAACTAGCCCAGCAACAATATACATTGCACTTGATTACAGCTTGTTTCGCGAGTATCTCCACACCGGCAGGTAGGTAGCAGCACCAGCGTCGTTCGCACGCAAAACTGCTAGCTGTCCGGTATTATTATAGTAAAGTATTTGGCTATATCTCACACTGGTATTTCTTAAATCAAGACGGACTGCAAAGAAAACAAATTTACTAACGCAATCTTTGTTAATCTTTCTAGCTCCGAGTGAAGAGATCCGCTAAAGATGACCGGTAATGTTGCTCCTGTACGCGCTGTTTCAGGCAGAACTCAAGACAATAATCACTGTAGGCGATGCCACAGTGAGGTTGAAACTTTGGCTCATGTCTTGAGTTCATGCCCATTTGGCGAAACTCTTCGTAACAGCAGACATCACAAGATCAGGTCTGTAATCGCAACAAGCCTTAAGTCCAATGGCTACACTACCTATGAAGAAGTCCATGGAATAGCGGATACGGAAGTCATTGGCGTATTGATATTATAACATTTAAACCTGGAGAGACAAAAGGTTGTATTCTGGATCCGATCATCAGATTCGAGACGCATCTGAATCAACCCGAGCAGGTTAATCTAGAGAAAAGGACAATTTATGAACCAACTATCACCTATTACAAATATCATATAAACTCAAGGATATAGAAGCCATCGGATTAATGGTGGGCGCTAGAGAGACCATAACAAACAATTCGTGTCATTCTGTCATCAATTTGGAGTCCCAACAACAACAATTAAGGAAATTTCTATGATAGCCTTGAAAGATTCTCTGCAGATTATACGGCGACACTTGTATTTCAGTTCAAATTGAATTTTCTCATTCTATTTTTATGTGTATTTCTTATTTTACTGCAAATTTTCATTATGTGAAATATTATCTACTGTAAATTTTAGTTTCTTGTAAACAAATTTCTTGTAAGACATTTTTAATGTCATCTTAAATGTTACTGTTTAACATTCTTTGTCTTTGGCAACCTTACCAAGTTGAGGAAGATTAAAAATATATAAATTAATGATAATTTATGGCACTGTTAGCAGAAGGGGATCGGAGTCCGTGGATATCTAGCGTACCGCGATCCTTTATGCCGGAAATGCCGACAAATCAGCCATTGTTATTCCAGTGCGCGCTATTTTCCATATATAGCTATATAAGGAATGAATATAGCCTAAATCAAATATTTTTAATTTTAAGAGCCACGAACACTGGCCTAAATTGAGTTTTACTTTAAATGTTCCTATCCTAAGCGTTTCCAAATGGAATAACAATGGCTGATTGCACTATTCTGGGTATCCACGGACTTTGAAGAGGATATGATAATGAGGGATATGCTGCTGAAACAAAATAATAGCTGTGAGCAGTAGAACAAGTGACAGCTTCAAATTTGTAGAGTATTATAAGTACTAATACGAACTACTGCCAGGAAGTCAAAAGTACGATAGCAATGACAAAGGAAGCTTTTAATAGAAAAATAGCATCTTCTGCGGACTTCTGGAAAAAGAAGTAAGGAAGAGACTAGTGAAGTGCTTTGTGTGAAGTGCGGCATTGTATAGGGCAGCAACATGAACGACTAGAATCATTTGAAATGTGAATATGGAGAAGAATGGAGCATGTGAAATGGACAGAATAAGCAAAGAAGCTGTGCTAGATATAGTGGGTGAAGGAAGAATGATGCTGAATCTGATCAGGAAGAGAGAATGGAGTTGGCTGTGTGTCTGTCTAAGAAGAAACTGGCTACCGAAGGATGCACAGAAAAGAATGGTGAACGAGACAAAAGTTAAGAGCAGAAGAAGATATCAGATAACAAAATACATTAAGATAATATACGGACCATATGCGAACACTAAAAGGAATGCGGAAAATAGGGAAGATCGTACAATGCTGGGTTTGCAGTGAAAGACTTGCCTTTGGACAAAAAAACTATGAACAAATTGTTCAGTTTCCTGATCTAGAGTTTTGAAATACATATGTTTAATACCATTAACATAATTGTAACGCTGAAACTTGTTTTCCCCATGTAGGCCTACTCTTCAATTGAGCTAAAATTTGGATGTAAATTAATATTTGAATATTTTTAGAGAAATATACTTAATTAAAAAATGTCCATTTCTATCCATACAATTAAAACTTGACTATCACAAATTATTCAATATTCTAGTCTTATGAACCTATTCTGAAAATTTCGTCTCTTAAGTAACAATAATTTCAGAGTAATAGTGAAATACACATAGTCCAGAAAACTGCAAATGAAGATTCACACGCTATTCATACTGACATGTCCTAATGTCCCTCATAACCCCAAGTCTGATCTTCTTCCTATGCCTTATTCTTCTCTCCATCCGTCTGGCTTCTTTCTGCATACTGGACACATAATTTGGCTTGTCGAGTCTGTGAGTATAGTCATGCATTTTTTGTTACAAAATAGTAGACAAAGAGCTTACTTACTTACGTACTTACTTACTTACTTACTTACTTACTTACTTACTTACTTACTTACTGGCTTTTAAGGCACCCGGAGGTTCTTTGCCGCCCTCACATAAGCCCGCCATCGGTCCCTATCCTGAGCAAGATTAATCCAGTCTCTACCATCATATCCCATCTCCCTCAAATCCATTTTAATATTATCCTCCCATCTACGTCTCGGCCTCCCTAAAGGTCTTTTTCCCTCCGGCTTCCCAACTAACACTCTACATGCATTTCTGGATTCGCCCATACGTGCTACATGCCCTGCCCATCTCAAACGTCTGGATTTAATGTTCCTAATTATGTCAGGTGAAGAATACAATGCATGCGGTTCTGTGTTGTGTAACTTTCTCCATTCTCCTGTAACTTCATCCCTCTTAGCCACAAATATTTTCCTAAGCACCTTATTCTCAAACACCCTTAATCTCTGTTCCTCTCTCAAAGTGAGAGTCCAAGTTTCACAACCATACAGAACAACCGGTAATATAACTGTTTTATAAATTCTAACTTTCAGGTTTTTCGACAGCAGACTGGATGATAAAAGCTTCTCAACCGAATAATAACACGCATTTCTTCTATTTATTCTGTGTTTAATTTCCTCCCGAGTATCATTTATATTTGTTACTGTTGCTCCCAGATATTTGAACTTCTCCACCTCTTCAAAAGATAAATTTCCAATTTTTATATTTCCATTTCTTACAATATTCTCGTCACGAGACACAATCATATAGCCTGCTTTGTCTTTTCGGAATTTACTTCCAAACCTATCTCTTTACTTGCTTCCAGTAAAATTGCCGTGTTTTTCTTAATCGTTTGTGGATTTTCTCGTAACATATTCATGTCATCCGCATAGACATAGCTGTTGCCACTAAAAGAAGGACATGGCATTTTTTGCAACAGTATACCTTTATACATTTTTACCCATTTCCAAGACAGCTAAAAGTCTAAATTTTTGCACAAAAGAAAAAAGGTTCCGATTTGCTTAAAAATAAACAATAAGATTGCCGGATCTCCTTCACTGAAACATCTCCTCTAACAAAGAACAAATATGCATGCTCTAAGCGGAATTCGATTCCATGACAACGGTTCCTACGCAACGAGAAATTTGCGAGTATTTTTCCGTCCGAAATTTCTTCTACTCCTGATATTGCAATTATTATACAATGACTGGGAAGTTTTCTACGAACCGAAAGGGGATTTTTTTTTCAGCTATCAACACAGACATAAAAGGACCACCTTCTGTGTAGACTTACTGTACTTCACATGGTATTTTTACGGATAACTCTTATCTCGAACCCCTACCAGCGCTTCAAATCATCGTACAGCAGTTTGTATACTCTATGGCTTCATAAATCTCCTTTACACTTCTTGACGGTTTGGAACAGCCAGAGTACTCAATCTCCCACTCCGCCTTGTTCCCCATCACACTAACAAGATCTGGGGCACTAGACCAATGCTTTTCCCTGATCCTTTTATCCAGGAAGTCCCAAAGCTACACAGACACACTAATGGGTAAAGCCCCGCCAACACTGATTCCTGAAACGAGTAACGAATTTAAAATTCAATTTTCTTCCTATAAATTTTACAATACATACTCTATTTCAACGTTATACAGTATTTCTATTCTACAGTTCCGTTACTTGTCCATGACTACAGTCCGGAGCAGCTTACTTAAGGGTGAAACCTAACCATTTTTCCCCCATTACTACATGTGCTAGTGGATTATGGTGATTTTCTTGTTTGTAGGTTGAATTTCTTCTGCCAACTTCGTTTCGAATTTCGATACTGAAAAGTATTACAACTGGTAATGATTTTCTAACTGTTATGTTGGCAGCAGGAACAGCTGTTGTCGGTAGTGCAAATTCTGAAAATTCAAATTGTTCTAGATTTCTGAGTAGATTACTGGAAGATAGTGAAATTCGAACATACTAATAATTAATTAATGAGTATTATATTAACACATCATATTTATTTTATATGTTGTATTGCGTTGTGGTCACAATTCAAGATTGTTGTCAAATAAGTGTACTTAAATAAATACAACATAATTATAATGTGGTACATGCACTTGGGTTATCGATAGAAAATGCGCACAGATAGCAATTTATTATAACTAGAATAGCAAAATTATTAGGAGTAAGTAAGTAGACATACATTTCAAAGTGGCATTCGGTTTTCGGAGTTTATACTAATCATTTCACGTGATCAAACAAAATACATTTTTAGGTTAGGTCTCGTGAATCGTAAACTGTTTAGTCAAAGCAATGAATTTCATGTTGTCAGACAAAATACATTTTAATATTAGATCATATGAGAGGTCCAGGAGGAAAATACAGGTCTACTCTTTCACAAATTATTGAACCATTCATAAAATGCCTCCCAACACAAAGATGAGATGTAGTAAATAAGTAAATAAGCAAGACATTGTTATTGTTAATACTATATTATTATTATTATTATTATTATTATTATTATTATTATTAACATCATCATCATCATTATTATTATTATTATAACTTAGTAGTACATGACACTGTGATTTTACCCACTATGGTGATATCTGGTATTAGTTGGTGACATTGGAGAGACGGCCAAATTAGCCTTTTAGGAGCTGCTCTTACGTGATCCTCACTATACTATTTTGAAGTTATTAGGTCCTTTTCTATTATTAAATGTATTTTATTACTAGATTATTTTTACGTATTACGTACGGGTCGTTCAATAAGTAGGCCTAATGCACAGCATTTCTTTCCTCGGATGCTTTTCATTGGAAAATAATGAAATTTTGTACACATCATCTTTAAAACTTCCTGCATTTCGTCATATACTTTCGCAGTTTTTCGTTAGATGGTCATGATGTAGTTTAGTTTTAAAATGGCGACTGTACGTGAAACACGTACACAGCAGAGAGCTGTGATTGAATTTATTTTTGCGGAGCAGGAAACCATTACAAACATTCACAGGTTGGGTTAGGAGAATATCAACGACAGAACGCGATAAAGCGTTATAGTTTCAGTACGTAGAAACACATTTCAGATGCATAAAATTCTATTTTTAGCTATCTGAAGTTATATTTTTAGGTGCCTAAAACTGTAGCTATTTTAGTACCTATTTTATAATTTTAAGTCTATTTTAGGAGCCTAAACGTTAGTTTTTAAGGGCCTAAAAATCCGAGGTCAACCCATTATTGTACTCAACATAGTTTCTCAGACAGAGTGAATTAAGAACCATTCATTTGCCATAACTTACGATACGGTTCCCTTAATAGCTGTAGAAATGCTGTAGAATAGTGTAGTGTAGAAATGCAGAACCTATGACTGGACGATGAATTCTTTCTCCTGAGATCATCAGGATTCCGACGACGCAGGAACACAGTCATTTAGGCCTACAAGTAGTCGCACGGGAGTTACAGGTTAGAAATCGATTATGTAGCCGATCAGGGAGTGAGTTGTTTGGTCGGGTGCCTGAAAGGCCAGGGGTGAAGAGAAGGGGCACGAAATGTCCCCGAGACAGTGGGGAGGGGCAGGGCAGAGCTGGGTTATGGATCTCATAGTACCGCTGCTCACGGCATGGCACCGGAGCGAGACTTATACCCCGCGGGCAACAGTGGTCTATGAACGACAATGCGAATCTTCTAGCAGACAAGCCATGGGAATTATATGCAGTTTTTGAAAATGATCCTACACGATTAACTAGATTTGGCACCTACTATTATTCTAATTACTCTCCTTAATGTAACTTCGCTGACCCTAGAATCTCTTGATAATAATAAAATTGAATGTAAGAGTTGAGACAGTGATCATACTCCTTCTGATTGGTGGGGTCGACCTGGTTGGCGAGTTGGTATAGCGCTGGCCTTCTATGCCCAAGGTTGCGGGTTCGATCCCGGGCCTGGTCGATGGCATTTAAGTGTGCTTAAATGCGACAGGCTCATGTCAGTAGATTTACTGGCATGTAAAAGAACTCCTGCGGGACAAAATTCCGGCACATCCGGCGACGCTGATATAATCTCTACAGTTGCGAGCGTCGTTAAATAAAACATAACATAACCTTCTGATTGGTTGGATCCATCCATGACCTCCAGTAACACACAATAATTAATAAATCTAGCCACCGGCGTGGTTCAGTCGGTTAAGGCGCTTGCCTGCCGGTCTGAAGTTGCTCTCGGGCGCGGGTTCGATCCCCGCTTGGGCTGATTACCTGGTTGGGTTTTTTCCGAGGTTTTCCCCAACCGTAAGGTGAATTCCAGGTAATCTATGGCGAATCCTCGGTCTCATCTCGCCAAATATCATCTCGCTATCACCAATCTCATCGACGCTAAATAAGCTCGTAGTTGATACAGCGTCGTTAAATAATCAACTTAAAAAAAAAAATAAATAAATCTAGGTAGAATAGACTAGAATATAATGTTTTATTTTCGCTTGCAGAGTTAAGGCAATAAGTCTTCTCTTCCACTCAACCAGCCTTAATCAATATAACAGTGACATACATATTTAAATTATGAATATTTACAGTGCACCTAAAGATTCTCCAGTAATATTCTTCAGTTAGGTTTTAACGACTAGTACATGTTTATTTAAATTGAGATAAAAACTATAAGAAAAAGTAACAACTTAATTCATGAGCTGATGTAATTGAATTCACTCTATATGCAATATATAAAGAATGATAATTAATTTGAGATAGCTAGTTGGTTAAAATAATGAGAATTAATTTCATAGAAGTTTACTAGAACTATGTTATAGGGAGGAAAATATAAATCTAAAATATAATGATATAAGAAGTATATTAATGTACCGGTAATGAGATTTTGCCATTAGAGGTTTTTGTATTCTACTTAAAGAAATTAATGGTAATAATAAGAATGGACAGATGTTAGTTTTATTATAAGTAATCTAACAAATATTAATCAGTAAGTAACCTGTTAAATAAGAATTTATGTAATCTTGATCTAAATTAAGTTATTGTCCAGCAACTCCTTTCAATTTCTAGCATCTGAAACTGTATAGTATGATGAATATAAAATGTCTTGTGGTTAGGTATAATGAGTAAATTGTTATGATGAGACCTGGTACTTAGCTGATGATATGCGGATAAATTTTGAAGCTAGGCTACACATATGTACTCAAAAATAAATTGGGTCGATGAAATAATAAATCCTTCATTTTCTGTATTGTTTACATTCTAGAATCCCTTTATAATAGAGTTAAGACGTTGCATGGCCTCTGATCCCATCAACAATTAAAATATATCAAGATTTCATAGCACTGAAAATGGAAAAATAAATATTCTATGAAAAGTAAAACCATTTGTCTGTATCTTGTTCACAGATATTAAACAAATTTGACACATAATATATAAGAATAGACACAATATATCACGTTAAATTTTAATATAATTTATTATATAACAACTTTAATATTTAGAATTTGTGGAACATGTTCCCTGACACATTCTACGTTGATTAAACCTAACATACCTAAATCCGAAATTTAGAGGTTACAGAGATAACAGAGCTGGAAAAAATAGAACTTCTTGCAGCTCCAAGCATTATACCGTTTATACAAGGCCTATTTTATGGCATTACTAAGTAGAGATACATAAAAAACATTTGAAAAGCAGTGAATGAAGGAAATTTTACTTTTAAGATAAATTAAATTAAAATTGTTTAGGTTACTAAGGAAACGAAACAGACAACAGTTTAAAATAACAGTTGTGAGAAAAATAAACCATATTGTGACTAGTCTTTTTATTGAGTTTTGACCATTAAAACATGCCTTTTGTGTACACACATCAGGAATACGCCGACATAGTTTATGTGTATGGACTGTGTGATGGCAATGCAACAGCAGCTGTTTTGGCATATCAAGCACGGTTCCCAAATCGTAGGATTCCTAGTGCACAGGTATTTTCACGTACCTATTGACAAATTTCAAGAAGTACAGTGTTTGGAATCTTAAGGACATTTTTTTTCAACTTTGCACTGCTTCTTTCATACTCACAAGTAGTTGATATTAAAATGTAATATGGTACTAATAAAAATAATGACATAGACATGTCACTTTCGGAAATTGGTGTTACTTCTTTCAGTATTCAGCGATAAAATTAAACTCAAAAATTTAACTTTGGGGTACAAATACTCCAAACCTATAGAACTTTGGATATAGGTATGTTAGGTTTAATCGACGTAGAACGTGTCAGGGAACATGTTCCAGAAATTCTAAACATTAAAGTTGTTACACCCTGTATAATACACAAAAATTATTATTATAGCGAGTTTATCTCTGAGGAATAAGGAAGACCTCTTAACTTGTACCTATTTACTACGAATAAAAGCAAAGCCGTTGTAAGTACTTGCTGGATTATGCAACAAGGTAGACAATGTTTTGATCTTGTGTCTCAACTGTTATATTCGGTGAACTCTAGCTGACCCGAAGTTCCATTCTCATAATGTTCTGTAGAGCATCCCCTTTTTCTTGTTTAATTCTTGTACGCTTTTACTAAATCACCCTGTAGAGGGAAAGCACGAGAATAAGAACGAAACTTTCATATTTAAAATTCATACACCAGTTAACAAAAGAAAGGTGATATTTAGTAAGAGAGTTGTATTCCATTAGAGAATGAGGTGTTTGCATAGGCCTAATCGCCAAATATTATCCCTTCATTTGTAACGAAGCTAATGTAATTACATTACGGAGAATGAAAGACACCGGTGATCGTTTGTTACAGCCATTATCACGTTTATCGAAAGCAACACACACAATGCGTATTCCGTTCATCACTCATTCCTGTGTGTTTCAGTTAGTACTAACCTAATTAATCAATTACGCGTTTGTAATATTTACAGAGTACCAAAAATAGATGCTGACGAGTACGATAGCCGGACCCGAAAGAAAACAAAAGCGTTACTACAAAGTAGAGCTCCACAATACACAGCCACACATACCTACCTACTCTCTCTTTCACTGAAGGTTTAATAACAACCCTGCATCAATTACACCAAGTTAATAGCATTATGTAATTAACAAAGAAAGGATGGAAGCCGTCCTAGCCTACTTTAATATAGACCGCTACAGAACGATTTAATTACTGCTTGTACGCCTAGTTTGGTGCTTTGTTAGCCGAAGACCAACGTTCGATACCGGCGAGTAACGCAATTTGTGGTACACAAGACTAGCTTTCTCGTGGCTACAGTAGTTTTCAGCCCACTAATTCTTTACATCACCATTTCGCTCATGTAATCCCTAATCAGTGACCAATTCCGTATAAAAACTCGTTCACTTTTAACTAATCACGGCCATATATCACTGTAATACTACCAGTTTCTGTCTGATGATTTTACAATTTACTGCGGGTTGAAGCAAGTAGATGCACTACCGCCTTTACTTTTTAATTTTTCTCTAGAATATGCTATTAGAGAAGTCCAGGATAACAAAGAGGGTTTGAAATTGAACGGGTTACATCAGTGCATGCTTACGCGAATGATGTGAATATACTAGGGGAAAAGCCACAAACTATTAGGGAAAAAACAGCAATTTTACTTTAAGCAAGTAACAAGCTAGGTTTGGAAGGAAATCCCGAAAAGACAAATTATGTCATTAAGTCACGTGACTGAAACATAGTATAAAATGGAAATATATCCTTTGAAAAGGTGGAAAAATTTCAAATATCTTGGAGCAACAGTAACAAATACAAATAACACTCGGGAGGAAATTAAACGCAGAATAAATATGGGAAATGCCTGTTATTATTCGGTTGAGAATCTTTTGTCATCCAGTCTGCTCTCAAAAAAAAAACTTAAAGAATTTATAAAACAGTTATACTTATTTTTATTTTAGTACGTTATTTTACGACGCTTTATGAACAGCTTAGGTTATTTAGCGTCTGAATGAGATGAAGGTGATAATGCCGGTTAAATGAGTCCGGGATCCAGCACCGAAAGTTACCCAGCATTTGCTCATACTGGGTTGAGGGTAAACCCCGGAAAAAACCTCAACCAGGTAACTTGCCCCAACCGGGAATCGAACCCGGGCCACCTGGTTTCACGGCCAGACGCGTTAACCGTTACTCCACAGGTGTGGACATAAAACAGTTATATTATCGGTTGTTCCGTATGATTGTGAAACCTGAACTCACACATTAAGAGATGGACATAGGTTAAGGGTGTTTGGGAATAAGGCGCTTAGGAAAATATTTGGGGCTAAGAGGGATGAAGTTACTAGAGAATGGAGAAAGTTACACAGCGCAGAACTGCATGCATTGCATTCTTCACCTGATATAATCAAGAACATTAAATTCAGACGTTTCAGGCATGTAGCATGTACGAGTGAATCCAGAAATGCATATAGAGTGTTAGTTGGGAGGCCAGACGGAAAGAGACCTTTTGGGGAGACCGAGACGTAGATGGGAGGATAATATTAAACTGGATTTCATGGAGGTGGTATATGATGGTAGAGACTGGATTAATCTTGCTGATGATATGGACCGATGATGGGCTTATGTGAGAGCGGCAATGAACCTCCGACTTCTCTGAAAGCCATTTGTAAGTAAGTAAATTTCTAATTATTATTTATCTGCATATTTAATCATACTTCAAAACAATATAATATGTAACGACGGACTAATACGTGTTCCACATTTAGGAATAATGGATTTTACTGGACCTCTAATTCCTAGACATGCAAACGGTAAAGGAATATAAGTTTACATGTTTTACGAGGTGCTTCCAGAACCAAATGTATACTCTCTGCACACATTTTGCGCCGGAATGATATAGTTGTAAATGCACAATGATCTCCCCTGTGGGTTTACGTGTGGTATTCAACACGATGTGCCATCAGTAGCCCATCGTGTTCTGGGTCACCACTGGATGACCTCTGGCGTAGTTCACGAGTTATACATAAGCGCAAAACACCGATTTGAGGCATGGAATCGACAATGATACATTAATAGAAAGCCGACAAATTGTAAACGGCCGCCAATGAGGTACCAAAGCACTTAGTTTCCACAGTGGACTGAAAGTACATGATACTGGAGATCTTAAATATCTTCCATAAATACTAGGATGTAAATTATACAAATAAAATCAAATATTAAACAAATTAAGTAGGGTATTAAGGAAAGCCCAGTAATGTTGTACGGATGCCAAGTTTGGTCTCTGACAGAGCAACAGAAAAACCTGCTTCGTGTGTGCCAGAGGAAAATGGAAAGAAAAGTCCTACAGCTGAGACTGCAAGATAGGATAAGGAACACCGACATCTGAATAAGAAGCGGTATGCAGGATGCAGTGATGCTGGCGCTATGTCTCAAATGGAAATGGGGCGGACACGTGAGTAGGATGGACTGCAGCAGGTGGACGTACGCCTCGACCATGTGGGACCCACGCATTGGGAAAAGAAGCAGAAGACGTCCAAGGAGAAGGTGGTCGGACGAGTTCCGGAGAGAGACTGGAGCGAAGTGGACGAGAACAGCGAGGGACAGGCAGGCATGGAAGAGACTGGAAGAAATTATGAACACTATGTAAACTGTGTACAGTTGTGTATTGTTTATATAGTTATTTTTGTGTGTGTCAGTTTGGTTAGTTTGATTCCGTGTATAGTTGGTATAGTTCATGTATTTTAGTTAGTATAATTTTTGTGTTCAGTTGTATGGTTTTGTGTGTTTTAGTTTGGATAGTTTGACTCCGTGTGTAATTGGTATAGTTCATGTATTTAGTTAGTATAATTTTTGTGTTCAGTTGCATGGTTTTGTGTGTTTTAGTTTGGATAGTTTGACTCCGTGTGTAGTTGGTATAGTTCATGTATTTAGTTAGTATAATTTTTGTGTTCAGTTGTATAGTTTTGTGTGTTTTAGTTTGGATAGTTTGACTCCGTGTGTAGTTGGTATAGTTCATGTATTTAGTTAGTATAATTTTTGTGTTCAGTTGTATGGTTTTGTGCGTTTTAGTTTGGATAGTTTGACTCCGTGTGTAGTTGGTATAGTTCATGTATTTACTTAGTATAATTTTTGTATTCAATTGTATGGTTTTGTGTGTTTTAGTTTGAATAGCTTGACTCCGTGTATAGTGGTATAGTTCATGTATTAGTTAGTATAATTTTTGTGTTCAATTGTATCATTTTTGTGCGTTTAGTTTAGATAGTATGTGTGTTTAGGCTGTACAATTTATGTGTGCAACTGGTATAGGTTTTTGTGTGTTTAGATTGTGTGTGAGTTAAGACTAGGTATGTATTCAGTTTGTGTAATTTTTTTTTATCGTGAGTTTAGTCTGGACAGTTGTGTTCAGATTATAATTTATGTGTTCAGTTTGCATATATGTTTTGTGGATGTTTAGTTTGCATAATTTATGTGTTTAGTCTGTATAGTTTTTCGTGTTTAGTTGGCATAATCTGTTCATGTGTTTAGTTTGTAAGTATAGTGTAAGCTCTCTTGGACTGGCTCCCCAAGTGTAGTAGACCTTCAGCTCACCCTACACTCTCCTGTAGGAGGCCGTTGCCCTTATGGGATTTCAGGCATTTCGTATTTCGTATTAAGGAAAGAGAAACGATATTTGCAAGACTTAGGTTACATTCCATATAAGCTATTGAGTGGCAAACATAAACCTTATCTTCTTCTTCTTCCTTCTAAATTCACGTTACTTTTATTTGGAATTCCTAACAACTGCAAGGTCAAAGATAAACAGCAAGGCTTGGCGAAGGAAACAGACCTTCATAAATAAGTGATAAGGACTGACTGCAGTGCAGAGCCAAGAATACGTTTTCCCTTTTCACTGACAGCACAACGTTTACAGTTCAATACCTTTGCGACTGCCAACATTACCAGGACTTACTGAAACTTTGGTCACTTCTCCAAAATAAATTAATAGCGCGAATATTTCACGCAATTTCCATTATGCCGTATGTTTTCCTGTGCTATAGTACATAGGCATTTAACATTCCATAAGAAACGTGTAAGTATACAAACAAAGAAGAAATAACTTTATCAGTGGGTCATGTTTAGAAAATAACAGGCTTTGACAATTTGTAAAACAGGAAAACATCATTTTTCGCAGATCGTGTTTTTTAATAACCTTACCGATATTGTTGTAAGTTAAACTTATAACCAGGCTTCGAGACTTTGGACCCGATACAATAAGTTTACTGTGCATGCACTATAGATTGTTGACTCGCTGCAGGTAGACAGAGATGTGTTGAGGTAACAACGTTGCTATTTAGAGTACAGTACGGTTGTATGGGGAAACACACATATGTACATTCTGAAAGTAAATATGCATTACACAATGACAATGTCAAAAGAATGTGAAAAGCATTTATTCTCCTGTCTTTTATAAGCATTTGTGTTTAATTATACACAGTGTTAATGGAGGAAATAAACATGTGGCAATTTTAATTTTTTTCATTTATCCTATTGGTCGTCTTAGGAAGTGCAGTTACAGTATCAAATTGAAATGTACCTACTACAAGATACATTCTCAGTGTCTCAAACATAAATCTTTTTCGGTTATCTGCCAAAGTTTGTACTGTAGAAAGCTGCGCTCTACGTCGCATGACGTGATAGGAGCAAAACGAAAAAGCCTGACATCATTGCAGTCTCTAAGAGACAGTCCTTTATTCCCGGGTGACTCTCTGTCCACTAATTTGCTGTTTATGTTACACAATGCTCCATATCAGTTATTTTTACATAAAATTGATTTCCACTTGTTTTACACGTTCAGTAACCAGTGTACTTGGTGTCTCATTAATTTTCTGTCATTTCCTCGATTTGAGGGCTTCCGGCATCTCTTGCCCTGACTTTTCTAACCGTGTAATAGTTTCAGATAGACTACAGTTTGAAATTAGGTTTGTATGAAAACCAAATTATTCGTCAGAACCTTCAAATTCAGAGCGTTTTCCTTTGCGTATTTGTTGTCATTCATTCTATAATATCCCCACCCACTGTGCGCTTTACTACTATACTCAGTACGCCGTTATGCGGATTTACCACTGAACTGCTCTATCGGCTCCGAAGTCTCGAAGCTGCTTATAACACACGTGCGGTAAGTAAATAAATTAAATCAACTTTTATTTATTTACTTAAAAGTAACGAACTATCAGTGTCGCGCACCACTATGTGATATGAGAAAATAACTAAATGCCTTATTATACCTGTACTCTTTCTAAATTTATTTATTGTAAGAAAACAGGAATTAATATATACAAGACGTAAGCGTGAAAACCATTTCTGACGACTTCCTGTTGTTGCTTTGAGCGCCACCGTCTCAATTTTTTCACTTATATCCACACAACTCCAGTGACCTGACAAGACGCCAGAGATCAATATCGAGTGGAGTTCCTGGGTAGCTCGTTTGGCAAAGCGCTGGTACGATCAACTAGAGGTCAAGGGATCGATACCCGGCCCGGAACAATTTTTCTCTTGAAATTATTCAAATCTGCTTCACAGGGAGCTTTACCTGAAAAACAAGACTTACATATACTTTTCTATCTTCAGAACCCTGAAAATGTTTATTCTACGTCAGAAGACGTAACTGGAGTAAATCTGAGAAATATGTTGCAATATTCCTTACTGTATCACCAAGTGAACAACAGGTTTGTGAATATAATAGTGAATTTCGTATATTGCACATCATATTAAACCAATGATTTGCTTCAAGAATACTTCTCATTATTTGCTTTAATGACTATTGGGATTTCTGCGGATTGGTATGTATGTATGTATATTTGAACAACAATAATATCATTCTTCCATATCTCGCGGAGTCTGTCATTTCTATTTCTGGACCGTAGTAGAGTAACTGCTACAGGCAATTGTTTGAACGAATAATGAAACACCAACATCATACATAAGTCGAGTCCACACCTATGGAGTAACGGTTAGCGCGTCTGGCCGCGAAACCAGGTGGCCCGGGTTCGATTCCCCGTCGGGACAAGTTACCTGGTTGAGGTTTTTTCTGGGGTTTTCCCAATATGAGCAAATGCTGGATAACTTCCGGCTTTGGACCCCGGATTCATTTCACCGGCATTATCACCTTCATCTCATTCAGACGCTAAATAACCTAAGATTTTGATAAAGCGTCGTAAAATACCCTACTAAAAATACATAGGCCGAGAAAACAAAAAATTATGTATATTTTGAGTCAAATTTTGAAGCAGAATGTTTCTCTTGATTGTTGTTTCCCCCATGCAAAGAAAAGTATTCCTCATAAATATTTCGTAGCAAAGCGTCCCTGAAATAATATTCCTTCTTTACATTATGTAGGCCTGTGCACATTATATCATTTTCACGTATTATATATCTCCACTTTCTGATAGGCTTGCATGATTACCAGTAAATCTTGAAGTTTTGCATTAAGCTTCATGTGATTGAAAGACTTAAATTATGTCATGTTAAAAACCGCTCACTAAACTGCACAACTCCGCTGCAAACGTTAGCTCGTAATGAAACTGCTTCTCTACTGTTCATATTGCTGTAATGTAGTTACGAAAGTCATCCATCCACAGCTGTGGATATACTGTGAGCTGTTTATGTGAACAGAGTACAGCAGTGGTTGCCAAACACCACGAAATTGTGACGTAATTGAAATGCAACCCGCACACCACAATCGCAGGGAGAGGGGTGAAGTGGGTATCTCCTCAAGTAATGCAGTGAATGACAGTGCAGAGACGAAGTGTGACCAAAAAACAAAAGCGATATAATATTCTTCCACGTATTAACTATACACACCTTCATTCCATGTTAATTTTTTATCTTCTTATTCATTATTTTTGATATTATTAATAAAATAAAATGAATTTATTTTCTTATTTACCATAAAAAGAACGTGTACTTTACATCAGCAGATATTTGAAATTATAAAAACGTACCAGGCTGGTCACGAAGTTGTAAATTACACTACATACTTCAAAAAAAAAAAAAAAAAAGTCGAAGTATTTTACTCCAATTAAGACATAGAAGCCGATACTTTTTATTGTTTATTTACAATCAGGGACAAAAAAACCGGACACTTTAATATTTGCTGGTATTTTGCAAAACATTATCTTCTCATACGATATTATGATAGCCATCTGTTGTTATGGAGACGTGTATACATTGTTGATTGTTTTTTGTTTTATAAACAAGCCATTACAACCAAATAATCCAATTTTGCTTTCGGAGTCTCAGCTATAACAATTTTGTCTCAACCATTTTGTGCTTCATTATCGTTATCATTCGTTATTTCTTTATTTTTACATTTTCTGAGTTTAAGTGGGGTTGTAACATTTGTCTTAAAACAAGATGCGACCTGAAGATGTGGCTCGAGCTGTAGCCCTTTACGATGATGGACGCAGTGTACGTTACATGCAAATGTTATGAATATGGCTAGAAGCACAACCCATGATGCCATAAAACGGTATAGAGAGACCCTAGAATATACCAGAAGACCAGGTTCGGGTCGTCCAAAAGCTACAAATCCAAATGAAGACAGATATATGGTGTTGAGAGTTCTTAGGGAGCGCAACCTGCCAGCTACTAGTGTAGCCCAGCAATTTGTTAACATGCATGGACGCCCAATTTCGGCCAAAACAGTTAGAAGGAGGTTGAAAGCAAGTGGACTGATATCAAGTAGACCTCCAACTGGACCCAGACTTCTCAGGATGCATCGAGTTGAACGACTGCGTTTTGCAAATGATCACAGGGATTGGAGAAATGAACAGTGGAGCTGTGTTCTGTTCACGGATGAGTCCCGTTTCAATCTGTGCTCACCTGATGGACGTGAAAGAGTTTGAAGAAGGAGGGGAGAACGATTTTCACAGTGTTGCATTTCCGAAAATGTGCCGTATGGAGGTGGTGGAGTGATGGTTTGGGCAGGAGTGTGTACGAATGCTCGTACAGAGTTGGTTTTTGTTGAAAATGGAAGACTAACAGCTGATAGGTATATAAATGAATGTTTGGCTGATCATGTTGTGCTATTTGGCCAATTTGTAGGCGATAATTTTGTTTTAATGCATGATAATGCACGGCCGCATATTGCCCATGCGGTCGGAGATTATCTCCAAGAAGTGGGAATCCATGTTCTTCCATGGCCAGCAAGGAGTCCAGACATGAACCCAATTGAACACGTGTGGGACATGCTGGGACGGCGTGTTAAGAATAGACGACCGAGACCAGAATCGTTACAAGAGTTGAGGCGAGCACTTGGCGAAGAATGGGAACTTATTCCTCAAGAAGACATTGCTAACCAAATTGAGAGCATGCCAAGACGTATGGATGCAGTTATTCAAGCCAGAGGGGATAATACTCGTTACTAAAAAGAGTTTTTAATGTTTAAGGCACCATAAAATGAAAAAAACAGTTAGACCAAACGATGCCATAGTTATACGCCCTTTGTAATTTTTTGTAAATTTTCTCAGCAGAGATTTTTTTTTCAAATGTTGTCGTATAAGGTGCTAAATGAAATATTATTTTTTTTAAATGGGTTTTGTTTCATTTTGAAATAATTGGCAACAAAATACAAGCAAATATAGAAGTGTCCGGTTTTTTTTTTTGTCCCTGAGTGTATTAATGAAATATTCAAATTACGCTACATACGTCGAAAAAAACGTCGAAGTATTTTATTCCGATTAAGAATAGAAGCCGATACATTTTATTGTTGGTTTACAAATGAAATATTCAAGTTACAGGTAAGGGCGTGGTAGTCTTCATAACAAGAAGAATAATGACAACGTACATTGTTCTATTACACTTCATTAAAAATTTTACAACAAATTAAGTATCTCATATTTTTGCCATCTGCAAAAAATAAATACTTTTTCTCCCATCCTCCTTAAAATTAAGTTTTTACTTATTATCTGTTTTCGAACAGACATCGAAACATATTGTAATATCCTACACACTTGTAACATTACATGTGTACGTCCGCTGCTGATAAATGTCTTTACTTATAGGGAAGTGATGGCTGTAAGCGGTGGATGGGGGTATGATGCCATGGTTACGCTTGAGTGGAGGCAGGGCATGTGTCGCGACACAGCTTTTGGCGATCACTGGAGTATAGTATACACAGCAGATAACTAGTGAGATGATATACTGTATACTCGTGGTTGCACAAACCCTGAGAACTATATTTTGGTACGAACTTCCTACCTCTGGTTGTGACAGTGCAGCATGCCTTCAAGTCCCCCGACTTGAATGTATGTGACTTCTTCTTATGAGGTTATATGAAATATAAATCGTCATGTACCTCCACTGTCTCAGAATCCCCAAGAGTTAAGATATCGTATCTTCGGTGCATTGAGTCCATTTCAGTAGATACGTCGGGGCGCGTGTGGCATAAGTGGGAATATCGCCTTGATGTCTGCTGTGTAACACGCGGGTATACTCTATTTTTTTTTTTCATGGAGTGCAGTTTCATAGAAAGGACTTTGCCGGCAGATCTTCTACTGCCCCCTACTAATTGGTTGCCATAAATAAATTTCTTCCTTACGGTGACGGAAATCTTGTCTTCTCCTGTCAGTAACCAATCACAACACTTGTTCAGAAGAATTGACAGGCTCCCGTCAAATCCACGTGAAGGCAGAGTTGCTGCATCTTTTCCAAATTCCAAGAATCCCGTCAGTCTCATTTCGAGGGTCACCAGGATTGTGGCAACTGTGCAATGTTGGGACGAGGGGACAGGATGGAATTGTCAGAAGTGTTTGTGTAGGAAGTCATAAATCTGTAAGTGGGTGTTCAAAGGCGCCACCGAACTGCACTCTTTGAAATAAAATAGAGTATACATACTGAGTTGCTCTTCATGATGTCACCATTATCATACACATACGACTACCGACGACACTATACCCGTTTATAAACTCGGAAGTTTCTGTGGACACACTGTATAACGTGTAATGGAGAACATATTTTATATGGTATTTAAAATTATTATTATTATTATTATTATTATTATTATTATTATTATTATTATTATTATTATTATTATTATTATTATTATTTAAACACTAATCATTTTTATCTATTGTGAGCAAATACGTGTCTTGGAAACAGACACTACCAAATGAATTATCAAATCAAGCTGAATTGCACAACTTCACGTGGTGACAAATGGAGTGTTTTGCATTTTGCATTTGCAGGGATCGTTGAAGACGAGGCCAATGAATTGAAGCGAGTAACCAATGTACTCGTACCCAGGCTTTATGCAAGCAATTACATTGAGTGTGCACCTCGTCCTCTCTCCTGTCTGAAACAATGTTATGGAATTGCGCTAATTAACAATTCTCAATAATTACAATTCCTCCCAAATAAGATGCATGTTAGCCAACTTGGTTTCCATGACGAATAATTATAGTTCAAACAATACTTTAAAGATTAGAAAGTTCGTGCTACTGCGACTGGAATTATTTGTGCAGTCGATATTAGTTTACTGCAAATAATTACAGTTGAAATCGTAATCATGATTTACAAAGAAAATGAGCTTTGCTTGAACTGCAGATAAAATTATCTGCATGCAACATCACCAGTCGGCATTTCGTGCCATTTTTGGAGTCTAGTTTTGTTATTTATTTCTTGAACTTTCATTATTATTAGAGAATTCTAGTGGCCTGCCACTTTTGTCAGTTATAAACATATAAATGAACATTGGTTACTATACCGAAGAGAAGTACAGAGACATCATTTTATTTTTACTTCAATTTTTATTGTACCTGAGTTTTTGAATGTACTTCACTCCCACCCCCTCTACTAGTAAACTTCCAACCGTTCTCCACACAGAACCAAGCGTATACAGTTAAAGTCGCCTTACGGTCTTAGTAAACACAAACAGTACTGAGTTAGTGAGTACAGTACGTTCCAGAAATATGTTCGCTTTCAATATTGAATCATATTCTCGCACAGGTACTGTCGTCCGTTTGCCTATGTCGCATCCCGGTTTCCCCCACCCACTTCTGCCCGTCCCTTTGTGGCTGGGCTGTCTTAGCTCTTTTCTGATAACATTAATTTCTGTTAGGAATTGGACGTCTACGTAATATTATACAACTGTTTAAAATAACTTAAATAAAAAGGCCTCATTAAGTAATTAACTGTCACGTGATTTCCTTCCTTTCTACGACCCTCGACAAAACCACTTGAACGGACAATAAATAGGATGTCTGAATAATTTTATCTTTTCGGATCGGGCAGAAGTGAAGATTGAGTTTACAGTACGTAAGGTACTCTTTTATAGAGTAGGTACACAATTATTTCAACATGAGTAGTACGAAAGACAAAACTGGTAATTGGAATTAGGTACAATAGTATATAGTGCGATAATATGCAAAAAGGAACTGAAACCTGTATAGAAATGAATGACCATCATTTTCTAAATATGTGTTTAAACATTCATATTATGATTATTTTTCAATTTAACTTCATTCTCTATATTGTACGCTAATGTGCTGTAGACAGTATAATAGGCGCTGCATAATGAATACGTCCGAACGGACAGCTCAGTTCGAGAGTAAAAACACTTATTGTTAATACTTTACTGTATTTTGATTAAAGAAAAACCCAATAAAATTATCAAACTCAAAATCGCGATATTTCCTACTTTACGTAAATGGATGAACTACTTTTCATCCCTCCTATACCTAGTAAAGTGATTTGTTTGCATCTTACGCCAGTATCATCGAACTCCAGTGGAAGAGGGTATCAAACGGTGTTTCCGGTTCACAACCTTTAAGCCAAAGGTATAGCCAGGTTAATATTAGAAATGTTAGTAAAAATAAAATGATGTCCCTGTAGTTAGGACTTCTTCTGCTGCTGGTGATGAATAAGATTTGACAACGTATCAAAGGTTCGTTCTATCTTCGTCAGTCAATTGAATGAGCAGAACAGCCTATATATACTTCTCGTGGTGGTGGTGGTGGTGGTGGTGGTGGTGGTGGTGGTGGTGGTGGTGGTTGTGGTGGTGGTTTTATGATGATCTGATGATGACATTTCTTTCTAAGATACACTATTTTATCTTACGAATTGGTACCTCATAATAAAGAGCAAAACTTTAAAAATGCAGTTTCGTATCCCTTCTAGGGTACGGATGTTTATACTTGTCAACATAATACCCCCTGTAGTCATAAATGAACTCTGCTTATCGCTTACACCACATCTCGGGATTCCAACTCCATGCCCATTTAGTGTGTATCAGGAAGGAAGAAACAAGAACTTACGGCAAACTGTGCTAGAGTTATGAAGAACCATAAACATACATCGTAAAACTCGCCTGATCTCTCAAAGGTCGAAACCTAATTCCCTTCAGGTAATAGTGGAATAAGTGTGACAACAGAATAAACCAAAGTACTCTGAGAATACCAGTCCACCGTCTTTTCTATGAAATCTGCAGTAGATAACAGAAATAGTCACTCATCTTGGTTACAAATTTTAATTCTTCTTTAGTCAGACTAGCGAACGAAAGAAATTAAAATATCAAATTCAAAATATTTCAGTTAATGCACTAAGCTACGAATTCAGCTGATATCTATTCGATTCTTGGCAGGGAACTTGAGACGTGGATTTCTATTCCCATATCACAAAAACTGAGCCTATACCACTTCTTCTGTATTCGCCTTACGTTGTTTTAAGAGATAAACTTGTACAATAATAGTGGCGTGATGAGACAGTAATTTGTAAGTGCCTAGTACTGGCCTCATTCTTCAAGAATGACAAGGAAACGAACGAAATTATTCCATTCCTAAAATTAAAACAAGGAAAAATAATATTTAAGACCTCCTAATTCCGAAAAAAAAAAAAACATAAAGTGTGATTTGTTGTTATTTTAACACCTTCTCGCAGATTTTATGATTCGTTTAACTATTCTGTACGAACTGCACAGTTATACGGCGTCTAGAACTAGAATGAGTCCAGTCCTTGAGAAAGCCAACCCAAGACAGACCCTATCGTTTGGCTGGTCCACCGCTGTGGATGACGGTTAGCACGTCTGACCGCCAAGCGAGCAAGTCCAGGTTCAAACCCTGATTTGAGAAAGTTATCTGGTTGATGTTTTTACCAAGATTTTCCCTCAATCAATCGAAGCGGAGTTGCTGTGTAACTTTCGGCCTTGGACCTAGGGTTCAACATAATTCCACTTTCCCTCTTTCAACATCTCCGTTTCTTTCCTAAGTTTCGGGCTTGCTCCGATGTAGAGTCGGCTGTGGGCTGCCGCCGGACGTAGATCCCGTGGATATATGGTCATCCTGGTGGAAGCGCTACGCACAGTGGGCTTCCACCGGGCTCATGGGACCGGGGTTGAAGGACCGCAGTGAGGCTTTCACGGAATGGTAAAGGAATCATGTAGGCTGTAGGGGCGCGTAGCGGTATCTTCTGCGCGCAAGAGGCCTTAGGGCATGCACACCATTCCATCCCGGGTAATACAATGGGCCCACCCGAGCGGCCTGCGTGCGAGGACAGTCCCAGTAAGTGCCCTCCACTAAAGGGGGAATAATAGATAATAATAGATCGTTCGGATAAGTTACGTAATAATGGCAAATTACTTGACAATTTGCTGACTTCTGTTATTCTTTTTTTTATTTTATTGGGTTATTTTACGACGCTTTATCAACATCTAGGTTATTTAGCGTCTGAATGAAATTAAGGTGATAATGCCGGTGAAATGAGTCCGGGGTCCAGCACCGAAAGTTACCCAGCATTTGCTCGTATTGGGTTGAGGGAAAACCCCGGAAAAAACTCAACCAGGTAACTTGCCCCGACCGGGATTCGAATCCGGGCCACCTGGTTTCGCGGCCAGACGCGCTGACCGTTACTCCACAGGTGTGGACCTGTTATTCTTACTTGATAAGTAGAGTACAAGTCAATCTAAAGAAACTAGGAGAGTATGTAGGTATATCATAATTTCTGCAACTGTGGTTTATTGTAAAGGAAGTGGCTGTGCTCTAAAGACGATTGATATTTATATTGCTGAAAATAAATAAGAAAATAGACGTCAAGTACAGCTTCTACCAAAAGTTTAAGAACACCATTTCAAAAGTGATATTTCACTCCTGATTTTATACTTACGTGACACCCCCTCATCTTTATACACGAACCAAATGCCTGTGAAAAATGAAGTTTTTATTTAAAACGAGTCTCTCTATCTTTCAAACTGTGGATTATATAACAATTTTTTATGTGAAGAAAACTTATTGACAAATCACATTTTTATACGAAAAAATGAATTACTCCAAAATGAGTGTACTTAGATCAGTGAATTTTGGAACAGAGTTAGATTTTTCCCAAGTTATTCCTCCACATTACAATAATCCGTCACTTCATGTCCATACTCAAATTTTTTCAAGGAATAAATATAACCTTTTCCTTTCCACGCTTGTAACAAACTCCACAACTGTTTACCAAAAATTCAGGGAATAAGCTGATTAATAAGTGTTTACCAACTCCCATTGTTATGAAGTAAATGACAGTGGCGGTTCCTGATCAATTTGCCGCGAATTTAAAACTCAAGAGAATTTTATAAACTGAAAAATGTTTAAATAAAAGAAAGAAAAAACCTGGATCACAAATTTTTAAAATAAAAAATGATAATTGCACAAGAAACATTTCAGGTATATCTAGTTCTGTCTCAAAATTCATTGATCTAACCACTTTCATTCTGGAGTAATTAATTTTTTTCCTACAAAAATGTAATTTTTCAATAAGTTTTCATAACAGAAAAATTGTTATGTAATCCACAGTTTGAAAGATAGAGAGATTGGGTTTAAAGTAAAAACTTCATTTTCCACAGGAATTTGTTCTCTGCATAAAGATGAGGGGGTTTCACGTAAGTACAAAGTCAGGAGTGAAACATCACTTTTGAAGGGGTGTCCTTAAACTTTTGGTAGAAGCTGTATATTAACGTGTTTTGTTCCAAGTACCGTCCTAACGATAAGTTAAATTCAAAGTACTCAATGCTCTCACACTCTGCAGAGGCAATACTGCTTGTACGCACCTGCATTTGTGATACATTCACAAGAACGCCGCACGAATCCCAGGCCAGGAATATTGACTCTACTATGTAGAACGTTTTGAAACTGTTCGCCTCGTGTCCGAACAAGGAGAGCGATATCTCGAATAGGAATTCAAATGCTAACTTCATTCCTGCTACATAATATTACAAGGAGCCATGCCTTCTCCCGCCGAGGAGTGATCTGGAAACATATCTAGAGTTTCTTTAATCCATTACGCAAATACACTTCGGCGCATCCTGGCCATCTTGTATGCATGAGAACTAACAATGGCCGCTAGTTCCGATCGCACCGCCTCTCTCAGTTCCAATGTGCTAGGTTATGTAAATCTCCAGGCGTCGTGCACGCCCAGCACCAGGCTTCCAACACCTGCTCCATGCAATTTCCCTCAGACGTAGTGTTGCCTTTATACAGTCGATAAAGTAATCTATTATTCTAGTCTACATAGTTTTCAGACCCCCACAAACAGCCATGCATATTAAAACGCACAAGGAAATACTGAAAAAAAAAAAACTCAAAATGATAACCACCATCTATACTAATAATAAATCTGTAAGCGAAATTTTTCTGGTAATTTTCGCTTTTCCAAAAATAATTGGTGTTAACATGTATAATTAATCATCCTGATCGCTTTTTTGACATTTTTGTTTGTATGTCTGTCTGTCTGTCTGGATGTTTGTTACCTTTTCACGCGATAATGGCTGAACGGATTTCGATGAAAATTGGAATATAAATTTAGTTCGTTGTAACTTAGATTTTAGACTATATGGCATTCAAAATACTTTATTTGAAAGGGAGGTTATAAGGGGGCCTGAATTAAATAAACTGAAATATCTCGCTTATTATTGATTTTTGTGAAAAATGTTACACAACAAAAGTTTCTTTAAAAATGATTTCCGATAAGTTTTATTCCAGGCAAAATTTTGATAGGACTGATATTTAAGGATATACAAGAGTCTTAAAATAACAATACAATACATTTCCACCGCCGCCTCAGATTATTTAGCGTCGTTGTTCCGTAACTCCTATGTGCAAAATATACAATTTTTCTATAGGAAGAAAAACAGACTTATTCATTCTATGGCAGTGGTACATAGGAGATCGTGAATTCTTACATTTTCGAAAGAAATAAATATAATTACATACAGTAGATTGTATTATTTGCTGTATCACTATTTAAGTTATTTAATAGAGCAAACATCTGAAAATCGATGTCACATAGGAGTTATTGCAGAAACGACAACGATGGCTATAATGAAATAGAAAAGAAAATGACTCCGTCTATTTGAGGCGGCCTTGACGTTTATCAATATTAATATATAAGGAATTATCATTGCATTAAATGAGTGGTCTTTGGACCAAAATGGTCGCATTTTAATTATTTAAATACAGTTTAAATTGAGTGACATATTAAACGATTTATGCATCTATCAAACACGAATGTTCCCTGGATCAGATGTCCTATTATAATTATGTAATATTTATTTCTAACAAGTGCAGCGGAGCGCACGGGTACGGCTAGTTCTAAAATAAAAACAAAAACGAAAACGTTAATCATCACAGTTAAACATCATACCATTATACAATTTTTTCCCTACGTAAGTACACCATATCTAAATTAAATTTATGGTTTATTTAACGACTCTCGCAACTGCCGAGGTTCTATCAGCGTCGCCGGTGTGCCGGGATTTTATCCCGCAGGAGTTCTTTTACATGCCAGAAAATCTACTGACGTAAGCCTGTCGCATTTAAGCACTCTTAAATGTCATCGATCTGGGCCGGGATCGAACCCGCAACCTCGAGCACAGAAAGCCAGCGCTATACCGACTACGCTACCCAGGCCGACACACCATATCTATGTACCTATGTATGTTATAGCTAATATGGTACCTATGTTATATATGCACGTATGGTATGTGTAGTACTTAGCCTATATGATAGGTATTTTATGTATGGTATATATATGTTATTATATAATTATGTAGTAGGCTATGTATGTTACATACGGCATATAAATATTATGTGCGGTATGCATATCATGTATGATATGTTTTAATTAGTTGTTTTACGACGTTTTATCAAGTGCTTTTCTTTTATTGGGTTATTTTACGAAGCTGTACTAACATCTAGGTTATTTAGCGTCTGAATGATATGAAAGTGATAATGAAGGTGAAATGAGTCCGGGGCCCAGTACCGAAAGTTACCCAGTATTTGCTCGTATTGGGTTGAGGGAAAACCTCGGAAAAAACCCCAACCAGGTAATTTGTCCCAACCAGGATTTGAATCCGGGCACGCAGGGTCGCTCGTTTCACGGTCAGGCTTGTTAACCGTTACTCCACAGCGGTCGATGGTATGATGTTACGTGTGGTATGTACGTATGTTATGTATGTACGTAAGGTATAATACATATAATTAAGCTACTATATAATTATTGTATGTTATGGTGGTATGTGCGTATGGTAATATTATGCTACTATAATTGTATTTGTTATGTGTGGTATGCATGTAACACATGAAGAGTTCGCGGTAAAAACGATGACTGTCACAGTTTTGTTAAGGTTGATGTCATTATCTAATTCAATGGATCACTGCGAAATTTAATGTTGTTCTTATGAAAAATGGTAAAAAGGAGAATTATCACCACGAATACAGTAATCCTTTCCTTTATTTTCTATAGAAACAGCACTACATCTTGCAGTTATAGACTTAATTATATCATTATCTAATCCTTAACAGAAATGTGACATTCATAGTTTTTCCCGCGAACTCTTCAGATGTTATGTATGTTCTAAATAAATTACACAATTGAAATGTAAAAAATCTCACATTACATACAAAATAACTTAAATATTTACATTTACGATATCTTATTGCTATCGTTAGCTACACACATTGATTAACGTAAACATTCAATATCATTTTTCATTTTCGAGATATATTTTGATTTTAACCCCCTACCAAAGTACTACCGGACAAACAGAGCTTTTCTATCCCATAGGGATTTTGGATTTGACAGCATAGCTATCCTCGCCGATGCTTAGGTTTCTTTTGTATGTAAAATACACACCTTCTCCCCTCGAAAGAGGCAGATTAATGTAGAAATTGCAGCAGACATAGCTGTGTGCTTTGTCCTCGTGATTTTCACTCCAGCATTACCTTCAACCGTTCGCTCATCACCTACATCATCCACGATCAATACAAGTGCGCGCCATTAAGCAATCAATCAATGGGCCACAGCGCTTCACGCGAAAATAGCAACATACACAACAGGCCTGCAGAGAAAGTTGTAGCTGCTGCATTCCAGAGAACAGTTAACTGCCCAAATGTAATCCCATGGAAGTAATGAAACATCATTAATCATTGCAGTTTCAAACAGTACATCCTAAATGACATTCTGTAAGGTATGTCATCGTCAAACCTTCAGTGATTACACTTTTTACACTTGCCTTATTACTTTAGTGAGGACCATCATTGACACTCACAAACAGCACGACTCTACCATCATTCATTTATAGTTTCTTGCCCAATGGCAGGCTTTTCACTGCAAACCCAGCGTTCTCCATTCTTCTCTATTTTTCGCCCCCCTCTCAGTTTTCGCATACGATCCATATATCTTATTGTTTTCTATCATCTGATATAATACTGCGTGTTCAGTTCAAAATGTGTCATGGCTTGCTGTATGTCGTCATGTGGCTAGTCGTTGAGCCTAGAGAACTCAATCTTCCTACACTTCCACAGAGGTATATTACCTATATGCAAGAGAACTTGTCTAACAAGTACGGCGTTCATTCTGAAGAGTACAGTACTTACCGATACGTACGGTAACGCCGGTAGTGGCAGGAATGTGAACTGTTTGGAAACACGTACTGAGGTGAGTTTTTTCTTACTGTCGGGATATGTGGAGAGGGTTAAGACGATTACTTACGTATTTGTTGACATTAACTTCGACAGTCAACATGGACACGGAGCATTTGATTTGTATTGTGGAATGTTGCCGTACGCAACCGATGATAACAAATACCCTGCGTACGACTTGCCCGAGCAAAACACAGTTCGAAAGAGGTTATGGTAGCACAGACTTTACAGACCGCCATCTGTTGCTACGACGTTCAAGTTATACCGTACACGTTCTCAAGTTCAGATTGAACACCTTGATTAATAGGCAACTTCTCTGACATAAAAGCTGAAACTCGTTTCAAATCGCTGACTCACAACAGTGACGTCGCGACACACTTTGAAATGAACACCCAGTATTCTTCTGCCGCGAACTTTACTTCCGTTCACCATTCCTTCTAGTGCATTCTTAAGAAGGAAGTTCCTTCTTAACGAGATCATTTTTGTAATTATTCTTCAAATTTTCTTCAAATGTGTATAAGATTTTCTATTCATATAGCGTTGTTATCAGAAGAAGAGACGACACTAAGGGATATGCTACAGGAGCTAAATGACAGTTGTGAGCAATATGGGATGAAGATAAATGCAAACAAGGTGGAAACCATGGCTATCGGAAGAAAAATGAAGACGGTAAACGTGACAGTAGTAAATGAGACAGTAGAACAAGTGGACAGCTTCAAATAATTGGGTTGTACTATAAGTAGTAATATGAGCTGCAGTCAGAAAGTCAAAAGGAGGATAGCAATGGCAAAGGAAGTTCTTAATAGAAAAACGACCATCTTCTGCGGACCTATGGAAAAAGAGAGACTAGTGAAGTGCTTTATGTGGAATATGACACTGTATGGTGCAGAAACATGGACATTACGACGAAGTGAAAAGAAGCGACTAGAAGCATTTGAAATGTGAATATGGAGAAGGATGGAGCGTGTAAAATGGACGGACACACTAAGAAACGAAGCTGTGTTGGAAAGACTGGGTGAAGAGAGAATGGCGCTAAAACTGATCAGGAAGAGAAACAGGAATCGGTTGGATCATGGCTGAGAAATAACTGCCTACTAAAGGACGCAATGGACGAAATGGTGAACGGGAGAAAAGTTCGGGGCAGAAGAAGATATCAGATAATAGACGACATTTACTGCATATAGATATGGATCATATGCGGATACAAAGAGGAAGGCGGAAAATAGGAAAGATTGAAGAATGCTGAGTTTGCAGTGAAATACTTGCCATTTGGCAGAACGCTATGTAGGCTACGTATGTTTCTTTCAATTTTAAATCATCTTATACGTAATTTTCCAAACATTTTTAGGTCATCAAAACCCGGGCCCTGGTGGTAAATTTACATATTCCTGTCGGAATCGAAATTGGATTTGTAGGTAAAGGATATTCCAATACGAGGTCCTACGTTTAACACATAACAGCTGTCGTGTTTATGAAGCTATAACAGTAATATTTATTCCATGGTTACAGTTGTTGTTGGCAAATAATATGGAACGTTACGCCATTCCACAACGCGTAGAATTTATTAAAATGTAGCCTATTATTAAAGAAAAAAGTTATCCGTTCGCCAAGCATTCCGTGCATTACGTGAACTGTACGGTGTATGTAAGATACAGCGCTATGATAAGGGATTATTTTTGGCTTCAATTAGAAAGTATGATCTCAGAAACGTCTCGTTTCAGCAAGATGGCACCACGTGTCATACTGCTCACGAAACAGTCGACGTTTTGAGGGAGAAGTTCAGAGGCTTATCATTTCGCGTGGTGCTGGTGTTAACTGCCCCCGAAATCATTCGATTTAACGTCGATGGATTACTTCTTATGGGGTTATGTTAACAAGCCAGAAAAAGTTAATGACCTAAAGAACAATATCATGTGTTATTCGTGAAATTAAGCCTGGTTTATGTTTGTCTGTTATTGAAAACTGAAACGAAGCCGCGGCGGTCATTTAACTGACGTTCTCGTTCATACGTAACACCTAGGGGTCGGAAGTTGATGACCTAAAAGTCACAGAAAAATTACCTACGAAATGATCTTAAATTTACGAAAATATGACATCAAATAAAAATATGGCCATGATTTTAATAGTAAAATACAAACAAAATAGTATAGCCTACTTCCATCTGTGGAAAATACATTGATCCCATTCTCATTCACTAACTGTGGCAATTGTTTACTTTCGGCATCTTTACGCTTCACTTGTGTGATACAATATGCTGACCGCGGGCACTGCAGCTGCAGTATTTGTTCTGTTGCATTGAATGGGAGGAAGCACGTAACACATGTGATCAGGAGTCAAGGCTGATATGGAAAATTCTTTTAAGACGCAATACGTAAGCAATCTGCAGTAGGTTCTCGAATATAGAATACAACTACTTACTTACTTGCTGGCTTTTAAGGAACCCGGAGGTTCATTGCCGCCCTCACATAAGCCCGCCATCGGTCCCTATCCTGAGTAAGATTAATCCGGTCTCTACCATCATATCCCACCTCCCTCAAATCCATTTTAATATTATCTTCCCATCTACGTCTCGGCCTCTCGAAAGGTCTTTTTCCCTCCGGCCTCCCAACTAACATTCTATATGCATTTCTGGATTCGCCCATACATGCTACATGCCCTGCCCATCTCAAACGTCTGGATTTAATGTTCCTAATTATGTCAGGTGAAGAATACAATGCGTGCAGCTCTGCGTTGTGTAACTTTCTCCATTATCCTGTAACCTCATCCCTCTTAGCCCCAAATATTTTCCTAAGAACCTTATTCTCAAACACCCTTAATCTCTGTTCCTCTCTCAAAGTGAGAGTCCAAGTTTCAGAGCCATACAGAGAATATACCTACACCGTAAAAAAAAAGTCCGTTCATAAGGAGAAAAGGGCAAAAATGAAACAAATAGTAGAACATTTCCTAAAAAATGACCAATAGATAATAAAATATCAAAAAATGCAAAATAAAAGTAGGTTATACAAGTTTGTATTAGTTCCTGTTGAAGTGAAACGAGTTTGTATTGCATCCTGCATTGTCTGTGATGTCACAGGAAAAGATATTTCATCAACTTCCGAACTCTAGTAATAGCATTAAGTGTGCTTCAAAATAAATAAATAAATCAATAAAAATAAATAAATATATATAAGTAAATAAATAAGTAAGTAAATAAGTAAGTAACTAATTAAGTAAATAAATAAGTAAATAAATAAATAAATAAATCTCCTTCGTTTATACAATTTATTTCATTTTAAAAGCATGACACTCTTATTGGAAGACACTTTAGATACGCTTCCATTTCAAATGTCTTTATCCAAAGTTTGTGAATGTCACTTTCCATTTTCAACCCTTTGGAGATGGCGAACCAAGACTAGACGTAACAAATAGTGCAACTACGTGGTTAAGGCAACATGGTGCAAGGTCGCCGCTTACGATAACACAGCACAAACGTAAAACAAAAAATAAGCTCCCAATATTCAGTTTATAGCAGAAATTTGAATTGGAGCCAGGAACGCTACATCCTGTGCCACAGCGGAAGATCTAAAATGCTGAGAACAGCAGTCTGTGCCATTCAAATGAAGACGGTCTGGATGTGTGTCAGGTCAAGACGTTCGAGGTCAGACTCGGCAATTTATTTTTGTTTTCTTTACGGTGTCAGTGCTCTTCGGGCTGCGAGGCGGGGGGAGGCGCAGGAGGTCCTTCTGTTGAAGATCAATATTAATTCCAATATCTAGGTCGGGGTTGTGGTGTGTTGGTGGTTGATGCGGGTTGCTGCAGGCTGTGGGTGCACCAGCCCCTTCCCTCGCCGATCTGCATCGTTATTTTCTTGTCTGGTTCACCCCATGAACACAGACCGGGACCATAAACTCAATTTAATGTGCAGATCTAGTCATTTGTGGACAGAACACAAGAGAGATCAGTCCACTCTTTCTAAGGTTGAAGCTCATGTATGGGATCTTCAAGTAAGAAGGTATTCAGTTCAGAAATAAGTACAGGAATCAGAACTAGTGGTATGACAGTTTGGTAAAAAGTTAAACTATAGTATTGCAACAAATCACAGGTTCGAAAAGCATGAGACTGAACCATAAGAAGTCAATTCAGATAAACAATGAGACTATTGGGTATTACTTACTTACTTATGGCTTTTAAGGAACCCGGAGGTTCATTGCCGCCCTCATATAAGCCCGCCATTGCTCCCTATCCTGTGCAAGATTAATCCAGTCTCTATCATCATATCCCACCTCCCTCAAATCCATTTGAATATTGTCCTCCCATGTACGTCTCGGCCTCCCCAAAGGTATTTTTCCTTCCGGCCTCCCAACTAACACTCTATATGCATTTCTGGATTCGTCTATACGTGCTACATGCCCTGTCCATGTCAAACGTCTGAATTTAATGTTCCTAATTATGTCAGGTGAAGAATACAATGCGTGCAGTTCTGCGTTGTGTAAGTTCCTCCATATAGAGAAATACCAACTGGAAGAATTGGAGGTGATAGGTTTGATGAGTGGGCGTGAGAAATAATAATAATAATAATAATAATAATAATAATAATAATAACAATAATAATAATAAAATTCTCGGCTTCGTATTAGCTATATTCATAACTAGTGAGGTCCTTGCTTCTTCCAGTTTCTTCAGTTGTTTTATTGATAGAAGACGAAGCTAGTCTACTAGATAATTTTATTTATTTATTTATTTATTTATTTATTTATTTATTTATTTATTTATTTATTTATTTATTTATTTATTTATTTATTTATTTGTTTATTTATTTATTTATTTATTTATTTATTCATTTATTATTATTATTATTATTATTATTATTATTATTTATTTTGCTAATAATTGTAACATAAAATATAATATATACAGAAAACCTTTAGCTCGCCCTTGAAAGAGTAGAACTTAGTTTTCATTTTAACACATGAAAGTGATTATTATTTTCTCTGAATTACTTTATTGGACAGCCATTAGTAGGTATAGGTCTGCGATAACAGAAATAGGAAATATAAATAATTCATGCAGGAAAGTAAAGTCTATCCCTCTAGCAAACACGATATCAATGTAAGGGTAAGATCAGTTGCTAAGCAAGCGACGTCAGAATAGAGTCATGTAATATCGCATTGCCGTTGCTAAACAAGTGACGTCAGATGTTGATATTTTCGTAAAGGTTTATTCATTTTACATTCGAGCATAAACGTTTCTAGTTAAAAGAATAAGCGATATAAAGGCAATAGACATGTTGAATTCAGTTCTAAGAAGGAAAAACATTTTAAATAAGACAAAATCTTTTATCTACTAGGCATTGGTTAGAAGTATTTTAGTCTAAGGCGCTGAAACTTGGATACTTTACATATTGAAGCAATGAATTATGTGCAACAGAGATGAATTTGTAGAGAAGAGACGCTAGGAGACTGCGGAAATAAAAGTTAAGGGACACTGTCGAGAAATGATGAAGTTTAAAAAGACAATTTTGGATGACATTGAAATAAAATAACTTTGCTGGTATGGGCACATAAAAAGAAAACATACGGATACAATCCCGAGGAAATATAAGAGAATGGGAAGCAGATGGACTGAGTAGGAGAGGAAGGCTGAAAGAGAAGTAGATGCATGCATGGAGTCCAGCAGCATATGCAGGAGTATGGTGTAAACTGTAAATTGAAGACGATGCTTATAATAAAAATATATGGAGATATAATATTAATAGTTTCGTATGAAGAAAATTGTATTGTAGAGAATTTCTAAATAAAAATAGCATTATTATTGTTGTTGTAAGCGTTATCATCAATCCTGGCATTGTATTATACTGTGGACATGCTTTAAAACAGCAGCACTGCTGCCATTCCTCAGTCTGGGAACTGGGAGTTAATGTGAAATTGTTGGGTTATGTCACGCACAGATCTGGCTCACGAAAAGGGAAAATTGTCTTCATATCTTATGTGTCTAGCCGTGATTCCAGTAGCAAAACAAATTGCTTTTGAATTGAGAAGAAATATTATTACAGCACAATTATTTATTACTGGATGTATTGTATTCATGTCTCAGCAATTCTGTTCTGAATTAATTGTCATGATGCATGAATAACATGAAAGGCTTTAGACACGTTCATGCTGAAATTGGAATGGCCTAGAAACTTTGCGTGTAGCTTTCAAGCAGGGTCCTGCAGGGTCTTTTATTTTGCCTTAAATTTCTCAGTTTACATCCCTCCTAAAGTAAGCTATGTTATAAAATCCGTCGCCCTCGACCGGGTCCGAGCCCACGAACCTCGGACCTAATGATCAGAATTGGGGCCGCAACACCACAGATAATGACAGTTATTGAACAGAAATGATAAAGTAAAGCATCCAATGTATCTATTTTTAATTAAATTAGAATTTTCCTTCATTTTATTATAAAAGCTACGTCAGCGCATTGGTATCGCCATTCAGCGCGGTAATGCTACAAGTATTCTGGCGTCCTTCCCCGAGTCCTCTTATTTAGATGAGATTTTCTTCCTTTAATTATTCAATTTATTTGTATCTTATTATAGTAGGCCTATACATATCAATGTAAATACAATTTCACTAGAATAATAAATTTGGTAGTTATTTTGTATAAAAACTAATTTTATACTTTTTTACATAGACTCGTAAATTTAACTGATTTGTCACTTCATTGTAACAAAAATGTTTGATTTTTAGATACAAATTATTTTTATGAAATTTTAGTAATATTGAAATAAACTTGCCTACAGTTTAACCATACTTCTCAAAACTGACAGCTTAAGGTAATATATAACTAATTTCACTTTTCTCAGAAAACATCACACAATGCAAAATATATTTGTACATTGGTTTCAAGCTGAAATATGCCTTAATTCACGTTGAGGTATTCAGCTTGCTCATAGGTGCTCGAGGTACTATACCAGCTTTTTTCGAAGAATTTCGACGGAAATTTATTCTGCCAACATCTTTGAGGGATGACATTGTGATAATTGTGTTAAAAAATCCTGGCAAATCCTAATTAATCACATGGTGCCACATTAATAGCAATTGTAATGTTTCACGCCCTTTTCTTTGTTTCCCTTTTTTAAAATTCAATATCTATGTTTACATATGTATAATAATTATTTTGAGGATATACTGAGTCCGTAAGGGCTACCCTCAATGGGGGGCAGAAATGCCAGACACCATCATGTTCGATCCTTAATTGCAAATGCTTTAAGAAAAAAGTCTTGGAGAGTAGAAGAGGAAGTTTTTTGCCTTGCTACTAATGGCTCCTCTAGACATATTGACATCATAGCGTATTCCCAGGCTACCAAGAAAGGATATATAATTGATCCTACTATAAGGATTGAAACGGGGAGTAGCCAGCCGGATAATGTCAATAAAGAAAAGATCGACATTTATCTGTCAACGGTTGATTACTTTAAAGCAAAATACCAGCTTGAAGACATTGAGGTGATTGGTATTCTTATTGGAACTCGTGGTGTGATTCCCAAGTTCTTTGAAAGCTTCAGGAAGACTTTTGAACTACCACAGACACTTGCTGCTGACATCATAATTTCAGTTTTGAAAAGCTCTTGCCAAATTCTGAGTCATCATATTCACTCTGTTTAATTTTTTTTCCTTCACTTTATAATTCATATATGTTTATTTTAATTTTCTTCTACAAAATTTATATAAACATTTAATAGGGTAAACTAGGGTCTGTTGGACAGTCGGGCATGTTGGACACTCTGTACTTTAACGTGTTACCTCGCCACTTGTGGGCACCAGATTCTGCTAGAAGTCAATGACAGAAGTAGCCACGAGTGGGGCTACTTCCGTCATTAACTTCTAGCAGAATGTGATGCCCACAAGTGGCGAGGTAACACGTTAAAGTACAGAGTGTCCAACATGCCCGACTGTCCAACAGACCCTAGTTTACCCTATTGTAAAATTCATGTAGGAGAGTATACTGAGCCCTTCTGGGCTATCTCCAATGGGAGGCAGTTATTATCTTATCTTATCTATTTTTATAAAAGCTTCATATTTTTTTATTGGAAAAGCTTCATTTCTCACACTAGTTTATTAAACCGTGTCGGACTGTAAAGAAAACAACTATCGCAATGTCATTTTATTTTTTTATAGGTGCTCGAGGGACTATACCAGCTTTTTTCGAAGAATTTCGACGGCAGTTTGCTCTGCCAACATCTCTGAGGGATGACATTGTGATAATTGTGTTAAAAAATCCTGGCAAATCCTAATTAATCACATGGTGCCACATTAATTGCAATTGTAATTTTTCACGCCCTTTTCTTTGTTTCCCTTCTTTAAAATTTAATATCTATGTTTACATATGTATAATAATTTTTTGAGGATATACTGAGTCCGTAAGGGCTACCCTCAATGGGGGGCAGTTTAATATTATTATTATTATTATTATTATTATTATTATTATTATTATTATTATTATTATTATTATTATTATAGGCTTGGTACTGTGAAATTTAATTTTCCTACCAATTTCTTTCTATTGTTCTATTAAAATTATAGCATATACCTATTAACCTGTTGTATCCTATAGGATACATTGTCAATTTAAGGTTAACTAATGCCACCAGATTATCATTTGACATTTCTGGTCTCTCCTGACAATGGCTTACTTGTAATCCACTTCTGAGGTTGGGGCGCGTGGAAGACGGAGTTACGCTGCCCGATGATATTATAATGATAAGGTGATTATGAAGTGCCAGGAGAGGTCTTAAACCTAAGCCCAACCTAATTTCCAACGGATACATGAATATTCCCCTTTAAGGAAACATTTCTGTGTTCTAACCGGAAATCGAACTCGGGACCTCATGAACTATAGTCAGAAGCTCTGACCACTAGTCCATGAGGCTGGTCAAAGCTTCATATCTGTTTTGATTTTGAATTCAAATTTCCCTATAGAATGTTGCGAGCCATAATATTTTTGTGTGCAACGGTTACACACGTCATGTTCTTTTTTTATATCGAATTCAGATTTCCTTATACAATATTGCGAGCAATAATATTTGTGTGCGCAACGGATACACACGTCATGTTTTTTATTTCGAATTCAAATTTCGTTATACAGTGTTGCGAGCAATAGTATTTGTTTTGCGCAACGGTTACACACGTCATGTTTTTTATTTCGAATTCAAATTTCCTTATACAATGCTGCGAACAATAATATTTTTGTGCGCAACGGATACACACGTCATGTTTTTTATTTCGAATTCAAATTTCGTTATACAGTGTTGCGAGCAATAGTATTTTTTTTGCGCAACGGTTACACACGTCATGTTTTTTATTTCGAATTCAAATTTCCTTATACAATGTTGCGAACAATAATATTTTTGTGCGCAACGGATACACACGTCATGTTTTTTATTTTGAATTCAAATTTCCTTATACAATGTTGCGACCAATAGTATTTTTTGTGTGCAACGGTTACACACGTCATGTTTTTTATTTCGAATTCAAATTTCCTTATACAATGTTGCGAACAATAATATTTTTGTGCGCAACGGATACACACGTCATGTTTTTTTATTTTGAATTCAAATTTCCTTATACAATGTTGCGACCAATAGTATTTTTTGTGTGCAACGGTTACACACGTCATGTTTTTTTATTTCGAATTCAAATTTCGTTATACAATGTTGCGAGCAATAGTATTTTTTTTTTTTGCGCAACGGTTACACACGTCATGTTTTTTATTTCGAATTCAAATTTCCTTATACAATGTTGCGAGCAACAGTAATATTTTTGTGCGCAACGGATACACACGTCATGTTTTTTTATTTTGAATTCAAATTTTCTTATACAATGTTGCGAGCAATAGTATTTTTTTTTTTGCGCAACGGTTACACACGTCATGTTTTTTATTTCGAATTCAAATTTCCTTATACAATGTTGCGAGCAACAATAATATTTTTGTGCGCAACGGATACACACGTCATGTTTTTTATTTTGAATTCAAATTTTCTTATACAATGTTGCGAGCAATAGTATTTTTTTTTTTTTTTGCGCAACGGTTACACACGTCATGTTTTGATTTTGAATTCAAATTTCTCTATACAATATTGCGAGCAATAGTATGCGCATATATGCAGGAAATGAAGCTGTGGTGGAAAGAGTAGGTGAATAAAGAATGATACTGAAACTGATCAGGAAAAGGAATTGGTTGGGTCACTGGTTGAGAAGAAACTGCCTACTGAAGGATTCACAGAAAGGAATGGTGAACGAGAGAAGAGTTCGGGGCAGAAGAAGATATCAGATGATAGACAACATTAAGATATATGGAACATGCACGGAGACAAAGAGGAAGATAGAAAATAGGAAAGATTGCAGAAAGTTGGGTTTGCAGTGAAAGACCTGCCCTTAGGCAGAATACTATGAATGAATTAATACTTATCTGCATTTAAAAAAGAGGAAAAAAGGAGGTTTGATATGTGAGTAAATACGGAAACCACCATACCATAAAAACATGATGCCTGCATCACTCTCCTAAGGGCTTTATTGTCAAGAAATCAGCATTAGTTAACAACAGCAATATTTTGGTTTTTCTTGTGAAGATATTTTACAGTATTACGTAAACTTGTCTCATTAAGTAGCAGTAGTGAGAAACTTTCCTTTGTTCGAAATGTGTAATAAATCTAAATTTTTGGAAGTAAACTTCGTGATAACAGTTTACTGCTAGTACAAATGTGACATGATATTACACACGACGTAGGCTGTCTCAGTGCATTAGCCGGAATATGACATCAAGTTCCCCGAACTTCCAGTCCCATTCCCAGTGCTGGGTGCTCGTTATTGACCAATAGTCCGCCATACGCCGCGCCGTTCATTAATGGTTCACGCCCATGCCGTGGCCTCGAGTGAACAACAAACTCCCGTAATATGTGCGGCTTAATTAGTCCTAGCAACGCATTTTCCACGCCACTTGCTTCCACCAAACCAATGTTATGGTGTGATTACTATAGTAATTGCGACTCAGCGTTTTCTGACCTGTTCGTGTATCGATTGTGAGACCATTTTGTTTATCTCCACATTCTACTTGTAACATCTATGTCGCTAATGTAAATAATATTAGCTCAATTCACAGTTCTAGTCTGTTATTATTTAAAGAGTTTCGAGGTTTGGCGTTACTTTCTGCTACAAAAAATTATACTAATAATTTACTGTTGCTGAACAGTACTACTATTATAAGTAGTGAGTAGTAGTAGTAGTAGTAGTACTAGTAGCCGTAGTAGTAACAGTAGCAGCTATAGTAGTAGTAGTAGCTGCTAGCATCATTAGTAGTAGTAGCAGTAGCAGTAGTAACAGTAGCAGTAATTTTAGTGATAGCACTATTAGTAGTAGTAGCAGTAATTGTAGTAGCAACAGCAGTAATAGTAGCAATAGTAAGAGCTAGTATCATTAGTAGTAGTAGTAGTAGTAGTAGCAGTAGTAGCACTATTAGTAGTAGCAGCAGTAGTAACAGTAGTAGCAGCTAGCATCATTACTAGTAGCAATAGCAGGGGTAGCAGTAATAGTAGTAGTAGCAGCAGAAGCAATAATAACAGTTGCAGTAATTTTAGTAGTAACACTATTACTAGTAGCAATAGCAGCAGTAGTAGCAGTGATTGTAATAGTAGCACTATTAGTAGTAGTAACAGCAGCAGTAGTAGTAGTAGCAATAGTAGGAACTAGCATCATTAGTAGTAGCAGTAGTGGTAGCAGCAGAAGTAGCAGCAGCAGCTAGCATCATTTGTAGCAGTAGTAGCAGCAGCAGCGGTAGCAGGAGTAGCAGTAGTAACAGTAACAGTAATTTTAGTAGTAGCACTATTAGTAGTAGTAACAACAGTAGTAGTAGTAGCAATAGTAGGAACTAGCATAATTAGTAGTAGCAGTAGTGGTAGCAGCAGAAGTAGCAGCAGTAGCAGCTAGCATCATTTATAGCTGTAGTAGCAGCAGCAGCGGTAGCAGGAGTAGCAGTAGTAACAGTAACAGTAATTTTAATAGTAGCACTATTAGTAGTAGTAACAGCAGTAGTAGTAGCAATAGTAGAAACTAGCATCATTACTAGTAGCTGTAGTAGGAGTAGTAGTAGCAGCAGAAGTAGCAGTAGTAGCAACTAGCATCATTTGTAGCAGTACTAGCAGCAGCGGTAGCAGGAGTAGCAGTAGTAACAATAACAGTAATTGTAGTAGTGCACTATTAGTAGTAGTAATAGCAGTAGTAGTAGCAATAGAAGGAACTAGCATCATTAGTAGTAGCTGTAGTAGCAGTAGTAGCAGCAGAATTAGGAGCTAGCATCATTTGTAGCAGCAGTAGCAGCAGCGGTAGCAGGAGTAGCAGTAGTAACAGTAACAGTAATTGTAGTAGTAGCAGCAGTTACCATAATTATGTAGTTATAGAGTAGTAGCAGCATTAGCTGTAGTAGAAGCAGTAGCAGTGGCAGTAATTGTATTATTTTACTCAAAACGGTTTGAACTATAATATCATAAGGTTATGACCTTTTTTTCGTGAATCACCCTGTGTAACGAAGGCGTATTTTCATCTACATTTCAAAACCCACAATTTGCTGAGGATTACATTGGAATAATACGATTCCATGTTGCTACTTCCCTTGCGATTCCACCATTTGTGAAAATCCTATTATTGACACATATTTTTCGTAAGGGTGAAATCGGAACATACGAATGGGCTTGACTGTTGACGGTTGAAAAAGATGATAATGGCGGTAATATAATACTTAAGCCCATTAAGGGGATGCGCTACTGAATTTTCTAATTTCTACATTTTAAGAGATAATGTATTGAAATTTTAACAGCATATTATGATCATGATTATGAATTAACCAGAAAAATTTCAATGATCTAAGTCAAGAAATAACTCTTTTAAAAATAAAATTTGAAAATAACAGTTTATTTTTGGAAACCGTTTTTTGGAATCTAAAACAAGAGTTTTCTGTGTTTTTATAGTGCATATTACAGCTGAAACACAGGTTGTGGTAATGGAGCATTGGAATTTAGCATATGAAGAGTAAAATAAAAAAAAAAAACATAACATTTCTTCAAAAACTGTCATTTTTCAGTAGCGCATTCCCTTAAGGGTGAATTGAAAAAATTTAAAGACGGTAATTTAGTTTAAAGATTTCTTTGCTTAGGCCTACATAAAGTTATACTTGCATCCTACATCTTTTCCAGTACAATGATAAAATATTTTTTATAGAACACTGATGAAAGAAAATGATTTTATTATAAGTTATTTATGTTGTCGAAACCCCTGTTAAACTGTAGAAAAAAATGTTGTTCACTTCTGATTAATTTTACTAGCGGAAAGCTAGTAGTGGAGAATACTCCGTTTTCTGAAAATTGTTGTGCCTCTTCACGGGCATAATTGCATCTTTACATAATCGCACAAAATGAACTAAGCAGAATATAAAATAAAATAACTCTAGTAAAATTAAAATATGACGAAGATGCTAAGGCGTAAAAATTCTGCAAGTATCTTCATCAACATGAGATGAAAGTGTCTACGTATGTATTCCTTGTTTGCAGCAATCTAGTGCTTTCTTCTGTAACTCTCGGGCGCTATAGTCCGGGATACCAGACAACACTTGGAGAGCATAACAAAGATTGTGCAAGTCTAAGGCATCTGTAAGTGTCTCTTTGCTCTCTGCAACACAAAGGCAACGCGCACACGCCAGTTCAAACGATAGTGACACATGTCACGATGTCGACACGTTAGGTTGCTAGCATAATCCGCATGGCTGCCTGCCTACTAGGAGTAGTAGCAGTATCGAGACCATCGCTTAAGGCTGGTTCACAATGAACCGGGAACGGAAACGAGAATGGGAACGAGAACGGAAATATTGTTAAAATAAATGTATTTAAATGTGAACATTCACAATTAACTATTGTGAACGCTCACATCAAAATGCATTTATTTTAACATTATTTCCGTTCTCGTTCTTGTTGTCGTTTCTGTTCCCGGTTTATTGTGAACCAGCCTTTAGGCTACATATTCCCATATTATACGAGAGTCATCGAGAAAGAAAGGGCCTTTCGAACCTAAATAAATAACAAACTTAAAAAAATAATAATTCAACAGATAATAACTTACAGTAGATTAACAGGAAAATCAAAGCTACGTAGAAAAAAAATAGAGGATATTAGACAGACATGACATAAAGTTAATGGACAAAGGGTAATAAGAACACGAAAGGAATGGAATCAACATAAAACAAGAATGTCGACCGACAGAATTGTTCATGCTGTTCGAGATGGATCTGCTCAAGGGCGGCGATCACCGGAAATATTACAGAAGAGATGGCAGGACTCGTAATTTGGATCTAATAGACAAAAAGAAGAAGAATAAGAAGAAGAAGCGATAACCGAAGTGATTATAAAACATCGACAGAAGGAAACTAAAATAAGCAAAGCTTTCTAGTCAAAGAAACACGAATATTTATAAATCATAGCGGGACGAATTTATGAATGTCCACCGCCTCTGCATTCAGCTAGTCCTGACCCGTACCTTTAACTTTATCGTCAATATCAATGCATCTGCCTCTAAAGAACTGCTTCAGATGTGCGAAGATACGGTAATCCGCTAGGCTAGGGGAAAAAGGCTCGACTGAAAGGAGACATCGTATCTGCTCGTCAAATCCTGAGTGATGAAGTAGGACCGGGCAGCTTATTTCTCGTCGTCAACGTTTATTCTGTTGCCAATAAAAAGCGACGCAGTTTTCGATATTTACCCTCGTTCATTGCACCCTTCCCGTGTACTGCAACAAGACGTTGGTAAGTTTAGGGATACTTGGTAGACACTGCCAACTTGTTCAGTATGCTTTGGATCTAGCCTACATTACTTGAAAATAGATTGAATTTTGTCCGAACAATAGTAGATAGAAAAACAAAATTTTCACCACTCATTAAAACAATAAGTACATGTTGGTAAGTTTAGGGACACTTGGTAGACATTGTCAACTATTCAGTTTGCTTTAGGCCTACATTACTTGAAAATAGATTGAATTTTGTCCGAACTATAGTAGATAGAAAAACAAAATTTTCACCACTCATTAAAACAATAAGTACATGTTGGTAAGTTTAGGGACACTTGGTAGACATTTTCAACTATTCAGTTTGCTTTAGGCCTACATTACTTGAAAATAGATTGAATTTTATCCGAACTATAGTAGATAGAAAAACAAAATTTTCACCACTCGTTAAAACAATAAGCAATTGGTAAATTTAGGGACACTTGGTAGACATTACCAACTTTTAGTATACTTTAGGCCTACCTTACTTGAAAATAAATTGAATTTTGTCCGAACTATAGTAGAGAGAAAAACAAAATTTTCACCACTCATTAAAACATCCTGTTGAGTTGATTGGTACTCACAGTAAGTAACTAGAATTATTTTATTTTACTTGACAATGATCATATCACTGTAGTGAAAATTACTCAAAATATGCATTTTTCTTCTTCGTCTGGCACTATTAGGCTGTCTCAGAAATTATTTGTCAGAACTTGAAAAAAAAAATGTATAAGCATTTTTAACAGTAGTTTGAAATTGGAGGTGAAAGTTTTTCTTATATAAAGTCTTAATTATTTTATTAATTTATTAACATCATAAAATTCCATAAAATTAGGCCTACACTGTTAATTAATAAAATTAAAAAGACAGTTAATACATTACATAAAAACTTTCTCCTATAATGTCAAACTACTAAAGAATATTACGTAGAAATATTTTTATCGTGTTCTGATAATACTGTCAAGTGAAAGAAATTAAGCCTACTTATTTATTTTGAGCATCAATCAACCCATCAGGGTCTGTTTTAAGCAATGCTGAACGCTGAAAACGAATTCAAAATTTATCTACAATAGTTGCGGACAAAATTAAACCTCTTTCAAAGTTAGATAAAGCATACAGAACAGCTGGCAATATCTACCAAGTGTTCGTAAGAACGTTGAGCATTTTTCACATTCAGAAATAGGATAGACTACACTTCACATCTGGGGACTAACACTAAATTTAAAAACGTCTGGAATAGTCAAAGAGAAGTTTGGCAGTTGAAACAGCTTGCAGTCGTAGACGTGTGACAACTGATTTTGAAGCATAGCCAATTGATATCATGCGACCATTATGCACAAGCGGTTCTTACTTTCTGCCCGATTCTCGTATACTAATGAATGCCATGTGGTCATTCCTGTGATAAAGTGTGGTATTGCGCCATGTGGACTTCATTATTAGGCAGCCCTGGAGTATTAACTGAAACACTCGCAATATTAAGGCTAGAACAGATCAAAGACTTATCAGCCTTGAGTTACACGTTTATTATTAATTTCAATTTCTTTGCATTATTTCTTTATACTCTTCAAACCATAGTTTTGCATTATATTAATCACATAACCATCATGTTTTCTGTAAGTTCACTATCTTCTGAAGAATGAGGACAAAATAAATTAATTAGTTCGAACCTTGAAAGTTACATTAAATCATAAATATTTATATTTATAAAAAATAATGAATCATTGGTATAAATATTCAAACTTTACGACTTGTTATCCCCAGTACCCAATTTTCAATAAAGAAACATGTTCTCAGGAACTATTTCAGATAAAGTAATGAAATTTTGCACACGCCTTTATTATTGTATAATGCAAATTTCCATGCAGTAAATTGTTTTTAGGTCAATATTTAATTAACTTTAATTTGGCAAACCAATGATAATTTTTTTAAATACTACTATATTTTTTATTTATTTTGAAAAAAAATAATATAGAAATTTTAAAATTCTGTCTGCAGGGATTTGTTACAGATAATGTAGAGCAAATGTGTACAAAATTTCAGAATTATATCTTTAATAGATCATGAGAAAATGTTCCTTATATTTTGTGATATCAAATTAGGTTAGGTGGGATCGTAATTAGGCTTCTTGACATGGTAAGGTATTGTAATTAAGTATCATAATCGAGTCAGTCATCGTAAATATCTGTACCAAATACCTATAGCTAAAAAATGTGGGATCAGTGATTAATTACATATAACTGTGTATTTGAGACTACGTATCCCTTAAGCAGTGATATTGAGCCAGGCTGCTTACATAGGCCTACACAATAATCCTGAAGTAAAATTTTTAGTGTGCAAATATGGCTTATCGTCTTCACTCCAGTGAGAACATAAAATAATAATAATAATAATAATAATAATAATAATAATAGTAATAATAATAATGATAATAACAATAAACGGTATCGAATTTCGCCTTACTAGACCTGACTCGCCCTTATCCAGTAGTATTTTTAAATATCTTCCTCTTCTTCTGTAAACCTTTCACTTTCTATTCTTGTTATTACGCTAGTCATTGTTTTTTTTTTGTTTATTTCCGATATCTTCCACGTCTTCCCGAGCAATCGACTTTTTAGTCTATCTCTGTCAACTCTTGTTAGACCATGTATCAACTGTGTAAAATTAAAAAAGAAGCAATCAAGAACAAAAACAAGACAAAAAAAAAACAAAATCTTTATTTCCTTCGAACTTTCTTGAGCCAAAACTAACCCCTTCTCACCGCATAATACTATGCCTGAAACCTCGCGAACCTCTCCGTAGTAGAACGCCACATTGACATTTTTTATTAATGACTAGTTCTGAGTTCAATTCTCCAAAAATTTCATTTCTCTTCTCGTTCAAAAGTGTGTATCCTGCAACTTTTCTGAACAATTTAATTCCAACTGCCTTTAGTCTGCTCCTTCCATTTCATTTGAAAGCACAGACACAGAAACAAAATTTGGGCCAACAAATCTTACTAACGCATTCCACTTGTTCAGTACACAAGAACGCTTAAATTTATGTTACATTTAGTTACAATAGGGCTAATACATTAAAAGTGAACCGTTTTCATTAATTTTTAGAGTTTCAAAATGTTTTGTGTTTTCATTCTAATTAAACTTTACTGTTTTCAATTATATATTTATTTTCAAATGTATGTTTTTCCCCCTTCTGTATTTGTGGCGAAGCATATCACTGAATGTTTAATGGCTTAATAAATTGAATTTAATTGAATACTTGTGGACTGTCTTGCGAAGTTTGTTGCCTGTATAGAGGAGGACTGCTACCAAGACCCGGCCCATTTTTTAATTCCTTATCTGTACAGACTGTCACGTAGCAGAGTGGTGAAGATTTAAGTCTACAATATTATTCAACTAAATTAGATCTTATAAGCCAAGGGATTCGGATTCAAATCCCGGTCGATGCACACCGTGGTGAAAGTAACACAGGGTTTTCTCCGGGTTCTCCCGTGACATTCCAATAATTCATCACCATTATCATCATTCATTCATTAAGAGTGTAATATAGACCTAACGCCTGTGGTGCACTCTGGATAGTCTCCGGCGAACTAACTACGTTGCTCGGCACTAGTGATATCTATGAGCCACGCTCGTGGAGTCGGGTCTAATAATAATAAATTACATACATACATACATACATACATACATACATACATACATACATACATACATACATACATACATACATACATACAGACATACATACATACATACATACATACATACATACATACATACATGCATACATACATACATACATACATACATACATACATACATACATACATACATACATACATACATACAGTCCACACCTGTGGAGTAACGGTTCGTGCGTCTGGCCGCGAAACCAGGTGGTCCGGGTTCGATTCCCTGTCGGGGAAAGTTACCTGGTTGAGGTTTTTCCCGGGGTTTTCCCTCAACCCAATATGAACAAATGCTGGGTAACCTTCGGTGCTAGACCCCAGACTCATTTCACCGGCATTATCACCTTCATCTCATTCAGACGCTAAATAACCTAAGATGTTCATAAACGTCGTAAAGTAACCTACTAATAATAAAAAATACATGCATACATACATACATACATACATACATACATACATACATACATACATACATACATACATACATACATACATACATACATACATACATACATACATACACTAACGGTCAAAAGTTTTCGATCACAACTATGGATTAGTCGTTAAAACAGGGATTTCCTTTTGAATATTCTATCATATAATGCTAGAGAGAGAAAATATTTATTTTGTTAGTCCATTTAGTTTTTCCGATGTGTTTGTACATTGAAATAAAATATATAGTTCTTTTCATAGCTGATCGAAAACTTTTGACTGGTAGTGTACATACAAACATACATACATACATACATACACACACATACATACATACATACACACAAATACATACATACATACACACATAGGTCTACGTAACTTACATACACACATATTAGAAGCAGCTTACAAAGCGACATGTGCCACTTTAGTCCTAGTGAGATGTAGGGCAAAGGCGTACACAGCAATAAGGAAAGCAAGGTAAAAGCAAGTAGATTTCAGCTGAGGACCTGTCTTAGTCCCATGACGTGAGAAAAGTTGAGAGTGGAGTGAGCGGGACACAATGGCTCTGCGCCCTGGATGAAGAGCACCAAGGAAACAAAAGCCGGCAGCAAGGCGCATGGTCCAGCGAGCCATGCCCGCATCAATGCTTTGGCGGCTCCGTCGCACTCTGCAGGCTCGAGGGCTGTTCACACAGCGAAGAATGGAGCGCGAGCGGTTCTGAATGGATACTTCACTGCAAGACACACACGTCCTCCACTCGGTCACTTCAATAAAATGTTGCAAGTCGCGTACACCGCATCGGGGTACTTTCCGGTACAGTTTACAAGCTAAGGTTAATGCCTCGTAGCATGACAGTACCTATGTACAAATGTAGGTTATGTTGTTGTTGTTTAGTCAACTGTCCGAAGACAGGTTTGAACCTCATAAGTAACACAAGTAAGGCATCACTCATGAGGCAACTAGGCCAGGAGATAATGGAGTAGGGTGGCCAGTTCCTTTCCCACTCCAATGCATACATCGCCGATTAGTTACATATTCCACTAATAATAATAATAATAATAATAATAATAATAATAATAATAATAATAATAAAAATAATAATAATAATAATAATTTATTTAACCTGGCAGAGTTAAGACCATACGGCCTTCTCTAACACTCAACCAGGAGTAAAACTGCGTTACAAAAAACACTACAAATTTACAAATTACACTACAATTTTACACACAAAACTGAATAAGAAAATAATAAAATCCAAACAACAAGTAAGTAGAAATCAGACATAATATATAACATACAGAAAGAAAAAAAAAGCACAATAAAATGTGAACAGCAGGCCAAAATAAATGAGACATACAAAGTATAAAAAATAAGACAATTATTGATAATAATAATAATAATAATAATAATAATAATAATGATAAATAATAAGAATAGTAATAATAATAATAATAATGCACAAAATATTTGAATATAATATAGGCCTACCTATTTACTTTTATTACTGTGTATTAAAAAATGTACATATCATTTCAGGTTTGTTTGCGGACTAGTTTATTAAATTGACTGTCTGTTAATATGCAACAGTGATTACATTTAAAATTATATAACAAATATATATAAATTAATGGTATTAAATGAGTTTTAAATAATAGCTCCCTAAAATAATAATAATAATAATAATAATAATAATAATAATAATAATAATAATAATAATAATAGTAATAAAATAGTGCAGTACAAAGCATCTAATCAGACTTCAGATGTATACAAACAATTGTTCTTCCTCTGAAAAATGTCGTCAAGTGAGATGTACCTACTGCCTGAAAATAGATGTACAGTAGTGGTAAAAAAGTAAAAAAACAAAACAAACCAAAAGCCACGATTCAATAACCATCTTCCTCCAATATCGATCACATTTTGCAGTCGAGTGGACATATCCTGGACTAGCTTCCACAAATCATTAGGACGTCTTGGAGGGGGATTGGACCAATTCTTGCGCATATTATTATGTTCCTTTACTTGTGTCCCCGTAGCTCAGTTAGAAGAACGTCTGACGTCTGAATTCAGATGTCAACGTTTCAGGTTCAAATCTTTGTCGTCCCTTTTCATTTTATTGTATTACAGGATAGTATAATGTAATAATACAAGAAGAAAAAACTAACACTAGTATTATGCAACTGTTCTTTTTCAAAATCTAACATTAAATATCCCTAGAGAACATAACAGAATATAAATGATAACTTGAATATTATTTATATCGCTAAAGAACTATAACAGAATATAAATGATAACCTGAACATTATTTATATCGCTAAAGAATGGTAACTTGAATATTATTTATAACGCTAAAGAACGATATCAGAATATAAATGATAACTTGAATATTATTTATATCGCTAAAGAACGATAACAGAATATAAATGATAACTTGAATATTATTTATAACGCTAAAGAACGATATAAGAATATAAATGATAACTTGAATATTATTTATATCGCTAAAGAACGATAACAGAATATAAATGGTAACTTGAATATTATTTATAACGCTAAAGAACTATAATAGAATATAAATAATAACTTGAATATTATTTATATCGCTAAAGAACGATAACAGAATATAAATTGGTAACTTGAAATTATTTATAGCGCTAAAGAAAGATAACAGAATATAAATGATAACTCGAACATTATTTATAACGCTAAAGAACTATAACAGAATATAAATAACTTGAATATTATTTATATCGCTAAAGAACGATAACAGAATATAAATGGTAACTTGAAATTATTTAAAACGCTAAAGAACGATAACAGAATATAAATGATAACTCGAATATTATTTATAACGCTAAAGAATTATAACAGAATATAAATGATAACTTGAATATTATTTATATCGCTAAAGAACGATAACAGAATATAAATGGTAACTTGAAATTATTTATAGCTCTAAAGAACGATAACAGAATATAAATGATAACTTGAATATTATTTATAATGCTAAAGAACTATAACAAAATATAAATGCTAACTTGAATATTATTTATATCGCTAAAGAACAATAACAAAATATAAATGGTAACTTGAAATTATTTATAACGCTAAAGAACGATAGCAGAATACTAATGATAACTTGAATATCATTTATAGCGCTAAAGAATGACAGCAAAATGAAATGATAACTTCAACAAGGCTCGAACTCACAACCTTCGAATCAAGCGAGCACTCTGCCACTACTCTACGCGACGCAGATATTGAATTATTCCATAGTTTCGTACAAGCGCGAGCATCGTGTAACATCACCGTGATCCGAAGTAGACTTACAAAATATTCGCTGTTCACGAGTGCGGCCACTTTTTTTTTTTTTTACAGCTGTAGAAGTAAACTACAGGCTGCATAATTCTGTATTACGGTTTTCTTTCCTTGATGTAAAATGTTTAATGTTTATATTACATTGATTGTAGTAATGTAACTAATAAAAACAAATTTATGATGTCCTCCGGATATTGAAATTTCAACTGCAACTTTAATGAGCATCAGATATTTATAACAAAACTGAAAAGCTATTATCCTATGTAATGATACAACGTGGCCTTTACACATTCATTTTTACTGCATTATTATTCTATTAGAATGAACATGTATTTATTTTATTTCTGTACAGTATTGAGTATTGCTCATATATTTTGATGGAACTATTCATATCAATAAAAAACAAAGCTCTTAAAGCTGCAGTAGCTCTATACATCATAAATTAATTTTGTTCATTTTCCAATGCAATGAACAGGGACGCTTTCATGAGATTATTTTTTTCCTCAAACGTAATCATGTTTTCATGTCATGCAATGTAGTCTATAATCCGCTATAATACAAGGGAGAATGTCCGATATCGACTAGATATGATTGTATCAAAGGGAATCTCGGATTATAACGTCTGATTCAAGCAAATAATTGGATCTGCAGAGGCAGAAGACAACATTACTAATTTTGACATGTTGTAACAAAGCAGAATTCCCTATGCTGTTACGCTTATTCAATTTTTACATGTATATATAATGAGAGAGATATAGATCATTACAAAAAACACGTCCGACAAGACGACAGCACCAGTAACTGTGCAGAACCTAACTGCACTTCTTCCATGTATCACAATATCTATATATCAACGCCTTTTTTTTTGAGATGAAGGATGAGTGGAACGGAGAAAAATTCTCTCCCGCACCGGGATTTTAACCCGGGTTTTCAGCTCTACGTGCTGACGCTCTATCCACTAAGCCACACCGGATTCCCATCCCGATGCCGGATCCAATCCTCTCAGTTTAAGTTCCACCTCTTGGGTTCCCTCTAGTGGCCTACCTATGCATTGCGTTATAGATGTATGACAGTGGCACAATGTCCACACATGTGCACAGGTGCACTCATTTTTTTAAGTTGGTTATTTAACGACATTATATCAACTACGAGGTTATTTAGCGTCGATGAAATTGGTGATAGCGAGATGGTATTTGGCGAGATGAGGCCGAGGATTCGCCATAGATTACCTGGGTTTACCTTACGGTTGGGGAAAACCTCGGAAAAAGCCAAACCAGATAATCAGCCCAAACGGGGATCGAACCCGCGCCCGAGCGCAACTTCAGACCTGCAGGCAAGCGCCTTAACCGTATGAGGCACGCCGCTGGCTCAGTGACATTAGAAATCATTATTATTATCATCTCCAGAAAAGTAAAAACTGCTTTGGTTCATTGTATGTATGCTTAATTAGCAGTCCAAAGACTGGTTGGAACCTCATAAGTGACACCAATAAGGCATCACTCATGAAGCAACTGAGTCAGAAGTAAAAGGGTACAGTGACCAGTTCCTTTCCCCCTCCATTCCGCTGACTAGTAGCATATTTCACTTACCGGTAAGTGTCATTGTACGTGCTATATAATATCAATATGACGAAATTGTTCATCATATCTGGATTTTTTGACGTAGAATAAGAATTTCGAGTCTTAATCGTTAACCTGAAGCTAGTTTGTTTTCTTTTAATTGGATATTTAACGACGTTGTATCAACTACTAGGTTATTTAGTGTCGATGGGATTGGTGATAACGAGATAGTATTTGGTGAGATGAAGCCAAGGATTCGACACAGATTACCTGACATTCGCCTTACGGTGGGAAAAAAACTCGGAAAAATTCAAACAGGTAATCAGTCCAAGCGAGGATTGAACTCGTGCCCGAGCGCAACTTCGGTGTATGCCAGTAATAAAATTTAAAACATATTTAATAAACAATGTTCTGATTAGTACGATAATGCTATTAAAGTACACAGCATTGGCTCTTATGTGCATTAATATAATTTTTAATGTGTCTCAAAGTAGTCCCAACAGAAAATTGTTATTGCTATTTTTGGAATCAGCATGTTAATTTTCACAGAAATCAGGTAACTTCACTTGCATTCCCTAGCCTAGAGTATTATTACAATATAATATGTGATCAATTATATTATGACATAAATGAGAACACAATAGTATTTTTCATGAAATCAGTGTTGATAGGTGACCAATAAAGTTACAAACGAATTAAAGTAAAACACGTTAACCGCGTCTGTGGCTGAGCGCTTGCACACTGGTCTTCCATCCGAGCGATCCGGGTTCTATCCATTTAGTTATCGTTCCAATATTCGTATTACGATGCAAGCAACTCCAAAGCCTGATTCACAGTATAACTTTTGGAATTTTACGAACAACTTTCAAACTAATGATAAAATCGGACCCATTTTCAATAGCGCTGTGACGTGAGGTACGGGAGTGAAGGGGAAGTTCGGTCCGGTGATTATCAGCTGCGCTTATGAGGCACAACCATAACGAAGTACGTACGGAACATTAAGCGCCATTCACATCCGTACGACCAAGTGCTTTGAAGTGGAAGGAGGGATATTTGAAAATTCGCTTCTAAACTGAGGTATGTTTATTTTATTATTAATATAGTATTTTGAATTAATATTCCTGTATATCTTAAGTGAATAATTGTTAGTTCTGCTCAAAACCATTGCTACTTTCTTCGGATTCAATCAGATGTTACCCAACGGTTGAAAATCAGACTTAAGTTCATATGACATGTGTTCAAATTGGAACATTGAACTTAATCGTAAAGCAGGGTCACTAGTCGTGAATCATCCTGTATGTTCAAAGGTTAAATTGTCGTTCTAGAGAAGAAAAATTAAGGGGTTAGTTACAGCTTACAGCAGTAAAATTTTGGAAATATTCAACATTTTTTCCTCCATTACAGTCTCTTGTACAATAATTAAAATTAGTATGTGTAAAACTATATGAGAAAAATATTTTTACTGTTTAAAAAAGTATTTATTTTTTTTTTTCAAAATTCAGTTCACTGTGCAGTGATGAAGCGTTTCCCACATAATTAAAAAACTATCCAACATTCTGTGATGAAATTTTTTGTGTGTATTTATACATGTCACGTCTACAATATATGATGCAAGATCACTTCTCTGCCGTTGATAGATTGTCTGATAAAAAATAAATTCAATTAAAAATGGTCAAATATCAGTATTTTATTCTGACGCAAAATAAAAAAATATATATGTATTATTTATTAAGGAATATAGCTGAAAGAGCATGGTATTGTAAACATGAGTTTCAGCAATAAAATAAAAGAGAGAGAGAACATGAAAAAGTTAACAAGTTTATGAGTTATGAAGGAAACGCTGCGCACTAAACTGCCGCCATTTTGGATTTAAAAAATATATAAATCATTTTTTAATCGTTAAAATATTTTTTCATATAGCAGAAGGAGAGTGTTTTACACATACCAATTTTCATTATTGTACAAGACACAGTAATGGAGGAAAAGAATGTTGAATATTTCCAAAAGTTTTACTGCTGTAAGCTGTACCTAACCCCTTAAGACATTAAATTTAACGTCCTCGTTGACTAGAAGTTCATTTAATTTTTTATTCAGCATAAGTCGAAGTTTTCCTCTACATCCAAATTTAGTGACTAAAGAGTAACTTCGCTCATGTCTGAAACGGGACAGAGAAAACTTGCCTGCGGAACACATTTCATCAGGTATAAACTGCCGGCCCATTTTTCTACGTAATGGAAGCCATTTTCAACAAAGGCCTGACGTTCAGCTCTTGGATAATCTCATAGCGTCTTGTTATGATTTCAGCTCAAGAGTATCACCAAGCAAAGAAAAATGGCAAGGTGAAATGGTCGGATTGGAGAATAGAGAATGAAAAGGAAAGAGAGGCGAAGTTTTGGGAAGGAAACGGCACCATTCCTACAGCAGCAGGCAAGCCACGTATCATGATCAGTGTCAACCTCATGGCCTTGCACTGCGGATCCAACTTAGCTTTACGCTTCCACATGAGTCACTACGTGAAACTTGCGTATCTGTTCCGCGTTCATGCATCTGCGACTTCCTGCCAGCACTTAACGCGTTTTTAACAGCTAGCAATTGCAGTGTTGCCAACTGGACGGAAATTCCGTCGAAATTGACGGAATTTCAACGTAGCGGACGGGAAAAAAATGGTTTTGACGGGTGACGGATTTTCTGGCGGGAATTACGATTTACATCGTCTTTTGACATTTTTAGCTGCTGTCATTTTTAATTGTTTCATTTTTTGGGAGATTTTACTTTTTATTTGAACAGTCCTGGCTGTTCCGTACTATGTTTAAGAATGTCCTGTTTCAAATTTGCTCGTAACCAAGTCAATGTTGACTAATAATTATTTTAATCAGAATTAGTAAGTAAGTTGTGTTAAAATTGCTTGTATATAGCCTACTGTATATTGGGTATTTTTTTTTTTTAAATTTTGACGGATTCTGACGGATTTCCAGGTGTTATACTGACGGAGATACAATTTATGTGTTGGCAACACTGAGCAATTGGTCAGAGAGGAGTGGGGTGATACATCATTTGAAAATGCATCAGCGAGGCAGGCTGCTAAACATCAGGAAATGTATCAAGATTTCGACATAATGTAAGACTTTCAAGACTTGAAATGGTTGAGAATTTTTTAAGATGCAGGGCCATAAGTGTGGAAACATTCAGGATTACGGAATAACGTAGCATTTTTCAACCAGGAGAAGGCAAGATAACGGCAGTCCATTTGGTAAATTTGTTAGCAAGAGCGAATCAACAGGTTAGGTTTCTGTAATGTACGATTTCAAATATGTAGAAACATCCAACGTTTAGGAGCAACGTATCAGCTCCGTCATCAGGAAGGTAAAGGAGGAGGAACGTAAATTTCGAAATCTTGTGGTAGTGGTGGTGTGGTCGTGGTGGTAATATAGTAGTACTTAATAATAATAATAATAATAATAATAATAATAATAATAATAATAATAATAATAATAATAGTAATAATAATAATAATAATAATAATAATAATAGTAATAATAATAATAATAACGTTCACGATTTTAATAGCATTTCATTCTCCATCTGATATTTTAAATATTAGCTTACTTGTAATTCGATACCAAGCTAATTAATTAAATATTAAACACGATGAACAAAAAGTATGCAGTATCATTTCTAGCTTCATTATAAATTTTAAATGCGAGATGCAATAGGCATGCATCTTTCAACATTATTCACAGAATTTAATAAAATATATTTCCTCGGGCATACAGGATGTAACAAAATGCATTTTTTTCTTAAATAACAGTCTTTATTTATTTTTACGTTTTTAAACTCTTCTTTCAGTTTTCTGTATTTAACTGCTTTTTTTTCTGATTATGTCGCAATTATTTAAAAAAAATAGTAATATACGTTACAAGAGCGGTATGTTCACGTTTTCATGGTCGAGGAAAAGTTTGAAAAAGCGAAACGTAGTTGAGCGTTTTTAATTTCCGAGAACATGAAAACAAACATACCGCTCGTGTATCGTACATTATTTTGTGCGAAGATCGTTTATTACATTCCTGAAAGACGAATTTCTAATTAGTTGCAATGAAATCTCCATGTTGGTTTCTGTTTAATGACGGCAACTTCGGAACACCAAAATATCTTTCTTCAACATTGTTGCTATAAAATGTTTTCTGTGTTTACTTCACTCCAGCAGGCCGTGATATACGTCTGTCTTTTTTTTTCCCCCAGTCTATAAATGCGAACTTAAAACAAACGGTAAGGTTATGTAATGATTTATTTTTCATTTTAATATTTTAACAATATTATTTATATAACATATTGCAGTAATAACATTCGCATCTGGAATCTTGTTGATTTTTTCACGGGTTCCTTAATGTTATTTGTATCAGGAATGCAAAAAGTTTCGTGGAGTAGTAGACTTTACTTAATTTTTGCAAATATTTAAAAACAATAATTAACAGTGCAATTTAGGTGAAATTGCAGTGGTAAGTTTCCAATTTATAATTATTACTATGTAAAACGTCTCTAAAAATAATATGTTAAAAGCCTAAAGCAGTAAAATGAATGTCCCGCTTAAGCGGTAAGGAGAGGGAAATTGTTATGTGTGTTACGTTGGGAATGCTGAATGTGGTATTTCACACTTACCGCGTATTGGTTCTGTGCGGAAAACAAGCAAATACGCACGATCTCGCACAAATGATTTTTTCTAATGTGATGTCCATCTGATTTCTTTTAACATTTTGTCATATTATAACCAACAGAGTCCTCAGCCCCATTCTCGCATTGTTTTTTTTTCTTTAATAGAATGCATGCCTTCCTGTAATCTCTAAGCAATTTATTTTCTCTGCATAAGATTACTGTCTGGTGAAATTCATCAGCAGTTAAATAAGTTTTTACTGTACTAAAATCTATAACAGAAAAATAAAATTAAGTATCTATAACCAGAATTTATGGTGAGATTTAAAAAATGTGCAGATAAACATCAACTACCATTTTAGTCACACTCTTTATTCGTGAGTAGATAAATTATTATTTTCTAACTTACATGCATAATATTAAGTGCCATACGCCTAATAATGTTAATTAATATTTTAATGAAAATTCAAATTAAAAAAACAATATGCAATATTCCATACTTTTAGTGCTTCTGTAAGCCTAACTGTTATTTTAAGCATTCCGATACTTATGGGTTCTTCTTCAGTTCTTGTGTTATCATCATTATCATCATTATCACTGTCAACTACAGAATGTGGATTAATCAGACGTGTTCCGTGTAAAAGGGAATGCCATTTATTTGTATGTTTCCCCATCTCCAGAGACTCATATATTTTCCCTGTACTTTATTCTAATACTTCGATTATCGGAAGTAATTCATAATTCGGTCTATTCAAAAGTTCGTAGTTTCCTCTTTTAAATTCTTTCATCTTTTCAGGGACATCATTTTATTTTTACTAACATTTTTAATATTAACTTGCCTATACCTCTGACTCAACGCCGTTTGCTACCCCCTTCCACGACTGGAGTTCGATCATACTGGCGTAATATACAAACAAATCACTTTACTAGGTATAGGAGGGAAGAAAAGTAGTTCATCCATTTACGTAAACTAGGAAACATTGCGCTTTTGACTTTGATCATTTTCATTAGGTTTTTGTTTAATCAAAACACAGTACAGTATTAAGAAGTGTTTTTACTCACGAACTGAGATGTCCATGTGGACGTATTCATTATGCAGTGTATATTATACCGCCTACAGCACATTAGCGTACAATATAGAGAATGAAGTTAAATTTTAAAATATTCATAATATGGATATTTAAACACATTTTTTTTAAATGGTGGCCGTTCATTTCGATACAGGCTTCAGTTCTTTTGTGCATATTATCGCACTATAGACTATTGTACCTAATCCCAATTACCAGTTTCGTTCTTCGTACTAGTAACTCACGTTGAAATAATTCTGTACCTACTCTATATAAGAGTACCTTACGTACTGTAAATTCAGTCTTCACTTCTGCCCGATCCGAAAAGATAAAATTACTCAGACATGCTATCTACTGTCCGTCCAATGGTTATGTCGTAGGGTCGTAAAAATGGAGGTAATTACGTGACAGTTAATTACTTAACGAGGCCCTTTTATTTAAGTTATTTTAAACAGTTGTATGATATTATGTAGACATCCAATTCCTAACAGAAATTAATGTTTTCAGAAGAGAGCTAAGACAGCCCAGTCACTAGATGGCGAATAATACTGGTGAGGGAAACCGGGATCGACGTAGGCAAATGGACAACAGTACCTGTGCGAAAATGATTCAATATTGAAAGTTCTTTCGTCCCTGGAAAATGCGAATATATTTTTGGAACGTACTGTTTACTATGACCGTAAGGCTACTATATGCGGTCTTGGATCTGTGTGGAGGACGGTTGAACTTCATTAGTAGAAGGAGAGGGAGTGAAGTATATTAAAAAACTCAGGTAAAATAAAAATTGAAGTAAAAATAAAATGATGTCCCTGTATGTCCGAATTATTTAAACACTTTTAACATGTCTACAATCTATAGCCTGTAATGAATCTGACGACACTATTTTCACAAGAATATATTTTTTTTTAAATCGGAGAAGTGGCATGTTTTCACTTCCACACTATAGAACAGGAGTTAGTATAAATTAATTTTAAAATTTGATTTGTGTTTCTCTTTTGTTTTTGGCTCATGCGTCTTAATTCTTGTATCATGCATACATAATTTCTTCACTTCTGCGTAAATATTAGTATACCAATTCCTACAATTTGCGGTGATTTATAATTTTGTTGTTCTTCATTAGGTAACAGTTTTTTTGTGTTCCTTTGCCACAGTACGCAATTGAAGCGATCTCACGAGGAAATTAATTGCTATACAATTATCGTTGTTACTTCAAGTAGCATTATTACACTCTTCACGTGACTTTAAAATAATGAATGACGGTATTTACGTTCGTCTCGTTATAAAAAAGCTGGAATATTGTACTTCACTGTTGCGCTACCTACTTCAGCGACTTTTCAATACCTCAAGGCAGTTTCACTAAGCTGTTTCCATAGCAATACAAGAAAACAAATGAAAGGTTATTATTAAAATTAATGTTACACGTGTCTGCGAATGTATTTCACTCAATTTATAGGTAGCCTATGCCAAAGTTAACTTAGTTTGAAATTTATTTAACATGCTACAACACTGAGTAATGCAAATGAATGCTGTTTGAAATTGTTTCGTGTAGTGTGCAGAATAGTGATAGCCACAGTTCGAAGCTAGAGAACAACTTTTAAATTAGTGAGTGAGTAATCATTCTGAGAAAAACCATCAAGGACAGAAATGTGTGTAGACTGATAAGTAGTAGTTGTAATAATAGTTGTAGTAGTTTTTGCAGTAGTTGTAGTATTAGTAGTAGCAGTAGAAATAGCGGTAGTAGAAGTAGCAATAGTTGTAGTAGTTGTAGCAATAGTCGTTTTAGTAGTACCACTGTAAGAGTAGTAAGTAGTAGTAGTAACTTAGTAGTAGTACTAATAGTAGCAGAAGTAGCAGTAGCAGTAGTGGTAATAACATGCCAATGCCAGAATTTTTAAGATTTTGTATAAAATGAAGAAATATGAGCAATTAAAATTACATGTAAATTTTTAAAACACAAGATGATAATGATGATGATGATGATGATGATGATGATGATGATGATGATGATGAAGATGCTTTGAGTCCGAAATTACAATAACAAAATGCATGTTTTATGCAACATTCTGAAACACCGTCAGAAAAATATATTCGACAATTACGCCTTAATGGTTGATTTTACAAGCATTTCTTTGTGCATAGGAATGCATATTTTCACGAGAAATATTTTCTATACGGAATTGTAGCAACTTTTTCTACACATGAAACGTATACTCGATTAGATACTTTCCCTGTCTACAGATTTGATTTATTACAATCGAATGATGTCTGTTTACAATAACAATCAGTAAAAGAAACGTCGAAATCAGTCTATAGTACTTCATGCTTACGTAGTCTAAATGTCGCAAGCCTACTCTTTTCAGTTTCCGTTATATGTGGGTATTGATAACGTCTTATGACATACAACATTTTCACTGCATAAAACGTTTTGATAGACAGACAGAAGATTCAGTAAGGGAAATCAGAAAGACTTTGATACTCCCGTAGGACTATACTATCACAACAGAGAGTAAGGTAGAATATTTGCACGATATCTATCCTATTGCAATATTATTAATTGTAATTTCACATTTACACTGTATATTTTAGTAAATTACTTCGCATACATTCATGCATAATTCATTACTGCTTTTGTACACATATCGGGACGCTAGTGATGGCGGCGGTGGAAGGGACTACTTCAGCAGGATGTATCACCAACCCAAAATTAATCCAAGTCTTCAGCACACTTCGTCCTTTTCCACACGACATAAATTTTAAAAGTGCAGTAAACATGTGTTTCAGAACAGAACAACCGGTACTATAATTGTTTTATACATTCTTACTTTCAGCTTTTTTGAGAGCAGACTGGATGATAAAAGCTTCTCAGCTGAATAATAATAACAGGCATTCCCCATGTTTATTCTGCGTTTAATTTCCTCCCGAATGTCATTTATATTTGTTACTGTTGCTCCAAGATATTTGAATTTTTCCACCTTTTCAAAGGATATATTTCCAATTATCATAGCTCACATTTATTTATTTATTTATTTATTTATTTATTTACTTATTTATTTATTTATTTACTCACTTATTTATTTATTTATTTATTTATTTATTTATTTATTTATTTATTTATTTATTTATTTATTTATTTATTTATTTATTTATTTATTTATTTATTTACATTTCGTACAATGTTCTGATCACGAGACATAATCATATACTTTGTCTTTTCGGGATTTACTTTCAAACCTCTCTGTTTACTTGCTTCAAGTAAAATTCCTATGTTTTTCATAATGGTTTGTGAATTTTCTCCTAACATATTCACGTCACCCGCGAATATGTTAAAAATACATAATTAATTAGAATTCTCATAGGAAACATTTGAACTGTGTGCCAACTGTAGCGGAATTCAGTTTCAGTAAATTTCTTTATAAAATGCGTAAATATTGCTTTTAGAAAATAAGATTACCCATAATTTAGGCCTACATATCTGCTTACATTGTAAAAAGTGTTTTAATTAAAGTTTATAAACGTAGGCTATCAGTAATTGAAAAACAGAATAATTCACAACTTTTATTTTCCAACAATGAAAATTAAATCAGAAAACACAATAATTTTTATGACCCGATCAAACAACACGCTCTTAATTCCTCCACAACGGCGCTATCATTATGACTGAAATAATGAATTCAGAAAAGAATTTTAAGAGGGGAACGAAAGAAACACGACTGCAAGGTTGGGTAAGAACAAAGCAAGAACTAGTTTCGAAAATAGAAGGGAAAGACGAGTGGGTGTAAAACTTGTACACTACTTGTGAAAAGCATTACCAGCGACCCCTGGAAACACTGAAACCAAACGAGGTAGCGAGGGAACCTAGTGGAAAGGTCACCCAGTTTCTACTGACATTCCTGTGATCCTTAAAGATTCTGTGAAGAACAGGATCATCTCCCTTCCACCATTCAACGGACTTGCTTCCCGGGCTAAAAATACTACTAGCCTACTCTACACTACAACCGGGAAGAGGGAGACGGAGAGGGGAAAAGGGCCTCGACTGCCATGTACTACCTAGCCTACACCTACAGAGTTGCAAGGACTGTCCTCCCTCCGCCCGCCAGCCCGCGTCTTGCATACAGCTGGAACAAAATCAATAGCAGGCTGCAAGCAGCTCCAAGGCAACGGGGGAGGAGCACGCTCCAGATTCCCGATGACCTCCCACACCACAGCACATACCCCATCCTACACCTTGAACCTGCACGAAGATCCCCACTACATCAAACCTGCAAATGCAGTCAGAATGTTAAACAAGGCCGCACGCCGTGTTATGAAGCATTCGTCTTTTGTTTCACACTCTAGAAGTGTATAAACATTTGAATTCGAGTTTTATTGCAGCATTGAAGGCCGGTATTCCCGGAGTAACTGCTCGAGCAGAGTGTCTTCATTATTTTGATCCATAAATGAAAATTTCTTTAGAATGTTACCAGAAATAATATATGGACAAATCAATTGTAAATTATTGATGTAATATTTGTGTAAGCGTACGGAAGTGAGACCTGGACCTTAAAAAAGATGTGAGAAAGGGACAAACAAGTCATCTGAGGTAAGATTTTTGAGACACTGTGCAGGGTATAGTCTACCCGTATGGATCAAAACAAAAACAGTTATATTATACAAATGAACACCTCGCGGGCCTGTTAGGTGTACAGTGACATCTGCACGTAATAATAATAATAATAATAATAATAATAATAATAATAATAATAATAATAATAATAATAATAGTAATAATAATAATGATTTATTTTAGCTGGCAGAGTTAAGGCCGTAAGGCCTTCTCTTCCACTCAACCAAAAAGTATACATACATATGTATCAACTTACAAAGAATTCAACAATTTGATTTAGATAAGAGCTACATGTATACAAGAGTTATTTACGAATTAAACAACAAAATACTATGAACTATTAATTAAACACTGAAATACAAACTATGTAGCAGAATTAAGCTAAAATACATAGAATGTTAATATATTGCAAATAATGTTAGATAATAGAAAGAGATTATTATGAGACAATTTTGAAAATACAGCACTATCAGGATGCACGTCTAAAGGAAGGAGTAACAATGTAGACAGTGATAGTTTAAGTCAGTATGATTGGAGTGAAATGCTAAGAAGGTTATCTTTTAAGCTGTTTTTAAAAGTGTTTATTGTCTTGCAGCCCCTAATACTTTGTGACTTTGTTATAGGGACCTGCTTGTGCAACACGTGATTCCAGCTTTGCAAAAACGCAACTGTGACTGCATTATTTTCATGCAAGATGTGGCAACACCACATGTCCCTCGTCAGGTGGAAGATTTGCCACGGTAAACTTTCAGGAAACGACCGCATCATCTATAGGAAATTTCCAGATGCGTGGCCTCCAAGATCCCCCGACCTAAGTCCATGTGACTTGTGGTTGTGGGAATATTTGAAAGATCGTGTGTATTAGGGACATATCCGGTCTCTGCCTCATCTAAAGGCTAGCATACAATGACATGTCGCTCTGATTTCACCAGATATGCTGCGAGCAACTGTCGATCATATTACGGTTGCAACATGTTGCTGAGGTGGGAGGCTATGTTGAACAGTGTTTGTACCCATAATTCCTAACAAACGTGCCAAATCATCGTTACCATAGTTCGATTTTTCATGCCTTTTTCCTGCGTCCATGCCACGTTTTGACTGCTGACAGCGCCATATTTTCACCCGGTGGAAAGACTTGGAACTAATTTTTTTTGCATAATTCGCGAGCGCATTGCTTAATTAGCACATCTACGAGGTTTCACAGTCCTACGATCATTACAGTCCGTGCTGTGCCACGCTGAACACCGTCAGTTTAATTATAACCACCTGATACATTGTGATTATAAACGATCAGTTGCCATGAAAACGCCTGCCTACCACAGAGCTTCTACAGTGTACAAACATAAACAACTGAAACTGGTATCTTAGTAATTGGCCATGTATATTAAATTGGTAGTCATTGTGGAAAAAAGAGTATCTACTGATTATTGTCAACTACATTTGTTTGATTTATTAACCCTCAAATAAAGAATTATTATACTACAGAAGAAAATATTTTATTCGTTGAACAGCAGTTGTACTACGCAGGAAATTCTTTCAGAGAGGTAAGAGAGCTATTTTCAGGATGCTTTCCTGGTATAAGAGCTCCATTTCATAACACAATCGGCCTTATATTAAGATACGTGTTTCAATTGTTAGGCCCTATACATTAGTTTCCGATGGCAATATTAAATCTCTATGTACTATATTTTGAAATTCACACGGTAGATATAGCCCTACACATACCATGAGTTTTTCTACGTATAGGACATAAGAATTTGACATTGCCATAAGAAACCCATGTATAAAAACAAGGAAAAAATAACTTAATCAATTGGTCATGATTAGAAATTCGCAGACTTCCACACGCTTTGTGTTTTAATGATTGTAACCAGTCAACGGTCCAATTAATTTAATTTCTGGGCATTATCTGTTACCAATATTTGTTCGTGAGTCTGAACCTGATTCATAGATCTTCAAAGACCAGTAATGGAATTCAATTAAAACTTAAAAAAAAAAATGTTACATTGCATCGCTGTTGAGTTCTATTATGCCTTATCAATTTACTGTCTGCCACTATTAATTAAAATTACTGACAGCATCATAAAACAAATATAAAAATAACAATAAATACATTACTTCTTTATATACGTATATGAAGAATAAAATGCATTAAGACTTGCTGATGATATGGCGTTGTTAGCAGAAGAGAAGATGATACTAAGGGATATGCTACTGCAGCTAAATGACAGCTGTGAGCAGTATAAAATGCAGATAAATGCAAACAAGACGAAGATCAAGGTCATAGGAAGAAAAGTAAAGAAGGTAAATTTAAGAATTCTAAATGATGCAGTAGAGCAAGTGGACAGCTTCAAATACATAGGGTGTACTATAAGCAGTAACATGAGCTGCTGCCAGGAAGTCAAAAGGAGGATAGTAATGGCAAAGGAAGTTTTTAAATATAAAAAGGACCATATCTGCGGATCTCTGGAAAAAGAAGTAAGGAAGAGACTGCTGAAGTGCTTTGTGGGGAGTATAGCATTCTATGGGACAAAAACATGGATATTACGACGAAGTGAAAAGAAGAGACTAGAAGCACTTGAAATGTGGATATGGAGAAGAATGGAGCATGTGAAATGGACAGATAGAATAACAAACGAAACTGTGTTGGAAAGAGTGGATGAAGAAAGAATAATGCTGAAACTGATCAGAGAAAAGAAGTTTGCTGGGCTACTGGCTGAGAAGAAACTGCACTGAAGGATGCACTGGAAGGAAGAACGGGAGAAAAGTTCGGGGCAGAAAATATCATATGATAGACAACATTAAGATATAGGGATCATGAATGAATTAATAATTACTTAACTTATGTTAAATTATATTCAAAGGTATTAAACCGAGAAAATTTCCCAGCTGTATTTGATCTTGAATCAACAGAAAATGGTCTTGGATTACTGTTTTAAAGCCAAAAATATGAAGTTCAGTTTGATTTAAGTTCAATTTTATAGACTGATCTCAGTATAAATATTAATTATAAGACAGGACCTTAATGTCATATAAATACTTAGAAATAGAGATAAAGACGTTAATCAATGTAAAAGAGGAAGCAAGACACCAAGTAAATAAAGCTGTGGTTATAGCTGCATGTTACGGGACGTAATACGGAAAGATAAACACAGTGAACTGATTCTCGAAACTGGCGAAACCATACTGTGTATCTGTGCTATGAGCATAACTGCAGTCGTATGACAATAACAGTCTATTCCCAACACGATACAGAGATTAAATGCAGGAATTAGAACCGGCAGAACTGCACTAAACCTAGTATTATGAGGCAAGATAGAACACTAAGTACCAAAATGCATATACATAGAACGCCACTATCAGAAGTGTGATATGATGTCAATGTAAAGCTCGGAAACCAACGGAGAAATGAAAAGAAAATATTCTTAGCAGTGGAGCTGAATTTTTGAAGTTGGAAGACTTAAGTAAGTAAATCGAATATGATGACTATAAACATATGTAACAGCCAAAGACCAGGAAGGCGTTTGGGAGCATGAAGGTAGATCTCGGCACTACAGAATGTCCCGTAAGTCTGGAACCATAAGCCAAATCTCTGAAATACTGTTTCTTCTTCTTTACAGGTACTTCTGAAGCCAGAGTGATATCGATAAGTAAAAAGGAATGATATTCAAGTGATCCTGTTTGTTGGCAACCGCAGTTACAGAGAAGTTGCCTTGTAATTTAATCGGTTGCACTCTGAAAGAGCGCCGATTACACAGCAGAAAAATCATTGTCTGCTCATCTGTTGACGTTCTCGTGGTCCACTGAGCAGTTTGTTTACCAAGTCTCTCATAATTGAAGAGTCCACTGCAAGAATGATGGACGTCACTTTCTTGTCGAAAATGAACCAAGATTGTCAATGCATAGCTTAAGACATAATTATAGAATGTTCATAGAGAGTTATATGGCATTAACACTGATAGTCATTGTCCAGTAATGATCGGAAAATCACAGTTAAGCTTTGAGCGCTAAGCATTTCAAACTTTCAATTGCTTCTCCTGCAAAATGTATTCCAAATGACAACCATCATTCTTGCAGTGGACTCTTCAATTTTTAATGAAATTTCGCATCCAGCTTTGTGTAATCGGCACTCGTTCAAGATGCAACCGATTAAATTCGCGGATATCTTCCCTGCAAGTGCGGGTGCCAACAAACAGAATCACTTGAATGCTTCCTCTTTACTTAACTACATCACTCTGGCTTCAGAAGTACAGTATTTCAGAGATTTGGCCTATGGTTCCAAACTTATGGTACACTCTGTAGAATGAGGTGATGTGATCGGCATTACTCTCAGACCGCCTTTTACTCTCGGGTATTCAATTTGATAGAAGTCTTCGGATTCGTTCTGAAAGTTTTGGCAGCTAGAAAATTCCTGACACCACCCGGAATCGAACTCAGAACATTCCAGTCTGTAGCCAGTTACTCTAAGAACTCAGTTACCTGGCCGCCATAAAAATGCATACATAACACAAATGATGTGACAATATTGTAAATGTCAATGTGACAAATTATACGAAAAACATTATACGAAAACGAGTCCTTGCAAGGTAATTTGGGGCTGAGAAAAACTGAATATGTGAGCTCCAACCGTATTAGCCACTTATCTCACTCCGAGTTTCCCCATTCCACTGAAGAATCTTTGGAAAAGTTTGAAGGGGAAAACCGAAAATGACAAACTATAGGTTAACAACTGGCAACTCCGTTGTAGGAGGTTACTAAACCTTACCGCTGTGCCGGAGACGGAGTGGGAGTTTTCCCTCCATTAATCTGAACCATTGTCGCTACTGATTGACAAGTCATCTGACGCATCACTGCTATCAGTACGCGCTACTATTGGCTGACAATTAGTGAGGATGAGGTGAATAGTATATTGTGTCACTCTTTAAGATTGACGCATGCGCAGACCAACGGAGTTTTCTAAGTTGTTCCCCTATAATAGCTACTACAAGAGAGAGAGAGAGAGAGAGAGAGAGAGAGAGAGAAGCATGAGAGAACAGCAACAGATCAGGATCGTTCAAGATGTTAAAAGTCTGTGAGACGAGTGGGACATCTCAGTCATCGCAAGAGAAGGAATCTGAACCCTTGCATTGTGTGAGTGATACTCGAATAAACTCGTCTCAAGTAACGAAGACAATACGCGAATGCCAAAGGTCAGATTTAAAAGGTTTCATTCATAAAAAAAGTAAAAACTTGTGTGGAGAGGGAGATGTAGTTTCGTGACCCATTTTTAGGGCTCATCCCGACATTTGTCAAAGCGTCTTAGGAAAACCACGGGCAGGATGAGTTGTCTGTATTTAAGGGACTAGTCAATTGGCTTTGGGATGACTCAAATTATATCACGATCGAACGGTTTTGAATATTTACAACTAAGCCGCATTTCTTTCTTTTAACTTCGATTAAAATAGGCATTATTTTTTTTTTTAGATTTTCCGCTTCTTCTTAAAGGTCATCAGTGGCACAGTGTTACTTTTCAAGAATGTGCATGAATTAAAATATTAACTCCAGTTAGAAATAACTATACACTCATACGCTTAGTGTTCTACAATTTTTTTTTCAAATTAATCTATTTTAAAATAGCACAAATACATTATACTGAATTTGGACCATGACGAAATGCAAAGGCACAAATCTAGTTTCTGTCAATATTTTACAAACCTAATAGCACAGAAGAGAAGTATCAGAATATCGTAAAAACTGAGATTACAGAAGTGAATATTACACAGTGCGTTAGTTTCCTGATTACGAAATGTACAAGACAGCTGTCAAATATAAAAGATAATTATTCTATAGTTAGTGACGCGTTAGTAAAATGTCGAATTATAAATCTCTCTCCCCCTCATAAAGTCCTCACTTTAACAATATTTCCAGCTATGCTAAAAATTTCCATTAATTCACAGTTCACAATATGAAATATTTTGGCTGCTCTTCAAGTAAGTTTCTCAGAAGCTATATCTAAGACATTTTAGGATACTTCTAGACTCTACATGAGTTCAGTTTCATCGTTTCCACTAAAAACGCACGTCGCCATTTACAAAAAATTATCTAACAAGCAAATATTTTCATGGGGGCAGATAAAAAAGGTTTTGTTCTTCTTCCACCATGTTGATAATGTCAAAATAAGTGCTTATACAAATTTTGGCCACTCGAGCGCAATTACGAGGGCTGTGAAGAAAGTAAGTTTCTCTGGGACCGTTTACAGAAAGAAAACACAAATAGGTGTGAAGTAAATTACAAATTCCATACCTTAATGTGTAAATTCATTCATCTAAGGAACCTTTCCTCTAGGAGATGCAGTTGAAATTTCACTTACCTGTAACAAAAACAAAGTACAGAGGTTAAAATTTATAGACCGAAGGTTCAATATAAAAGTTACTATTCAGATATTTTTGATAATAATTGGAGGTTAATGAAAGTGCAGTTATAATTAATAATGAAATACCACAACTTCTTTTAAAATTTTAACACAAACAATACTATAGGATGTTGCAAATATATATTTTTTTTCTTCTACATCTTCTCATAGGTTAATTAATTCTATTTTTCATCTGTTAAGATGCATGAACCAGATTTCATGTTAAAATTTTCTTCTTCTACATCTTCTCGTAGGTAAATAAATTCTATTTTTCATCTGTTAAGATGCAGGAACCAGATTTCATGTAAAAATTTTTTCTTCTACATTTTCTCGTACTTACTTACTTACAAATGGCTTTTAAGGAACCCGAAGATTCATTGCCGCCCTCACATAAGCCCGCCAGCGGTCCCTATCCTGTGCAAGATTAATCCAGTCTCTATCATCATACCCCACCTCCCTCAAATCCATTTTAATATTATCCAGGAATATGGACGAGAGATTTTGGAATAGACGCTGTAATTATAACACATGAAACACACCTCCATCTTCTACACCACAGGTACTTACAACATTGAAAATAATAATAATAATAATAATAATAATAATAATAATAATAATAATAATAATAATAATAATAATAATTTGTTTTTAAATCTAATAAATATTTTTTTCATATAGCAGAAGGACAGTGTCTTACACATACCAATTTTCATTATTGTACAAGATACAGTACTGGAGGAAAGAAGTGTTGAATATTTCCAAAATTTTACTCCTGTAAACTGTACCTAACCCCTTAAGAGTCTCCGAATACATCATCTTCCGCAAGAGCGATAACCTAAGGCTGCTTACGACCATCTGCTCTCCGCCATTCTTTCTATATGGCTCTTCCAGTTAGGTCTGTATTCATATAGGAAATCGGTCACCGGTTTATCTTCCAATTCCACCAAAATATCTTAATTTCGTTTTTTATCCCAAATTGTGAATTCTTCTCTTTTCTTCATGAACCTCACTTCCTCTGGATATCCATCTCCGTCATTGTCCAGGCTTCAGAACCATAGGCTAGAGTAAGTCTTGCCAAGATATTATGGCGTTGTACCAGAGTGGGCTTAAAAACTGAATTAATAATTCCTACCAGTTTTACAAAATATGTGTTTTTTTTTTAATTTACAACTCTTTCTTTTTTATACTTGGTTATTTAACGGCGCTTTGTTAACTACTAGGTTGTATAGCGTCCGTGGAATTGGTAATAGCGAGATGATATTTCGCGACATGAGGCCAAGAATTTGCCATAGATTACCTGACATTCGCTTTACGGTTGCGGAAAGCCTCGGAAGAAACCGAACCAGGTAATCGGCTCAAGCGGGAATCAAACCCACGCCCAAGCGCAACTCCGGATCGGCAGGCAAACGCCTCAGCCAACTGAGCTACGCCGGTGGCATCTCTTTCTTGTTCATATGATGTAGCCTATTATAGTCTAAGTATTTAAATGTGTTAACTTGTTTTAAAATTTTAAGATCAATGGAAAATATGCTTCGTGCAGGATATTTCCCACGATATGTTATTATTTTAGATTCTTCCACAGAAATTTACACATTAATAGTACATTATGCAACGAGCCTATAATGGTAGTAATTAAGACGCGAGTCTGTTTGTTTATGAAACGAGCGCAAGCGAGTTTCATAATTTTCATACGAGCGTCTTAATTACTATTATAAGCAAGTTTCATACGACTTTTTATGCTCGACCATATTTCTATCTTGATATTATTCATAAGTATTCATGTTATGGTTATCTAAGTGAGGAGCGGAACTAACCTTCTAAATTGTGAGATGTGCGCAGACGCGAAAGTATTGATTTTTCCGAGAAACGAATGTCATTTACCTTGATATATTATAATCTAGAGAATAACATGAACATTAATCTTGATATAGCCTGGAAATTGATTTAGAATTGAAAAACGAGATGACAAATTGAATTTATTTGAATATTATTTACAATTAACGCTAATTATTATAGTAACAGAACATAACCTTCTGCGACAGTATTGTATTTCCAGACTCCGTGACGTTTCGCTAGTTGTCTTTCGATTGCATATCTGAGAATAATCCATACTTGCGCTTTATAATGCTACAATGGTGATTTCCCATTGGCTGAACAACTGAGCTATAATGAATAGGTGTACTTTAATGAGGTGCATTAAAGGGCTACTACCAGGTGTATAATTACTACATTTCAGCATGGTTGAGCATAAAATCTTTTGCAAAATGTAGTGACATGTGAAAATCATCCTCTGTGTTGGCAAATAAGACTTGATCATCTGCAAATAGAACTGTATCTAAATTATTATAAATTTTTGTAGAAAACATAAACATAAATAACAAAAAACAAGTTTTGTTCCAAACGACCTCTGGAAAAGTTGAGACGGTTCAACTAAACGTAGAACAAGGCACAGAGTAAACTGCTGAACGACTGAAGCCATTCAGATAGTAAATCTGATATCCACAATATAAATTCACGATTCCGATTTATAGTCTTAATATTCATTGCATATTCAGGTAAGATGTGGCCGAGACCTGACCTGACATTAAATCGGAAGGAAAGAGATCATAAAGAAGCACAGCTGCAAGTATTCGCTGGAGATTGATTCTGAAATGAACTTCATGAGATCAATAAAAATAGTTCGAACGGTCATCTGCATATCAAATCAAAATCTCTCGTGCTGGATACAGACTTGAGAGGTGCTCAACACAAGCTTCTGTATTCACGCAAGCCACGAACTTAGTAAACTTCAAGGAAGCGATCGCAAGATAAGAATACATACATAAACCTGCCCCTAAAGAAGCACTACGCCAAGCAGCCCATTTTTTTGCTCGGTCGCAATAGCTGACGACTTCAACAAACGGTTTTAAAAGTATGTAAGACTTCGTACATTAGAGTTGGGTCGATTAGTGAACGAATCGTTCATTCGAACGACTAATAATAAAGAATCGTAAGAATCGATTCGTGGTATCAACGAATCGTCGTTCAAAAGAATCGTAACGAATCGTCGTTCAAAAGAATAGTAAGGAATCGGCATGGTATCGTAACCCACGATTCTATTAGTTGTTTGATGTAACCTGACAACGGACATTTCCGAACCGTGTCGAATGCTCCCGAGCGAGAGTGAAATCAAAATATGTACTGCATTTGTTAAGTATGAAAAATAATGAACACAAACCTGAAATTTGCATAGTTAAATAGAGATGTAATGCAAAAAATGTACTTCATAATAAGGTTCAGTTGATAAATTATAATCTAGAGACATTATCTTGGGTAATTTTATAGACTAATGGAGGTCATACTGAATGGTTCCAGCCAATGAGAAAGAGACAATCCAATGTCTCGCCTCTTATGCCATCTATGCGAGAGATATAGAACGTTTTTGTTCTACGAGTGGGTTGCAAAGGAAAGTGTCTTGCGACGATTCAAAAGAATAGTTGGAATCGCAGACTGGGAAGAATCGTGAACTCGTTGACAATTCAAAAGAATAGTTGGAATCGCAGACTGAGAAGAATCGTGAACGAATCGTTAGAATCGATTCGTAATGTGTGATTGAATCGTTGGAATCGACTTCTGAAAAAGAATCGTGTTGCCCAACTCTATCGTACATTAATCTTCTAATACTAATTTCATTTCATTTAGTGAGCTGCACAAGGGCAGGTCTTTCACTGCAAACCCAGCTTTCTCTAATCTTTCCTATTTTCTGCCTTTCTCTTCGTATCCTCATATGACCCATATCTTAATGTCGTCTATCATATGATATCTTTTTCTGTCCCGAAATCTTCTCCAGTTCACCATTCCTTCCAGTGCATTCTTCAGTAGGCAGTTTCTTCTCAGCCAGTGGCCATGTTTTCAGATTTTCTTGGGAAAGATAAATGCGGTAGCTTCCCGTTGATTTCCCTGGAGAGTGGATTTGACTAATAACTATATATTTAAATTAATACACTTAAGTTAATAGTAAATATAAATAAGCCCCAACACCCAAAAATATACAATCTAATGAAATTTGCTTTCAAACGAATACTTCCTATTTATTGTTGAGCAAACATTTTCACAGATTTATGCGAATAATTGAATTTTCCCGACAATACTGTGAAAATTTCACGTCTCTACATTAGATAGCACAATTATAGCAATTCAACAACTAGCATAGATCATATACAGAAAGATGTGCAGCTCAATGCTTAAACGATGCCAACGAAGGATGCCAGGACGACCGTAGAGTCATCTGTGGACGTTTGCAAATCTGAAGCTGGTAACAGCATTTAGTATATTACCACCCACTATCGTTAGTTTCCAGCAGTTACATACGAGAACAGTTTCTGAATGGAGCAACATCAATACTATAGAATACTATACGTCACCCAGTTTCGGTACATAAAATTACAGTTTGGTGCTTTGAATGTGAATTTGAATGTTATTTCGGTTTATCAATGGATTTTTGATAAGAGAAATAAATAATTAAGGGCATGCAATACACTTTCTCTTCATATGAAGTGATATCTATCCCAAAACAATTATCAACACATTTTTCTCTATGGTCTTAGTGTATCGTATGTAGGCCTATCTAATATCACTTTAATATTGCAGAATTCGCCATTACAAATCAAACGAGTGGTTACAAGGTCTGTAACTGCCCTCGATGCCGAGTTATTACTGAGAGAGGCCGCGAAGTAGGCTACCTTTAAAAGCAACTTCGGTGAGGGGAGATGGCATCATTAGGTGTGATCGCGCAAGTTACATTGGTTCACAGATCAATCACTGAGCTTCGGCTTTTAGTATTGTTATAGTAAGCATTTTAAATTCTCCCAATTTTTTCCAAAACGGATTCCGGAACGGATGCCCAAACTCAGTGCGGAGAAAAACGTATTTTTCGTCAAAAATTAGTGGTAACAGGACATCGAATTAGCTTTCTGATATGGTGATTAGACTTGTGATGAAACACATGATTTACAACAGTCACGATGAAATCGAGTCGCCCCTGTGCCGCGGTGAAGGAAAACGATAACACTTATTGAGATTCCGAAGCAAAGATCGTGAGATAAATAGAATTCGCTATATTGAGACATTGTGCGAGGTAGAGTCTGCATGAATTCGAAAAAAAGAGAACGTTACTCTACAGCAAAATATTATTGTACTGACCAATACATAGCAACTTGACAAAATAAAGCAATGTAAAAGTCGATTGGCTGTCTTGCCTCACCTAACTTACAGACGTGTTCTCGCTCTATCAGATTTCTATTTGTTTGGTTCAATGGAAATATGGTCTTTGAGGGCAGCCGTTCTCCGATACTGATGCTGTGATCAAAAATATATGAAGAAGTGGGTCACCCAGGCCGATTGAAACCTTTGCAGGTCGCAGGAATACAGAGACTTACTAAACGTTGGAGGAAAGCATCTGGAACTTGAGATGTCTTTGTGAAGAAACAAACAGCAAATAGATAAATTCCTGAACCACGATGTACATAAAACTCAAATCACTAGCTCCGGTAGTGTTCGAAAAACGAAACAAAATACAGTACTTTCGAAACGATTGGGTATTTGAGTTCTGGCATTAAGAATTGCAGTAATTTATTTAACTGTATTTTTAAACTACAAAGATTGTCCACATGCAGTGAGTTTGGTAACAGTGGTGGAATACGAATGAAAGAAAATGAAGTTTGCAGAGAAAACTTGACCCACAGTAGTTACGTCCACTGCAATTCTTCCAGGAAAAGAAGGTAGGTTCCATTAAAGTGATAGTTTCACTGAGTGAGAAATCCGATCCTTGAAATGGTGACAATAACGACCATAATGCTATTGTGCAGAGGTTTCATTTGAGCGGTATCTCTATTTTTATCTCAGTTCCCAGCTCAGAGCTCGATATGTCTGTAACGCCACGTCATCTTCATGTTCACGTTTAAACGAGCGTACATTCTAATTTAATACGGACTAGTCATCTTGTCTTGTGTTAAAAATTTTACGCAGACACTTGTCTTCAGTTTTGTCATTAGTTTTATTACACATACAGTATTTTAATATTTTAATACTGTATGAATTGTCTCCATTCTCCTGTAACTTCATCCCTCTTAGCCCCAAATATTTTCCTAAGCACCTTATTCTCAAACACCCTTAACCTATGTTCCCCTCTCAAAGTGAGAGTCCAAATTTCACAACCATAAACAACAACCGGTAATATAACTGTTTTATAAATTCTAACTTTCAGATTTTTTGACAGCAGACTGGATGATAAAAGCTTCTCAACCGAATAATAACGGGCATTTCCCATATTTATTCTGTGTTTAATTTCCTCCCGAGTATCATTTATATTTGTTACTGTTGCTCCAAGATATTTGAACTTCTCCACCTCTTCAAAAGATAAATTTCCAATTTTTAAATTTCTATTTCGTAGAATATTCTGGTCACGAGACATAATCATATACTTTGCCTTTTCGGGATTTACTTCCAAACCTACTGTTTTACTTGCTTCAAGTAAAATTCCCGTATTTTCCCTAATCGTTTGTGGATTTTCTCCTAACATATTCACGTCATCCGCATAGACAAGCAGCTGATGTAACCCGTTCAATTCTAAGCCCTCTCTGTTATCCTGGACTTTCCTAATGGCATACTCTAGAGCAAAGTTAAAAAGCGATAGTGCATCTCCTTGCTTTAGCCCACAGTGAATTGGAAACGCATCTGACAGAAACTGACCTATACGAACTTAATAATAATAATAATAATAATAATAATAATAATAATAATAATAATAATAATAGGGTCTAATAATAATATAACCACAGACTACTAAATAGCTGGACTAGTGAAAATTATGGATATATTATTTATGTAGTAAAATCCTCTTTATTTCACTTTAAAATAAAATAACATATCTAAAATAATGTACTAAATAAAATATTAACAAAGAGATGAAAAATTAGCTGATCTCAGGTTCGAACCTGGGTTCAATTACACCACGGCCTTTGGCTTTGCCATTACACTACAGACACCTATTTCTAGTAGTGGTAGAATTACTCGTACGTGATATGATTGGTTTCATGTTTGGTGCCTATTATATTTAATTTTGAAAACTTAAAAAATAAACAAAAATGTTTCATGCCATATTGTTCCTCATTTGCGTAATTTTAAATTCATATTTTTATTGTCCTGATGTAAATCATCAAATAAGGTATGGAATAGTCCTCGATTCTGTCTTTCCAAAACTAATGGATGGACGCAAACTCTTCTATTTTACGTCTATTCTTTCTCCGTATGAGCAAGTTTGCCAAAAGTATATCTCCTTCTACGCCCATGTTCACTGAGAGACTGAAAAATTCTCTACAAAAATTTAGCAGCGCAAATAATGCGCCACTAAAAGTGGCCTCGTCTGAAGGGACCTTAAATATCAAATTTTTGTCCAATTCCTCCAATTTTAGTCAAGAATCACCTTACAACCTCAAAATATGTAGTAAAAAGAATAGTCTGTTGAAATTTAAAACAAGCGGAGAAACTGACAAATAAACCGTCACATAAAACTAATCTATACGACTAACTGAAGTACAATTGTTTGACACAATAAATGGCGGTATAATGAATTGTGACATGAAGAGCGAATACGGATCATGGCGGGAGAGGCCGCTGGCAATTCTGTATCTGAATATTGGAGTCTGCCGACAGGACTCGACAGGCTTCATTTCCTACCTAATCTAATGAGTTTGCCAGTTTGCTATAAGGTAGGTTACTTAATTTCCGGAACGTCATTTCGAAATGACCCTCTCCTAATACACGTTCACGAAATAACTATTGCCATGAGACAGTGCCTAAGCCACTTTATTGTCTTCATGTTCGTAATTAGAAATGAACAATATCATATCACCCATATCGAAATCACAAAGTCCACTTTACTTCACAGCTGTGGAGTAACGTTTAGCACGTCTGACCATGAAACAAGTTCGGGTTCAAATCCTGGTTGAGACAAGTCACCTGGTTAGAGTTTTCCTTCAACCAATTGAAGCAGAATTGCTCAACAAGCCTCACGCTGCAGTGCAAGCCTTCGAGTTTCTTCTCCGTACAAGAGAGAAAATAGTTCACTTTAACATTGCAATTGGAAGTGATAGCCTATAATTTATCACGATACAATATAAGTAGCAACAAAGACAATTACAATCTCTCAAGACTACGTTCTATCACTATTCCCTTCTCTAACGCTTTGTAATACAAAGTGTGCAGAAAAACAGGAGGAGCTTCGTAATGTAATAGATAATGTTTAAGCAAGGCACTTTAAGGGGAAGGATGGAAAATTTGAAAATGTTTTCCTAATTGATGTACAATAATGTCATTTTTGTATGTAGTAATATCACTGCTGCAACAACTTAAATTCGAGATTAGGTTTGAAAAAAAAAATTTGGGACCTAAATTTTGAAGAAAAATACCAGGCTACAGCAATTCACTAAAATGAATATATCTCAACCATTTCTAAAGATAAATTCAATTTTTCTATGCAATTTTACTCCTAAAAGAACGTTCTTTAAAATGTCTGTAGCGCAATTTTCATATTGGCTTTCGAAATTTTAAGATAAACAATTACATTTTAAGGATGAATTTTAGAGGGCCTTTTATAGAATTTTTGAGTATATTTTTTAAACGCAACAAAATACTCCTAACAGATTTATATTCCAGAGAAAACCTTCCCCCATAGCCTAAACACTGTATGTATCAAATATCATTAATACAGAATTAATAATTCCGAAGATATATAACCTTTCATATGGAACAAAGGAAAAAATTAAAGCTACGAGAAATTCCAATCTAAGTTTAGTGTCATTTAAACCCCTGTGCAACAGAGTCTTAAAATGGTGTCACAGCAGCTGACAAGGACATAAATGGCCGTTAAATTTAATGTAGAGTATTTTTCACATACCAAAAGGTACTTACTTACTTATAAATAGCTTTTAAGGAACCCGAAGGTTCATTGCCGCCCTCACATAAGCTCGCCATTCCGAGGCTATGGTAGGGATTCGTAACAAGCTGTTTTTTACGATGATGGGTTGTTAGCCCTTCGCCCAACCCCCAAGCTGGATGACCACTCCCTATCGGCTGTCCACGACTGCATATTCAATATATTCGCAGCTACCCTCCATATCTGGAGGCCGTCTCCTCTATCCGCAACTTGAAGACGCGCCATCCGTGGTGATAGGGACCCACAATACATGGTAAAAGGTACTTGTATTTTAAAGGGGCTGTTTTATTTACTGTTTTTTTTCACCATGTTTAACCATCCTCTCCCCATTAACATAGTCGTGACTTCTTGTTTTTGTAGTCAAAGATGAAGAAAAACTAAACATTTCGGAAATACGTCAATCAAAAGGAGTCACAAACGTACATAGTTTTAAAATAATTTTTTAAATCGTCATATTTTCATTTCTCACTCAATATGTTCATTACACAAAAATGTATGCATGCAAAATTAAATTAAATAAAAACGACTTCCAATATTGGGGCTGCTACAAAGACAAAGTAAAAGTGCAAATGAGAAACATTAGAATTTAAAAGATAGAAATAAAATGTTATAAGAAAATCACTTAACGTAATTAGATTAGAACGAAATGAGAAACTTAATTTTGAAATTAGTATAAATTATTTCTCAACATAAAAATAGATCATCTTAGAGTTGCAATTGTAAAATCATGTAATAGTTTTGTGTTACAATTTTTTTTTGGGAGGGGAGGTTCTTCACGCTCCTAGCATTAATCCAGTGATAGTATTATGAGTCAAGCTATATTTTCCTCTATGTTAACCCATGTTTGGTTCATAAATGACTCTTTTCTCTGCCCCCACCTACTCAGAATTTTCACTGAGTCCATAAAGATTAGTGGGATCTTCGAGTAGCCATTTTTCTCATGCTTTCTGTAATCGTGTCTCTTATTGTATAATGTGTACTATTCCGTAAAACTTCACCATGAGAACAACATACGACGTGCAACAAATATGGAATGGTTTACCCCTGAAATCACGGCAACTTCTTCTGCACTCCAGCAATGAGCGAAGCATGTGTAGCAGGGTAAAATAATGAAAAACCTATACAAATCCTCTATTTCAAGCTGGTTACACCAGAACAAAATATACTGAAGAGTCAAAAATCTCTGCGATACTTCCGTGTCTCACTGCTTTCATATTGTCTTCTTGAGACGATGAAGATGCCCTAGCTCTTGTACAACTCGCTAATATTCAAAAACAGAAAAGATTATGTGTGCATCATTTGTGGTTGTAGAAAGGAAGGATATGCGGCATATATACGATATGATGAAAGAATTTAATGTGTATCCTGACTGTTCCCAGAATTTTTATAAAATGTCCCACCATTGTTTCTACACCATATTATACAATCTCTTCACAAAATTGAATATCAAAATTCAAAATCGTCGCGAATTTTCTTTTACAGTCAGACGCCACTTGTCGCTCTCAAGGGTCACTCGTGACTCGAAAGAGACGCAGCGCTGGCTTCCGAGTGACGGGTCCCCATCCCGTCCTCTCTGTATGCTTTGATACATTTGTTTACATGGGTGAGACTCGAAAAGTCATCGTGCCTCCGCCAGATGTCCGAACCACGTCTTCTCTGTGTGAATTGCACCTCAGAAGTTAATTACATTATTCATTATTTAGAAAACGTCTGTAATGACTGCAAAGATGGACTATGTTTAAAAGATTCGGTGAGGTCCTAATTACGTCAAGTGAGATATCAAGTAACTATGATGGATTTGTGTAACAACGTTTCCTCACTGCGGATAGATGGGCATGAAGTTGAACTTGAACTATTACCCAGGAACTGTATTAACATCTGATAATAACCAATTGAATTACGGACACCAAAGACCTAAAATATTACTGGATTGCTGATACAAACAGTCGAGATTCAAAATCGTAAGCCAATCCGAATGGCAAGCCGCCCAGCTGCGATCCAAGAAGCAGGTGCGTAAGTGGTTTTCCTGTAGCAGACATCGAGCCCTTCAAGGGCTCCCTTCTACTCTTGAGACCCTGGGGAAGGGAGACTGGTGAGCCGGAAAATAAATTACAGTGGATGGACGCAACGAAAGAAAGATCGGTTTCGTGGGGCAAAGTTCGTGATTTTTAGAAGCCACATGCTAGACTCTGCTTGTAACAGAATAACAGCTGAACCAAAATTATAAATCTAGTAAACGGAGTATCACATGTCTACGTAGATTCCACACAATATACAGGGTGTAATAAATGCACATTAAACGAACTTGGGGGAGGTGAGCTTGTATGCGCAGAGAATCCAGAAATAAGCGTAAGAAAGTAAACATTCAGAAGTAATGTTGGTCATACGACGACCTGGAGAGCGATGTAAGAGTACTAATTTGCATCCATACCACAGAAGTAGATATGACAAAAAAAATAAATATAACAAAGGAAAAAATGTGTTTGAGCTTAAAGTGCATTATGTTCTCTAATTATTAATTAATTAATTTACTTATTCATTCATTGATTCATTCATTCATTTTTATTCATTTATTTATTTATTCATTCATTCATTCATTTATTTATTTATTTATTTATTTATTTATTTATTTATTTATTTATTTATTTATTTATTTATTTATTTATTTATTCAATGAAATACATTCCTTGATCCTCTAGCATTGAGTAACAAATTTATTCTAGATCTAACTGGAAGGAAATAAAATGCAATCAGAATATTTCAGTGGAATCAATTAGTCAAAACACTTGAACAAAATCGGAATTATTTCTTCACCAGTTTCTCCATTGTGCAATCTTCAGGAAGAAACAGATCAGAATCAACTTCAGCGATGTCCAGCACTTTCCTTTAATCCCACTGTGTGTGTGAAATATTGGAGAGCAAGAGAGTTAATGTATTTATTGCCAAGAACTCGGCATCATTTAACATCATATTATTTATCAACAGTTTTCTATAAATATTATCGAGTAAGTGTTTCTTCTGTCTTCTTGTGAACGAGGATTTAGTTGCATGAATCTTATAAAAACTGGAATTAGAAACCGCCTTGCAACTAAAAGAGCTGTGTTAACAATACATTTTGAAGGGCCTACTAGTAAAGAATTTCAGTGTTTAGAGTGCCCATAAAATAACGTATTTTAATGTGATGTAAATTCAGCAGTAATTGATTCTAAACATACATACATACATACCAATGTGTAATGATTTACTTACATAAGTATAGCCCATCTAGAGTGTGGTAAGATGGATTGAAAGTAATAAAACTCCAAGAAAAAAATTACATAACTGTTTGTTTCTGCATACTTCATTAATTTTATCTTTCTGCACAATTATTTATAATATTGCACAAGCTTTTCGCAATTATTGCACAATTATACTTTTTTCGTTTGTGCATTTTTGCGACAATTGTTTATTTTCTAGCTTGAACCGTGACCTGTAGTCGGAAATGACAATCCCTTATAGAAATTATAAAACGGGGGCTCCAACCAGATGATTTTGGAATGTTTTGTTAGGAATGTATTTCCATTTATATTCTCTGAAATTCTACAAACACAAAACATTCTCCAACTGACTCAACTTTACCCTACGGAAACGTTTAATCTCATACTCAATATCAGAAAGAATTTCTTCACATATTGTTTTCAGAACTTTGCCTAACAATACTGCTTACACCTTCTTCAATAAGTAATGTTAAAACCCCACGCACAAAGCATGATCTGTGCCAGGAACTTTCAAATTATTTTCTTTCTTTTTTCAGCTCTGAAGCTTGCTTAGTATTGTAGACTTTAGAGCTCCCCCAATCCAATTACCACAAAACAAGGACATAAAACTTTTTTTACGCTGCGGCCACAATAAAAATACGAAACTTGACGCTTCCTAGCGTGTCATCAACCCGATGACTCAGGCGTAAGCGTCAACTCTGAGTATTCTTGTGGTCACGAATTTTAAAAGTTTTTAATTCACAGGTCCTTTGATCTCTAAATAAATTGTTATGGCATGCTTATATTAAAAATTAGCTTTACTATGAAACGGAATTTTCCACATTTGTTTCTGTTCAGCGGACATTCTCTGCTTTGGTTGGCCTCAAACATTATTAAATGTCCGTTTTTATAGATAACTCTGTAAGTGGCAACGCTGACTGAAGGTAGCATCTCCCTAGAGAGTTGCGTACCTCAGACTGAAAGCCATTTTATCTATGGTTTCTGATCTGTGGGTTCTAAAAGCCGGAGCTAGAACTTATCACAAAACAAACATTACGGCGCAAATTATTTTCTCGTTAATACCTATACCAATGATAAGGCTTTTCCGCCGACATGGAGTATTGGAATTTTGATATAGGGTAAACTAGGGTCTGTTGGACAGTCGGGCATGTTGGACACTTTGTACTTTAACGTGTTACCACACCACTTGTGGGCACCACATTCTGCTAGAAGTCAATGACGGAAGTAGCCCCACTCGTGCCTACTTCCGTCATTGACTTAGTAGTAGTATTTATTCCATATTTATAAACCCTATTTTACATATAGTATATTAGGGTTATATTTTAAACTAATCATAACAAATTGAAACTTACAGACTACCATACAATAAATTTACACTTGTAAGAGTGTAACATATATAAATTAATTAGATTAATGTCTTGAAATTACAGTCGAAAAACATAGAGAATTTAACATGAATAGCATGTTGCACTTATAGATAATATTATGACACTTAGTTAATATACACACACATACATACATACATACATACATACATACATACATACATACATACATACATACATACATACATACATACATACATACATACATACATACATACATACATACATACATACATACATACATACATACATACATACATACATACATACATACATACATACATACATACATACATACATACATACATACATTCCGTCCGTCATTGACTTCTAGCTGAATGTGGTGCCCACAAGTGGCGTGGTAACACGTTAAAGTACAAAGTGTCCAACATGCCCGACAGTCCAACAGACCCAAGTTTACCCTATATATAATAGTATATAATTTAATGCTATTAACTCCTTTACGCGTAGACTAAGAGAACGGCAGAAAATAGGAAAGATTGGAGAATGCTGAGTTTGCAGTGAAAGACCTGCCCTTGGGCAGAACACTATGTATGTACGTAACTCATTTTCATAAAACCGAGTAAATATTATAACGTATTGTCACTATAATTGCACTATACGAAATGACACAATAACCAATATATAAAACTAGTGAACTACTGGACGCAGCCATTTTCAACCGGTGTGTCGCGGCACACTAGTAGCTATGCCGCGAATGATCTGCTGGGTGCCGCGAGAAAATTAAAATAGTAAAGGTTTTCGTAGCAAAAACTGGAAAAGTAAAAGTGAAAGGATTAGTAAAGAAAAATGAGTTCACAAGAGTTAGTAAATATAGTGTACTGTATGTGTGAAAGCGGCAGAGAATAGAATGCCTGACAAGCAGCCAGGGTTGCCAGGTCACTAAAGTCAGAATATTCTATAGATCTTAAAACAAAAAATTATCCCCTTGTTAGGAACCACTCGTTTAGATTATATGAGTGTGTCCAGGAATTTTAAATTACAAATTTAATGTGTCACATGTTGAAAAGGGTTTTATAGAGTGCACGTTTAGGCCCAAAACGTTATAACATACAACAGTCTCTTCACCTTTGTAATGCTAATATTAATAAAGTTAAAAGAAAAATATATATATTTTTTCATGACCAACCAGAAATTTGTCACTAACGCCCTTTTAAACTCTTAAACTCGCCTCTGGAATTCGTTACCTAATGACGTCAGGGACTGCCGGACTTTATCACAATTCAAAATTAAATTGGAAAATTTGTGTTAGTTAATGTTTTTAGATATTGCTAGAAGTGTTGATTTGTGTTTTTTTTCTTTTTCTTTTTTAATCTAGATAAAAATTACAAGTTTCTTGTTTATGTTAGTTAATTAGTTCGGATACAATTAATTATGATACTTAATCACTCATTTAAAGTTTGTGTGACTACAACCTGTGTATATTTTTGTGTGGCTTTATATTGTTTATAGTGCTTTTTTTTCTCTCACTTCATTTCTTGTGTAGCTTTACTTTGTATATAGTGTATTTTTTCTGTTTATTTCTATAATAATAATAATAATAATAATAATAATAATAATAATAATAATAATAATAATAATGGTTTATTTTAACTGGCAGAGTTAAGGCCATTCGGCCTTCTCTTCCACTCAACCAGTATGATAAAAAATTACTACAATGCTATGAATATAACATAATTAATACAATACAATACAATACAATTCAAAGCAATACAATACTACAAATACAAGACAATATAATACATAATTAATATAATACAATGACAATTCTTTTCGTCTTCACAACACCAATAAAATAATTACGTAATAATAATAATAATAATAATAATAATAATAATAATAATAATAATAATAATAATAGTAATGATAGTCATATCTAAATTAAATTAAATTATTAAGCTCGATCACAAGTATAATTTCAATTTGACTGCGCCCGTAAGAAATCGTTTAGCCTTTTCTTGAAAGTGGTTATTGTCTGGCAGCCCCTAATCTTCTGAGGTAGAGAATTCCATTCACGGGGAACTGAGACAGTAAAAGAGGATGAATAGTGGGATGTTCTATGGGCAGGAATTGCTAGGATTTGGCTCTCCTGTGACCTGGTGTTTAGATTGTGATTGGAGGATAAGTAGTTAAACCGGGAACGAAGGTAATTTGGAGTAGAAGTGTGGAGAACTCGAAACAGAAGAGAGAGCGAATGAAGTGTTCTACGGTTACTAAGTTGCAGCCAGGATAAAGATTTGAACGAGTATTGTATTTGTATTCCTGGTGTTGTGGAAGAGAAGGCCTGATGGCCTTAACTACAACAGAATAAATAAATAAATAAATAAATAAATAAATAAATAAATAAATAAATAAGTAAATAAATAAATAAATAAATAATCTTTTCTTTTCTAACACTACCGAGTTATTTCCATTTGAAAATCGCCCGATTCCTGTGCTGCACCTTGTATTTTAGACGACGAAATATTCACATTTTAATGAAGTGCTACTTTATATAATTTATTTACCGGTCCTTGGAAGTCGTCTGCAGGCTTATTAAACTGAGCTAACCGTGGACAAATGACATAATGTGTATAGTGAATATAGGCCTATACACGTGATTAAAATAACAGAATGTCTTCCCAGAAAAATTAATTTTCTCTCATGTCGCAACGTCAAAAAGAATAACTTTTTGAATTCGTGTTTATGATGCGACAGATAAAAGATGCACCTGGCTTCCCGCTCCACTTTTACACAGAGAATACAATTCTGAATGTGTGCGTGCTGTAATAAATTGCAAGTGTAGGCTATACGTCAAAAAAAGCGGAGAAGTGAGCGGGTTCCAAAGCGCCTAACTGGAGAGATGTTTATTGTTTTTGCGACTGCTGTTGTAAATATTCATTAGCGTTTCCTTCGCCCCACGTTATTCAGCTGACCAAAGCCGCTTCGGCGTCACGTGTTATATTCAAATGAACGTCACGTTGCGCGTTTTAATAATGATCTTTCCGTTAACAGTATTGTAACCAGAGACAACTGCTCTACTCATAACAGTTTAGACAAACAATGAAGTATGATTTCAGTCTGCCATATATCGTTCAGCCTCTTTTTGGCTCTGCTCCGCTTTCAGGGAAGGAAGGAGTGGAATACACTGAAACACTGAATGAAATGTTTCACACATGCAAACGAGAGTACGAGACATTTCATGGTCGAAAGTCATTACTGCTACATTGTTTAGCGTATCAGGTAAAAGTGTTGCAGTAAAATTCTTGCTGTTGTATGTAATGTCTGATTACAAATTTTAAAGTAAGTTAGTCTATTTGGTAGGGTTACTATACATTCGTGTTTTGTACGGACAGAAAGGAAGCTTTTAATATGTGTAGGCCTGTGTGTGTGTGTGTGTGTGTGTGTGTGTGTGTGTGTGTGTGTGTGTGTGTGTGTGTGTGTGTGTGTGTGTGTGTGTGTGTGTCTAATGACTACCTACTCCACTTTACGTGATTCGAGTTCCGTATATTGCGGATAGATGGCAGGATTGTGACCCATTTTCAAGTTGCACACCACGTTATGCATGATGTGTATCTGTGAAGAATAAATTATGTCTTGTACTAGGATGAGTTTATGTGTAAGTGTCCGTGTAAATGTAGTGTAGGGAATGGGTGAGGATGATAATCGTGAGGAAGGAAGAAGGGGAAACCCGGTGCCGGCACGTATCCTACTCCTGTCGAATAGCACCAAGGGGGCCGCAAGGCTTAACGTCCCCATCCGACGGACTAATCACTATCAACAGTAACATATGCCTTCTCTTTATAGGCACTGCGGAGACATTTGGGATTTAACCCAGTCATATTGGTGCACAATTTAGTGATTAGATGTTGTGCACCGCCATCTCTCCTAGTCCCGAGGTAGAAATTTTATATGAAAATCTCTTAACCCGCCGGGAATCTAACCCTGGCCGGCTAGTCGCTACCACAGGGCTAACACGGCGGACAGCTTTTAATATAAAAAAAGCATATTCTGCGGACGTCTGGAAAAATAACATGGACATTACGACGAAGTGAAGAGAAGCGAATGGAAGCATTTGAAATGTGGATGTGGAGAAGAATGGAGCGTTTGAAATGGCCGGACAGAATAAGAAATGAATCTGTGTTGCAAAAAGTGGGTCAAGAAAGAATGATGCTGAAACTGATCAGAAAGAGAAAAAGAAACTAGATGGATCACTGACTGAGAAGAAACTACCTACTGAAGGATGCACTGGGAGGAATGGTGAACAGGAGAAGAGTTCGGGGCAGAAGAAGATATCAGATGATAGACGATATTAAGATACATGGATCATATGCGGAGACTAAGAGGAAGGCAGAAAATAAGAGATAGGGTAAACTAGGGTATGTTGGACAGTCGGGCATGTTGGACACTCTGTACTTTAACGTGTTACCACGCCACTTTTGGGCACCACATTCTGCTAGAAGTCAATGACGGAAGTAGCCCCAGTCGTGGCTACTTCAGTCATTGACTTCTAGCAGAATGTGGTGCCCACAAGTGGCGTGGTAACACGTTAAAGTACAGAGTGTCCAACATGCCCGACTGTCCAACAGACCCTAGTTTACCCTATTTGAGAATTTTGGGTTACATGCGAAAGACCCGCCCTTGGGCAGAAAACCTTGAAAAAAAAAGTTTGTATTTTAAGACTCGTATTCTTATCCGTATCGTAAAAGTGAAAAAGTGACGAAATGTCCACAAATGAATACTTAATTACCTACAAATGGCTTTTAAGGAACCTGCAGGTTCATTGCCGCCCTCACATAAGCCCGCCATCGGTCCCTACCCTATGCAAGATTAATCCACTCTCTATCATCATATCCCACCTCCTTCAAATCCATTTTAATATTATCCTCCCATCTACGTCTCGGCCTCCCCAAAGGTCTTTTTCCTTCCGGTCTCCCAACTAACACTCTATATCTATTTCTGGATTCTCCCATACGTGCTACATGCCCTCCCAATCTCTGACGTCTGGATTTAATGTTCCTTAATTATATCAGGTGAAGAATACAATGCATGCAGTTCTGCGTTGTGTAACTTTCTCCATTCTCCTGTAACTTCATCCCTTTTAGCCCCAAATATTTTCCTAAAAACCTTATTCTGAAAGACCCTTAATCTCTGTTCCTCTCTCAAAGTGAGAGTCCAGGTTTCACAACCATACAGAACAACCGGTATAAATACGACATGTAAGATGTATAAATGAAGATTAAATAGAGATAAATATATAGGAATATTTTTAATCAACTGCCTTCAATATTTTAATAAGAAAGAGCTTGAATTTAATGTAAGAAATGCTGAAACCTAGATCTCGTGGGTCCTAGTTTACGTAATTAATAGAATTAGAACACATACTTAACAGTGGTGAATTTCTATGTGTTCGTTATTTTTTAGTGTAATCAAGCTGGGAAAAGGGAGCGAGTTGCTCAAAGCCATAGTTTATAAAATGCACACATTACCGAAATGTTACAGTAACCATTATGTTACATGTCACGGCTCGCTAATGAGCACCAGGCCCGAGGCTGTGGCCCGCAGAGACATCTGTCCACAAATCAAGAAAACTCTCTAGGACGAGGAAGAATCGACCGGTAATTTCGACTCGGTGATCCAGGATTCTTGTACGTGTCATAAAAACTGACACGGGAACTTTACTGGCAGATTAAAAATACTTCAGGATTGACATTCTTGTGGGAGGGACGCGCGTATTGCAGTCAACCTATCCGAGCTGTTCCATCATTTTGGTCCGCGTATCAGAGCGAAGCTGAGGCACGTGGTAAAGACCAGAGCTGCTGTCTGGGCGAACACGTGATCACACTTCCTGCATTCACAAAAAAATTAGAAGGTATATCACCACTCACAACGGTGCTCGTAAACTCAACAACTAACCAATCATAGAAAAGAACAAGTGAACAAAGCAAAAGGAAATAAAAAAAATGCGTACACAGCTCCTCCCTTTCTAGTGTAAATGGAAGTTCGCACGAATTCCATAATGGGAGCAGACGATACTGTGCAATTTATTACTTTTGTTCAAAGATTTTAGCCCTATATCCTAGGTGATGTGTATCTGAAAATAAAGTCTTAAGATAAAATTGACATTTTAAAAAATGTATTTAGGCCTACTTTATGCAACTTTAACTTCGTAAGTCATATCGCGACAATACATAAATAATTGTTACGGTTTCCTTTTAATGGATTATTATATTTTACGGCGTTTTATCAACTGAGATGGTTATCTAGCGTCTGAGTGAAAATAAAAGTGATAATGCCAGCAAAATGAGTAGAGGGTCCAGCACCGAAAGTTATCCAGCATTTACTCTTAATGGGTTGGAGGAAAACCCCGGGAAAAGCCTCAATCAGGTAACTTGTCCCAACCAGGATTTGAATCCGGGCCCGCAGATTCGCAGTCTATTGCATTTTACATAGGGTCACTGTATTACAATTAATTTAAATATCTTTGTAGGTAGATTTAAAAAGCTTCATGCCAATTATTATGGATTACTTACAACTACTAATAAGTCCATTAATATGTTGAATTGATTTCGTTGGAGGTGAAATAATTGACATTCAGAAATTATGTGACGTACAGAGATCCTAGTTTGGCAGTTGATATATGGGAAGAAGAGTTCTATCTAGTATCTAGTAGATAAGAATGTGTCATTTTCATGTGGCCAACTCGTAATCTGGTAATTATAACTTAATCTTGATGTCTGAAATCTATATTGGATATTTCATTTCGGAATATTGTATTACTTCATGAAGTTTGCTAATGACGACTCTTTCTATGAAGTTTGGCGATGGTTAAGGAGTTTTCTAGATATCTATTAATTAACCACGTCTGTATGAGGAAGAGATGCAGTTTCTTTTGCTGCAACATCTGCAAGTTCATTACCAGAAATGCCCTCATGAGAAGAAATCCACATTAGAGTGTTGTTTTCGTCCTTCTTTCATCAGGTCAATAAAGAGTTTATGTATTTCTTGAATTAGTGCGTTGGTACAGAAGATATGTATGTATTTATTTACACTGCAAGTGGGCAAGCACCCGGTGGCAGTGGTATATACAATATTAACAATACACAATAAAATGATAAGCAATACACAATAAAATTTACAATACACAATACAATTTTACAACACATATACAATTTTATACACAATACAATTTAACACAATAATAATAAAACATAAAATAAAATACCTAATTTTACAATACAACCTACATAATTATGTATAGGTCCTACATAAGTTTCAATAGTCTTTCACTTTACTCTCATCTCATTCCCTGTAGTGGCACTATGACGCATTTCACTGACACTTTAGCACACATTTCACTGACACTCTGTAACACATTTCACTGGCACTATAGAACACATTTCATTGACGCTATAAATTATCACTGATCGGAACTGTTCACTGCACTGTAAAACCATAACTTCACTGACGCACCTCGCTTCACTGATACAACAGTTCAAATAAGTCAAATAATTACATCCTTATGCATACTTATAAACAGAACTACATTTAAACTAAACATTTCTAGTCTAAGGCCCTCTTACACGCTATTTTTAAATAATTTACAATTCAAACCAAGGAAGTAAACTCGTCAGGCTAGATAAATACATGTCACCTTAAAAAATTAAATGTTGAATGTCACCTTAATTTTAATTTTCACTTTATACACAACTTTTTAAATTATTCTTGAATCTCCTTGAGGAAGGACAGCCCTCAAAGACCGCTGCAGGTAGGTCATTCCAGTCATTTATAGTTCTATTTAAAAATGAGAATTTACCTACATCCGTTTTCTGTTTCCTACATTTGATTTTAAAATCATGATCGTTCCTATCATAGTACGTTGGCTTTTCTAACCGAGCAGTTATGTCTACCCATGCTTTCTGACCTAGATGTGCTCTATACAATGATGTTATTCTAGTTTTCCTACGTCTGCTTTCCAAAGTTTCCCATTTAAGTTCTTTTATCGTATCGTTTCCATCTTCTCTTTTACCTTTAACAAATTTAGCTGTCCTATACTAGATTCTTTCTAAGGAATTTATCTGATATATTCTATAGGGATCCCAACACGTAGTTCCGTATTCCATTAACGGTCGCACTAACGTTAGATAGCCTATGCTATTTCCCTCGATTTCAAGAGCTTGTAAATTTAATTAGCTATATTACCGCAAATCTAACAACAATGGAATAATGGAAATATCCATTGCTGTTATGAACACAATGGAATAAAAAAAAAAAACAAAATATAATTAATCTTACAATATTATGAAAGCGATATTCTGTAAAAGTAAATTTAATGGGTATATTTGTTTGTTGTTTAGTACACTGTCCGAAGACAGGTTTGAACCTCATGAGTGACACCAATAAGACATCACTAATGAGGCAACTAAGTCAGAAGATAATGGGTAGGGCGGCCAGTTCCTTTCCCCCTTCATTGCATAGGCTACATCGCTGACTAATAGTATACAATGAAGGGCTTTTTGGAAAAACAAAATAGTCCAAAAACATAAATTTTCAGCAGAAACAAAAAACTGTCTGGCATGGGTGTTGTTGACACTTCAAATATGGATAATTCATCATACCACTTCTTGAGGTGTTGTAGAAACTTGGGAAAAGTCAATTAAATTTATAACTTACATTGCCTCATAGAAAATTACATGTTTAAATGTAGGTAACGGTGGACAATGATTGTTTTAAGAAAAACATACTCTGTTGTGGCTGAAATGTGCCTCTGATTTAATCTTATTTTTCTTTATTATATCCTGTTTCTTCTCCTTCCGTTGCTTATGTTTCTTCCATGGGGTTACTTCTGCACCTAAAGATGACTCCATTACTACTACAACAATTCACGTGCCAAAGTATTTTTCTCTGGGGTGACTTTTGCCGCGTACATAAGAAGCAGTACTGCCAATCTACTACAATTTAAAATAGTATGGATAGGGTAAACTAGGGTCTGTTGGACAGTCGGGCATGCTGGACACTTCATACTTTAACGTGTTACCTCGCCAATTGTGAGCACCACATTCTGCTAGAAGTCAATGACGGAAGTAGCCCCATTCGTGGCTACTTCTGTCATTGATTTCTAGCAGAATGTGGTGCCCACAATTGGCGAGGTAACACGTTAAAGTATGAAGTGTCCAACATGCCCGACTGTCCAACGGACCCTAGTTTACCCTAAATGTTTCAAGATGATATGAATGGGGTATTTGTAAATGCTACAATCGTCCTGGGCAATGGTTGTTTTCACAAAATAAAAAGTATTTGGACTATGGTTGTTTTATGAACACCACTGAAAATTTCCATTTCTATAACACAGGATGGTTCTTTTTTTTAACCTTCAATTGTTCTTCCTCTGACACAATATATCGTCAAGTGAGATATACTGCCTGGTAATAGATGTAGTTAGGCCTACATATCAGCCAGAAGCTCAATCAGAGATAGGATATATCTGTTGCTGAGAAAAATAATATTGATTGATTACTTCTCACTTTATTGATAATTAGGTTACAGTGTACTTCATTGATTTGTAGAAACAACTGCGAATCATCGCCGACAAAACACTCGCCTACGCTGAATAACCTCTGTTGAAAGCGTCATTAAATGAACTACTACTACGATTGACAAAAATTCTTAAAAAAATTCTATAAAAACATACAATAGTTGTTGATTAGCTGTCTGTTATACTACACCTAACCATAAATTTGACAGCTTTAAATCTAGAAGCTTCTATGTTAACTTCCAATTTCATATTATTTATGTATATTTGTATTTTACTGACTAACATAACAATAAACTTGTACCTTTTACGCTATGTTTTTGTCTAATTTTCGTTGTATTTACAGAAATACAAATAACCTGCTGTGTTTTCTTTTCCGTCTGATGCAATACACATTTAGCTTGCAACGGTGTTTTAATTTCAAGACACATTTTTATTTTCCATCACTTCGTTGGCTGCAGAACGTTTTAAAAACAAGCTACTGATAGCAGCTGTTCGATTCGAAAAGCATTGTGTCCGTCACGTTGGAAGAAAGCTCATTTCTATGCATGTCGTCACGTGGTATCATTTGAGCCAATGGTTTTCAGTCGTGTGTCTGAAATAACTTTCAAAAATAAATCAAGAAAATTATTAAACCCTAAAAATAATTTCATTATAACGGCAGTATGGGCCTACATTTACAATAAACTTGGTAAGGTACAACGCGGATTATTTGTTTCCTTTCTGTCTACGTCCATTAAAAATTGTAATTTCTTCCTTCTGGATTTTGTCGAGAGAATAATTATTCTTGTAAAACATCTTTAAAGCCATAGATCATGAAATTTCGTTACGAAATGTAATTTTAGAAGATATTACTATTTTTCACAAATAAATTAGAAAGTTTGTTTGTTTTATTTGCTAATTATTTCACAGGAAGTCTGATATTTGTAGGCTATATTCATTTCCAACTATGCCTGAGTGTAGAAACGTACAGTTGGATGATTCAGTATTTTTCTTTTACTCTATTTCTTTGGTGTCAAAAGAGGATGCGTGTATCTCCATCTCCTCATTTTCTGCAAAAACCTCAGCTAATATGACAGGGAATAAAGCACATGGATATCTCTGGCAGCTTTGCCCACAAAGGCAAAATGTTACACCTACCAAACGACAATCCGAGTATATTTTTAATCAGTGGATAATTTTGCTTTCCTCTACAAGGAAGACACATAAGGGATTCTCACTGCTCTTTCAAAAAGTCATCGCCCTAGACCGAGTTTCACAGACAATAATGAGGAATCATTTCACTACTTCACATGTCTTTTATTAGTTAGTTCTCTTATCATAGACCCATAAGCACTGTTACCATACCAAATTTATCTCTTATTAAAATATACGACACCGAAATTCCATTCAGTGAATCAGTAAAGAATCTAGGTAGCTATTTATATGGATAAAAGTTTAAATTGGAACATTCAAATTGCAGGAACTTGTAAAAAAAAAGCCTTCTCACTAATCCACTCGTTCAGGCATTGAAGAATTTTCTATACTTTTCCCTGAAAAAAGATTTTAGGGCAAACACTCGTGATGCCCCACTTCGATTACTGTGATATTCTGTTTACGGACCAAGGCGTTACTTCGGCGCGAAACTCCAACGTGTTCATAATATGTGCGTCCGTTTCGTCTGCAATATTCGCCGGGCTGATCATATAATACCATCCCTCGAAATGTTGTCTGGCTCCGATTAGAAGATCGTAGGAAAATCCACTGTCTTTCCCTTCTCTTTCACATATTGCATTTCTCCACTCCTCTCTATCTTGCGTCTCGTTTCCAAAATTTATCCACCCACCATAATCTAGACACACGATCACAGCACTCCTCAATATTATCCATTCCCTCCCACCGAACATCCTCATATTCATCTTCTTTCACTGTGGCTGTTCCTAGACTTTGCAATTCCCTACCCAGTAATGTCAGGGACTGTCAGACATCAAACCAATTTAAGAATAGACTAAGGAAGTATTTTTCAGACAATTTTCGTTAACAAATATATTTGTTACAAGTATTTTAATGTTTAATTGTAATATATATCACTGAATAAACATTTAATTTATCTCATTATTATTACTATTATTATTATTATTATTATTATTATTATTATTATTATTATTATTATTACTTACCATTGTTTATTATTGTCTCACTACAATACTTATCTTTCATTATTTACTTTTAATTTCATTATTTACTTTCTTGTTGTTTTATGGTGTAAATATTAATGTAATAACCATGTAACCAATTGTATTCAATTAGAATTAGAGACTGGCTGGGCGGAAGAGAAGGCCTACTGGCCTTAGCTCTGCCACATTAAATAGATAAATTATTATTATTATTATTATTATTATTATTATTATTATTATTATTATTATTATCACTTACTTACTTACCATTGTTTATTATTGATTCACTACAATACTTATCTAACTTTCATTATTTACTTTTACTTTCATTATTTACTTTCATGTTATTTTACGGTCTAAATATTAATGTAATAACTATGTAACCAATTGTATTCAATTAGAATTAGAGACTGGCTGGGCGGAAGAGAAGGCATACTGGCCTTGGCTCTGCCAGATTAAATAAATTATTATTATTATTATTATTATTATTATTATTATTATTATTATTATTATTATTATTACTTACTTACTTACTTACTTACCATTGTTTATTATTGTTTCACTGCAATACTTACCTAACTTTCATTATTTACTTTTACTTTCATTATTCATTTTCATGTTGTTTTATGGTCTAGATATTAATGTAATAACTATGTAAGCAATTGTATTCAATTAGAATTAGAGTCTGGCTGGGTGGAAGAGAAGGCCTACTGGCCTTAGCTCTGCCAGATTAAATAGATAAATTATTATTATTATTATTATTATTATTATTATTATTATTATTATTATTATTATTATTGTCCACACCTGTGGAGTAACAGTCAGCGCGTCTGGCTGCGAAACCAGGTGGCCCGGGTTCGAATCCCGGTCGGGGAAAGTTACCTGGTTGAGGATTTTTCCGGGGTTTTCCCTCAACCCAATATGAGCAAATGTTGGGTAACTTTCGGTGCTGGACCCCGGACTCATTTCACCGGCATTATCACCTTCATATCATTCAGACGCTAAATAACCTAGATGTTGATACAGAGTCGTAAAATAACCCAATAAAAATTATTATTATTATTATTATTATTATTATTATTATTATTATTATTATTATTATTATTATTATTATTATTACTGTCCTTTTTGTAAACCGAGACAAAAATTAAACATTCAAACTTACACAACTGTAGTTCAATTCCCGAAACTGGATGACGTAGGCTATTCTACGCGCCTGTTTATCCACGATTCAGCGTATAATTTTTTTTGTATCTTACAGAAGGTTATTTCTTGCATTTAACCTTTACTTTGAAATGCTTATCTGTACGAAACTTTTGAACGGAGGCTTTAACATGAATTTGGAAGGTTGCTAGTAAGGACGATATGATGTTATGCAACTTGTGATATATTCGTCAGAAAAGTGAAAGGGTATAAAAGTCAGAGACAAGTTGACTACTTCAAGTCCAGCGACCTCTTTATTCGTTTCCTCACCCCTCAATTTGCCGTGCATGTGGATTGTTCCGCCATGAGCCGCGAGCACATCCCTTGAGACAACGCGGAGCGCCGGCGAAGAAAGTGATTACAGCAGAATGGAGTGGCTCAGCCACGTCAAGATCGCTCAGAGCGGCGGCGGGCGATATAATCCTCGCAAAGCACAACACAGCAGCTGATGTGCCCGATTACTCTAATTCCATTTCCTTCAAGTACAGTAATCACTCTCCATTGTCACATGGGTACTGCCTTCTTCAAAGTATGTTGTCTGCCTATTTAAGTTTCAAAGCTAACTCTATAAAAGTGAAAGAATCCATTCTGTAATCCAGACCCATAATTTATTAATCTGGCATACAATGTTATACATGCACAACCATCATTCATTCATTCACTCACTTTCATTTATTTATTTATTTATTTATTTATTTATTTATTTATTTAATTCATTCATTCATTCATTCGTTCGTTTATTAATTAATTACTTAATGTATTTATTTATTCACTTATTTATTGATTTATTCATTTACTTATTCATTTAATTCGTTCGTTTATTATTTATTTATTTATTTATTTATTTATTTAATTCGTTTATTTATTTATTTACTTACTACTTTATTTATTTATTTATTTATTTATTTATTTATTTATTTATTTATTTATTTATTTATTTATTTATTTATTTATTTTGTACTTATTGATTGATTCATTCATTCATTCACTCATTCATTCATTCATTCATTCGTTCGTTCGTTCGTTCGTTCGTTCGTTCGTTCGTCCGTCCGTCCGTCCGTCCGTCCGTCCGTCCGTCCGTCCACCCACCCACCCACCCACCCACCCACCCACCCACCCACCCACCCACCCACCCACCCACCCACCCACCCACCCATCCATCCATCCATCCATCTATCTATCTATCTATCTATCTATCTATCTATCTATCTATCTATCTATCTATCTATCTATCTATCTATCTATCTATCAATCTATTTATTTATTAAGAAATAGACATACCCATTTCAGAAACCAAAATTGAAACAATGAGAGAGAAAAATATTCATCAAAAGAATTAATCTCAACGAGAGGTTTGCTGAACAAGACAAAACTTTTTTAAGACTCGGATTTAATTTAACATCGTTGTGTTAAGTGTATGAGGTTGAAAGTTGATTTATTGAATAAATAAAATTTTGTTTTGAAATACAGTAACTTTTTGGGCTATGAACGTATCAATTTATTTATTTCACAGGTGTACAATGTCTTTGACATCTTCCTGTACCCATTTCAAGATTTTGAACCCACTCGCCACTCACTCTATTCTCCCAATCTCTCTCCTCTAAACCTCTCTCACTCGATGTTCCAACTATTCCCTCTGTCCAGGTTAAGTTCGGTCTTCCTCTCTTTGTTCTTCCCGTCGGAATCCATTCATAAATCTTTTTCGGTAATCCGTCTACCGTCATGCTTTTTACATGGCCAAACCATCTTAACTGTACTGTTTTAACGTCTTCTACAAGGAATCCTTTCAATGTAATTTTTTTCCTTATCACGTTGTTCCTGATTTTTTCTCTCCTCGAAATCCTTGCAGATCGCCACCAGAAACCCATTTCAGTCGAATATAATTTATGTATTGTTATCTGATCCATATGTGAGTGTGCTTTTTACAATTGAATTATAAAATTTAAAATTATGGTTTATTTAAAAACGCTCGCAACTGCAGAGGTTAGTCTATATCAGCGTCGCCGGTGTGCCGGAATTTTGTCCCGCAGAAGTTCTTTTACCGACATGAGCCTGTCGCATTTAAACACACTTAAATGTCATCGACCTCGGGATGGGATCGAACCCTCAACCTCGAGCATAGAAGGCCAGCACTATACCAATTACGCTACCGAGGGCGGCTTGAATTATAAATGTTTGTTTTTGTTTTTATTGTAATATTTCATTTCCCTTATAGTCTTGATATTGTTATCCTTTTTTTATGCCCTCTTCATGGTTGCCATTTTTCGTGATTTTCACTCCCAAGTATGTGTATTCTTCACAATAGTTTATGGTTCCTTTTCCATCTTCTAGTATTAGCCTAAGTCTTTTGAATCTGCCATGTAATTTGTTTTCTTCAGATTAATGTTTAAAACTCATTTTCCATATTCCTCTATCAATTTCCGTGTTATGTATTCTACATCTTCATAATCTTCTGCAACTAATAACTGATCATCTGCAAATAGTAGTGAATAAATTATATCCTCTGTTAGTAATACTCCCATTTGTGAGCATTTCTTTTTCCAGACTGTAATAAGGGAAATTCTTGTCGTCTTGTCTTGTCTTGTCTTGTCGTAGGTCTTTTGTGACATGAAATCCAGTTGAAATCTTGTTGTGCATTTTAATTTTGTATATGATTCATCATATGAGTTTTTTTATCGCCTAGATAATAATATTGTTTATTTTGCATTGTTTTAACGATTCCCATAATTTATTCCATGGCACACTATCATACGCCTTTTCTAAGTCTACAAAGAATAAGTGTAGAGGTTGTTGGAAAGTTATTATTTTTTCAATCAGCTGTCTTACACTAAAATATGATCCATAGTTGATCGTACTGCCCGAAATCCCGCTTATTCTTCTGTTTCTAGATATATTAAATTCTTGTTCTGTAAAGTACTTTAATATCTTCCACTACAACGTATCAACACCCCCTCGTAAAATTCAAGAAAACGTGTGAATGTTATAAAATACTGCGCCTTTCCCTCTAAGGGAAACGAAAAATATGTTTGAATTAATAAAAACTTAGTATCCAGACTCGACTCGTGACCAAAGTTTGCAATCCAACGCTCAATACTTGAAATGCACCCTCTAAATATGTATATGACTGATCAACTCCTATTTCGAACTTCAATCTGGAGGGAAAAAGAGTCGAGGGTTTAGAGAAGGGGCCGGAGAGGGGATGTAAGAATGAAGGCAAGATGAGAGAGTAGACCCAAGGGATGACAGAAGTTAGAAAATTGTTGACACAGAAGAACGAGAGTTGAAAAGGCACCAAAGCAGCAAGAAAAGTCGCGTGCAGTAGTATCGGGGAAGAAGTGTTGACGTTTATGTAGTGTGTTGATAGTGAGGAGCGGTGTTGTGAATTCGTTTACGACAGGAGCAAACTCGTCTCTAACTTCTGCCTTCTCTCCTATAAAGGTACAGTACTGAGTGAAGCATGACTTAAGACCCTTTCCCACTTACAAAAATGGCAACTTTATAAACTACAAAAATCTTCCACTAGATAAATTTCATCTAATATTGTTTTTCCTTTCACTCAAGTGGCTGAGAAGTTCTATAACTCATCTATACCTAAGTTTCAAACTTTATATTGGAATTTGTGTATTCTATTGAAGAAAATTAAAGACATCACCAAGTTGCAATTAGTCCACCGCTGTTGAGTAGCGGTTAGCATGTCTGACTGTAAAACGAATGGGCCTGGGTTCAAATCTATTTTGGACAAGACACTGATTTGGAGAGGTTTCCGAGGTTCTCCTCAACCAATTAAGAAGAAATGCTGGCTAACTTTCGGCGTTGGACCTCGGACTCATTTCGTTATCATCTATTCACATGTCATTATCATCATAACCAAAGACAGGGTTAAGTTCACGGTGCAGTGTGCCGTATTCTTACAAGAGCGCGATCGTTCGGCGACAAATACTCAGGAGTGGTAAGCACAATAAACCTCATTTTGTGGTGTAAGCCTTCGGGTTCTTCCTCCGTAAAGAAAGTTAAGCCTGGTTCACAATAAACCGGGAAAGGAAACTAGAACTTGAACGAGAACGGAAATATTGTTAAAATAAATGTATTTAAATGTGAGCAGTGACAATTAACGAGAAGCTTACCGGACCCCGGGAACGGGAACGTGAAATTTAATTGTGAATGCTCACATTTAAATACATCTATTTTAACAATATTTCCGTTCTCGTTCTCGTTGTCGTTTCCGTTCCCGGTTTATTGTGAACCAACCTTTACAATTAGAAACAATAAGAATATTTTCCAAATAAAAATACATTTACATTATCAAATACAATAAAACAATATGGAATGAAAATGTTATTTCTGGACCGCCTAGTTCATTATCTACATATGTCAGAGCCTTATTTTTTTCATCGGTTCTTTAACGACGTTATATCAATTACATGTTATGTAGGATTGATTACAGCAAAACATTAACTGGCGGGATGACTTCGAGGACTCGCCATTACCTGATATTCGCCTTAAAGGTGGAGAAAACATCGCAAAAAAATTCCAACGTGATAATCATTCAAAGTGGGATTCGAACCCTCTTCCTAGCACAATCTCCAATCACGACTCCAGATCGTTACTGTTAGACTACGCCGATGGCCGAGTCTCCTCTTCAAACCCTTACAATTTGGCGCGAGTTTTACTAAAACATTGCGTTTCCAAGTCGCTACTTTTTTCTTGTTAGGCCTATACATAGATTGCTATAGTTACCGGCCCGATTTAGAGTGCTTATGCGCATATATTGTCACTTCATCTAGTAAACCAATAATCTTTCGTCCTTTATTCGGAGCTCAAATAGCAACATCAACTATATTGTAATTGAATACTTATTTTTTGTACACTACCGGTCAAAAGTTTTCGATCAGCTATGAAAACAACTATATACCTTATTTCAATGTACAAACACGTTGGAAAAACTAAATAGTTTAATTTAACAGTATTGCGAAGAAATAATTAAATCATGTTTAAAATTTTGGCAGAATTTTATAAAACTATTCTCTCATAATCCTGATTCTGCGAAATCTGCAAATAAAATCACAAATATCTCAGTATGTATCGTGTCCCAGTAATGATTCTGATATAACTATCGTGCAAGCTTGTAAACCAAACCACAGAATATTAAAAGAGTAATATGGACCAAAGTTTAATGAGGAGAGCTCGTGTTTCTGAATGGAACAAAGCGACAACTATTTAAATTAAATCTGAACACTAATACGTTCTGCCAGCCACAGTGGCAGAATGAAAGCGCTATGCAGTCGCTCTAAAAACAGTTTAAACGCTCTTCGCTGAAATAAAGCCTCTGGCAATGAAACGTGACTTCAGCTTTTCACACACAGAGGGAGGATCGTTTCACTCTGCAAAATAATGTAATACATTTTGTGCTAAGGTTTGTATGTAATTAAATTTCCGATATATTTTCGCGTATTTGTTTAATAAAAGAATATTCTCGTCCCAACAGCAATATGTCAATAGTTAATACAAAGCTGTATATCTATTTGAGAGAACAAAAGTAAAATGAATTTCTCCATAAAGTACAGATTTTCAAAAGAACGTATTTCATTCCAGTTAGAATTGTAATAGATAATGAACTCATCAGTCAAATTTACCATGTTACTTTGGGTTGGCCTTTTGAGGGATACCTCAACTTAGACTTAACATTGGTCCATTGTGCGTCCTATTTATGTGATGACAAGTGGCGTGGGTGGCATTCGTGAATTGGATGCTGACAAGAAGCTCTGACAGAAGTTTCCAACCATAATAATAATAATAATAATAATAATAATAATAATAATAATAATAATAATAAAAGTAATACTAATAATAATAATAATAATAATAATAATAATAATAATAATAATAATAATAAAGGTTCCTTAAAAGTCATTTGTAAATAAGTGAATATAAGTAAGCATTATTATTATTATTATTATTATTATTATTATTATTATTATTATTATTATTGCTATTATTATTACTTACTTACTTACTCACTTACTTACAAATTGCTTTTAAGGAACCCGGAGGTTCATTGCCGCCCTCACATAAGCCCATCATCGGTCCCTATTCTGTGTAAGATTAACCCACTCTCTACCATCATATCCCACCCCCCTCATATCCATTTTAATATTATCTTCCCATCTACGTTTCGTGTTTCCCAAACGTCTTTTTTCCTTCGGTCTCCCAACTAACACTCTATATGCATTTCTGGATTCGTCCATACGTGCTACATGCCCTGCCCATCTCAAACGTCTGGATTTAATGTTCCTAATTATGTCAGGTGAAGAAAACAATGCGTGCAGTTCTGCGTTGTGTAACTTTCTCCATTCTCCTGTAACTTCATCCCTCTTAGCCCCAAATATTATCCTAAGAACCTTATTCTCAAACACCCTTAATCTTTATTCCTCTTTCAAAGTGAGAGTCCAAGTTTCACAACCATACAGAACAACCGGTAATATAACTGTTTTATAAATTCTAACTTTCAGATTTTTTGACAGCAGACTAGATGACAAAAGCTTCTCAACCGAATAATAACAGGCATTTCCCATAATTATTCTGCGTTTAATTTCCTCCCGAGTGTAATTTATATTTGTTACTGTTGCTCTAAGATATTTGAATTTTTCAACCTCTTCGAAGGATATTTCCAATTTTTATGTTTCCATTTCGTAGAATATTCTGGTCACGAGACATAATCATATACTTTGTCTTTTCGGGATTTACTTCCAAACCTATTGCTTCAAGTAAAATTCCCGTGTTTTCCCTAATCGTTTGTGGACTTTCTCCTAATATATTCATGTCATCCGCAAAGACAAGAAGCTGATGTAACCCGTTTAATTCCAAACCCTGCCTGTTATCCTGAACTTTCCTAATGGCATAGGCCTACTCTAGAGCAAAGTTAAAAAGTAAAGGTGATAGTGCATCTCCTTGCTTTAGATCGCAGTGAATTGGAAAAGCATAAGATATAAATTGGCCTATACGCAGTCTGCTGTAGGTTTCACTTAGACACATTTTAATTAATCGAAGTAGTTTCTTGGGAATACCAAATTCAATAAGAATATCATAAAAAAACTTGTCTCTTAACCGAGTCATATGCCTTTTTCAAATCTATGAATAACTGATGTACTGTATCCTTATACTCCCCTTTTTTCTCCAATATCTCCAATTATAATAATAATAATAATAATAATAATAATAATAATAATAATTATTATTATTATTATTATTATTATTATTATTATTATTATTATTATTATTATTTATTGTACATAAGCGTCCGAAAAATACAGTAGGCCTATATATTTTTACCGCGCCGTGTCGGTTAAGAAAGGTTATATTAATTACGTGAAAAAAAAACAGAGGTATCTGTATACATTTCACAATCTATTACTTTAATCCAAAAATAAATCCAGATCATCTTTCTTAGGAATCATTGGCGCTTTTCACTGTAGAAAGGATGGATAACGACACTGGATTTTTCATATCTGTTTTACGATATTTGGAAACTTTACGAAGGGTGCTCTTAAAGAGAAAAGAGGTGTTCAGTTTTTTAGTGTAGGCCCTACCTAATTGGAGTAAATTATTCTACACGAGAAAAAAAAAAGTCCTGAAATCTTAATGGAGGAAATCATAAGAGGGGAGAAATTATAAGATTAAATACGGTAAGACATGCTATGAATTTTATAGTTAAATAAAATTCTTCACCATTAAGCGAGTTTGAACCCGCAAAGCTCTGAACCATCGACTGGCATAGTAACCGCAAGAGCTGCGAAGATTACAACAAACGTTAAAAGTAAAAGGAAATGATAAATGGTGTGAAACCGAAGATCTACATAGCCATTAATGATATAGGCCTAATGATATGGAAATATTAGTGATATATGGATGAGGTGAAAGTAGAGATGGGTACGATATATCGGTTTTTACGAAATACCGATATTTTCGTTTCGATATAGCTATATATCGATATCGAAATTTTGATTCAATTTATCGTATAATATATCGGTTTTCTCATAAATTTATCCATTTTTTTTGTGGAATTATTATTATCAACAACAGCAAAATCCACACTAGATAACTCCGATAATTCCCGACAGATGGCGCTACTGAAGGTGGACAGTTCCATAATTGTGCAACCTCACCCAATACCTTATTCTAATTGGCTGGACTGAAATTCGAATTCAAACTGTTTAATATGCGGCACCGAATTCAAAACGCAGCGTGTGCCAACGTAAGATAAACGGAAGGTTTATCTACCACTGTTGTAATACTGTTATAATGTTATCCAAGGCAGGAGCAACTCTCACCCTGAAAGGGAACCATCTGACCTGAAAACGGGTATCAAAACTTTTATTTCTATATTCTGAAATGGAAAGAGAAACAAGGATTTAATACATTTGTTTACATCTATGATTTCTATGCACGACCTAGTGCTGACATTGTTTTCTTATTATATCTTTTAGTGCATAAAAATTCTATTCCTATAATCATCACCATTGTTGTTTGGAATGTTGGAGTGTAACAATAACTTGCAATGGGAACTTGCTATAGAAGGATTGTATCAAATAAACTGTGAAGTTTATTAAAACTATAACATTCTAAGTACGGTTTACTTACATTTAAAATGATTACGTTGTTAGATAGAAAAGAGCATTATATATGTGTCCTGGTTTGAATCCTATATAACATTAGAATAATTGAATCGTGTTCCAATATCAAATACTCAACCATGTAGAGTTCACTTAACTCTTTCCCACTATGTCATTTAAGCTCCCTTGCCTACACTATAATTTTTATTTAGGTTAGACCTACATCATATGATATTGAAAATGTATTGTTTATTGCTACAATTTTACATTTATACTTTTGACAGTTATGATGTCAATTTCAATGGTGAAAAGGAATATTAAAATTTAAGTAATTTTATTGTAATACAGTAAATGTATGCCTGAAAATGCAATTTGCTTACGGAATAGCGATATATCGATAATCGCTCGATATATCGATATATTTTCTGCGATATATATCGTTTATCGAAATTAGGTTTGCAATATATTGCAATATCAATATATCGGTATTTAATTTATTTCCTCCATCACTAGGTAAAAGATATATCGTACGATTGGTTTAATTTTTGTACCATTATTTAACCCAGAATGGCCGCTAAACAACTGGACTCAGTGTAATGACACACGAAACAAAAAGTGGGCGGAGTTAGTGTGAGATGGATTACAAGCTTCCTGAGAGCTGAATTCAAATACACGCTGTGACGCGACGGAGGCATGGCAAACGGGATTTGAGGGCCCAGTTCATTACCATGTTATGCTGCTATATGCATGCTCTCAACCGAATTAGGGGCAGCGGAACAGAATGTGTGTCACATAATAAACTTTATGGGCTACAACACTGCAGTACTAGACCCAGATTCTCCATCGAACATCTCCAAGCATTCATCGTATCCTCGACATGCAAAGTTCCGAAATATCAACTTAATTATGAAAACGCTGCGTGAGAAACTTCAGTAAGCTATTCAAATAATGAACACATTTCCATAATGTTTCACATTTTCCAAAACAAAATAGAAGCCTTAGACTGCGTTGCCATGCCACTCTATCTGGTGGAATTAATTAAATAAAATTCTAAAATGTAACTTCATTTAATATTTTGCGTACATTTTCTCCTCCTAAAGTCAATTGACTGTTATTATTGTTGTATTAAACTGAACATCGAGTTTCACACTGTTACATGAGGCCGTGGTAGAAATAACACAATGCTACCTACTTAAAATCAGTAAATTAAATGAAATTATTCGAAATGAATGACATAAAATTTATTGAAAGCAGTAACAGAAAAATAATATCCAACAAAACCAAAACATTATAAAAAAATATATATTAATCTCAAAATGAGATTCTCAAAGAAGCCAGCCAGCAATATTTTCACACTTAGGCCTACATGGTGCAATTACATTTTCTTCTTTCTTCAAAATCTTTTATTACGTCGTTTATGGTTTTTGAACAAGAAGTTTGTCGCTCAGAAAAAATACCTGCAAAAAAGTCTCTTACTTCAAGCAAATAATTTCGACTAAGTCATTTTATGAACAACGCTTTTTTGGACTATGTGACAGGTATTTATTCCATGAATTTTCTGAATTTTGCCTTTCTAATGCATTAACAATGTTATTTCTGCCACGGCTTCATGAAACTCAACAGAAATAGAAAACAACTGACTGTAGAAAAATAAATGTACAATGCTAAAGTAGTAAAGAAAATTAAGTTATATTTTAGCATTTCATTTAATTAATCCGTTTAAACCTATTAAGAAAACCACTGCCTGTGATTTAGTTCCAGTAATCTTTATTCATCATTTCGTAGACCATTGCGTAAGTAAATTAAGAGCATTTTCTTGACATGCAAAAATAATATTAAAATGCATTGTGTATAATGCAGAGAGCTGTGTTGTCTGCACTGGTAGCCTACACAGTGTAAAAGGAACTACTAGAGAATGTCCTGCCATCTAGTGGATCGAGGAAGAATTTATTAATCAACGGAAAACAGGGATATTCCCCTTTAGGATTATTACTATATCAAACTTTAACTACGTAGAACTTCGAGAAAAGTAATCTACCTGCAGTGACGTGTGACAAGTTAGTAAATCAATGTATGTTCAGAGAAAAATAAATAAAGGAGTTACGGACTCATCCAATAGTGTGTCTAGCTTAAACAGTGTACGTGTTACTTTATAATTTACAAGGCACTGAAGTTAGACGGATAAATGATTAATGACAAGTTCTACTCCGTTATGTCAACAAACAAAATGAAGCCATACATAAACCAATTCAATGTGTCTTAAACCGTCCAATCTCGCAGTTCGCGCACTAAAGCGATAAGCTTTCCGCACCGAGAACTTATTTGCTGCTACATATAACGTACTGACATTACTCAGGAGGCATTAAGTTAAATTAGGAGAAACTCGTAGCTTGAGTTACTCTGTGAAGTTAATTGCAGTCATAAGACAATTTAAGTGGCGATAGAAATTGTTAGTACTTGCGCGAGACGTCACGCAACGACGTGTTTCAGTTCATCGAATTGTAACGCTTCCAATGCCATACGTTCTGCTAGCTTTCACGGGAAGCTAGGAAATTTAGTGTGAGTGCGAAATTTCAGGATAAACGAGATGTTTTGAAAAATCTAACTGATATTGTTTTGCAAATTAAGCTTTCAGGAATAACTCCCTGTAAAGTTAATTTGAATAATTTCGAGGGAAAAATTGATCCGGGACCGGGTATCGAACCCGGGACCTTTGATTAAACGTACCAACGCTCTCCTCCTGAGCTACCCGGGAACTCTACCCCACACCGATCCAATTCTTCCCTCTATATCCACAGACCTCAAAGTGGGCTGACAACCGTCAAGCAACCAACATTTGAGTGCACACTAACTCTGTGTGACTTTAAATTGTGGTTTTCTGTTACGTACAGTGACGTGTATTATGCAAATTAAGCTTTCAGGAATAACTCCCTGTAAAGTTAATTTGAATAATTTCGAGGGAAAAATTGTTCCGGGGCCGGGTATCGAACCCGGGACCTTTGATTAAACGTACCAACGCTCTCCTACTGAGCTACCCGGGAACTCTACCCGACACCGATCCAATTCTTCCCTCTATATCCACAGACCTCAAAGTGGGCTGACAACCGTCAAGCAACCAACATTTGAGTGCACACTAACTCTGTGTGACTTTAAATTGTGGTTTTCTGTTACGTACAGTGACGTGTATTATGCAAATTAAGCTTTCAGGAATAACTCCCTGTAAAGTTAATTTGAATAATTTCGAGGGAAAAATTGTTCCGGGGCCGGGTATCGAACCCGGGACCTTTGATTAAACGTGTTTTGTTCCGCGACTTCTCACAAATGCAGTTTCACGGGTTTCGACAGATGAAGATGAATTTCAGTGAAAAATATGTCATTGTGTCTGCTTGTTGATTATGGCACGTATGCTGCATTATCCTGAATATGTTATTGATTTTCAGAGACCTGTCTCCTGAATTTTACGCGAAATAATATATTTTAAAGACTATTTCGTTTATATGACGTCATTCCATTTTCGACCAATGAAGTGTAATGAAATTTTGAGTTCCAACCAATCACAGTCACACTTTGCGATAATTTTTGCAGCTAGATTTATCGCTATCAATTTATCGCATGATCGTTTTTTTGTTTAGTCGTTGTCGCCAACTGTTTCCCTGTAAATTGATGATCATGCATACATTAAGATGCAGCTACACGGTTAAACTCTTCTTTCAACTTTCAAGCAATGAATACAAGATTGATATTTAATATTAATTAATATATTTACGCATTGAAGACGACGTTCAAAACGGCGCACCATGTATACACAAAATCTTCATGCATCCTAATTGAACGTACCTTTTAAACTTGATTCTTTCAATATTCTTCCCAGACTGCACGCATACGCGATTGGAATATTGAACTGTGTAGATGCAGCTTTAGTTCCGTTACACACTACAGCGAGAATGCGTTTGTCGAGCTATAAAAAATGCTTTCGTATAGCACTGATTGTAAGTAATGGTCGAAATAAGGCACAGCTAACATTGGTCCTGCTCCCACAGGTAACGTAACCTATAATTGTAGCCTATAAAATTTGTATTTGGTGAATGAAATTAAACAATTAATAGAAAGTCAGATGTTCAAATTTATGTAACATCATCGCATATCAAACCCAAAGACCTTTCATAGTAATAATAAGGTCTTTGATCAAACTGCCTTCCGTATGGCGTAATAAAATTCGTGTTTTAATTATGCCTATCTATATAGAGATGGCTTCACTGTGTAGCAACATGTCTCGCTGTGAATATATAAGCATTGGTATATAGCTGACCCCACTGTTACTATTAAATTAAATTATGATTTCAGCAGATAATGAAAATGTATTTATGTTATAATAATAAGAGAAAAGTGCAGTACATGTAATTAAAATTGTTAAACCTGTATTTCGCTTTTCGCAATTGGCATTACTGAATAATTACATAGAATTTCTTTATTGCAGTAATCGATATTCATCTACGAGTATTTCGACTTCACAATGTCTGAATAGGTTATACGTATTCGTAAATATACAATTATTAACATTTTGTGATCGAATTTTAGGGATATAGTATTTACATTTTTATTTTATTCACGAAATAGTCCTAATAAAATATCACTCGAGGTCTGAGATTTCGCAGATAAATATCCGACCTCTCGTGACATTACTACTGCCAAGACTATTGACTATTGGCAACATTTCCGCATAACTTATCAGTCGAGGTTTTGCAATTTTAAATAACCTAGATGTTGATACAGCGTCGTAAAATAACCCAATAAAATTATATATATATTGGGTTTCCATTTGAAATAAAAGAGTTCGAGTTATTTCCGGTTAAACCGGAAGTAGAAAAACTCGGCAATACCACAGTCTACTATATACAGTCGCGAAGCTCAATATGTAGTAAAAATGCAAACATGGATAGTTGCCCACCACTAGGATCGCTACTATCGCCTCATCATCGCAGATCTCTCTCCTAGCAGCCGACAAAATATGTTACACTTTCGTTGTGTTCTTTTGGAAAAATTAACACCTTCCTTCCATTATTGAAATATTAAATGCATAAAGTTAATTTATTATTTTAATTAAGTATATTAAATTCCACCATAAACTCGAAGATACCTGCAAGAAATAGGTTAATATTATTTTTGTTTGAGCAAAACGAACTGAAATTTACTATAATCGCTTCACTCATTCAAGATTATAGCGATAATTAACTATGAAACCAATAAATATTAATTTGCATTTCCCTTTACAACAACAATAATGGAAATATGAATTAATGGATTAACTTATGTAAATGTACCGGTACTTGTAGTGTAGGCTTACGTAGTTGAGGTTAAGCAATAATAATCACATCAGAATTGGAAATAAAACGTGATTAATAAATTTTATTGTAACAGACTTTTTCTACGTTTCTAATAAACTAACAAATAAAAATAATAACAAAATTAACAGCTATAATTAAAAACATATCCTTTGAAAAAAAAGTAGGCCTAAGCAATAATAATCCCACCAGAATTGAAAATAAAACGTGATCAATAAACTGCATTAAAACAAACTTAATTTTTCTACGTCTCTAGTAAAATATTATTATTCCAATTATTGTATTTTAGCCATTAACATTTTCATTACAACCAATAACGAACATTTCACAAGCATCAATGTGAAATAAGCAACGAGCTAGCACTCGATGGAAATACGATTCAGTCCAAAGTCGACCGTGGACAGTCTATTGTTTCTAGTTGCTAACCGCTTGGAGCGCTTTATCACGAGATTTGCAAAAAATCACCTCAAGCTTCGCGACTGTATATAGTAGACTGTGGCAATACCATTATTGGGTTCTTAGTACATGGTTATCCACACACACCACATGCTTCAATAGTTATTTAGATGGTGCGGGACTTTTAACTAGCCCTGTATATTAAACAATCTCATACAGCAGAAACTATAACATAATCTAAATAATATAAACAAGATAAATGATAGAAAAATTTTAATTAAGGATGATGAAATAAACATGAATCATTTTAAAAGGTACAATTGAAAATATTGAGAATATGAACTATGTTTATATGACATTATTTGCTCAAAATGTCTTCAGAAATAAGCTCCGTGAATCACACTGGCATGTCTATCACTCTTTCGTCATGAGGTCACTATTGCAACAGTTGCCTTGTTAGGAAGCATAGAAAGCGTGAGACGCGTAAAGAAAACTAATAACTCAGCTGCGAAAATGCCTCTTAATACAAGGAAATAAAACGAGCAAACTGTGTATACGGTGTGTTTGCCTATTATATTTAATTTGTAGTGTCCCATTGTGATCTGAGGCTGAGCGTTTCTTTCACTATGATGTATTCTGTTACGTTATTATTCAATAAAAGACACCGTCCTGTCCTATTACCACAACAAATTCGTTTCCTCTTTTCGCGAAAATTGCACGATACAACTTCATCGAAGCCGCGCCACCCATCGCAGGAAGCAATACAGACGGAACGGCAATGTGTTTCCTGTAATGATCGTTAAGGCAGAAGGAAACACCAGTCGTTGCTCTTTTCAACCTTTCTTTGCTGCAACATCCGTGGCATGCTTGTTATCTACGAAATTGGCTACTAAATTGGCGTCTCTCTCAATATGGGCCATCGCTAAGGGAACCATTAGAATTGATTATAGCTCCATGGACATCCAGGGTTGTTTCCTTTATGTCACGACATTATCATACATGTCACATCATTTGTGGTATATATTCCTCCTCTAAATCAGCCACCGGAAAACGAATGTCAGTGGTTGTTTATTTTTGTAGAAAATTGTTTCCATGAACAAGAAATTCGCCTCTAATACATGGTAAAATACTATTATGGTTCGAGTTCTACTCTATAGTTCGTTGTAATATCGCATTATTATGAAATAAAATTGTATAATAGACGGTATGAATATGGAACTTTTAAAATACAGACGCAGAAAACTGAAAATTGGGTTACTTCAACTGTTCAAATATATATGATACGGTAAAACATCAGGAGAATGGAACACAGCACAGATCATAAACGTCCACAAAACAAAATGAAACGAAATTGAGAGTCACAATTTTGGACGCATATCTCTCTTGCCTACATGCTATAAATTCTATGCTAATATATTTAAATATAAATTACAACCAACTGCGGTCAATAATGTTGTGAGAAGAACAATGTGGCATTCGGAGGGGAAGCTCGTGCAATGACGTAGTGTTTACTCTGAAACAAATTATGGAAAAGAAAAGAGATTTGAATGAGCCTCAATTATCTCTGTTTCTTGAATATGATAAGGCCCTTGACCCGGCGAATTGTGAAAAATTGTGGGATGTTCTATGTAACTATGAGATAGATTTTAATCTAGTTACTCTCATAAAATTCTTAGTGCAAAATTATGGGCTATTCTATATAACTACGAGATAGATTTTAACCTAAGTACTCTCATAAAATCCCTAGTGCAAAATTATGGGATATTCCATATAACTACGAGATAGATTTTAACCTAGGTACTCTCATAAAATCCCTAGTGGAAAATTATGGGATATTCTACATAACTATGAGATAGATTTTAATTTAGTTACTCTGACTATTACACTCTTACTACGTCATACTACTTTTGACCAATAAAACGGTACGAAAGGACGTATTTCAACCAATCATGGCTGCTTATCGCACAATTTTATCGCGTCCCTAGCATTTGTTTAATTTTATCGCGTCCCTAGCATTTGTTTCTATGTTTGCCCACATTTGAAACTGCGCTGGTTTGGACGTCAAATATATATATATAATTACAAACCACTCCAGTCGATGCACAGCAGTTTCAAATATGACTCGCATTGGCATTCAAGAATAAGAATTAATAAAAATCACTGATCATACCTATGCATCTTCTGAAATCCGATTTACAAATAAATGAAGAGCACCATTCGGAAATCCTGAATAAGTTGAATAGACCATGTAGGCCTAAATCAACGAGTTCCACTTCTATTACGCACACGTCCAATATAACATCAACTGAACCACCAACCACATTCAAATTTGAAATTTGTACATTCAATAATTATTCCTTTTAAAATTATTCAAGTTTATTTTTTATGTCATCGTCGTTAATTAAAACTTTTCTAACACTTGTGTACAGTATATTAGTTAGGTTATGTTATAGCTTCTGCTATATGATATTATGGATAGTCACGTATCAGAGATTGTTTAATATTAAGATTTATTGAAAATCATCTGTCAAGTGACGTTGATTGCTGGGATTCGGGTAATTGAAGTGGAATCCAACTGTTTTAATAATAAAAATGAAATTGAATCAACAAAGCCTTCTTGACTAGTAACATTGCCATCGTGTATAGATGGAGAACTTCTCGACGAGAGAGAAGGCATTGTTCACTACTGCCATCTAGCATGCCTCTAGCGTAATATTTGTAATGTTGAGATGGTACAATAATACATTTGAAGACAGTTGTGTTTTCGTAAGTCAATTAAAATTTTATTGTATTGGAGTACTTCGTTACTTCTAATCTTTATATACTTTCTTCTAATCGTGTAATAGTAATTAAATTGTTGGATTCTTTGTAAGTTCATGCATATGTATATACACTTTTTGCTGGTTGAGTGGAAGAGAAGGCCTTACGGCCTTAACTCTGCCAGCTAAAATAAATCATTATTATTATTATTATAAATCCCACTCGAGTTTTGATTTTCTCTAGATAAATCAAAACGTCTAGTGAGATTACTGTTGATAAAATTCTGAGTGCAAAATTACGGGATATACTATATGACTACGGAATAGATTTTAATCTAGGTACTCTCCTAACATCCTTAGTGCAAAATTATGGGATATTCTATATAACCATGAGATAGATTTAATTTACACCTGTGGAGTAACGGTTAGCGCGTCTAGCCGCGAAACCAAGTGACCCGGGTTCGATTCCCGGTCGGGGTAAGTTACTTGGTTGAGGTTTTTTCCGGGGTTTTCCCTCAACCCAATATGAGCAAATGCTGCGTAACTTCCGGTGCTGGACGCCGGACTTATTTCACCGGCATTATCACCTTCATCTCATTCAGACGCTAAATAACTTAAGATGTTGATAAAGCGTCGTAAAATGACTTACTAAAATAAAAATAACAAATTTAGTTACTCTGATAAAATCCTTAATGCAAAATTACGGGATATTCTATGTAACTATACGGATTTTAATTTAGTTACTCCCATAAAATCCTTAGTGCAAATTTATGGGATATTCTACGTAACTATGACATAGATTTTAATTTAGTTAGTCTCATAAAATGCTTAGTGCAAAACTATAGGATATTCTATATAACTATGACATAGATTTTAATTTAGTTAGTCTCATAAAATCCTTAGTGCAAAATTACAGGATATTCTACATAACTATGACATAGATTTTAATTTAGTTACTCTCATAAAATCCTTAGTGCAAAATTATAGGATATTCTATATAACTATAACATATATATTAATCTAGTTAGTCTCATAAAATCCTTAGTGCAAAATTATAGGATATTCTATAAAACTATGACATACATTTTAATTTAGTTAGTCTCATAAAATCCTTATATAAGAACAATATAACATAATAAAACTAATTACATTAAGATAAGCACAAGGACTCTCCACATAAACAGAGGACGTAGACAAGAATGTGGTCTATTTATTGAATAACTTATACCTACTCGGTTCAAAAAGTTTCCGGAATGTATTTTTTTGGCCGAAATGAATAACGTTATGTGGTATATTTCTGTTTCTGGTGTTGGCATCATTCATTACATCATTCCGCATACGTTTCATGATTATAGTCGTTATGGTTGTGTGGCAACTGGCTCTTGTTGTTTGTGTGATAATATTCATTCGTCGAGTTTCAGAATTGGCATACAGAGCAACGCTCAACGCTCAATCTCCTTCAGAGACATTAACAATGCTTTAAGAAGCTTATGGTGAAGCATCAATGAAAAAACGCAGGTCTGAAGGTCGACTGGAGCGCTGGTCGTCTTTGGTACCCATACGGCATTGATTCTGAAATGCGACGAACGAGTATCAAACAAACAACAGCCAGGTGCCACACAACAACAATGACTATGATCATGAAACTTCTACGGAAGTGAGGTCATGAATGATGCCAACACCAGAAACAGAAATATACCACACAATATTATTCATTTCGGCTAAAAATATATATATATATTCCGGAAACTGTATTTGAACCGAGTAGTAGGCTACATAATACAGAATTAACCGTAAGTAATGACATTAATTTCAAGAGGTTGTTCTTTGAGCCATTTCAAACAAAAAAGTGTAATACAATTTTCCTGGTTTTATCTTCCTTTTCGAGATAAAAATTGTTTTGTGCGAGATCGTGCGTATTTGCTTGTTTTCCGCACAGAACCAATACGCGATAAGTGTGAAATACCACATTCAGTATTCCCAACCTAACACACATAACAATTTCCCTCTTCTTACCGCTTAAGCGCGACATTCATTTTACTGCTTTAGGCTTTTAACATATTATTTTTAGAGACGTTTAACATAGTAATAATTATAAATTGGAAACTTACCACTGAAATTTCACCTAAATTGCAATGTTAATTATTGTTTTTAAATATTTGCAAAAATTAAGTAAAGTCTACTACTCCACGAAACGTTTTGCATTCCTGATACAAGTAATATTAAGGAAGCCGTGAAAAAAATCAACGAGATTCCAGATGCCGATGTTATTACTGCAATATGTTACATAAATAATATTGTTAAAATATTAAAATGAAAAATAAATCATTGCATAAACTTACCGTTTGTTTTAAGTTCGCATTTATAGACTGGGGGGGAAAAAAGACAGACGTATATCACGGCCTGCTGGAGTATAGTAAACACAGAAAACATTTTACAGCAACAATGTTGAAGAAAGATATTTTGGTGTTCCGAAGTTGGCGTCATTAAACAGAAACCAACATGGAGATTTCATTGCAACTAATTAGAAATTCGTCTTTCAGGTATGTAATAAACGATCTTCGCACAAAATAATGTACGATACACGAGCGGTATGTTTGTTTTCATGTTCTCGGAAATTAAAAAAGCTCAACTACGTTTCGCTTTTTCAATCTTTTCCTCGAACATGAAAACGTCAACATACCGCTCTTGTAACGTATATTACTATTACATGAAATATTTCATAGCGTGTTCTGGGAAAGCCACTGATTTAATTCACAATATGCTCAGTCAGTTTAAGAGAGCAGTTTATTTTGATAATAAATTATTGAAAGAATTTTAGTTTTGCCCTGTAAATGTGCAGAAATCTGATCCGAACAAATAAAAATTTTCGTTCTGCAAAGGAATTTTATAATGTCACATTTGTTCGGATAAAATGTCTGCACATTTAAAGGAAAAACTAAAATTCTTTCAATCACTTATTGTCATTATACACTGTTCTCTTAAATTGACTGATTATTTTGGGGATTCAATCAATGGCGTTCCCAAAACATGCTATGAAATGCTTCATACAAAACAATTTTTATTTCGAAAACGAAGCAAAAATGAGCAAAATTATATCAAACTTTTTTGTTTGAAATATCTCAAAGAATAGCCCTTAAAATTTATGACATTACTTACGATTCACCATATATATCTGTACAAATACAATGGAATAATGTGTTTCATATAAATGACCCACTGTAAGCAACTGATGCTAGATATTGAAATTTTCGTAATATTTTATTCATTTGAGACTCAATCATAAACATTTCACATTGAAGTAGTGAGAAAACATGACAATGTGACAACCATTAAATTATTTCAGTTGTTATATCGAAATTATTCGAGTTTTCTGGGTCATTCCGTAGGCCATTTCAACTACAGTAGACCTACTATTTTCCAAATTGAATAAACTTAACAAAGAGGTTCTATTCTGGTTATTCAACTTATGGGATGAATTTGCAATATTGTCCAATAAAGTTTCAGAACCGCCTTAAAATCAATCAATCACAGTTGTGTTTCTTGATAAGACGCTTTGTAAAGAAGCGTCTTATCTGATACGACACCTCGTACAATACTTCAGTGTCAATCACAGAAAATCAAGAAATGCCAACATAATTTAACATTCAAAATTGCGTTTCCAATAACTGTAACTTCAATAAAATAAATAAATGTCTGTGAAAACCTTTCCTGTTTTTATTCTGTTGATATAACATTTCAGCTTATCTTATTTTTGAGGTTAAGTATTGTTGTTTCATATTTCCCCTCTGTGTAGCTGGCAATAGTATTTAGTATGCCGTGATAGATAGCAGTTTGTTTTTGAACTTCATTACAAGGAAACATAATAATGTTTTATTGCTGTGTTTTGTAATAATTATCATTTACGTAAGTAATTCGACTTTGCAAGTTATTTAATTTTGTGCGAGATCGTGCGTATTTGCTTGGTTTCCGCACAAAACCAATCCGCGAAAAGTCTAAAATTCCACATTCAGTATTCCCAACTTAACACACATAACAATTTCCCTCTTCTTACCGCTTAAGTGACATTTTGATTTTACTGCTTTAGGCTTTTAACATATTATTTTTAGAGACGTTCAATATAGTAATAATTATAAATTGGAAACTTACCACTGCAATTTCATCTAAATTGCATTGTTAATTATTGTTTTTACATATTTGCAAAAATTAAGTAAACTCTACAACTCCACTAAAGTTAGATGTCAAAGATATTTTGCATTTCTAAACAAAAATTAAACTTGTCGATGTTATTACTGCAATATGTTATATAAATAATATTGTTAAAATATTAAAATAAAAAATAAATCATTACATAACCTTACCGTTTGTTTTAAGTTCGCATTTATAGACTGGGGGGGGGGGAAGACAGACGTATATCACGGTCTGCTGGAGTATAGTAAACACAGAAAACATTTTAAAGCAACAATGTTGTAGATAGATATTTTTGTTTTGCAAATTTGCCGTCATTGAACAGAAACCAAGATGGAGATTTCATTGCAACTAATTACAAATTCCTCTTTCAGGTATGTAATAAACGATCTTCGCACAAAATAACATACGATACACGAGCGGTATGTTTTCTTCCAATTCTCGGAAATTAAAAATCTCAACTACGTTTCTCTTTTTCAAACTTTTCCTCGAACATGAAAACTTCAACATACTGCTCTTATAACGCATATTACTATTATTCGTTGAATAATCTTACAGAATTGCACTCGTGCAATTATTACAGATAACACGAGTGTAATCCTACAAAGAGAGGAACGTTACATATTATTATAATATTTGTACTAATTACTGAATTATGTGACAGAAATAAGCCGGAGAGAGAAACAAGTGAGGTCCGAAAACAAGCGACTGTGCCTTCCTACTGCCTCACGCAGCAAGCAGCAGGGCCAACGGATCAATAACGCCCTAGTACGAACAGGAAAGAAGCAAACAACCTTCACAAGGAGAGTCAAGTAAAAGAAAGAAACACACAAAGAGAATCCTCAACATATCGCAACCCAAAGTTCACGTCGGTGAAGAATCAGTTTTTGCCATAAATAATTAAGCCGCGCATATCTCACCCCTCAACATTCTTGTCATCGTTCCGCCACAACACGACAGTGCCTGAATGTAAGCTCATTGCCTCAACAATTTTCCAACTGGTAATCAGCTTACGGAATGAGTGGAAACTTTTGTCCTCCCAACTTCTTCGTTACTAACGTATAAAACATGTTTTAACAACGAGGCCATTGTATTACGATATAAATTTTAAATACTGTTGCAGAGAGAAACTTCAAGGGAATCATGATGAAATTAAATAAAACGCAATTTCCTTGTCGTAAAGTAGAGCTTTTTTCGGGGGAGGGAAGACATAAGACTCGGAGTGCTGAAATATAAACAAGGAGGCTATAAAGCATAGTCCTGGAACCGGTGACCTGCCATTAGGCATCAGGTGTCCCAAATTGTTTATAAGGAGCTATATGTTCATACTTTGTAGCCATAAAAACACAGAGTGTTAAATTTGTTGCCTTAACATCCGAAGTTAGCGGTTTCAAATACAGCACGGATCGATGGAGTTTTAAAAGCGATACAATTCCTTATACACGTACATCTTGATTACACACTCTTAACACTTTGTATCACTTAGGAATATAGTAAAAGGTTAACGATATTATGAAGATAATAAAACATATTCCAGAGGAATACAGAGAACTATACAACAGAATAATTTTGAGGGAAACATTGTTTCGGGGCCGGGTATCGAACCCGGGACCTTTGGTTTAACGTACCAACGCTCTACCAACTGAGCTACCCGGGACCTCTACCAGACACCGATCCAATTTTTTCCTCTATATCCACAGACCTCAAACTGGGCTGACAGCTGTCAAGCAATCAAAGTTGAGCGCACACTAACTCTGTGTGACTTAAATTGTGGCTATAATATATAACACTATTTTGTCCTGGAAAACCAAGGATGGAGAAAAAGAATAAGATGGCCACATAGATGATTGCTAGAACTTATTGTATTCTGTTCGTAAACTATACTATTGTAATATGTAATCTAGGTAGGTTATTGTAAAAATATTTGATGATACTATGAATATAAAAACATAGAGAACTATTTTATCTTGTACATCCAAGAATATACAAGAAGAAAATGGCCACATAGATGAATAATGAAACTTTAGCTGTTGTATTCTATACAATTGTAATCTAACTAGATTATATATTTTTCATAAAATTGTAATGTGGAAGTCGTTAACCTATTTAATCATTTATACACAATTTTAAAGAAGAAAAAACTGGAGGAGAGGTTAGGAAAGAAATAGCCTAAAGTAAATGTATGATAATTGAGTGGAAAAAGGAAATAAGTTTTAAAATTTCAAAAAATTGTATACACGAGCGCTGCTCATTCGGTCTCAGATTTTGTTAATACTACTGTATCGCCTGTTTTATATTGTTTGTATTATTTTATTTCTATTTCTCTTGTTTGTTTGTAATTGTATTCTTTATTCTGTATATTTAAATTTAAATAAATAAATAAATAATAACAAGGCATAGAACAAAGTATGGTAATAATATATAGGCCTATCCTACAATAGTTTCACTAAACCTGAAATATTATTGCAGAAAATTTCTGCACTATTTAATAGTGTATGTTTTGCATACGAGATTTCAAGATTACAGAATTATTCATTGCTGAGAAAAAATATTGAATTTCAGCAATTTTTCAGTACTCAAAGCTGTTCTTTTAATGTAAAAAATATTAGCAGAACAAGGACATATTGGATACTGGATCCAGCTATACAGAGTGTCCCATTTATCTTCACCATCCAAAAGAACTTTGTACACGAGCATCAAATTAAAAATTGTCAATCTTGTAGCGTTATTTATTAATTAGATACGTGTACTAACATTGTTTTTAAAATGACACTATTTACTTATTAATTATTTCAATTAAGCTCGTCAAGACCTGTTTAAAAATGTGTCACAGTGGGTCATTCTAATAAACAGAACGTTATTTGATACCTTGACAGCATTGTACACCAACTTGAAGTCAAACTACTTCCTTTTCACGTACTATGCATGGAACCATGTCGTCAAGGCATCAATTAACGTTCCTCTTATTAATGTTCTGTTTATTAGAATGACTTAATGTGATGCATTTTTGAAAAGGTATTGACGAGCTTAATTGAAATACTCGCCACCTGGGCCACAAAAACGATCTAACACTGAACGAGGACAAAACCGTAAAAATGGCCTTTAGAAGAGGAAGCAGACTCTCAGCAAAAGACCATCTGCTGTATAAGAACAAACCACTGCAAAACGTCCAGCATTTTAAGTACGGTATCTAGGAATTACACTACGAACACGAGGAGACGTATACGATCTACACATCAAAGAGCGAATTGCAGCAGCAAAGATGACAACAAACAGCATAAAGAACCTAAGCAAACTTTCACTGAATACAGCCATCACCCTGTTTCGCCTAAAAGTGGCACCAACCATAACCTATGGACTAGAAATTATCTGAGAAAGCCTGAAGAAGAAGAACTTGGAAGACATAGAAAAAGTGAAAGCCAGTTTTCTCAAACGAGCCTTAAGCCTTTCAAAGTATACACCATCGCGCCTCACATATGCATTAGCACAGGAACAATTCTTCATAGAAGAACTACGCGATGAGCTTCTGCTACCCTCTACCGAAGGCCACAGAGAACTACTACAAGAACTAAACTAGAAGAAACAAGAGATATGGTTGGACTTCTTCTCCACAGACGCGATGATCTACAGGGATTGGACACAAGCCAGATACGACTTACGACACGCAGTGACTAGATTCGCGGTACATGGATTCCACCATCGCATATGCCAGACAGAGAAGTACCACGACCCGGAAGACAGGTGCAAGTGTAAACTATGTGGATTGAACTGTGACCGATATCATCTATTTTGGTGCAAACAAAGAAACAGCTCACTAACAAACTTCTGCAAAAACTGAACGAAAGAAACATGCACATTGTGCGATATTCCTTCTATCATTAATTGAAATACTGAATAATAAATGCATAGGCCTAGTGTTATTTAAAAATCCATGTTAATATTCGTATCTGCATTAATAAATAGCGATACAGGGTTGTGTCCTCATTAGTATTATTTCCCCTTTCAGTTGTACACCTTTTGTATGAAACAGTTTTTCATTTGGTGCTTGCGTACAAAGTTATTTTGGGTGGTCAAGATAACTGGGACACCCTGTATACTTTTCTTGAAGTGGCTGTCCACGGCTACTCGTCCCTGTATATTTGATCATATGACTCTCCTACCTACTATATAATCTATTAGCGAGACATCAAACGACCTTGCTTCGTTCCTAACTTCAGGATAATAAAATTCAATGAATTGCCTTTTTGCATCACGAATTTAACTTCTCTTCGACCGGATTAGAACCTAGGATCCCGTAATTCAGGCATGCAAAGTAGCAGGGTTAGTAGTGCGGTAACAGTATACCTAAAGAATAATACTACTCATACGTATTCACTATGTAATATTCTAACATTTAAAACTCGTTCATAATTATGTCTTCCATGTAACACTGGATTAACAAACGTGAGGGCCACATATGTTTGTTGTTGTGTAGCATCATTCATTTACCTTTAATGTACCAACGAGCACTAGGTTAGTAGTAAACATGTTATTTTAGTACTACAAAACGACAAAAGTGGACACAGCTACATAAACAGACTACAAAGAGCGCTACAGCTGCAACCATTGAACCAAATTTAACAGCAAATTGAAAGTATACAATAAAATATTCAATCTAAACTCTGAATGTATACAGCTCATGAAACACGTGAAATTAATTTCACGTATCGAGAGTTCTTCGTATTCATGTCGATGTTTAATGTTTCGCTCGCATTCTCTTATTTTGTAATGTTTGGGATAGATAATAGCATACAGGGCGTTTATAAAATGTCGTATGGAAAAAAGCAGTGATAGAGTAAAATTATGTAAATTCAATATAGACAACTACGTTAGCTTGGCTGGATCCGCAACGGCTCTTTGCAGTTAGGCTTACTTTTCTCTATTGTGCGCCACATATATAGGTCTATATCATTATCATTATTGGTGGCAAGGATTAGACCTATTGGCCTGTTCCATCTGAGAATTGTCATCCTTTCAGAGGGCGACTCACTTTCCTTCTTCAGTTTTCTAGAACTGTCCATAATATTTTACGTTTCAACATATCGAATGCTTTTTCATAATTAATATGTGGGTAACCTGAATTCCCTTCTTTTTTAGGTTATTTGTGTTAGCGTAAAAACACAGTATGAACATGTCTGCGCTCTCTGAATACATTTTGTTATCAGGTATTTAAGAGACTAATTCCTCTATAGTTCTCTTATATATATATATATATATATATATATATATATATATATATATATACACATAACTTATACTTTGTATACGAGGGTCACTCCAAAAGCATTGCACAACTTGCAGTCATAGAAATTTCCAGACTCTAGACACCCATGAAACGTTTTTTCCAAGGAAAATTCCTCGAGAACCGAACTTTAGAATCGAACCCGGGACCTCCAAGTCTGAAAGTCAGCATGCTAACGACGAGATCGGGGAGGCAGTTAATCATTTGATTTATTAACTCGTTTCCGTAAGTATTTTATTTTTTAGTACATTTTTTCAAGTAAATGCTACAACTTTTGATATAAAATAAAATTATAGTTATTTTCTAATCACATTAATAATAATTGTTATGATAGTAAAATATAATGTAAACACAACGTGTTTGCTAAAAGTTACTAGTACATTACATATCTTGATTGAATAGAAATCCGTTTGTTAGGTTTAAATCACGAATGGAATTGAGGAGTAAGATCCCAAAATTCGCTCCGTTCATTTGGTCATTTCTATGATCAATACATCTATATTGTTATGTTTGAGACCTTTATCATTATATTTTAAGCTTGTTTTCTCCCAAAACAATGCCAATCTTTGTCTAAAAGTTTGTGTAGACCGATGGATAAAAAAAATAGCCCATTCATTTCATAAAAATGGACTGAACGCGTTTTGGAATCACACTCTTAAATTGTAGCATGAATTTTTGTTGCATATAGACATAATTATTTAAACGCGTCGGGTTTAGTACACGCTAAATTATATTTATTCAATTATGTAAACACGTGGTACAGTGCCAATATTTAATTGGAAGATGAATATTGTTAAACGTGGAAATTTGTAACCACAGTTTGATGGAGAGCGTAAAATAATTACTCCAGTCTTGGGGAACGAAACGGTTAAGCGGATGTTTGACACTGTATACAAGCCACATCAGAGGGCTCTGCTCTCACATAGGAATTCGGTATTGTCCGTTGTCTCCGGTAAGGGCCAGCGATGTTTCGATTTCGCGTCACTGCAGTTCCGCCCTGTGTTCGTGTAATGTTAGGTCAAAAGTACAAATTTATATTATATGTTAAAAGCAGAACGGGAAGAAACGGAGTAATAAAGAAAGAAACAAAAGAAGAATGAACGAAAGGAAGAAAAAAAATACAAGGGGGGAATCAATAATTTTCCGGACTGAGCTGAATATAGGCAACACACAGGACATAGGAAACGAGAACTTACCTAGAACCAGGGAAACGCCTGGAATCTATACAAAATGCATCACTTGAAAGGCATTGAAGAAGGCGTGTATGAAAAGATTCCAGGAAAAATCTCAACAGATCCTTGATATGTTTTCACAAAATCACGTATAGAATATCAGTTCTTAAAGACAATCTGACGCTGTTTGATAGACTGAATCAACAGGCATGCCAGCAATAACATGCGTATGTTTAACAGTACAATATATACAAATGCAGTTCGGAAATATATTGTAAATCAGAAATGAAACAAATGATGTCATGAAGATGACACATACACTTTCTCATTTAACGTTATACGATTTTCGTAACATTTCAAATCCTTTAAGTTGTTGCACGTAATATTACTGTTTATATCGTGTGACACAAAAGTCGCTTGCAAAATGAGGAAAACAAAATTATTTTGAAACAACAAATGCAGGTATAAAAATTATTTTCTCTGTGACAAATATACGCGTATTAGTGATCAATCACATCGTACTAAGTAATATCGTACAGCACTACAATATTATTGCAGTGAATTACCCTTAGGTAAACTTGATTACTTTTGCATTTAAAAATTACTTTCTCTGTGTAACTGCACAGTGCACTATCGCAAATATTCAAAAAGTTTTCCATTTATTACTAGTAAAAAAAAATAATTTTGTGTTTCATATATAGTACAAGCATAATTATTTTGTATTTCGTATGCAATAAAGTTAGCTGTATAGAAGTATTTATTTTATTTATTTAACTACCTAGCTAGCTAGTGAGTACAAATTAAAATTATGAAACAAAAATGTTCCTAGCCACTACCGTAAGAGCCAGATTCGTCTTAGCCAATAATATAACATAAAATTTACAAGGACAGCTTACTAAATATAATAAGTAACTTAATTCAAGCCAATAAATAACACACAACAGCAAAAAAAAAAGAAGAAAGAAAAAGAGAGAATAAAACAAATTTAATATAAATTGACAATCAGACAGAAGCCAGTGATATTCAATAAAAACATGAATATAGTCGACAGAAATAAAAGATAAAAAATACACACATTTGTTAATATTATATATCATGAATAATTTTAAAATTTTCTTTTCTAAAACTTCAATTTTAAAATATTTCAAATTTGGAAAATGGTTTGTAATTTTATTATAAAGTCTTGGGCCGAAACTAGCACCATGTTTAAGAGCTGCACTTGTATGACATTTAGGCTCAATTAATGGGAAAGTAGACTTTTGTCTTCGAGTACGATATCTATGACAGTGGAGAAATAAAAAAAATCACCTAAAATATCACTTAAAATTGAAGAGTCCACTGCAAGAATGATGGATGTCATTTGGAATACATTTTGCAGGAGAAGCAATTGAAAGTTTGGAATGCTTAGCGCTCAAAGCTTAACTGTGATTTTCCGATCATTACTGGACAATGACTATCAGTGTTAATGCCATATAACTCTCTATGTACATTCTATATGTCTTAAGCTATGCATTGACAGTCTTGGTTCATTTTCGAAAAGAAAGTGATATCCATCATTCTTGCAGTGGACTCTTCAATTAATCTTAACAACACAAATGTTATATATCAAATACTAAAGGTAGTAATATTGTCCATCGTATTGTATTCTTCACCTGACATAATTACGAACATTAAATCCAGACGTTTGAGATGGGCAGGGCATGTAGCACGTATGGGCAAATCCAGAAATGCATATAGTGTTAGTTGGGAGGCCGGAGGAAAAAGACCTTTGGGGAGGCCGAGACGTAGATGGAAAGATAATATTAAAATGGATTTGAGATAGATGGGATATGATGGTAGAGACTGGATTAATCTTGCTCAGGATAGGGACCAATGGCGGGCTTATGTGAGGGCGGCAATAAACCTCCGGGTTCCTTAAAAGCCAGTAAGTAAGTAATATTGTGTATATTGCACTTCAATTAAGTTACCCTCAGCCTTGGTTGAAAATATGTATAATAGCTTAAAAATTTACAGGTGAAGGACAAGAATAAAAAACGATCATCAGTCATCTTGCAGACTATACAATGCTATTTGTAATTTAGTCAAGGAAAGGGAATCCATTATGTGGTCACACTCCGTCGGAACTAGGTCTCGACATTGATCCTTTACCAAGCAACACATGTATCACCGGATCAATATCACCATCGACTATGTATAAATTATTATTGTTACTTCCTAGAAGTCCTTAGGTAGCACAACTTGGGAATGTCATGCACGCACAGGACCACTGTTGCATGCAGCACTGACGAACGTCAGTAATTTTTATAGAAACATTCAATTAGAAGAACACAGCTATAACGGCGGTGTTTCATTAATGCCAGACATCAGTGGGGAAAGCAAAGAACAGTGGCATACGCATAAACCGAGCCATACGTTATTATTTAAGCAACATATGGTGTCCAGAACGACAATATACATTTTAAAGCCAACGTAAATCTTCATTTGATTCAGAATACGACTTACCAAATGTCAGTGTAAAATTAATATTCATTCTGTAACATCGCATATGCAAAAGTTGTAACTGAATATTCAGAGTGAACTCACTATGACTCAAGTGGCAGAAAATCCAACTTTAAATGCAACGAACCCGGGACAGGGAGTCTCACAACATGTCAATATCTAGTATTGATTCATTGTCTTCATACAAAAAAAGAAGAAAGAAAAGTAGATAAAAAACACATTTAATATAAATTGACTATCAGACAGAAGCCAGTGATATTCAATAAAAACATGAATATAGTCGACAGAAATAACACATTTCTTAATATTATATAGTAAGAATAATTTTATAATTTTATTTTTTAAAAACTTTAATTTTAAATTATTTCAAATTTGGAAAATGGTTTGTAATTTCATTATAAAGTCTTGGGCCGAAACTAGCACCATGTTTAAGAGCTGCACTTGTATGACATTTAGGCTCAATTAATGGTGTTTCATTAATACCAGATATCAGTGGGGAAAGCAAAGAACAGTAGCATACGCATAAACCGAGTCATACGTTATTATTTAAGCAACATATGGTGTCCAGAACGACAATATACATTTTAAAGCCAAAGTAAATCTTCATTTGATTCAGAATACGACTTACCAAATGTCAGTGTAAAATTAATATTCATTCTGTAAAATCGCATATGCAAAAGTTGTAACTGAATATTCACTACGACTCGAGTGGCAGAAAATCCAACTGTAAATGCAACGAACCCGGGACAGGGAGTCTCACAACATGTTAATATCTAGTATTGATTCATTGTCGTCATACAAAGGGTAATCAATAAGTTTCCGGACTCTTCTGAATATAGGCAACACACAGGACTTAGGAAACGGAGAATTTATCTAGAACCAGGGAAACGCCTGGAATCTATACTAAATTCATCACTTGAAAGACAGAGAAGAAGACTAGCCAAAAGGCGCATATGCAGAGATTTCAAGAAATATCGCAATTGATCCTTGACATGTTTGCACAAACTCACGTAGACTATAGAAGCTCAGTTCTTAAAGACAATCTGACGCTGTTTGATAGACTGATTCAACGAACGTGGAAGCAATCAGCGTATTCCGAATCTCACCAGACCCGTGGACATCAATGACGAAATAGAAACAAAACTGCTGGAAGGTTCGATGGCTAACATGGCGGTTGTACAAGTTGTTGTCTGTGCTACGCGAGTAACATTTTTCGAAATTTCCGTACTTTCATCTCGTTCAAAGAAAAGAGAGCATAAACAATTTATTTCTTGAACCAGTAGTAATAACTGGTTCGTTGACATGTTCGCTCATAAGTCATTAACATATTTTTTTACGTTGTGCTCATTACAAACAATACAGCAGAACTAAAGCAAAACACAGCGCCATGACACAACAGCGCACGATGTCATTCGTCTTCTAATTCCCGCCCTATACAAGAACCAATCAGATTCACTGATGGAGGCTGATGGATACTACCACCACCTCTGCAACCTGATGGAACCGGTGCGACACCGATGGAGCATCGGTGACGTCATCGTTGAACTTCGGAACACCGTGATGCCATTAGATTGCTCAGCGCTGAGATTCGGAATACGCTCAATGTCTTCAGTGGCACGCGCATATATATTTAACGGTACATTAAATACAAGTGCAGGTCGGAAATATATTGATTGCACCTTGTAACGGTCCTGCATTATATACATATCGTTATCTTATCGTCTCTGAATCATCTCTCAGGTTACAGAGGGACGTTAACTATGTTCAGAACATAAAAAAATCAGGAATTAAAAATTAAAATAACAGGTATACTAGTAGACTGAATCTACTTTCATTCTAGCTAATAAATACAGAAATTCACGACGTTTTGTCGGCTAGATCCTCCTTCGCCTTTATACGAACAAAACTCAGGAGAATAAGTTTCTGGTTCTAAATTTGTCTACGAACTATTTCATGAAATTAAATTTATCCACGAGAAAAAAATCGAACTGTGTGTACACTGACGTTACTGCTACTAATCGATAGCAATCGATGATTTGTTCGTGTAAGTATGCCTTCTATAGTTATTTCTTCTATGAATAGATGGCGAAGATAACAGTCAGTGTCGCCAATAGTACATAAAGACACATGTTGCAGAATTCAAAATTTCATCCCCCGTAATGATCGTGACAAACACTAGGTTTAGCGGGAAACCTCTGAAACTGTCAGTTATGAGAATAATTATTCCTTAATCTACATCTCCATTTACTCCACACCTGTGGAGTAACGGTTAACACGCCTGGCCGCGAAACAAGGTAGCCCGGGTTCGATCCCCACTCGGGGCAAGTTACCTAGTTAAAGTTTTTTTCCTGGATTTTCCCTCAACTTAACATGATCAAATGCTGGGTAATTATCGGTGCTGGACCCCGGACTCATTGCACCTTCATCTCATTCAGACGTTAAATAACCTAAAATCAACAGCATCGTAAAATAACCTAATAAAAAACATCAGCATTTCCCCAACATATTTTTACCCGTCCCAATAACAGTGTCACCTATTGAGAACTAATGGAACTATTTCAAAGTTTGTAAATTTGTTATATCTTTGCTTCTGACTTATCCGATGGTTAGTTCGCTTACACCAGTGGTCGTCAGCACTCGCTGAAATGGGTAGAGTGCATGGAGGGTAAGGATCTCTGTCCCGTCGTGCACAAGGGATAGAGAGACAGCATACACGCCAGCAGCGACGAATGCACTCTAGGGCAGTGTCTTGTCCGCGGGTAAGAGACGCTAGCCCGAGCGTGCAGTGTTTTGATGACCGCTGGCTTAAACGATCAGAAAATTCTAGGTCAGATATCTTCGAACGTCAGTGTACACTCTGTCTGTACGAAATCGATTCGAATAAATGCCCGCTTTGAGAAATTTTCGTACGTCTGAACGGAACCTTACACGGTGCAAATGTACAAGAATGTCCATCTCAGGGTTAGAGACTTGAATTCGTTTCCTCTTTGGTGAGGGGCAATAGGCAAATATTCTTATATAGCTAATGTTAAATCTGCAGTAATAATGAATAAAATTATTGCAGAATTGATATTTTCATTTTCTCTTTACTAACATGGAAAAAATGTTACATATAGGCTTATTTTCATGTTACTGTATTTTTTTTTTTGCAGTTCATTTTGTATTGAGATAAAGCTAATATAATATAGTGAAAATATTTTGAGTTCAATCATAAGATTTATCTATTTGCAAATAGATCAATCTTATGATTGAACTCAAAATATTTTCACTATATTACTGTATTTTGTTGAGAATTTAATTCGAACTAGTAAGAAATGTATTTCAAACATATTTATTTTAAGCTTTAAACGAATATATTTGATTTTGTATACCTCACAGAAACTCGATCGGAGTCTAAAAGTTTTGCTACTCCATGAATTCCAGAACTGATGTGACATCGACTCAGCATCCTATCAATGGAGTATTAGGCTTAAGTTCACATGATAAGGATCCAAAGTTCAGTTTTTACAGTCTGTTACTTCCACAAATCAAGACGAAATATTGTTACTGAAAATGTCCAGCAGCGAATAACAGAGCGAATGGAAATGTCTGCATGCTAAACACTATGTATATACCCTTTAATCCAAAGTTGAGTTCAAAAAAGTTCCTGAAACTGGTTTCTGACGGTTTAAAAATGCACACTGAAATATTTTTGTAGTTACGATTCAGAAGAGTTTGGAACAAACTTTTTGTTTGTGAATATTTAACGAGGCAAACTCAGACGGTCATTTGACTCGAGTGAAGTTGCGTTTTCATTTCGTTTGAGTCAAATAAAACGTTCGAAATAGAAATATCGACTTCCTTAAAAAAAAAAAAAAAGCCGGAATATGAAATTTCTATGGTATTTCAGATTCATACATCGATTCAAGTGAGCCATGGAATTTAGTTGAAGTAAAAGAGCTAGTTTTCTGGATATCTCGTTGCAATTTCTTCAAGAAGTGATTCACAATTCATTCCGCTATTTCCATACAAATTATTAACCTATGGCATGTTTTATAATGGCGTTCTAAATGGAATTCTTTTAACAATGGTAATTACTTTTACACAAAGTGAACACTGTGGCCCACAGCTGTGGAGTAACAGCTAGCATGCCTGACCGTAAAATGAGCCGGCCCGGGTTCAAATCCTGGTTGGGACAACTGACCTGGTTGAGGTTTTTTCCGGGATTTTTTCCACAACCCATTAAGAGCAAATCCTGGGTAACTTTCGGCGCTGGATCCTGCACTCATATCCCTGGCATTATCATCTCATTCAGACGCTAGATAACTCTAGCTGTTGATAAAGCGTCGTAAAATAACCGATTAAAAACACTGTGTCCATTTTATACTTCCGAAAATAATCACTTACCTACAGAGGATTCAATTGCGACCCTGAATGCGGTTCAATATCACACGTGTCCACCGTTGTGGCTGAGGGGTTAGCGAGTCTGAAGGCTGGTTCACAATAAACCGGGAACAAAAACAACGAGAACGAGAACGGAAATATTGTTAAAATAAATATATTTAAATGTAAGCATTCACAATTAACTATTGTGAATTCTCACATTTAAGTACATTTATTTTAACTTTATTTCCGTTATCGTTTTTGTTTTCGTTGTCGTTTCCGTTCCCGGTTTATTGTGAACCAGCCTTAACTCCGAACCCAGCGGTCCCGGGTCGATTCCCGGTCAGGACGAGATGCCTGGGTAAGGTTTTTCGGCGATTTTCCCTCACTCCTATGGGTGACTATCAGGTAACTTTATCAGGCGATTGAAACACCACTCATTTTCGCCACTTACTTTCCTCCCCCATCATCCCGTTTCTGGTTTTTGAGATCACTATACCGGCGGCCTCCCGAAGCTGCTGATTCTCTCGACCGGCCTCCGTGGAATGTAGTTCAGCGATGTTGGATGGCTTCTGCAATGGCACCCGAGGCGGACCTACTCGGGGGAGGATTTCGCCTTGGACCGACAGAGGAGCCTTGGGGAAATTTGCCGAAGCAGAATACATGGATTCTGTCAGCTGGAGGGACCGGTCGTTAGGGGAGTCATGTGGTTAGGGCGGTGCGCGTAGGGGATCTGTGGCATGAAACTCATTCCATATCGAGGGTTAGCGCAATAGATCTCATTAGGTCACAGCCCTGGGCCATCTGTGCCGAACTCAGCTAAATTCCGTTCCATTCCAATATCACACGTGCTAACCATGCTGTAATTGACTCACAAAAGCTATATTTATATACATCATTGATCGCATATTTTAGTTCACTTTGTAAGTGCTGCAATCGATGTTTGTCGATCAGTGACTTTTTTTAAATATATTTTATTATCGTTCAGTGCTGTAGCGTTATACAGATCTGTGAGAAAAGGCCAACATAACAATGTATAAGTATATAACAAGAAGGAGATCAGCAAATTTATAGGTCTCTCTGTGACAGAAAATGTAAGAACATAATTAAAGACCTCCCTAGAAAAAGTGTGTAACACAAAATTACTGAAATATGTGAATTCGGTGAAAAAGTAATTTTGAAACATTCATTTATAACAATACATGATTTCACCCAATAGCTGAATAAACTTGTATCCTTGATTAATCAAATGATTCTGCTAGTAGATATCAGTCTCAAGAAATATTCCCCTGAAATTATCGTCATTTCACCTGTAACGCGTATTATTATAGATTTGTTGGTTACATCCTTATTCGAGGGAGGTCTTCAATTATATATTTATCAAATAAATTGGATGAATCTGAAGATTATAGTAGAATATCGTATGGAAGACGGCTATTGTATCCTATGGACTGAGCGGATCTTTTCCATAGAGGAAAGAAAACTGCTCTTGAGACTTTCTTAATTAAGGTGGTGCGGGAATAATGTAAACGAGACAAGAAAGTCAAGAGCGCCTACAGGTTAGGCAATCTTTAGAACAAAGGACTAGTGAAAGCATTGAATACACGCGATAAAAATGTAAGAATGTCCATCTCGGATGGATGGATGGATGGATGGATGGATGGATGGATGGATGGATGGATGGATGGATGGATGGATGGATTGATTGATGGATGGATGGATGGATGGATGGATGAATGGATGGATGGATGGATAGACGGAAGTATGAATGAATGGATAGATAAATAAATAAATGAATGTATAATATGTATGGAATGTACATTTGTATATGTGCGTGTATATGAGCAAATATCTATGTGTACTTGGTGTTCATTTCAAAGTGTGTCATGACGTCACTATGAGCCAGCGATTTGAAGTGAGTTTCAGATTTTGTGTCAGAGAAGTTGCCCATTAATCAAGGCGTTCAATCTGAACTTGAGAACGTGTACGGTATAACTTGAACGTCGTAGCAACAGATGGAGGTCTGTGTGCTACCATAACCTCACTCTCTCCCCATATCCCGGCAGTAAGAAAAAACCTTACCTCAGTCCTAGATCATATATGTAACAGATATATCGGGGTTATAGGCTTTGAGGTTAACAACTTTTGTCAGGTTTACTACGCTACCATCTAGTTGTTACATAAGGAGTCACGTCATAATACCTATTTGAATAGCATTAGCGACTGTTCTGCCATCTCGTGTTCGTTTACGGCGGACGGGTGGCGAGCCTGGTGGTTGTTCTCTTCAAAGTGCTGCCGATTTTAACGTAGCGAGGAGTTATCTGTTACATATAATTATGATCTAGGCCTCAGTACATGTTTCCAAACAGTTCACATTCCTGCCACTACCGGCGTTACCGTACGTATCGATCGGTAAGTACTCTTCTGAATGAACGCCGTACTTTCTAGACAACTTCTCTGGCAGAAAAGTAATACGCCTCTGCGAAAGTGTAGGAAGATTGAATTCTCTAGGCTCATCGACTAGCGACGTGACGGCATACAGCGAGCCATGACACACTTTGAACTGAACACCCAGTATAAGTGAGTTATGTAGTACATACATATGAAAGTGGACATTTGTGTAAGGTATACATGAAAGTGAAACTTGACATTATTTTCATCTCGTAAATCCGTACGTATTTATATAAATCCTTGGTATCACAACTGGAAAAATCCATTCGCCACATCTGAGTGAGCACATTTAGACGTGTGTTCTGACCTAGTGTAGTGGTGGTTGTGTCAAGGTAAGACACGCGACATAGTACGTCACAGTCCAGTGGAGGTCACGCAAGAGCACGCCTCACTGTCACAGACGGATTCCTGGTATCGTCGGACAGTTGTTTGCGGCGGAACAAACACTTATTTTGTCAATAAACTTAACAGTACGTGGGCGGGACGCAGTGCTGTGAATTCCCAGCACGTTCATAATATAGTATTTTTACTTCCTCCATATACATAGTGCGATTCTAACCTACTCTCCTCTTATACATTAAGGACAGGATTGTAGTATGACATCATATGCATCGTAACGAGCCATGTTAGCAGAACTCTTGGCCCATATTACATGTCCTATTGCTGCTGCTATTGCTTGCTTCTATTCCCAACACTAATAGTAGTAGCAGAAATAGTAGTAGCAATAACAGTAGTATTATTCACGGCCTATTTTTGTTCTCAAAGGAGGAGACAGGTGAAATTTTGGCCATTTCTGGTCAAAAATCACTTTTTCGTTTTATTGAAAAAAAAATCTACAAATCCTAATCTACGTGCACAGTCGTGCCTTTATTTCATTTTTTATTGGTATTAGCGATAAAAGCGAAAAATGATTTTTGGTTGTGGTTAGAGGTAGCCTATATAGCTACATACTCGTATTTAGTGTTAAATGTATTAAAAAGTGAAGGGCATACATACAACATGGTAGGAAAATATGACGAAAAATTGTAGAGTCTACGAAGAAGAAGTGTTAAATATACTTAATAATCTATGACAACATTTTTCACGTGAATTTTAAGTTTCCTTGTGTAAGTCTTAATTTGGGCAATAAATACGAATAGCAGTACATTTTTTTAAGTAGTCATTTTGAAACAAAATATCTATAAGTAATTTATCGTGGAAGTACATGGGAAAGACTCTACTTAAACCTTTTAACTTTCCGTTATTTAGATACGTTGAGACTCACTGTCATTCACAAGTATATATTTAGTGAGTTATATTTTATACTAGGTGCTTAAATTGATTTTCGCGTCCAAGCAAATTTGGTAGAGGTAATTTGGGGGATTATTACATCAGTGACAGACATATTATTTTATTGCGACATTAGCGCGGAAATTTGATACTCGATTCGACACCAAAAAAAAAAAAAACGAATTTTTAAAAATGATATTTTAATGCCATAAAGGACAAAGTATAGTTTAAGCATACAGCATAAATATGACTACAAATTCATTGAATTGAACCACTGACTTGTTTTGAAAAATGAAACTCATAGAAATACAGAGCTGCAAATACATATTTTTAAATTACTAGAAATATAACAGCTTTAGAGCGAGATAAGTATTAGGAAAAAGTAAAAGAACAAATGAACTTAGTTTCATTTCGAACATACTGTAGGTGATGCTTTAGTAGAGAAATATTGATTCCCCCCCCCCCATTATTTTATATCCTGCCATGCGCCTTGAAATCTGACTTTTTTACCTTCTATTTATGTTACAGTCCATACAATTAATAATACTATTTAAATAAATTAGCTCACTCCATTGCATGGTGTTTTCATTGTGCCACAATAACGTTCGTGGTCCTCACTGGCACATGCACCATATTTACACAGATTTATTATATACCGGATGTTGGTAAAATAATTTAATATATTATATGTGGGCCTTATAAATCAACAGTGCAAGCAATTTAAAACGGAAACTTGTTTGTGTCGTTGGCAGCGTTGTCATGAACTTGGCGCATAAATTGTTTCCGTATGCAATTGTGGCGGGACATATATGATTGACGGTACTTATCTAATAAAGCAACAATTTGGCATAACGTTGTCTGCTCAGAAGCGAAAAGCCTCTACAGTTTATGAGCATAACAATAACCATAAAAATAACAACAGAATATAGAAACATGATTCGATGAACTGTCATTTCGCTATGGAATTAAAGCAATCAGGTATATGACATTTATTGACATTAAAATATAATTACACATACCGTTATTCATTTACTAACATAACAAAAACTGACAGGGTGTACTACAAGAAATTCTTTTTAGATTGTGTCAAACGTCTGTATTCCTGGTATGTAACTTTTATGTAATTTAAGGATGGATTTAAAACACCTTATCCGGAAATATTAGATAACAGATTAAGACGGATGAGGCTTATTAAATAGATAATGGAGCGCGACGGACCGAGAAGAAAACAACAAGACAGGACATTCATCTTATACTTCTGTTTCTATGGTATCACGAGTGATATGTCTAAACCTTATAATTATTATTTTTCTTTCTTCTAGGTTGAATATAGACGTTGCACGCTGAACCTCTAAAATGTTGGCATACATCGCAAACGAGTTCTAATTTGTGATGACGGCACAGCTGCTACTCTCACATGAACACCACTGAAAACCGGAATACACAATACAGGTGCACGTTCACGATAGAGGAGAGGATAGAAGACGATCGTAGCTTCGTTGTAAGTACGACTAAAGAACGAGACGGCATTAATGGAATCCCGTGTACCGAACTCTTGTATATTTTAACGTCATATTTTGACTAAAATAACTTTTTATCAGTCTTGATATAAATTTATAGCGATTTTGTTATAGGTCTTTGTCTTCACAAACGAATAAGATTGTAATATTAAAAGACACGAATGAAATTTTTTACTGAACATCCAAATAATACAAACATTCGTTAGAAACTAACGTAGCCTAGGCAACAGCAAGTTGAACTTTTGATCGGAGGCTGCCATCGGGAGTGAATTCGAGACCCGCTTGAACTGATAATTGCGTTGTTTTTTTTTCTTCGAGATTTTAACTATAGTCTCGACGCTGTTATTCCCGGCGTGACTCCTCCTCTTTGCTTACGTCTTAGGAAGTGAAGGCTCTATAAAGTCTAGGTAGGTAGTATCGTTCGCCATTTTTGTTCTTTCGTTGCCGATAACCATACGAGGAATCTATTTGCCACACCGTTAAACATTATCATGTCGTAGCTCCTATGATAATAAATCAAACGCACTGTAATTCAGCAAATAATTGAGCGGCAAATAACGTCTTCGTGTGCTTTCTGCGAACGCCAACGAAAGAGCCAAAATGGCGGGCGATTATATTAAGTATTTATCGAGCCTTAAGAAATGAATAACGTCTTCCTCAGCGAATCACAAGACGCACACGTTTAAATGTAGCCGACCTGCAACGCGATTGGCTGCAGGAAATTAGAGCGACGGGACTGTAGACTATAAATTGAATGCCAACTTGCAACACTCATTCTACTGACGTTATATAACCAAGAAGTCGATAAAGCGTCTTAGATGGTTAAAAAACTTTCCTGGTTTTCACACAAAAACAGTCTTTACAATCCAATAGGCTATATAGATATACGAGTATATTAATAGATTTATAAATTTCAGTATTTAATAACGCTGACTTCTAGCACTACGCATCACTCTATTTCTATTACATCATCCTTCTTTTTTGTTTATCTTCCCTCTGGTTTACATTGCTATATGAGTATAGAAAATACGGCCCTCTTTCATCCCATTAAACGTAGAAGCCGCTTATTTCTGCTTTCGACTACGGGCTCAATTTTTAATCGTATTTTTGCTGTCTCCTTGGATACAATAAATTTTAAAGTAAGAAACTTTTATAGAGATTTGAAAACGCTTCCTTAATGTGATCGACTTGAGAAACTTCGTCGCTCTATTGTATACACAACTCTCAAGCCACAGAAATCCATCCCGAGTTTGCTTGTCGTTCAGACAAAACTTCTTTCCTCTCAAACTTCGCGAACAGTCTGCCTGTATCATATTTCATATCCCTTCAGAATCCACTACTCTACAACAGACTTCAAGTACGGTATAGCAATTTCTGAATTTACACTGGTGACTTAATGAATGTTGGGATCACAGAAAGACCAGAAATTCACATTATCTCTACATGCAAAATAATGATGACTTAACCTCAACTTCAATGACTTTACAGTTCAACTCCAATTACAGACACAAATCCACAAATCCATGCCGTCATATATTCCCACGAGTCTTCCACGAACCATTCCCTGACACAGTTATATGACCTTATTGATGAAATGAGAGCTGTTCTCCTTCTTCTGCTGCCCTTTTCATTGACGTTACAGCGACTGTTTTATGAGAAGCAGAATAGAATATTTATTTCATCCAACACTGTTTCTGCAAGAGAGATCTACAGTAAAACACCGATTATCGTAAACAACTGAGGACGAGGGGTGTTCGGACAACTGATTTTTCGGATAACCGATCATTTACGAAAACAAATTGTATCGGTGTCATAGCAGCAGTATGAAACAAAAAAAAAAAAACACTGATGTTAAACACAAAACTATACATACAATATATATTTCATGCTCGACCATGCCGAAATGTAGTAATTATACACCTGGCAGCCCTTTAATGGACCTCATTAAAGTACACCTATTCATTAAAGTTCAGGTGTTCCACCAATCAGAAAATACCATTGTAGCAATATGAAAGCGCAAGTATCGATTATTCTCGGATATGCAATCGAAAGACAACTAGCGCGAGATTAGACAAAGTAAAAATGGCGGACACTAGTGATAACGAGTTGCAATTTACACCGCCGGGAATTTCGGCAAAAGCACTCGATGTGACTAATAACTTATTAACTTATGGTCGAGCATAAAAAGTCGTATGAAACTTGACTATAATGGTAATTAAGACGCTCGTATGAAAATTATGAAACTCGCTTGCGCTCATTTCATAAACATACTCGCGTCTTAATTACTACCATTATAGGCTCGTTGCATAATGTACTATTGTATCACACGTCTTACAAATAACACAGAAAACTGACTAGCCTAATTTGATAAGTTCAAAACGGCCATCAAAGTAAGCCTACAGTTTAGGAAAAGACGTCCATTTGTTTTTTTTTTTTTTCTTTAGAGCTGAGACACGCTTTTTTTTTTTGCCCCTAAATCTCACAAACAGCGCTAACGAAACTTCTATACGGCGCGCGCGCAAATTGAAATTTGCCGAATGGAACGCTTTCGGTTAACCGATGTTTCGGTTGATCGGTATACGGATAATCGATGCCCTACTGTATTACATTATATTTCTACAGGTCTGCCTTAATTCTACAAATTAAAATTGATGTCATAAGACCTGCGGCTGTTCCGGGTGAGCTTGTGTATCGAGTACGGAATGTGCTGTATCTGTTAATCTAAAATATTATCGTTCACTATTTACTACAGAAATTAAAGCTAATAGGCTATTATCTATAAATGTAAACTACATGGAAGTATTTCATTCGTTAACAAAGTTATTTATGTAATACGTAACAAAGACACTGTACATATAACCTTATCCATCCATATACCAGAACACAAAACACACACACCAAAAAAACTAAGAACACTAAGTTTTAATCTTCGCTTCCCATATCATCTTCACTACCAAAAAGAATTAACAACTTGTATTAAGCGAAATGCACATTTTTTATGCTATACACTTATTAAATAGGTATCGCTGATTGAGATTCTGGCTGATACATCCATTATCAGGCAGTACATCTCATTTGACTATATGTGTCAGAGAAAGAACAATTGTTTTGAATTTTGGTACTGGCAAATACTACAACTAGCAGTTATTTTCTAACTGTTATGTTGACAGAATCGTTTGCCTTTGAAGAAACTCCCAACGTTCATGAAACACAGTTACTAGCGAGTGTTATTTGAAATTTGAAAGTAATTACTAATTAATAATTTTACAGTACTGTGACGATGTCAATCAGCAATAAATAATTTTAATAATAAATAATACAGTAGTAATAAATTAATAAATAAAAAGCATACATTTAAAGTGGTATTCCGTTTTCAGAATTCGTATTAATCATTTCATAAATGTTTAGGTTAGGTCTCAAGAATCATAAACTCTTTAGTCAAACCAATGAATTTCATGTTGGCGGACAAAATAAGTTTTAATATTAGGTCAATCAACGAGTGAGTGAGTGAGTGAGTGAGTGAGTGAGTGAGTGAGTGAGTGAGTGAGTGAGTGAGTGAGTGAGTGAGTGAGTGAGTGAGTGAGTGAGTGAGTGAGTGAGTGAGTGAGTGAGTGAGTGAGTGAGTGAGTGAGTGAGTGAGTGAGTGAGTGAGTGAGTGAGTGAGTGAGTGAGTGAGTGAGTGAGTGAGTGAGTGAGTGAGTTAGTATTATTATATAAGTACCAGGATATAGAATTGTGATTTTACTTGCTTTGGTGACATCTGGTAATGGTTGGCAATACTGAAAACACGGCCATATTAGCTTCTTATGAAATAATCTTACGTGACTTTCAGTATAGGTTTTCATTCATTCATTTATTTATTTTATTCCATAGATCTTACATGTGCAATGAAGCTTTAAGATGTGGAACAAGTCAAAATTTTACAATATTACAATTACAATTTTTACAGTTTTACAATTTAGTAATTTTCTACAATTTTTACAATTTTGTGCAATTTTTTACAACATTTTGACGAGATGTAGTGAGATGAGGTGAGGTCCGAGGATTCGCCAAAATATTACCCGGCATTTGCCTTTTGGTTGAGGAAACCTCGGAAAAACCCAACCAGGTAATCAAATCAAAGGGGGGTAATCAAATCAAAGGGGTTGATGCCGAGGACTCGCCAATTTTTTTTTACTAATATACTATGGTCTACACAATCAAATGCTTTAACCAAGTCACAAAATATCCCACCTACATGTAGCTAGAATCCTGTCAGCCTTATTTAGTTCAATAAATATATAATGAAAAAAATATGAAAATAACATGAATGGCACGACCATTTATCTGTCACAGAAGTATACTCTGTCACAAAATAATACATAATAACTCCCACAACTTCACGAATAGGCATATTTGAATAAAAATTTGTGGATATATCAGAAAGCCTTACGCTACATAATTAGACTAAAAGCCAAAAATTGAATATTTTCACAATTTCTAGTGCATGAATGCCAAAATCATAGGTAGACCAGGAAATCACATTATTTCTCCATACAATATAATGTTTAAACAATAGTAACGGACGAAAATATAAATTATTCCCAGAGAAGAATTTGATAGGTCTTAACAATTTTATTTATGATGATGTCAGCGAGTTCCGTTGCTTTCCTCGTTAATTACTGGAGCGTCGCTATCGCGTAACAAGCTGTCCACTACTATGGTTTAATGAATAACGAATGCGGATCCCGGCTAAGCGGTCTGTGGTTCTGTTTCCGACGTAGGCGGAGATTTATCTCCATCCCACGTGACTGGATGCTTGTCCCTTATCTTGTGACGTATCCACCCCAGCTAAGCGGTCTGTGGTTCGGTTCCCAGTGTGGGTGAAGATTTATCTCCAGTCCATGGGACTGGGTGTTCGTATCTCGCTTCGTACTTGTTCTATGACGTTTCTGCGGTAGTCTTGTAACGAGCTGACCACACAGTCAGCAAGGTGCGCCGTGTGTGAGAGTTCAGTGTTAGTTCAAAGGAACGACAAAATACTTGTACGATGTTGTAGCGCCTCAAGAAGGAACGAGCTCAATACCGATATCATTCTACAAAACTTCACCACAGTTTCTTCCTCAGTCTCGCTTTCCAATGTTCTTGCTATTATGCAATGTGCTATTTTAATATACAGGGTGATCCGTTTGGGAAGACATAAAATAAAATCGCTGTAACAGAACTGTTGTTAGGTCTACTTATTTTTCAGTACTCTATAAATTAACGTTGGGCTTTTTATTTTAATACTAAAAGACTCGCATGTCACGCAAGAATCTATATGGAGTCTGCCGAATCGTAAATAAAAGCGTTATTTAAGGGGAGTGGGTAGTGATGCCTATGCGATTGAAACAGTCCGATACAAAAGTTTAGTTCAATATTTCTAGGGTTTTAGTGCTCAGAGTGGAATAAAAATGTCCATGCTTATACAACCAATCATTCTGAATTCAGTGGTATAAAAGACAACTAAATAGTTCCGTATTGGAGTGCAAAATAAAGGCCCTAACCGATAACCTCTTTTTCCACTTTGCTAAGTGTACCTCATTCTTCAGGTGCACATTACTTGCTACAATCTTGACTAATATACTTCGTATTTTGTTAAATTATCAAGTAATGTATATTGTAAATTCTAAAGCAAAATTTAGTTAAATACTTCACCCCTAGTAAAACAGAAAAAATATTGAACTTTGTTTAACAATTTTTACAATTTTTTTCAATGCGTATATGTTTTTTTTCTCGTGTTATGTGTGTCACATTCTTAAACCCGTAGGTCTACTGTGTAGAACACAGACTGCAGAAAACACTGTAAAAATTTCGTGTAAATTGATTCAGTAGTTTCAGAGAAAAATGCACTTGTTTGAAAAATGTCAACTTATGGAAAATTGCATTTAAAGAGGAATGAAGTATGAATTAGATGCACCGCCAAATTTAAAGAGATCATTTAAAGGGCATATCTGAAGAAATACCCCCCACAAATTTATATTATTTTAAAGAGGAAGTTTTGTACTTTTTTTTTAACACAAAATAAAAAAATCGAATTTTTCACCTCTAATCACTACCTGGTTCCCTTAAAAATGTTATAGTAAAACCAATAATTTACTTTGATATGAGGATATGAAATCTTGAACGTATCAAGCATTTTTTACTGTCAGATCAGCATAAAGATACACTTTTTCTTCGTTAGAATAATGAGATACTTTTTTTAAGGGCAAAAGAATTTATGTTTCTCAATAAATGTGCAGGAGTGTCAACCTCATTGTTTAGGACATAAACATTTTAACTACAATATTTGTTGGGTTTTTACAGTAAATGGAAAGTATTAATCACATTTTCCGATGATTACAGACATGGTATATATGGCACTGTCACACCAAAAGATATGTCTGTATTCATTCCATAGTAAAATAGAAAAAAAAAACACTGGGACAAAATTGACGTTTTATTAACGGTTTAAACTGAAGGAGATCCTAAAGAAAATTTCTGTGGATTGGAAAGAGAGGAGACTGTTCAGTGATCTTTATATGAAACAACGAGTCAAAGTCAGGATAGGAGAAAAAACGTCAGAATAAGGTGAAATAGGGAGAGGAGTAGGCCTACGTCAAGGATGTACTTTATCACCTACCCTGTTCAACATCTACTTGAATGATTTAGTGAAGAACTGTTTTGAGAAAATGGGAGGAGTGATAGTAGGAGGAAGAAGAATAAAATGCATAAGATTTTCTGATGATATGCCGCTGTCCGCAGAAGAGGAGACGATACTAAGGGATATGCTACTGGAGCTAAATTACAGCTGTGAGCACTATGACATGAAGATAAATGAAACAAGTCGAAGATTATGGTCATAGGAAGAAAAGTAAAGAAAGAACTTGAGAATTCTAAATGAGGGAGTGGAGCCAGTGGACAGCTTCAAATACTTGGGGGTTATTATAAGCAGTAACATGATCTGCTGCCAGAAAGTCAAAAGGAGGATAGCAACGGCAAAGGAAGCTTTTAATAGGAAAAGGGGCATCTTCTGTGGACGTCTGGAAAAAGAACTAAGGAAAAGACTAGCAAAGTCCTTTGTGTGGAGTGTGGCATTGTATGAAGCAGAAACATGGACATTACGACGGAGTGAAGAGAAACGACTAGAAGCATTTGAAATGTGGATATGGAGAAGAATGGAACGTGTGAAGTGGACAGACAGAATAAGAAACAAAACTGTGTTATAAAGAGTGGGTGAAGAAAGAATGATGCTTATATTGACCAGGAAGAGAAAAAGAAATTGGCTGGGTCACTGGCTGAGAAATTGTCTACTAAAGGATACATTGGAAGGAATGGTGAGCGGGAGAAAGGTTCGGAACAGAAGAAGATATCAAATAATAGACGACATTAAGACATATGAATCATACGTGGAGAGTAAGAGGAAGGCAGAAAATAGGGAAGACTGGAGAATGCTGGGTTTGCAGTAAAAGACCTGCCCTTGGGCAGAACACTATGAATGAATGAATGAATGAATGAATGAATGAATGAATAAACTGTAATAATAGTGTAATAAGTAGCTAATCGGTGATGTATACAATGGAGGGCGAAAGGAACTAACCATCCCATCCCATTATCTCCTGGCCTAGTTGCCTCATAAGTGGTGCCTTCTTGGTATCACTTGTGAGGTTCAGACCTGTCTTTGGACGGTTGACTAAACAACAATGTATTAATATAGTTCAATAACATATTAATATTTTGCAATAATGCATTAATATTTAAGTATATGAATATCCATAAATCAGGACAGAATGAAACTTGGCCTCGTGCATACGAGTCCGCACGTTCGAGTCCCATTAGCACGGAATGTTGTGCGCTAATGTCTGGAGACAATAAAAGACTGCATATCACAGTAATGGACGAGGCGAGATATTCCAGAGAAGAGCTCTCGATGGAACGATTACCACAAAAGCAAGCTACAGGATTACAAGATCACAATTAACTCGGTGCGCCCAGATCTCTGATAAATGGCGAGAGAGACTCCCTACCTAGCGTTTACACTACATGGCACTAATCCCAAGTCATGGGTTCCAATCTCGACAACGGCTTCCAGGGTGCGGTCAACATCCCTCAGAACCTCTGGGGGATAATTAGCTCTTAGCTGAAACAGAGTTCTTCATCAACTCGTGTCTGGATTTGCTGTGGGCGGAATGACCTACATTCACTCATGAGGTGCCGTTTAATCACGATAGCAGTAGTAAAAGTAGCAGTAGCAGCAGTAATAACCATAGTAATAGGACGAGCGTTAATAGTAATTACATTCCTCTTGTTTCCTCTTCCATAGAGCTACACACCTTGCGGTGCACTGGACACATTTCTTACTCGGAGCCGTGCGAGAATTTTTGGGTATTTACACAATCCTGGAGAAAGCTGTTAGGAACGAACCCAACAGGTGCGTTTCCCTGTCTTTCCTTATGATAGAGCCGATAAGTAGTTCTCAAACGTTGGATATCTTTATATGTATGATACCGGCGTACCATTAGTCAAACGACTAGAACGTCAGCTTTCCACGCTAACAACCCGGGTTCGAGTCCCGATGAGTCCAACTGGAATTTGTAGTGAAGAAAGGCTGTGTTTGGTGATAAGTTTTTATGTAATACTTCTGTTTCCCGTACCGTACTTGCGTCCATCCTTGCGCAATTAATCATCATATCATCATATGGTGCTATGTAGTTCGCCTCCTATTGTGTACCGAAAACAACGCCTAAGAGCGGCTAAAATAACTACAGCTTCTGTATGTCGCCTATAGATCGGGACGCTTGGGTGACTGGCAGAAGTCAAGTTCCCGACGTTAGACAAAAGGAATCGGCAGGTAGCATTTCCATGTGAAATATATCTTTTCGTAAAACTGTGTGTTGATGCAATCATCTGTCGAAAAAGAAATCAAGGTGAGCACAAGAAAAACAAGGAGAATTCAAGGAGAACTAAGAAAATACAAGGACAACTGGGGTAAGAGAAGAACAAGGGGAATAGAAGGAGAACTAGGGGAAGACATGCAGAACAGAGAAATTCAAGAACAAGCGGAATACCAGGAGAATAAGGGATATACAAGGAGAACAAGGTGAATACAAGGAACACAAGAGGGATACAAGGTGAAGAAGGGGAATACAAGGACATCAATCGGAATACAAGAAGAACTAGGGGGATATAAGGAAATCAAGGTGAGCACAAGGGAAACAAGGAGAATTCAAGGAGAACTAAGAAAATACAAGGAGAACTAGGGTAAGAGAAGAACAAGGGGAATAGGAGAGCTAGGGGAAGACATGCAGAACAGAGAAATTCAAGAACAACAAGCGGAATACCAGGAGAATAAGGGATATACAAGGAGAACAAGGTGAATACAAGGAACACAAGAGGTATACAAGGTGAAGAAGGCGAATACAAGGACATCAATCGGAGTACAACAAGAACTAGGGGACTATAAGGATATAAGGAAATGAAGGTGAGCACAAGGAAAACAAGGAGAATTCAAGGAGAACTAAGAAATACAAGGAGAACTGGGATAAGAGAAGAACAAGGGGAATAGAAGGAGAAGTAGGGGAAGACATGCAGAACAGAGAAATTCAAGGAGAACAAGGGATATACAAGGAGAACAAGGTGAATAAAAGGAACACAAGAGGAATACAAGGTGAAGAAGGGGAATACAAGGACATCAATCGGAATACAAGAAAAACTAGGGGACTATAAGGATATAAGGAAATCAAGGTGAGCACAAGGAAAACAAGGAGAATTCAAAGAGAACTAAGAAATACAAGGAGAACTGGGATAAGAGAACAACAAGGGGAATAGAAGGAGAACTAGGGGAAGACATGCAGAACAGAGAAATTCAAGAATAACAAGCGAAATACAAGGAGAACAAGGGATATACAAAGAGAGCAAGGTGAATACAAGGAACACAAGAGGAATACAAGGTGAAGAAGGGGAATACAAGGACATCAATCGGAATACAAGAAGAACTAGGGGACTATAAGGAGAACAGGGGGCTTTATGAAAGACGTCAAACCGGCGACACCATGGAAACAGTGAACATGAAGTTTTGTGACCGCTTTGGCGTGGAACCGCTAAGGAAAGCAACAATATTGAGACGGAAATACGTGCATTCGAAACAGGTAGTGTGAGAGAAATCCACCCCACGTGTGGGCTGGACTGAGTGCAACACACATTCTCGGCCCTTTCTTCTTCCAAGGTTCCGCTAATGGGCCAGCATACCAGGACATGCTTAGTGAATGGTTGGTGCTACAAGCTGGTATCGAATACACTGTGGTCCTGCAACAGGACGAAGCGCCAGCACACTTCGTATTGCAAGTGCGCCGATACCCGAATTCGACTTTTCCCAACCGGTGGATTGGAAGAGGATGTACAGATGATCAAGCTCCTTTTACCTGGCCTCCACGAAGTCCCGACCTCACAACATCTGATAATGCTCTCTGAGGGTTGAAAGTGCGAAATCACAGCTATAACACAACGACACAATTACGAGCAGCTGTGGAAGATGCCTTCAACGAAGTGACCCTTGATTATCTCCGAAAAACATCTCCCAGGACATGGCGCAGAATTCAGCTGTACTATGAAAATGAAAGTCTTCATACTGATGTCTTGGATCGTTCAACTATCAGGTACATGTCCATATCAGTCAATCAACCTTACCTATTGCAGTATCGTAATACGTGGGGGCATGCCCAATTTGTGACTTCAATGTACGTATCATAAATGAAGATTTGCGGTTGTAATATGTACTCAACTGCAACAAACTAAATAGAACTGTACTAAGAGGAAATCAGCTCTAATTTTGACGTCTGTTCAGGTTGTGTTATTTGCCCACACAACGTAACACAAAACCTTCTCACACTGGATCCAGGAGAAATGCACACACTATTTACTCGACAGTTGTATTCGATCTATAACATTAAACGTCCAACGGCGAGAACATAGCTTTTATTAGGAAGAAATGTAAATTATTTTACAAAAAAAAACTGTACAAATTTGTAATAGGCTACATTTCTCTTACATAAACCAGACTTTGTTACACCGCATCATATGAGCAGACTCTTTATAATTCACTTACCTGATGAGACCAGAGGGGCACTTGTGGACGATATAACTACATAACTGCAGGGGCACGGAGTCAGACCCCCCTGACGAAGTAGGCTATGCATGGAGACCACATTCTGAATACAGCAGTTACGACTAATCCTATATCATTGTCCCACCCTTACTTGTGCGTTGTTTCACATTAAGCCCTGCACGTTGCAGTTCTCTCTCTCTCTCTCTCTCTCTCTCTCTCTATACCCTCTGGCAACCTGGCTCGTCCCTGACAGCCTGGTATAGACCACAGTAACACCCCATCTCTTTTCGCCCCACCACTGCCACTCCCAACTTGAAAACTTTACCCTTCCACATACATTTAGTACATTCGTGCCGGCCATAATCCTTTTGCCAAATTACATTTTGCGAGTGGACGCATCACATGCACGATAGAGAGAAAACGATTGCAAAACTCTATGCTACGCCCTCCAGCTAACAATGCATGGAGTGAACATGGATTTCAATTAAACTATACAGTGCGACCCCGTTTGCTGCAGTGAAGTCCTGCTATCAAGGTAATTTATAAAGCCGAGAAACATAAAGTAATATTATTAGATTTAAATTCCACAAACGTACGCTGCTGAAGTATAGGCTACTCCAGCTTCAGCTGAGAGTCTTCAGCCATGCCACCGACAAGCCGCAGTACTGAATAATATGGCTCCACACAGAGAATATAACGTTCAATTGAAAGCATACGAAGTAAGCCATTTGCAACAGTGAGCGATATGCTGTTTCAAATTCAACCGTAACCAGAAATGTTAATATTAGTTCAGTTTCGACCCTTCTACACTCTCTACGAATATTTTTATTGTCTTATATTAAAGGCAGTTCTCCGAACTGACGCAGGTATAGAGGATCTGAGGTCGACTCAAAACCAGGGGCGTATTTAGGCCTAGGCAAACTAGGCAGCTGCCTAGGGCGGCAGATTTGAGGGGGCGGCTTTTAAGCTATTACTGTTATTTATTATTATTATTTTTTAAATTTTATCCATAACTCTTTGAAAGAGTACATGAATACAGTGTTTAGAATTCTGAATGACAACAGTGGCTATTTAAAAATGGCGTAAAAGCAATTATTTTCTCCCTAACGAAATTTTCTCAAAGGAAGACAATACTATCAAGTATTTTTAGGCTAAAAATAAAAAGAAAAATTGTTGATTCTGACACATATTTGGTCATTCCTGTAGGTCCCTTCTCCTTAAAAGCTTATGATTTAGCGTTTTCTGGTTAGATCTCATGCAGACAAATCGTTTGAGACCTATATCAACCTACCACATTGCAATCTGGAGATTTGAAGACACGTGACTCAGTGCGAAAGAACCAAACATGGCGGACGCTCCCCTCGCTCCCAACCCATGCATGTGACTTTGAAATAGCTATTGTTAGGCGCTTCTATCGTCCGGTTATCGAAATCAGTTTTCTCATTTGGGCTATTGGTTATATTTTTTTAGACATTAAGGGGACACTCAACTATATTTTGGAACTTTTTTCCTATTTGACCAATCTTTTTCAAATTTGGAGAAAAAGTTTAATATACACATGGAAAGTAACATGCAAACTCTCAGCTCATTAGATCCAATACTTTTCAAAATAAAAAATATTTCAATTTTAATCAATCATTAATTGAAATATCACTTTTAATTATCATTTTTTATTTTTTGGCTTTGTGCATTTGACTGTGACTTCTCAATGAATATGGGAAGAATTATGCGTATTGATTTAGTTCTGTCACGTAAATTAGTGTAGAAATTTAATTTTTCATTTCTATGACACTTTTCCTGCAATTTTTAAGTTGAGTGTCCCCTTAACTAAAGTTCTATATCCTTCTTTGCTCGCCCAACTTTTCCTAAATATTTCAAAGATGTATCAACGTCAAAAGTTATAAAATACGGGTACAATTTCGAATAGTTATATAATTTTATTATGATCTAGACTTTCCATGTGCACAGCGTTTTCAAACGTAGTCTTCACTAGACATAGGAACAGTGAACAGTGAGACCGTTCTTTACGATGAGCGTATTGACCCGTATATCACTGAAGGTCATCTATAGCAGCAATTCACACGCGTGCGGCCAGGTGGATTGAAGCAGGAAGTTTTTTTTTCAGCTTTGTTTTACACAGGAAATAACTTTACTAGATACATACCATTTATACAGATATGACTGTCCTTTTGTGCTTTATGGAATAGAATAATGTAAATTATTATTTCAGACTGAAATACACAAATACATATATCGTGTAAATTAAGAAATTAAAAAAAATAGGACCTGTAACCAGTGGCGTAGCGTCAATGTAAGCTAAAAAGCTTAGCTTCCCCAGTTAATAATAATTTCATAATAAACTTGCAGTTTATGGAGAAAATTATGTATTAATTTTAATAGAATTTATATTTACGCGTTCAATATTGTGATGCGGCAGCTCAGGATGATTTGTGATACAGCAGTAAACAAGAAGCCTGCACACACCAGCTTCCAAACAGACTGGTTTCTTCTGTGTAATCCACCCCGCAGATTTTTCATCCCTTTCTAACTAAACTACCCTAGTCGCAAGGCTCGCAAGAAGCTAGCTTTAACATTTAAAATAAGTAGTTTCCGAGTTATCCCTTTTCGTCAGGTGTGTTCAGTTGAAGTGTTATAGTGTGGCTGATATAATAAATAATGAACGAAATAAGAGTTCCTGACACTAATTTACTTGATTTTTTTTAGGACAATTGTATTATCAAGACTGACTTACGAACAAAAGTGTGATTTAAAAAACAAATGACCGACTCCCTTGCTGTCAATGAAGGACACAACCAAAAGACAGACGAATACTTACGTAATGATACTAATATTGTGATTTCTCTAAGTATGACAGGGAGTGAGCTAATATTATACGTATAAGTGTCTATTTGTTAAGAGATATGTGTAAACCGTGAAATCATATTTTACTACGTACCATTTGAGGTCATGCCTTATTGGTGTTACTTACGATGTTCCAACCAATCTTCGACTTCTGACTTGACATTGACTACTATTTATTTTAAGACTGTATTTTTGTAATACTTTTTCTCATATTGCATGAAAGACAACTTGAGTTAGCTTCCCCTGCTCAAAATTTCATGCTACGCCACTGCCTGTAACATTTACAAAGTACGTTACGCTTCTGGACGAGACGATCTAGAGCAGTGGTCGTCAGCACTCGCTGAATTTGGTATCGGGTAAGGAATGTATCGGAATATGCACGGTGGTGCAGGCGATGCTATCAGTGGAGGGTAGTCTGTAGCTAGCAAACGAGGACTTAATTTTCAGCAATTATCATGTCATAGCTCTTATGGCAGTAAATCAATCGTGCTGTAATTTTTTAAGATTCATAGATGAATGTCTAAGGAAAGCATACAAAAAATTCGAAATCAAAATCGTTTTTGGAAAGTGAAAAAAAAAATACTAACTTCGTAGTGACCTGTTCAAAACAGACATTGACATCCTCAATAGTGCTGAGCGGTAAACTTTTTTTATTTTTCACTTTAGATGGGAGTCAAAGTGAGAGAAATGTTTAGAAAGAATGAAAATTTTTAAAATGGTTACTATTCAAAATCTTTACTAGTTTCCGAGTTACGGAGCATTTTCACCTGGCGGACTTCCGTATGCAGAGCGACTAAAATTTTATCTGTTACAATTGCGGATTCTCATAGAAATCATTGCGGTGATTTCAAATTTGTTTTCCATAATCCACTAGCTTATGTAGTAATGGGGGAGGGGGAATGATTAGGTTTCACCCTTAGGATATTAAGTAATGGCTGGTTCACAATAAACCGGGAACGGAAACGGCAACGTGAACGAGTACGGAAATATTGTTAAAATAAATGTATTTAAATGTGAGGATTCACAATTAACTATTGTGAACGTTCATATTTAAATACATTTATTTTAACATTATTTCCGTTCTCGTTCTCGTTGTCGTTTCCGTTCCCGGTTTATTGTGAACCAGCCTTAAGCTGACCCGGACTATAGATGGTCGGGGGGACGAGTGATTCTTTAATGGAGGTAAAATACATATCATTTATGGGTTTTTACATCGGTTCTAAGAAAAATCGGTCTGTAAGAAAGGTGTTTTTTTATTGGGTTATTTTACGACACTGTATCAACATCTAGGTTATTTAGCGTCCGAATGATATGAAGGTGATAATGCCGGTGAAATGAGTCCGGGATCCAGCACCGAAAGTTACCCAGCATTTGCTCGTATTGGGTTGGGGGAAAACCCCGGAAAAAACCTCAACCAGGTAACTTGCCCCGACCGGGATTCGAACCCGGGCCACCTGGTTCCGCAGCCAGACGCGCTGACCGTTACTCCACAGGTGTGGACAAGAAAGGTGTTAATAAGGTTGTTCTTTCAGACAGTCTTCACTGTAATTAACACATTTGTATCATAGAAATTACAACAATTCCGTACTTAATGAGAATCGGACTCAATGTTAAAACTTTTACAATCAAAATGACCCTTAGAATAGGCTAAATCCCGTTATTTCCTGCATAACTTCGTAACTTTCTTTGTAGATATGTACGATTGTATTTAGATTTCTCTGAGGGCAGCATTCTTTGGATGTTTGGATGTAAAGCAATACGCTTTAATTGCAGTCATAACATGCTATTCTATCTTGGTGACTGGCTATAGTTTTGCAGTAACACATTATTTAAATGATAAATATCCCCACCGACGACGGAGGGATATCGTTACGCGGTCGACACGATTACCCTACCTAAATCCGTCGGTCTTCTCTCTTCAGTGGAGATTATGTACGGGTCTGATGTATGTATTACGCCTTCTGTTGATACTATTGTCGCATTTTATTTTCGCAAGCTTTTAGAAGCTTTTAGCCAAGTAATCACTTAGTCTTATCAATAATTTTTCTAGTTGTTTTTATGATTTTAATCCATTTATGAATTACGCTAATGCATTCTGATATACACAGTATGTAACGAGCTTTGTGCTCATTTTCTCTCTTATGAACTTAATACCCTTGTTTACACACATTTTATGTCGCAGTTGAAAGTTTCACACAAGTATCATCAACAGAGTTTTAATATGTTTTATATCCATGTTCCTCATGTTTAAATTATTAAAAATTTCGAAAATGACGACCTAGTTGTTATTCTTTACTTTCAGGGTGTTTCCAGAAGAAAGTAATATATTGAAGTGGGTGTGTCTTACAATTTCTCTCCCTCTACTATATTTGCTTAGCCTCATTGCTAATATATTCAGATCATAATGATGTCGTCCTCTGGATATAATTGTAATTCAGTAAATTCGTTGTAATTATAGACAGTTTTTTAAATTATATCAAAAGCAAGCATAAAAATTATGTCCAAAATAAATAGTACATTATTTAACGTGATTTATCAATTACGTTAAAGCCAGATTCGTAGATAGACGGCACGAAACACGAAATGTCTCTGATTCAGAGATACTGGGTAAAATTTAGTGACAAGTTACGTACACTGGCGTTCAAAGACACCTGACCACTACTAATCGATAATTATCCAGAATTTGTTGGTGTAAGTGTGGCTTCTTTAGTTATTACTTATATGAATAGATGGCGAGATAGTAGTAGGCTAAGTGTTACCAATAGTATATAAATATACCCGCAGTATATAATTCAATATTTTCATCCCCCTCTGCTGATTATAAAACAGCACTGGGTTTAGCGGGAAACCCCTGATATTGTCAATTATGAGAATAATTTATGCTCAATTTACATAATCATTTTCCCCGACACGTTTTTAACCGTCCCAATAATGGAGCCACCTATTGAGAACTAGCAGAACTATTTTAAAGTTTGTCAGTTTTTCATATCTTTGGTTCTGACTTATCCCGTAGTTTGAAAGTTCGCTTACACGATCATAAAATTGTAGGTCAGGTATCTGTGAACGCCAGTGTACAAATGTATCTGCAGGACGTATAAGTTGTAGGTTGTGTTTGCAATTATGTTAATGAATCCCTCATATTACCGTCATCACATAAATAATTTACTTAAATAAATAAGGTACTTTTCAAAACGTATTAAGTCCACTTCTTCATGTAATCGAGTTTTATATCATTTCCGCACATTCTGAACATGCTCTATCCAATTGGGAAGTCCATTCGCGTCTAACTGTATTAGGTTCCAAGCAAACAAGGCTTGGAATATTTAAATTCATCTCCAAGGATGTAGGAGTTAACGGTTTTCCTTCTCTACTAAAAATGGACATAATACGGTTTGAAAAGTACCTCCGGATAATTTCTGTATTTTGAAACAACGCTAGATGGTTACTGGTTTAATTTGGCACGAACTGAAGTTAAATGCGCTTATGTACACTGACGTTCAAAGATATCTAATCCGACTAATCGATAATTTGTTGGTGTAAATGTAGATTCTTTAGTTATTGCTTCTATGAATAGATGGCGAAGATAATAGTCACTGTTGCCAACTGTAGATTTAATATTCCCGCATTATGTAATTTCATCCCACTCAATTGATTGTAAAATAACACTAGGTTTAGCTGGAAACCGCTGATTTTGTCAATTGTGATAATAATAACATTTTTAACTATCCCAATAATGGTGTCACCTATTGAGAACTAAGGGAAATGTTTCAAAGTTTGTCAATTTTTCATATCTTTGGTTCTGACTTATTCCGTGGCTGGAAAGTTCCCTTACACGATCATAAAATCGTATGTCGGATACCTCTGAACATCAGTGTACCAGCATTGGCTTTTTGTACATTCTTATTACTTACGTACGTCTTTTAGGGAACCCGGGGGTTCATTGCCGACCTCACATAAGCCCGCCATCGGTTTCTATCCTAAGCAAGATTAATCCAGTCCTTACCATCATATTCCACCTCCCTCAAATCCATTTTAATAGTATCCTCCCGTCTACGTCTCGGCGTTTCCAAAGGTCTTTTCCCCTCCCGCCTCCCAACTAACATTCTATGTGCATTTCTGAATTTGCCCATACGTGCTACATACCCTGCTCATCTCAGTGCATTATTTCCTAGCATAATTATTCTATTTATTTTCCTTGAACTTTTTGCATTCACGGTGATGTACTTTTCTTTTTTAGTTATGTCTGTTTGTAAGTTATAGGGGATTCATTTGCAACAATTATTTCTTTATCGCTAACGAGCGGTTGGCGACGTGCTGTACTGAATACAAAGACGTCCATGGTTTACATAAAAAAACACTGTTACTACGTTATTTCGGAATTCCGTAATCATATTCAACTGCAAGATTAGAGACAAATTCAGTAAAAAGGAAGGGGTTGCCTGTTGAAATTAAACTGATCATAAATTTCTCCGAATGCTGGATATAATATCCTCTTTGTAGCGATATTTACTCAAAGTTCGGATAAAAGAGTTTAGGAGATAAAAGATAGGACGCTCACTCACCCAGTTAGTCGGAAGACGGATTGAAAATCAGAAGTTGTATTCACCCCCATTAAAGTCTCGAACTTGACATTTGAAATAGAAGTAATGGGATCTTGGATGTAATGTATAATCAGTCATGCATCCCAACGTTAATTGCTCTGAGCGCTTTGACCTATTTCGAAACAAATGCAATAATAACAGAGCTTTGAAATGACTTTAACGTACATTCGCGGTGTACAAAATGGGAATACGACAATGTAAGCACAAAAAATGCTGAAGCCATCTCTGTACTATTCAATTCATTCACAGAGGCTCTAGCTAATTGCGTTAGACCATGCAGAGCGAAGGAGAAAAAGAATTAGAAATATTCAATTATTAAAATCCAGCACGATTAAAATACTGACAGTTAAAACAATGGCACATACATAAATGAATATGCAGGATGATTTAGAAGACAGAGCCCGCCTGAAATAGCTCAAAATTGTTACAAACGTAAGATTTATATGGAAATAAAAACGTCATTTTATTACAGAACAATATTATAACGTTATGATACTGTTTTCAGTTGTTTAACTTCAGTTGCCTTGGTAAAGTTTATCTCGAAATGTAACAAATGAAATCTATTACGATATTTTTCCACGAAAGAATACAGCCCTAGGGAGCGAATTGATTCAGTGGTAACTAACTGGATTTACATTCGAAAAATCTCAGGTTCTATCCCGGGCATTGATCAATCTGATCGAGATTTTTCCCGTTGTTTTCCTCGACTGAATATAACAAATTTAAGTTTCATTAAATAAAGGCCAATGAGGGAAGGGTCATTTCATAAATAATGCACAGGTTGGTAGAACTGAAGTGGAACATGCAACACCAATGAAAATTACGTCAATTGCAGTTAACGACTTAAGGGGTTAGGTACAGCTTACAGCAGTAAAATTTTGGAAATAATCAATATTTCTTTCCTCCATTACTGTATCTTGTAAAACACTGTTCTTCTGCTATATGAAAAAAGACAATATTTTCACGATTTTAAATAAAAATTAATTATACATTTTTTTAATCCAATTCACTCTGCAGTGATGAAGAGTTTCCCACATAACTAAAAAAGTATCCAACATTCTGTGATGAAATTTTTTGTGTGTATTTATGCATGTCACATCTACAATATGATGCAAAATCACTTCTCTACCTTTGACAGATTGTCTGATGAAAAATAAATTCATTTTAAAAATGGTCAAATATCAGTATTCTTTTCTAACAAAAAATATAAAAAAAAAATAATTTATTAAGGAATGTAGTTGAAAGAGCATGGTATTTTAAACATAAGTTTCAGCAATAACATAAAAGAGAGAGGAAATGAAAAAGTTAACAAGTTTATGAGTTATGAGGGAAACGCTTCATCACTACACAGTAAACTGCCACCATTTTCAATTTTGAGAAAGGAATATAAATAATTCTTTTAAATCGTAAAAATATTTTTTTTTTTTCATATAGCAGATGGACAGTGTTTTATACATATCAATTTTCATTATTGTATAATGATACAGTAATGGAGGAAAAAATCTTTAATATTTCCCAAAATTTTACTGCTGTAAGCTGTACCTAACCCCTTAAGGAAAAATGACGTGTGTTCTTTTCGTCCATAGCACACTCTGTATTTAGGTAACGAGAATTAGAAATGGGCCATGCTCAGGTCTCGGGCAGTGATGGTTGAAGATCAAAGATTAAGATCGATTCTTTCCGTGGCAAAAACTCATTTGACTGTGATTTCAACTTCGGCTCGAAGTGTTTAATCCACATTTCATCAACAGCGACAGTTCTAAAAAATGACAGACCTTAAACGTCGAATCTTTGTTTCCGCAAGTTTGCAATCTTCAGGCGTTTCTGCTTCTGTTCAGCAGTCAAACAGTGGCGGACAATTGAAGGGTTCAAAGCCATAGTGGGCCAAGCGCCATTTACTAAAACCGTAGAAAACAAGGGTTAAAATAAAGTTATCACCATAATTCAATGGAAACATATAGCAAGTAATATAAAGTATACACATTAAAACTAAATTATATGTGAATCTTCATTAAACTATGGTATTCACTTAACTTTAACCCTTGCTTTATCCGTTTTTAATAAATGGCGCTTAGCCCACTATGACTCTGAATCCTTCAATTCGCGCAGAAACTGTACTGTGATCGACTGTAATTCACTACAAACTGCACTCAAAGCATTGTGGATTTCTGTGGGGTTTTTGTATATCCTTTTCCGGGGAAGTCTTCAATTATATAGCGTAATGGAGGACATTTTGAGCAACTGCTGCGAAATTTCGAAAAGATTCTCTTCATTTTGATAGATAACTAAATAATTCACTGGTTACGCGAAAAATCATTTGTCACACTGTAGAAACGTGAGACGGCAAGAACGTTATCCGCGATATGTTTGCCAGACTGTATCAAAGTACGGCAGGAGTGACGGTCCTTTGGCTTTGAGTCTCTTTGTATGTACCATATTTATGAAGCTAATTTTCTTTCTTGGCTGGATATGTATTGGAAATGTATTTTTCATGCTTTATGGCTGTCGTTACGAGTTTTCCTCCCATTTACGAAACATGTGTCTATGAAGAAATGTATTCGTTCGTCATTAATTATCTTTGGATTGTCTATTCTCTGTGGTCCAATTACGTGTTGAAGGCTGGACAATGTCGCCTCTAATATCTAGCTGTAGGTCTGCAATAATGTGTGTGCTATTGATTGCCTCATTCTGAACAAAAAAGACAGTGCCTTCGTGCCTTCGGCTGTGGGATAATAATGCACAACATGAAAAAATATATACAACCATAATTCATTAATTGAAGATAAACATAGTTTATGAGATTTGAACTGACATCAAACGAAGTAAGAGAACTTATAAATTCTTTCTGGACACGCGGTAGCGTCGCGGTTAAGATGTAACGCTGCAAGCCAGAAGCTAGCGGGTTCGATCCTCGATGGAATCATGAATTTTTTCATTTATTTAATCCTTCTAGCCGCACATGTGTAACTAAGGAAGAGACTAGTGAATTGCTTTGTGTGGAGTGTGGCATTATGTGACAGAAACATGACGTTACGACGAATTCAAGAAAAACTACTATTATCTGTGCATTTAGAACGGGCGGCTCTATGGACTGCATTTGCCACGTGTGCTTACCCCAATCCTGAACCATTTTCCTCAACTAAAGTCAGATAGGACAGCCGGAATCACCAATGCTTCGGTTCACAGTTTTCAGCTCAGTGACTCGTGCGTGGTTTGTACTTTCGTTCGTTTGTACGTGACCTTGATCCGCCAGTTCGAAACGCACAGATGATAGAAGTATTTCAATTACGGATGTGGAGAAAATGGAACGTGTAAAATGAACAGACAGAATGAGAAATTAAGATAAGATATGCTAAGAAAAGTGGGTGAAGAAAGAATAATGCTGTAATAGATCAGGAAGAGAAAAAGGAATTTGCTCGATCACTGGCTCAGAAGAAACTGCCTACTGAAGGATGCAATGGAAATTACGAATAATAATAATAATAATAATAATAATAATAATAATAATAATAATAATAATAATAACTCTGGTTCCCCTGTGGCATTCTAACAAATCTCCTTCATATCATCATCATTATAATCAATTCTCATCCTATCTCATCTTATCGCGGATGTAGCGTAGACCAGTCTTCTATGGCGCACCATAGGCAAAGACTGTCGGTAATCCGGTCTACACAACTGGCTTCATATGGGTAAATGTCGAAAAGTCAAGTATCCGCCACCAGCTATATTGTGTGTCTATATATATATATACACACACACACACATATATATATATACAGGGTGAGTCATAAGTATGTTTGGAAAACGCGTGACCGTGCTCCTGGATCAAAAATAAGAACAATTCCTGATATGAAAATTTGACAATAAATGCTTATTTATTGGAGAAAAGGTCATACTTTGTTTTTGTTCTTTTTTTTTGTCACAAGTACATGTTTGTAAATTTGTCATTTAACGTTTACAAAAGTTCCTCAATGTGTCCCCCCTCCATTGTTTACACACGCCTGAGCACGACGTACACACGACTGGCGACACCACGGATCAATTGGCATGCATTTTCAACACGTTGGAATAGCTCCTCTGCACCATTCACTGATGTTGCATAGACGACAGCCTTCAAGTGACCCCAAAAGTAAAAATTTAATGGAGTGAGGTCGGGTGATCTGGGTGGCCAAGGCACTGGACCACCGCGTCCAATCAAAATAAAAACAATGTACTACTGTCTTGTCACTGTGTTATTTGTAAACAAACAATGGTACAAAATCAAAACAAAAACAACACAATAATATGATCAGATACTTATGAAAATAAAAGTCACTATTACTATTTTTTCCAATAAATAAGCATTTTCCGTCAAATTTTCACATAAGGAATTGTTCTTATTTTTCATCCAGGAGCACGCTCACGCGTTTTCCAAACATACTTATGACTCACCCTTCATATATAGGCTATATTATCGTCATCATTGAGTCAATGAAGAGAATTTTAATTTTACAAGAAAATAATTAGTCTATCGATTAAATAGTATATTAATACTACTGGCGTTTTCGTGTTAATCAGGAACCGGGCTCGGCTCCCGCTTGGGTTGATTACCTGGTTGAGGTTTTTTCCGATGTTTTTCCCAATTGCAAGACGAATGTCAGGTAATCCATGGGGAATCATCGGCCTCATCTTAAGTATGTCATCTTGCTGTCACCAATTTCAACAATGACAAATAACCTAGTAGTTGATACAGAGTCTTTAAATAACCGACTAAAAACAGTTTCTGGATAATTTACGACTCTAATAAGGTCACTGAACGAATAATTTTTCCTGAGAGTTTTATGAGAAGTTAACCTGAAGTTAAAGTAATAAAATTTAAATCTGACGATCTGGTGATATCGAGTCAAGGACCTGCAGGTTACGATCTCATCTATAAGGTTTGTCTGAAAGAAGAAGTGGAGTAATTTAACACTGTTGTTTGTGGCACTTGTTTTTACTCGGTAACAATGGTAAGTTGAGAGCTGGTGCTTAAAATGCACTAAAACTTTGGTTCAACTAATTTGTGAGTGGCGTGGGATTGAAGGCTTAGTACTTACAAAGCGACGCAGGTTAATTTCTTAATTAGGACGAGCAGTACCTCGCGTCTAAACTTTGAAAGCGCTCTTCGCTTTGTCCCTCAGAAACACCTTCTTCGAAGAAAATAGTGATGGCATTATCCCGCTGCTAGTTTATGCTCGGAATAACTTCAACATTCATTAACCGGTGATAGCTACGAGTAACACATAAGTCTGATTGCAATCTTGGATAAAGCAACTCTGTAATATTAAAATATTATATAAATGTGGTGTTGCAACCAGATTAACAAAGTTACTGTCATTATTATTATTATTATTATTATTATTATTATTATTATTATTATTATTATTATTATTATTATTTCATTACTATTATTATTATTATTATTATTATTATTATTATTATTACATAAGTTCCCTGCCCATGGGCAGGTCTTTTACTGCACACCCAGCTTTCTCTAATTATCTTATCTTTCCTATTTTCTGCCTTCCTCTTAGTCTCCGCATATGATCCTCATATCTTAATGTCGTCAATCACCTGGTATCTTCTTCTGCCCCGAACTCTTCTCCCGTTCACCATTCCTTTCGAAGTATCCTTCAGTAGGCAGTTACTTCTCAGCCAGTGACTGAACCAATTCCTTTTTCTCTTTCTGATCAGTTTCAGCATCATTCTTTCTTCACCCACACTTTCCAACACAGCTTCATTTCTTATTCTGTCTGTCCACTTCACACGTTCCATTATTCTCCACATTTCAAATGCTTCTATTTGGTTCCTCTTCATTTCGTCGTAATGTCCATGTTTCTGCCCCATACAATACCTCACTCTACACAAAGGACTTCACTAGTCTCTTCCTTAGTTCTTTCTCCAGAAGTCTGCAGAAGATGCTCCGTGTTCTATTAAAAGCAGCTTCCTTTGTCATTGCTAATCCTCCTTTTGACTTCCTGGCAGCAGCTCATGTCACTACTTATAATACATCCCAAGTATTTGAAGCTGTTCACTTGCTCTACTGCCTCATTTAGAATTCGGAAGTTTACCTTCTTTATTTTTCTTCCGATAACCATGGTCTTCGTCTTGTTTGCATTTATCTTCATCCCATACTGTTCACAGCTGTCATTTAGCTCCAGTAGCATATCCCTTAGTATCGTCTCCTGATTGCTAACGACGTCATATTATTATTATTATTATTATTATTATTATTATTATTATTATTATTATTGTTGTTGTTGTTACTACTACTACTGTTGGATATTTATATTGTTGTTTTAATATTGGATTCTAATTCAATTCTAACCAAGGTTTTGTTATTATTGTTTTCAGTTCCAAAATGTGCTAAGTCACTTGACTTATGTATGTTTATTTGAACATTTTGCATTACAAGTAAAACTGAATGTAGGCAATGCCTTAATAATAATCATTTTAATATCATATGACAAAGATATATGTTTATAGCTGATGCTACATAATAGAATTTCAAGCAACAGAATATATAATATTACCAATATTCACTTTGAAAACATGTTGTATGTTTATTTGAACATTTTCCATTACAAGTAAAACTGAAAGTAGGCAATGTCTTAATAATAATCATTTTAATATCACATCACAATGACTTAGCACAGTTTGGAACATTCATAATATTGACTTTGTTTAGGGGAGAGTTGGGTAGTATCGGACATCGGGTAATATCGGACAGTGAGTTTCTTTCATCTACAACCAGATGATAGTACCTGAATGGAATGGTTACGTTTCTGTGATGTCGCATACAGTTACGTAACCACGTCATTCAGGTACTACCATCTCTGGTAGATGAAAGAAACGCACTGTCCGATATTACCCGATGTCCGATATTATCCAACTCTCCCCTACTTCAGAAAAAACTGTGAGATTATAATGGGAATAATACGGAACATAACACAGTTTGGAAAGTTTAAAGTTTATTTCTGTATAGATGTGTGGAAAATAATAAGGTTAACCTACAAAATAAAAAAAAAATAATTTATAAATAACTTAGCACCGTTTGAAAAATCATTCTTCATTTTCAATGAAGTATTTTATAGTATACAAATTATCATTTTCTTTATCGTGTACTTGGCCAATAGCGAATTTAAGAACCTCATCCGTGAATGGACTGGCGCCAGGCTTTAGTTCCCCCCGCCCCCCATATCAAAATTTAACTCAGTCATGACTATCGCATATCATCCTATAATCAAGGTAACAAATCTCGCCTTACGTCTTAAATTAAGGGGAGAGGATGGTATTTTTTAAAACTTTTTTCCTATTTGGTGTAAATTATTAATTTTTTGTATGTAGAGAGCTCATAGCTGTGGCAACTCAACCAAATAAAAATATAAAAAAGAAATATTTGGGGGCCCAAATTTGAAAAAAAAAATATATACCCAATGCAGGATTGTACTAAAACCGATATATCTAAACCGTTTTTAAAGATAGATTCAAACAGTTTTTGCAATGTATTTGCAAAAGTATGTTCTACAAACTGTCTGAAACAGAATTTTGATATTAGTTCCTACGTTTGTAAAATAAACAATTAAAATTTAGTAACAATTTTCTGATTTCCTTTCTTGCAAACAAACGGACGTATTTTTAAAATGAAATCAATTAACAAAATTCTGTTACAGAGAAAAGTTTCCTAATAGTCTAAAGAATGTGTGTTCTAAATTTCATGCATGTATCTTTAATAGTTCAGAAATTATATTCATTTTGTCTGGCAATATAGCAAAAAAAATAAATAAAGTTACTGGAAACCGATAAAAGCGGGCGTGTGATTTAAAAATCCATAGCGCAGGAAGTTTAAAAATGGCGTCTCAACATCCGATAAGAGCATAAATACCCACAAAATGTTATGCAATGCATTCCACACATATCAAAGGGTATTTTAAAGAAAAAAAAAATTTGAAAATTTAATTTATCGGAAACAACAATAAAAGTGGGCGAGTGATTTAAAAATCCATAATGCAGGGAGTTTAAAAATGGTGATCCACACATATCACAGAGTATTTTAAAGAATTTTTTTTTAATTCAGTCATTTTTCATCAAAAATACCATCCTCTCCCCTTAAGAAGTAGAATTCACAGTGCAGAGTCCAGGAAGGTCTTAGTTTTGGAAACCAACCACCAACTAATGTAATTGAAGCTTAATTTATGCGTGTATGTAAGCTGATATACGTATGCTAGGGAAATGAAACAGAGGGGACAAGCAGGAAGCAGGACTGATATCGCGGATAATGGCTGTACAGGAATGTCGGAGTGTGAGATAATTGGAACTGCTTCGAATCTGTATTCAGCGGCTCAGAGCAGTCACCCTGAGGCAGGATATTGATTAGCCAATTACTACAACGGAGCTGCAATAGTTGAAAAGCTGGTAAAAATACATACGGCTCCACGTCACGAATTTTCTACGAACCGATATAAGAACTGAAGATGCTTGTATGCCTTTGTATACAACAGCTATATACGAATTCGAAAGATTATTTGACTTTGATCCGATCACGTGCCGCTGAGAAGTTTCATATATCATTCCCATTAAAGAAGTAGACCTTATTGTGGACCCGTTTCTTCCTCTCCCGGTATCGTTTTACGGGCAGGCAGAGTTGAAATTTTGAACAAAACTGATGAAAATTTGGTTTTTTCCATTTTTATTATCTTTAAACACTACATTTTCATATTCCGATGTTAGTTTTTGATTTTGTTCCCTTTAAAGTATGAAATTAAAACCAAGATAACTGTATTACTATATTATTCTCGTAATAAACTAATACTTATCATTATTTATATACCTTCTCTGAATATATAAATAAAAAGAAATATCGAAAATTTCTTACAGTATGGTGCATGGAGCATTTTATACCAAACGATATAAAGTTTTATAAAATTATTAATATTTACAGAACTATTGTACTTAGAAAGTTGAAACTTGTTAAGTCCATTACTAATAACATACATAGTATCCATGATCAATTTCAAACAAATCGGATAAATTTTGTGGATTTTGAAATATTCACCTCTGCCTCCCCTTAAAAGTCTTTCTGGTTATCTCCTTCCTCTTGCTCTGTAATTCACTATTAATTTTGGATTCTTTTGTCAATCATTCTTGAAAAATGTTGTAGCGAATTGTGTTTATATCTTTGTAGTTTTTCTTCGACTTATTTTTTATTTTGTTATTTTACGACGCTGTATCAGCTGCTATGGTTATCTAGCGTTTGAGTGAGATGAAGGTCATAAAGCTAGTGAGATGAGTCCAGGGTCCATAGCCGAAAGTTACCCAGCATTTGCTCTTAATGAACCAACCAGGATTTGAACCGGCTAGTTTCACGGTCAGACATGCTACCTGTTTCTAAATAGCGGTGGACTCACAAGATTAAATGTGATTGTTTTTGTAAAGTGCGATTGGAATAGACTACATAAGATTTTATGGGAAATGCCTGTTATTATTCGGTTTTGAAGCTTTTTTCATCCAGTCTGCTCTCAAAAAAAACGAAAGTTAGAAATTATAAAACAGTTATATTACCGGTTGTTCTGAACGGTTGTGAAACTTGGACTCTCACTTTGAGAGAGGAACAGAGATTAAGAGTGTTTGAGAATAAGGTACTTAGGAAAATATTTGGGGCTAAGAGGGATGAAGTGATAGGAGAATAGAGAAAGTTACACAACACAGAACTGCACGCATTGTATTCTTCACCTGACATAATTAGGAACATTAAATCCAGACGTTTGAGATGGGCAGGACATGTATTAAAAATGGGCGAATCCAGAAATGCACATAGAGTGTTAGTTGGGTGGCCGGAGGGAAAAGATCTTTTCGGAGGTCGAGACGTATATGGGAGGATATTATTAAAATGGATTTGAGGGAAATGGGATATGATGGTAGAGACTGGATTAATCTTGCTCAGGATAGGGACCGATGGCGGGCTTATGTGAGTGCGGTAATGAACCTTCGGGTTCTCTAAGAGCCATATATAAATAAGTAAGATGTAGGTTCTTTTTCGACGCACGAAATAGGGTAAACTAGGGTCTGTTGGACAGTCGGGCATGTTGGACACTCTGTACTTTAACGTGTTACCTCGCCACTTGTGGGCACCACATTCTGCTAGAAGTCAATGACGGAAGTAGCCCCACTCGTGCCTACTTCCGTCATTGATCTCTAGCAGAATTTGGTGCCCACAAGTGGCGAGGTAACACGTTAAAGTATGAAGTGTCCAACATGCCCGAATGTCCAACAGACCCTAGTTTACCCTATATCCTTTGATTATATAGGTCTACCAAAAATAATTCGATTAGAATCGACTATTTTTGCTAATTTATCACTAGAATTGTTATTAATTTACTCCCGCTATAGTACTGCTACCACACATATCTGCTCCATAACTTTCGGCACTGGATCCTGGATTTATTTCGCTGGGATTATCACTTTCATTCCACTCGGCAAGAAAACAGTCGCAGTTGATAAAGCGTCGTAAAAATAAACCAACTGAATTAATTAATCTTTCGAATTAATTAATCTTATAACAATGTAATATAATGCAGGGTGGGCAAAATAAAACTGGCCCGGAAAATCGGTAATATTTACATTTATATATATTTATAGCTATAAGACTGTTTAAGACTGACCTTTATTAAAAAAACATCTTAGAAGATGCTGGAAATGGCCACGGTTTCCTGCATTGTCAGAGTCATTTTCGCGTCAGTCTTATACATATAAATTCATATATTGCATATATATTTTCCACGGGCTAGTTTTATTTTACCCACCCCGTATAATTTCTAACTTAAGGGGAGGCAGAGGTGAAATTTTCGAACAAAACTGAAGAAAAAATGAAAATTTGGTTTTTTGCATTTTTATTATCTTTATTTTCATATTCCGATGTTAGTTTTTGATTTTGTGCCCTTAAAAGTATGAAATTAAAACCAAGATAATTGTATTACTATATTATTTCCATAATAAACTAATACTTATCATTATTTATATAGGCTACCTTCTCTGAACATATAAATAAAAAGAAATATTGAAAATTTCTTACAATATGGTGCATGGAGCATTTTATATCAAACGATATAAAGTTTTATAAAATTGTTAATAGTTACAGAACTATTGTACTTAGAAAGTTGAAACTTGCTATGTCCATTACTAATAACATACTTAGTATCCATGATCAATTTCAAACAAATCGGATAAAGTTTGTGGATTTTGAAATATTCACTTCTGCCTCCCCTTAAAGAAAGTAATTTAACGTCATTATATTAAATATACAGTATAATAAAAATACTATTGTAGCGAGAAACTAATCTCATATAACGTAATTTTTAGAGTACCTAACTAATGAAACGACCTACTCTTGAGAAAAATCTGATGTTATTCTATTTAATACGCATTTGAAAAGACAAATTTCGTGGAGAGAAAAAAAAACTCTTCACGATGTATAGTGTATGTTAGGGTTTTATTCAATTTTAAGCACACACAACATACCAAAAAATCGCTACAGAACCCTTCTCCCCTCATCATCCACAGACTAGGGGCGGCTTTCAGCAAAGACACCCTTGAAATGGCCATGGTTATACATAATTCATGCCTCTTTTAACCCCATCATGCTTGCTGTGGCTTGAGGCAAACTTCGATCTGCCTCACTCTACTGTTATCAATAGCCCATCCCTCAGTGCTCCAATACCAACCGACCGACCCACCCTTCCGCATCCGAAAACACACACAGCAGCCGTAAGTGGGTCACATGTAGTGTGCGAAGCTATGCGATGCAAAGCTCATCACAAAAATCAATACCTTTAGTCTACTCCAAGCCATAACACGCATCCATCCCTCCGGAGCTTGTCCACATGAAGGCTTTGCTCTGCGGCGCGGCGTGAAAACCACGGCTGGCGCATCTAAAACACAAGCTGCTGTCTTCACGAACTGCATAAATGTCTTCCTCTGTTTCGTGGTTACCTACTGGCCCCCAGACCCAAGTATCGCGCCTTCAGACCCCGCCAAGGGCGATATTTTGAACAAAAAATTCGGAAGCAATGCTTTCTCTAGGATGCAAGCAAATGTGGGGGCCTTATGTCAGAAAATGTTCACGACATTCTACTTGTTTTCTAACGCCGCGCCTATGGCTCAAGTTCTAGAGCGCTGGTCTTCCATCCAGGCGGCCCGGGTTCGATATCCGGCCAGGTCATAATACAATCTGTGATGGACGTTGCAAAGAGGTTTTCTCTGAGTACTCCCATTTCCCTTTATCATTTCATCAATACTCTCCACCTACTCCTCTTATCATCTGCCATCTGAAATGGTAAAAATTAGCTGGAGTGAAGTCTTGGGGTAGGTAGTACGTGTTTTTCGATGCTGATATACAAAGGTCTTGGATCTTATCAGGTTACTCGTCCAGGCGGGACTGGTCCTGATCAGGGCCTGAGGGAGGATGGCCCACCTGTCAGCGTCAGCTGATCAGAAAGAGCTTGAGGTTCCGAGCCCCTGGGACCTAAAGGCTACTCGTCTGCGATGGGACCTGGCTCTATCAGAGACTGAGGCAGGATGGCCCACCTTTCAGCGTCGGATTCACGAATTCCACTCGAGCCACTTGTCGGACTTTGAAAAATCATCGCATATATAGGGCGAAAAACGGGCCAAAGGTAGGCTAAAGTAAAGCCAAGTCAAGCGAACTTGTTTTCTAAGCTGTGCTTGTAGATCAAAACTTAGCTATAGAAAGTCTTCTTTTTGACATTTCTCCTTCAAAACTATTTAAGTTCCTTGGGTGAAACGACGCAGCCCAAAGTGGCCAACAAGCCTGGAGTTCACATAGATATTTCACTGGACTCCTCATGAGAACGCAAGAATGTGTGTATCTTTCGGATTTCCTGTTTTCTCAACTTCTGCTTAGTCCATTCATTCAATAATTAATTAATTAATCCGGAGAATAAATATTACTGTAATATCATAAACTTTGGATACAAGAAGATGCGTTTCCATTGAATATCTGTTAATATAATATACCGTGTGTTTTTCTGGGTATAGGACATAAACATTAAATATTGCTATAAGAAACCTATGTATCAAAACAATGAATAAATAACTTCATCAGAGGGCCATGTTTAGAAATTAGCAGGCTTTGACAATTTGTAAAACAAGAGATCATCAGATTTTGACTTAGCAACCTTAAATTATATTTTTTTGTTTGTTTTATAAATTGTCAAAGCCTGCTAATATTTAAACATGGCCCACTAATTAAGTTATTTCTTTCTTGTTTTTATACATACATTTATTACGATAGGATTATAATGATATAATCCTATAACCAGAAAAACACACGGTATAAACCTTTGTAAATGATGTAAGAAGTCATTGGGAGTCAACTACACTAGACTGCTTTAATAAAGCAATGAGGTTATTCAAGGATGAATAATTAGCTCATGTTTTAATAACCGACAGCCTCTGGAAAGAAAGTGAGACGTAGTCTTGGGAAGAATGTCTCATTAAAAATGCGCTTTATTACTATGCTTTTTATGGGTGAAGTCGAAACTTTATTCATAGTTAAGGTCAAATAACAGCTCTAATGAAATTCTAAATGAAAACCACAAACTGGCGCAAATTTATATTCTCTATAAGTTAATAACAGGCGAAGCAATAACCTAACAACTCCACTGACAGTTGTCCATGCTGGATAACCTGGTTCAAATCTCGTTTAGTGTAAGTGGAAATTGTAGTAGACAAAGTTCATGTCTGGACAGGGCTTGAGGTAATCTCACTTCCTGAGTAAGCATTTCACACGTTCCCTATAATTTATCGGTACAGAAAACGACAGGAAACTACATCTCATATGGTAGGACATTGAAAACCTCTGCGGGATCCATAGAATGAATAATCGTAAGAGTATCTGTAGCTAACACGGACACAAAACTCGCTTAAAATTTCCGCAATGTTTCTCTCTTATTCCAGTTATAAGATCTCGCCGCACCATCACTGCGAAGTGTTTGCTATTATTCAAATAGTTGGCAGACAAATTCGTTTAACGCTCGCCATGTTAAACGAGTTGTAGCAGACACGTGTGTGGACACTACATAGCGTAGCAAAACTTTCCACTGTCGCCATCATCAGCGTCCTGTCACAATTGCAATGTTCCCTTTGTTACAGCTAGTCTGTCTCAAAGAATAACCTTTCAATCTAGAACAAAACTGCACATCACATATGGCGTTATTCTCAGTTACAAGATGGATACCATGCTTTCACGGTACACTAAGGGAAATAGATTTTCACGTAGGTCCCCGCTTAGAGTAAGGGCACCCGTTCTATGACATGGTGAAAAAATCTGAATCACAGCGGGAAACTTGCAGTTAAGCACATGATAAATAGATAGGTGGATTTATTGAGTAACTAGCCGTACCCGTGCGCTCCGCTGCGCCTATTAGAAATAAATATAAAGTAATTACATAATTAAAATAGGACGTTTGATCCAGGGAACAACTTTTACAACAGCGCAAGATAATCTTCTTCGCTCATTACCCAATTTTTTTTTGCATTGCATTTATTGCATATATATTTTATGTATTTTAACACGATTCAATTGAGCATAGTTAAATTTAAATTATAAAATAATGGATTGCTAAGCTAACGTACTATTACTGCATACTAAATCAATACACTCGTTGTTCGTTAATTCTCTGAGATTAAAATGAGTGTCCATAAATATTATTTTAAGAAATACAGAAAACGAATGTACAAAATAGCCCATCAAATTTTCTGTGCATAAGAAGCTATTTTAATCTTAACTGTCCTCGATTTACTCAGACGCTACTGTAATAACATTATAGCATTATGTCCATCTAGAGAAACTACACTTTCCAATGGTGAAATAATAATTAATTATACAAATCTGTTAATTTAGCTTCTGATATTACTTCATACAAACACAGAAACATTCTCTGTAGGCTATGTTTAATAGCTTTCGATTGTTGATGTCTAAGGCCCCTGTTTCGATTGTTGTTGTCCAAGGCCCCTTATAGACGAAGTCATTTGTTCTTAATTCATTGCACCGTCTTAGATGGCGTTATTTTAATTTTAGAACTCATTTATCTCATTAAATATCAGTCCTATCAAAATTTTGTAAAGAATAAAACTTATCGGAAATCATTTTTAAAGAAACTTTTGTTATGTAACATTTTTCACAAAAATCAATAATAAGCGAGATATTTTGATTTATTTAATGCAGGCCCCCTTATAAACCCCCTTTTAAATAAATTATTTTGAATGCCATATAGCCTAAAATCTAAGTTACAACGAACTTAATTTATATTCCAATTTTCATATAAATCGGTTCAGCCATTATCGCGTGAAGAGGTAACAAACATACAGACAGACATACAAACAAAAATTTCAAAAATGCGATTTTCGGTTTCAGGGTGGTTAATTATATATGTTAGGACCAATTATTTTTGGAAAATCGAAAATTACCAGAAAAATTTCGGTTACAGATTTATTATTAGTATAGATATTATACATACAGATGTTCAGATTTTACATAATCACTTGTACACCTAAATTTCTTTATATTCTATCTGATTACTAATAATTATTGAATATAAGTACTTTCCCAAGTGTAGCTTCCATTTGAAAATAACTATCATAAACACTAACACAAATGTTTATTTTTATTTGTTTAGTATGCTGTCTTTTGGCAACCCTTACTGAAGAGCTTGTGAGTATCATAATTATCTCTTAAATCCAATGCACGGGTCTTCTGACCGTAGGCTACGTGCTTTGTACCTAAAACAAGTCCTACTTTGTAGGCTTCACCCCCTCCTATTCATTATAAATAAACAAATTAACCGGTTGTTCCTTGAGCAAGTATGGAATCTATTTCCACTATGCCGAAAAGAGTAAGAATTCATGCTATACAAATAAACTATTACAGCTAGTTTTCTTAAAAAAAAAAACAAAAAGCCTTAAGGGAAACAAATATATAACAGAAAAATTCATGCTTCTTTCTTATTCGTTTACATGCTGTACCAAGTCGATGGCTACTATATCGAAAAGAGAAAATGTAAGTGAACATATGAGACTCTGGAATACATGAATAATCTCGCCAGAAATCTTTTGGAACGGGAGAAGTCGCCGATATGAAAGTCGGATGGAATCATATCCAAGGACTGAAAATCTCTGCAAAAAAGGTATGTATGTAAATTCCACCCTTGAGTCAATAAAATCTGTCTAGTGGATGGTGTTATGACGTCGAGACGCCTAGACGTGACGTCACTTTAGCCGCTGAGGCTAGCTGATGCAGCCACAGAATCGATACCAATCTGGATGCAATGCGCTGCATTATTCCATATCCCTCGGTGGCGGTGACCGCACAGGAAATGAGTTTCCAAATGCCATTCCGACAACAAAGAAACTGAATGCAGCAGCCCCGAATTGAACGGCATCACACTCACTTTCATTCCGCTAAGAAGCGACAGAACAAGGTCAAACTCACGCTCTGTTTTACATATATCCCAGCTCCATTTACGGCCACATATATCAAATTGTTTATTATACAGAACATTCACACAGGGTGTAAAAAAGAAAGGAATTCAATATTTTGAGAGGTGGGTGTTTATGAAAACAATAAAAAAGATTAATAAACATGGGTTCTAAAATTAATGTCTTCCGCGATATGAGCACTTGTTCATCAATAGTATAGATCAGCGTTTCTCAAACTTTTTTGAAGTTTGGACCACTTTTTAAAGTCAGAACAGTTCCGCGGACCACCTTACTATTGTTCCCTTCGAAAGAAAATTTATCATTTTCGTAGTATATTTTAATGCCAGTATACTTATATTTTAAAATTCAATTAAGGTTCGGTACTTTGGTCCTCTGTTATGAATTCGGGTGGTCCCTGTCTGGGTTCCAAGCGCGGCGCCAGATGTATAGAGAAAAGATGTCGAGAAACACCACGTGTATAGTGCTTTAAATCCCTCTTTTGTTGCTGAGAGTGGAGTGGGAAGTCGATAGACGGGTAGGGTAATAATTTCATAAAATGTCGGTACTGGGAGAAAAAGTGAAAGGCGATTGCCATGTGTCATTTCCAAACTGAGATTTTAAGCTATAGTAAGATATACAATTCGTTTGAATTTTATTTTTTCTTCTGTCTTTTTCGAAGGACCACATGGGCAGATCTCGAGGACCACAGGTGGTCCGCGGACCATAGTTTGAGAAACGCTGGCCCTATAGATGATGCTCAATATGATTTCCATTGAAAAAAAAAAACCATTCAGTATTCTGAGAAGTGGTAGTATTTATCAAAACAAGAAAAAAATCCAAATAAAAATGGGTCTTAAAATTAGACTTTGTACGAAACAAAACCTTTCAAATTGGTATTGTAAGAACAACATCTGAATGTGAAATCTTTGCTTGTTTCTTTTTTAGTATAAAGGATCAAAGTAACATGGGCTGCTGTCAGGAAGTCAAAAGGAAGATAGCAATGGCAAAGGAAGCTTTTAAGGGGTTAGGTACAGCTTACAGCGGTAAAATTTTTTGAAATATTCAATATTTTTTTTTCCTCCATTACTGTATCTTGTACAATAATGAAAATTAGTATGTGTACAACACTATCCTTATGCTATGTGAAACAAATATTCTTACGATTTAAAAAAAAAATATATATATATCCTTTTTTTTTTCAAAATTCAAAATGGTCGCAGTTCACTGTGCAGTGATGAAGCATTTCCCTCATAACTCATAAACTTGTTAACTTTTTCACGTTCTCTCTCTTTTATTTTATTGCTGAAACTCATCTTTACAACATCACGCTCTTTCAACTACATTCCTTAATAAATACTTTTTTTGTGTTAGAAGAAAATACTGATATTTGACCATTTTTTAAAATGAATTTACTTTTCATCAGACAATCTATCAAAGGTAGAGAAGCGATCTTGCATCATATTGTAGATATGACATGCACATACATATGATATACTCACAAAAAATTTCATCACAGAATGTTGGATAGTTTTTGAGTTATGTGGGAAACGCTTCATCACTGCAGAGTGAACTCAATTTTGGAAAAAAAAAAAAATGTAAATAATTTTTTTTTAAATCGTAAAAATATTTTTTAATATAGCAGAAGGACTCTGTTTTACATATACTAATTTTCATTATTGTACAAGATACAGTAATGGAGGAAAAACATGTTGAATATTTCCAAAATTTTACTGCTGCAAGCTGTACCTAACTCCTTAATAGAAAAGGAGGCTTCTTCTGCGGGTCTCTCAAAAAAATAACTAAGAAAGAGACTAGTGAACCGTGGAGTGTGGCACTGTATGGGGCAGAAACATGGACATTACAACGAAGTGAAGAGAAACGAATACAAACGTTTGAAATGGAGATATGGAGAAGAATGGAGCGTGTGAAATGGACAGATAGAATAAGAAATGAAGCTGTGTTGGAAAGAGTGGGTAAAGAAAGAATGATGCTGAAACTGATCAGGAAGAGGAAAAGGAATTGGCTGGATCTCTGGCTGAAAAGTGACTGTCTACTGAAGGATGCACTGGAAGGAATGGTGAATGGGAGAAAAGTTGGGAGCAGAAGAAGATATCAGATGATAGACGACATTAAGATATATGGATCATATGCATAGGCTAAGAGAAAGGAACGATTGGAGAAAGCTGGGCTTGAAGTGAAAGACCTGCCCTTGGACAGAATACTATGAATGAAAGTATCGTATCGGAAATTTAGTAAATAAAAGAGTAACAGAGTGTGATTCTTTAAGACGTAGAGCAGAAGAATGCGTTACAATGAATGGAAGTTGATTCACAAATGAAAACAATGATTTCAATATACTGTAAGTTAAGGTTCAAGCTATCTCGCAAAAATTCTGCGACTGTATCTTGCTAAGCCAAGTAGTATATCCACTTGATGGTAATTTGTAGACCACGCTAGGGTATTCCCTGCTGGGAATTTATTTGTTGTAATGGCACTATTTTTGTTGGTAAGCGTAGTATTAACCGCAGCTTACATCATGAGCTGGAGATGGCAGATAGTCATGCAACTGTAGCTGGAATAGAATGGTAGAGGTTTAGAGGTACCTGACTAGAATACAACTGTTTTCTTCTCTACTATACAGTGTAAACTAAACATTGAAAACACTGTGTCAGCATTTGCATCATCACATCGTCCACTGTGTTATATTAATTGAGTTTGCTCCTAGGCTCAAAGTGTGCGAGTTCAATCACTGTTGAGGGCGATTTCTCAGGGTCTAAAATTTCTTAGCATAGCTCCCTCCGGAACAGAAGATGTACTGTACGTCACATAAAAACAGCAACGGTTCACTAGTGAAGTGATCAGGAGAGTTTATGGTGTAGAAATACATTTATCGGCGAAGGCGGTTCTGGGGAAAATTGGCGAAAGAAATGTTTGGAATTTATATGTCGTTAAGCTTTAGAATCTTTTCCAAGTCCATCTGATACCGAAATCACAGATCCAGAGCAACTATTTTTAACACGGCCCCCTTCTATAAAGATATAAATCACTGAAATAAAGAAGCATCAAAATACATTATTCATCTGTTAATTAATACGTCATGGTTATTGTTGGAATTGCCTTTATAAAGAGACGACATTCAGGGAATGGTGCGGTGCAAATAACATCTTAAAATATTACAAATAAATTAGGATGGATTAGCTAACATAATAGGTATATTTCGCGCATTCAATTTGACCAATATTACAATTCAGAATTGCTGCGATACATATGACTTCCTAAAATATAAAAACAAATTATTGATCCTCTAACACAATAAGTGTAAGTCGCGTATTCTATTTGATGAATGTTGTAGTTTTAGGAAATGATGCGATGCATAGAACCTCTTAAAATACAAAAACGAATGAGGATGGATCCGCTGACATAATATATATAGGTTGCGCATTCCATTTGATCAATGTTATATTTTCACGAATTGCTGCGATGCACATAACATCTTAAAATATGAAAACAAATGAAGGTGGATCTGCTAACGTAATAAGTATAGATTGCACATTCTATTTGATCAATGTTGTAATTTAAAGAAATACAGCGATGCACCTAACATCTGAAAACAAATGAGGATGGACCTGCTAACATGATAACTATAGGTTGTGCATTCTTTTTTATGAATGCTGTAGTTTCAGAAAATGCTGCGGTGCACATAAGATCACATCTTAAAATATTAAAAACAAATTAGGATGGATCAGCTAACATAATAAGTATAGGTCACGCATTACATTTGACCAATTTTATAGTTTCAGAAATGCTGCGACGCACATAACCTCTTAAAAATATAAAAACAAATCAGGATGGATCCGCTAACGCAATAGATATAGATTGCGCGTTCCATTTGGTCAATGTAGTTTTCCGAAATGCTGTGATGCACACAAACTCTTAAAATATAAAAACAAATAAGGATTAAGCCGTTAAAATAATAAGTACAAATTCCTCATTCCATTTGATGAATATTATAATTTGTAGTAGAAGCATGACCTGAGAACAAATAACTAACGAATGCACTACGTGTGACATCGATGCAGCTCACAAATGGTCAATGTTGTAATTTTAGTTACAATTTTTCTCGAGTGACAGTACTCATAAAAACATTATACGTTAAAAAATTGAGTAATATAAATCAGCATTGTGTACAATGTAAAGGCTGGTTCACAATAAACCGGGAACGGAAATGACAGCGAGAACGAAAATATTGTTAAAATAAAGTATTTAAATGTGAGCATTTACAATTAACTTTCACGTTTCCGTTCCCGGGCTCCGGCAAGCTTCTCGTTAATTGTGAATGCTCACATTTAAATAATTTATTTCAACAATATTCCCGTTCTCGTTATCGTTTCCGTTCCCGGTTTTTTGTGGACCAGCCTTAACTTTCCACAATTAACTTATACAAAATAAATAGATTTTGAACAATATGTATATCTTTATAGAATACACAAAATAAATATTGAACTCCTGCATAAAAATAATATATCAGCAGCAGAAAGATTGCTATGTAAGGTAGAGAAGGGTGCCAATAGACTAAACATATCGCATCATGTCATACTTCCACGCCCACTGATAACGAGAGGCGTGACAGAGACATAGGTAATTTTACAAATTAAGATTGACCTGAAATACGCTAGCGTATAAGAAATACAACAATGCAATATTACACTATCTAGAGTAAATCATACTTCACAGAGCTGACCTTTACTCTTCAAGATTTTAATGACAAATGACTTAATCCCCACTTCAGTATAATCGGTAGGAGCACTTGGTTTCTATGCACTTTGGAATATTTGTTGCTGAACTATAACTAATTTATAATTTAATAATTAAGGGGAGACTCCACTGAAAATCATGAAAATTTTTCAAAAAATTTAATTGGCTATTTCACTACTTTACAATATACATTTTCATACCTCAAATGGATTTAGTTCCATTCTGATTAGAATTACGTTGAATTATTTTTTAAATTAAGGCTGTAAGGGGGCGTAAAAATTATTTTTTCATTAAAGAATTCTTTCCTAAAAATTTCTGATTATAAATTTAGTAACCTTTTGTTCTAAAGTTGGCTCCCTGAAGTTACTAGATGAATGTAGCGGAGGAGAATTTTGATAGGTAGGCTATTTGTTACATAAATATTCATTTTACTTTCAAATCCATATTTCTGTAATTTATTTTTCTTGATTCAACACCAACTTTTCTATGCCAAGTATTAATCAATCTGGATGAAACTTTTGCTGCAGGTATTTATGTGATAGCTGTATGTTTCTATACATTTATTTTATAAGAAATGCTGCTAGTTTATCTTATTAATATTTTCTTCATGAATTATAGAAAACATAACTTTTTCAACATTTCAAAAAAAATTTTTTTGAAAGTGAATAAATGAGATATTTCATAAATTGAATGCATAAAAATATTTATCTACGTCTAGTGAATGTAACCAAAGAAAAGGAAGCTTAAAAGTTGAGATCTTTTACTAAAAACTTGGGTTTGAAAATATTTCTAAAAATAAATAGAAAAAAATAAAAAATCAAGAGTCAAAAATATTTGAGAGTTCAAAATTTGAATTTTGTTAGTCCTTTGCATAGCAAATATCCTCTCAAAATTTGGTTGAAAGAAAACGATTAGGGAAAAAAGTTGCCATTTTTAGTGGAGTGTCCCCTTAAAGTACCGAATAAGACTAGACCAAAACGAATGAGAAGTTTACTGAGAAGTCCGGACGGCAAAGAACGCGAGATGTCAACCGGTAGAAGCCAGAGGAAAACAAAAGACCCTTGGTCAACTAATAAAGTCATACAAGTAACACAAGATTAGACACACCGGATTGAGAATAGGATGATAGGCCATTTGTAGATATGCGGTGGAGGGAATCGAATGATTGCAACTTTACAGTTCGATCAATCACAGCGTCTAGTATCAGATCAAATGAAGCACATCAAAAAACAAGAGGAAACCGGTGAAGAGAATACTACTGGGTGTTCATTTCAAAGTGTGTCATGACGTCACTGTTGTGAGTCAGCGATTTGAAGCGAGTTTCAGCTTTTATGTCAGAGAAGTTGCCTATTAATCAAGGCGTTCAATCTGAACTTGAGAACGTGTACGGTATAACTTGAATGTCGTAGCAACAGATGGCGGTCTGTAAAGTCTGTGTGCTACCATAACTCTTTCGAAATGTGTTTTGCGCGGGCAAGTCGTACGCAAGGTATTTGTTATCATCGGTTGCGTACGGCAACATTCCACAACACAAATCAAATGCTCCGTGTCCATGTTGACCGTCGAAATTAATGTCAACAAATACGTAAGTAATCGTCTTAACCCTCTCCCCATATCCCGACAGTAAGAAAAAAAACTCACTTCAGTACGTGTTTCCAAACAGTTCACATTCTTGCCACTACTGGCGTTGCCGTATGCATCGGTAAGTAATCTTCAGAATGAACGCCGTACTTGCTAGGCAACTTCTCTCGCATTTAGGTAATACGCCTCTGCGGAAGTGGAGGAAGATTGAATTCTCTAGGCTCATCGGATAGCCACATGACGACATACAGCGAGCCATGACACATTTTGAACTGAACACCCAGTAGTTGTCCTGTTTCATCATCTTTGTTATATATTACAGTTTATAACACCCCTTATTTGGCGTAAAAACTTCGTTTCTGAGAACTGTATACTGCTTTCATCGTTAGATTTCATTATCCAGCATTCACCTCCGCACAGAAGGTTATATATCAAATGTATGCATGGCCATGTTTGTTTGTATAAATGGGAACATATTGTAATGCAGAAAATAATCCATTCTCTAACTCCATATATACGCCCTTTTTCAGCAAGCTATTCCGATAAACGGATTTTACATAATCCTATCTGTTCAAATACAATTTTAATTTAAGATTTTAATTATTTCCCTCTCCTCTAGGTCGGAAATGTTCGCTGGGAGCTGGAGATAAGTCCACTAAAATGTGTTATATGAAAGAAAACATGCATTCAATTTTAAGTTCACTATTTCATATCACATAAAATGTTTTTAAGCAATTACTATAGAAATTCAATCGGTTAAAGTCATATAAAAAGATTAGAAAGCAAGGCAAAGCAAAGCAAATGTCAAACAAAAATGTATTGACTGAAAAGTAAACACATATAATTCTATAAAGTCCATACAAATGTGATTTACTAATATGGGCGTTCCTGATTTTTATATGTTTTTATGTATTTGATTTAGTATAAATAAGTATCGAGTATCAATATCGACCTAGTCATTAAATTACACTAACTACTTTTAAAACCGTATACTCTATGTAAGTAATTCAATAGCTCGCTTCGTTTCAAATTCAATTCTGCTGTCATATTTCATAAGTCAGTACCAACTTTTCCATAAACCGATAAATCCTGGACTTAAGCGATATTGGGAAAAAATCGAGACAGACGTAAGAGAAGCAGCTATTTGACGTCTACTCACGAGTGAATGCAGGCTAACGACAGCCTTTTGACATGTGAAATGGAGTAAATCAGGGACTTGACAGGCCAATATTACTTTCTGTATCGGAAAACAACGTAAATGTCAGAACATCGCATGAAATGTGTTCAGTATGGAATGCGTTGGATGAGTGCTTGGTTCAGATATGGCTACTTATACAGTGTGTTCTGATGACCTCTACACAAGAATTGTGAAGAAAAGTAAATAGATGTTTTATAAAATAAAAATAGATTCTAAAAATTTCAATTGTAAAAGTATGTCCCAAATTTAAATCCCTCATACTATAGTATATTGAAATTCTTCTAAACATATACGTTATCTTGAAAACTGGACTTATAATGTCCTATTAGTTTGGTTGTCGTGCGACAGATAGTGGCAACAGGGCAATCTAGTAGGTTAGTAGGTTATTTTACGACGCTGTATCAACATCTCAGGTTATTTAGCGTCTGAATGATATGAAGGTGATAATCCTGGTGAAATGAGTCCGGAGTCCAGCACGGAAAGTTACTCAGCATATGCTCAAATTGGGTTGAGGGAAAACCCCGAAAAAAACCTCAACCAGGTATCTTGCCCCGACCGGGAATCGAGCCCAGGCCACCTGGTTTCGCGGTCAGACGCGCTAGCCGTTACTCCACAAGTGTGGACAGGGCAATCTACCAAAATGAATTCTGACATAGAGATGCGTAACAAACATAGGCCTAGATGTGTTACTGAATTCACTGCCGAACAAATTGCACCCACTGACATACATCGACTTAGCTGAAGGCGTACGGGGACCATACAGTGGATGCGAGCACAGTTAGACCGTGAGCAGTGCGTTTCAACAGTGGCGAAAATGACAGTCTTCTGGGATATGCGGAGTGTGATTCTTTTGGATGCCCTGGAGCCTGGAGAAAACAGTGCATTGTAGATACGAGATGGAACAGATCAGTCTTATAACTGTGAGAAAGACAATGGACTGTTTTCTTGATAGACTGGGATATTTTTTAGCCGTAAATTGTTCTCATTTTGAGCATCTGTCATAAAGTTTAGTTAGTCATAGTGTTTTGTTTAGTTTTATGGCCTACTCAACATGATTTTACATACTTATTTGTCTCAAGTTTGCGGAGACATGACACCGATGAATGGGTAAAATTTCTACACATTCATAAGTAAAATTTCATGCAGATTCGGAATATGTAAATTTTAAGGGGTTAGGTATAGCTTACAGCAGTAAAATTTTGGAAATATTCAACATTTTTTTCCTGCATTATTGTATCTTGTACAAAATTCAGTTCACTGTGCAGTGATGAAGCGTTTCCCATATAACTAAAAAACTATCCAACATTCTGTGATGAAATTTTTTGTGTGCATTTATGCATGTCATATCTACAATATGATGCAAGATCACTTCTCTACCTTTGACAGATTGTCTGATAAAAAATGAATTCATTTAAAAAATGGTCAAATATCACTATTTTCTTCTAACACAAAAAAAATATTACTTATTAAGGAATGCAGTTAAAAGAGCATGATATTGTGAACATGAGTTTCAGCAATAAAATAAAAGAGAGAGAACATAAAAAAGTTAACAAGTTTATGAGTTATGAGGGAAACGCTTCATCACTGCACAGTAAACTGCCACCATTTTGAATTTTAAAAAATAAAGTTTACTGTCACACCTTCTATACCTAAATAACTAACTTTTTTTTGGATTTGTAAATTTAAGAAGTTATTATATATATATATATATATATATATATATATATAGAGAGAGAGAGAGAGAGAGAGAGAGAGAGAGGCAGTGATAAAACACTGTAAATGTTAAACTACCATTATCTGACGTACAATTTGGAGTAGCTAATGTGAACCGCGCATTAGGACTTAGATCTAATAATATCAACGCGTTAGGACTTAGATCTAATAATAGGCCTATATTTTTGTCCACTGTAATAGAAATCTGGTACCAATCAACTTGGCTGATTTTGTAACCGTCGCTGGGCTCTATTTATAACAAATAAAGATGTACTACGTGGAATTCCACCTCACAATCGTGGCTTCCACCTTAAGTTAAATCTATGCAGGTTAGAAGCTTCGTACAAAGCAGACGCTTAAAATCATAATATAATATTTAGGTATGATAATTACGAGTAACAATTCCTTCAACACATATGAGATGCGACTCTATCGAAATAAATATTTCCAACGATTGATGTGTTGTGTGTTGCCTAACCCGAGGTCATGCCTCCGGCCAGTAGGCAACGCTTCCATAACCCTCGCTTTACTACTATTATCTGGCTGTAAGCGAAACATGATAAATATTCGTCATTGAATATTATAGATGGCAGCACTGTCACGGAAATAGATTCATCATTATTCGGGAAGCTGATAACCGCTACACGGCCTCTGGCTATCCCGCGCGGCTATATTCGTACATCCGCAGCTTGGGGAGGAATGCAGGGTTGAAACCCCCACGAGCCGGTTCGGGAAGACTCTCTGAAGCGGATCGGGAGAAGAAAAAAATTCCTATCCGTTGTGATTACAACTGCCGCTGCTTATGCCCCCACTTCCCCTGCCTTGAATTCGATTTTGGAGCAAACATCCTCCCGCGACCAATTCCCACTCTCCTTGCAGCACGTATATAGGCTACACGCATTACGTCTAAACTTTCGACAATAGTTTCGACAGAAATGCTGCTGCAGCAGACAAGTTATGTATAGGATGCGTATCTCTCGAACAGACGCGGGCGAGACAATGGGAATAATATTCCCGCTCATTTATAATATCCGAATGAAATGTGCGGAGTACAAAACCGTCACAGAGGTAAGTTCTATACAAGTTCTTCTTACGTTATTTACGGCTTAAGTGCTCAGTCGACAGCGTAATAATCCAATAAATTATACTCAACAATATTCGAACGCATTTCGCTGGGGGGTTGCACGAAATACGATGTATCATACTTCATCATGCAACGACTTTTCATACCGTGGATTAAGAACTTACAGACAGCCAAATTATTGACGTAAACACTAAACTAAACTAGCATAAAGTTGACTTCAGTTGTCTAGTGGATAATATGTTTGAAATTGTATCTGAGGACCGGGGGTTCAAATCTGGCGAAGGGGGATAAAATTTCGTTCCGTACCTTCCTTCACAAGGCAAGCAAAGCCGTGTATCATGGATATATGACTCGTAAAATAGTCTTGTCCCTGAATGAGAGGCAAAATATACCGATCTAAGTAAGCATGGGTTTGTTCCACCATGCATCTGCATTTACCCATGAAAACTACCATAGACAACATTAAATCTACTTGGAGGGCCCTCTTGCTTCCCGGCACCATGAATTCGTGTCGTCAAATCGCTAATAACAAAATCAAAATTAATATTCATTTATTTTTCATTCATTCATTTATTTATTTGTTTATCTATTTATTTAGTTGTTCAATTATCTGCTTATCTATTTACTTATTTACTTGCTTATTTGTCCATATACTTCTTTATTTATTTATTTATCTTTTATTTATTCATTTTGTTTGAGAATAAGGTTCTTAGGAAAATATTTGGGGCTAAGAGGGATGAAGTTACAGGAGAATGGAGGAAGTTATACAACACAGAACTGCACGCATTGTATTCTTCACCTGAAATAATTAGGAATATTAAATCCAGACGTTTGAAATGGGCAGGGCATTTAGCACGTATGGACTAATCCAGAAATGCATATAAAGTGTTAGTTGGAGACCAGAGGGAAAAAAAACCTTTGGGGAGGCCGAGACGTAGATGGAAGGATAATATTAAAATGGATTTGAGGGGGTGGGATATGATGATAGAGACTGGATAATCTTTCACAGAATAGGGACCGATGGCGGGCTTATGTGAGGGCGGCAATGAACGTGCGGGTTCCTTAAAAGCCATTTGTAAGTAAGTATTTATCTATCTATCTATCTATCTATCTATCTATCTATCTATCTATCTATCTATCTATCTATCTATCTATCTATCTATCTATCTATCTATCTATCTATCTATCTATCTATCTATCTATCTATCTATCTATCTATCTATCTATCTATCTGTCTGTCTGTCTGTCTGTCTGTCTGTCTGTCTGTCTGTCTATCTACCTACCTACCTACCTACCTACCCAACTACCCACCCACCCACCCACCCACCCACCCATCTATCTATCTATCTATCTATCTATCTATCTATCTATCTATCTATCTATCTATCTATCTATCTATCTATCTATCTATCTATCTATCTATCTATCTATCTATCTATCTATCTATCTATCTATCTATCTATCTATCTATCTATCTATCTATCTATCTATCTATCTATCTATCTATCTATCTATCTATCTATCTATCTATCTATCTATCTATCTATCTATCTATCTATCTATCTATCTATCTATCTATCTATCTATCTATCTATCTATCTATCTATCTATCTATCTATCTATCTATCTATCTATCTATCTATCTATCTATCTATCTATCTATCTATCTATCTATCTATCTATCTATCTATCTATCTATCTATCTATCTATCTATCTATCTATCTATCTATCTATCTATCTATCTATCTATCTATCTATCTATCTATCTATCTATCTATCTATCTATCTATCTATCTATCTATCTATCTATCTATCTATCTATCTATCTATCTATCTATCTATCTATCTATCTATCTATCTATCTATCTATCTATCTATCTATCTATCTATCTATCTATCTATCTATCTATCTATCTATCTATCTATCTATCTATCTATCTATCTATCTATCTATCTATCTATCTATCTATCTATCTATCTATCTATCTATCTATCTATCTATCTATCTATCTATCTATCTATCTATCTATCTATCTATCTATCTATCTATCTATCTATCTATCTATCTATCTATCTATCTATCTATCTATCTATCTATCTATCTATCTATCTATCTATCTATCTATCTATCTATCTATCTATCTATCTATCTATCTATCTATCTATCTATCTATCTATCTATCTATCTATCTATCTATCTATCTATCTATCTATCTATCTATCTATCTATCTATCTATCTATCTATCTATCTATCTATCTATCTATCTATCTATCTATCTATCTATCTATCTATCTATCTATCTATCTATCTATCTATCTATCTATCTATCTATCTATCTATCTATCTATCTATCTATCTATCTATCTATCTATCTATCTATCTATCTATCTATCTATCTATCTATCTATCTATCTATCTATCTATCTATCTATCTATCTATCTATCTATCTATCTATCTATCTATCTATCTATCTATCTATCTATCTATCTATCTATCTATCTATCTATCTATCTATCTATCTATCTATCTATCTATCTATCTATCTATCTATCTATCTATCTATCTATCTATCTATCTATCTATCTATCTATCTATCTATCTATCTATCTATCTATCTATCTATCTATCTATCTATCTATCTATCTATCTATCTATCTATCCATCCATCCATCCATCCATCCATCCATCCATCCATCCATCCATCCATCCATCCATCCATCCATCCATCCATCCATCCATCCATCCATCCATCCATCCATCCATCCATCCATCCATCCATCCATCCATCTATCTATCTATCTATCTATCTATCTATCTATCTATCTATCTATTTATCTATCTATTTAATCTGGTGGAGTTACGGCTATCAGGTCTTCTCTGCCACACCACCAGAAATATAAATACAAGAAACAAATGCAGAGAAAAGAAATAATTAATAAGGAAAAGAAATAAAAGTACAAATACATATATAAAAAGAGAAAAAATGCTTGCGCAGAGGTAAAATCAGAACAAGTACAAATAAAAAATGTAAAAGTATTAAGGTTGAGGGATTGAGGCGGCAAATACTGTATATACCCAGTCCTGCCATAAATTCTGACCAATGATTGAGAAGGGATATATCTTAAAATAAAATGCACAAATAGCTATAATTTGTATTATTTAATTCAGTGACTAATGTATACCTTCTTACTTCATATATCATTCAAAATTATCTCCTCTGGCCTTTACATATGACCTTAATCTGTTAGGCCAGACTGCTATGATAGCATGGATGACATCTAGGGTTATTTCCTGCGCTGCCTTTACGAGATCTTGCTTGAGATGGTTCAAACTGGAGTGAGGTTTAGCACAGGCCTTACTGTCTAAGATACCCCGAAGCTTGTAGTCCAGTGGGTTCAGGTCTGAGCTACCAGAGAGCCAGTCTTCTAAACATCTGAAGCTAAGTAAGTGGTTGATTTTACAGTTTTGAAGAGAAACAAAGCAGTACATTTTTCGAAGCTTTCAGAATAAAGTTAAAATTTTCATTTCATTTCATTGTACTCTACTGAGGAAGAAAATGCTTGAAAATTATGAAGTTTGCTTCTGAATACTATTGCTACTACTTTATTACTATTTTTGAAAGACTAGGTTAATCCTCATAAAAATCATTCATGTTTCAAATGGATTCAGTGTAAAAATCCATCCCACGAAACTTATATTTCATCATAATACTGTATTTCTGCATGTAAGGGTATCGCACGTTTCATTTCAAAGTGTGTACTACTAACATCGTTAGTACATATAAAAACCATAAACCTTCATGAAAGCAAAACAGCTAAAAAGGCTCGTTCATTTCATCTTACGTCAAATTAGATAATTACTAGCTTTCCGAGAGAGTAAATACCACGCTTTTAACGTAAATAACATCCCTGTATAAGCTTTCCTATTAATTTCAAGCAGAGTAGAGATGAGTTAGTTGAGTAATTTCCAGATACAGAAAAACTTAAAAGTGATTCATCATGGGAACGTAACGTTATCGAAGGTTGGTTAGAGACGTTCCATTTGCGATATCTCTTAGGCTACATGCTTGAAATAAGGATACGGACTTATACTATTTCTCAGCCCATTAAACAAATACATCATCACCATTCAGCTACTTCGACTCTGTTCGAGATGTAAACCTTTAGTTATTAATTGTACTCTACAACCTCAAGAACATTGTGTAACTTTCTCTTCGCCTTCCAAAATGCAAAGAACTCCTATGGAAGGTTCCAGTGCTCAAACAATTTTCCACTACTCTCTGCATGTATCAAAGACTGTTATTTTTACATCCCTGCCGGGAATGTTATACAGTAAAGGGGACTGTTAATGCAAATATTTGGACACTGATAGCTCTGCCGAGTAAACTAATGTATTACATTCGTGCAGTTATATGGATAATATATATTACTTCATAGTTTTGTTTTTATGTATGAACCAGTGCAGCAGATACAGCTTTAGAAATGAGCCACGCTCATTGTTCACAAACTCATTCCTGTTCTTTTTAATTTTAATGGAAATAACAGTACATACCACACAGTTTTATTCACAACGGGGTAACGCCATTGAATTGACATGCATGTGCCTTTATATTTTTTCTGGACTAAGTTGGTGGTACTGTGATATTCGTAACATCGTAGATGTTCATTTAACCCCTTACTTTTGACTTATTTTATCTTTATGCTATTCATTTTTCTTCTATTTACATGCCATTATTCCACTATATTATGGATATTGAGTAGGTAAGGTTCAATGGAAAAACCAAATTAATATTTCATACTAATTTCTTACAAGTACTACTATTCTTGTTTTTATTATTATTATTATTATTATTATTATTATTATTATTACCATTATTATCAATAATTGTCTTATTTTTTATACTATGTATGTCTAATTTATTTTGACCTGCTGTTCACATTTTATTACGCTTTTTTCTTTCTTTCTTTCTGTATGTTATATATTATGTCTGATTTCTACTTACTTGTTGTTTACATTTTATTATTATTATTATTATTATTATTATTATTATTATCTTATTCAGTTTTGTGTGTAAAATTGTAGTGTTCTTTGTAAATGTGTAGTGTTTTTTGTAACGCAGTTTTACTCCTGGTTGAGTGTTAGAGAAGGCCGTATGGCCTTAACTCTGCCAGGTTAAATATATTATTATTATTATTATTATTATTATTATTATTATTATTATTATTATTATTACAAGTCGACCGATATTTAACGAGATATCTGAGTTTTTAAAGTAATACTGCGCTTTATATCGGTGCCGTTTCAATCAAGCTGATGAATAAAATGAAAACAAATGACTCTGCCGTTAAAAATAATTAGAATTATAATTATGTATTAGAGCGAAGTTAAGGCTATTAAGTCTTCTCTTCCACTTCACCATAAATCAAAATTTAAATTTAAATTATGTTTTATTTAACGACGCTCTCAACTGCCGAGGTAATATCAACATCGCCGGTGTGCCGGAATTTTGTCCCGCAGGAGTTCTTTTACATGCCAGTAAATCTACTGACATCAGCCTGTCGCATTTAAGCACACTTAAATGCCATCGACGTAGGCCGGGATAGAACCCGCAACCTCGAGCACAGAAGGCCACCGCTATACCGATTACGCTACCCAGGCCGACAACATAAATCAATCTGAGGTCCAAAGTAATTCGTATAATATAATAAAATAGTACATTGTGATACAAGTGTGGTAAGTACATTATAACAGAATTAAGCGAGTATTTTTAGTTTCCGAGATTCTGTTAAGCACTTAACTCATGTGCATCACACATTATTTTTTGGACGATCGTCATTTAAATAAACATGTTTTTAATTTTGAATATGGCATAAGTTTTGAATAATTTCAAGGAAAAATTGTTCCGGGGCCGGGTATCGATCCCGGGACCTTTCGCTTAGAGCACGAATGCTCTTCCGACTGAGCTACCCCAGAAATCATACACGACACCGTCACAATTTTTCCTTTATATCCACACAACTCAAATGGGCTGACAAGACGCCAGAACCCAACTTTGAGTGCACACAATACTGTGTGACTTAAATTGTGGCTTTCTGTTAACGTACCTCCAGTAACGAATGTATTATGCAAATCTGGCTTTCAGGTAGAAGCTTCCTGTAAAGCAGGTTTGAATAATTTCAAGGAAAAATTGTTCCGGGGCCGGGTATCGATCCCGGGACCCTTCGCTTAGCGCACGAATGCTCTTCCAACTGAGCTACCCCAGGAACTATACACGACACCCGGCCCCGGAACAATTTTTCCTTGAAATTATTCAAGACCTGCTTTACAGGGAGCTACTACCTGAAAGCCAGATTTGCATAATGACATAAATTTGTTTGATAATTTTCCCTAAAAGAAAGTCATGAACATCATTGCCAAGGCAGTATGTAGGCCTAAGTACAAAATGTTTTCCTGGAATAAAACTTGTCAGAAACATTTTTAAAGCAACTTTTCTTATGTAATATTATCCTAAAATCAGTAATAAGGCAGATATTTCGATTTATTTACTTCAATCGCCCTTATAACTCCTCTTTAAAGAAAGTATTTTGAATGCCATGTAGCCTAAACTCTAAGTGGGACCTAACTTATTTTACATACCAATTTTCGTAAAAATCGGTCAGCCATTATCGCGCGAAATGGTAATAAACATACAGACATACAAACAAAAAATTTAAAAATGCTATTTTCCTTCTCAGGACAGTTCATTATACACCAATTATTTTTGTAAATGCGAAAATTACCAGAAAAATTTAGGTTACAGTTTTATTATTAGTACAGATTACAACGCATACTATACTTTACAGGACAGTTTCTGAGCATCATAATAAGAAAATAACTCCACAGGAATGTAAACCCTGTGGACTTTACGTAACATGATACAGCCATTAGAGAAATACAGATCCTGACGTCATGTTCCGCCAGTGACGGCGCCAGCATTTTTAATTTGTTAGAGGGAGGGACAGGCGGGTGGACAGTCCTTGTTCAAGCTGGACGTCCTTGTTTCTTCCGGCACAGACCATTAAACTTGTTATAGGAGTAAATGATTATTGGTGGTGAGCCATCAGCGTCGGATTTCCACGTTGACAACCCGACTTCAAATCCCGCCGAGTCCAAGTGAAATTTCTTCTGCTTGATGGTAGGTTCCGCGGGATATTCCCGTTTTCCCTACCGGCAGTCCACCAATGCTTCATTAATTATCATACGGTGCTATGCAGTTCGCCTCCCGTGGTGCACCGAGGACAACGCTAAACTGACAGCAAAAAGAACTACAGCATCGGCGTGTCACTCCTGAGTAGGGACGCTTGAATGAGTGACGTGCAATCAAGTGCCTGGCATTGGATAAAAACTATGATTACTGGTCAACTCAAATGTTTTGTAACGCTGGACATATATATATATATATATATATATATATATATATATATGGCTCGGTTGGGACAAGTTGCCTGGTTGAGGTTTTCCATCAACCCATTAAGCGCAATGCTGAGTAACTTTCGGCGCCGGACTCTTCATCTTCATCCACCCAGTTTATCTAATGAGTGTCCCAATCTCAGGGTAAGATTCTTCATCATAATCACCAAAAAGTAGGCAGAGATGCTGCAAATGGCTACATGTCAATATGCGCGGCGTTGTAAAAAAAATACTTATCTTCAAGTTTTAACCGTTTAAGGATTTTAGCACATTTTGCAATTAGTTTTTTATATGAAGTAAGATTAAGTTTGTAATGTCTCGGTTGCCCCTCTTATGTCTGAACACTACAGGACACTAAGAAGGTCGGTTGACTTTAACTCCGCCAGATAAAATAAATAAATAAATAAATAAGTAAATAAATAAGTTAATTAATTAATTAATTAACAAATAAACTAATAAACAAACAAAAAAACCAACAAACAAATAAACAAATAAATAAATAAATACATAAATAAATAAATAACAGACACTCTGTTAATATACGTAGGAACTGATTTTTAAAGAATTTACACTGTTCCTAAATGTTGCTATAAACGAGATGCATGGGTATTTAAAGGTGTCGTTATAAAAATAAAAAATTGCTTTATTTAATAGCTACATAGAAAAACAGTACTTCTTAATGACTATCGCTGTAGCCGAGGTGTAGCACTGACTGTGGTCGCTATAACCAAGTTCAACTGTATTTCAATTCGTGAAACAATATTGCTAATTTTCTCTATAAACTTGTTTCATACTGAAAGGTGTAGTTATAAAAATAAAAAAACTCGCTTTATTTGTTTAATACAGATAAGAACAGTACTTCCTAATGACTATCATTGTAGCCGATGTATAACACTTACTGTGGTTGCTATAACCAAGTTCAACTGTATTTCAATTCGTGAAATGACATTGATAAATTTCTCTATAAACTCCTTGCATACTGAAAGGTGTAGTTATAAAAATAAAAAATAGTTTTATTTGCTTAATATAGATAAAAACAATAGTTATTGATGACTATCGCTGTAGCCGAGGTATAGCACTGAATGTGGTCGCTATAACCAAGTTCAACTGTATTTCAGTTCGTGAAACGACATTGCTAAATTTCGCTATAAACTTGTTGCATATTGAAAAGTATCGTTATGAAAATAAAAAATCGTTTTATTTGTTTAATAGAGATAAAACCAGTAGTTCTCAATGATTATCGCTGTAGCCGAGGCGTAGCATTCACTGTGGTCGCTATAGCCAAGTTCAACTGTATTTCAGTTCGTGAAACGACATTGCTAAATTTCGCTATAAACTTGTTGCATATTGAAAACTATCGTTATGAAAATAAAAAATCGTTTTATTTGTTTAATAGAGATAAAACCAGTAGTTCTCAATGATTATCGCTGTAGCCGAGGCGTAGTATTCACTGTGGTCGCTATAGCCAAGTTCAACTGTATTTCAGTTCGTGAAACGACATTGCTAAATTTCGCTATAAACTTGTTGCATATTGAAAAGTATCGTTATGAAAATAAAAAATCGTGTTATTTGTTTAATACAGATAAGAACAATATTTATTAATGACTATCACTGTAGCCGAGGTATAGCACTGACTGTGGTCGTTATAACCAAGTTCAACTGTATTTCAGTTCGTGAAACGACGTTGCTAAATTTCGCTATAAACTTGTTGCATATTGAAAAGTATCGTTATGAAAATAAAAAAATCGTTTTATTTGTTTAATAGAGATAAAAGCAGTAGTTCTTAATGATTATCGCTGTAGCCGAGGCGTAGCATTCACTGTGGTCGCTATAGCCAAGTTCAACTGTATTTCAGTTCGTGAAACGACATTGCTAAATTTCGCTATAAACTTGTTGCATATTGAAAACTATCGTTATGAAAATAAAAAATCGTTTTATTTGTTTAATAGAGATAAAACCAGTAGTTCTTAATGATTATCGCTGTAGCCGAGGCGTAGCATTCACTGTGGTCGCTGTAGCCAAGTTCAACTGTATTTCAGTTCGTGAAACGACATTGCTAAATTTCGCTATAAACTTGTTGCATATTGAAAAGTATCGTTATGAAAATAAAAAATTGTGTTATTTGTTTAATACAGATAAGAACAATATTTATTAATGACTATCACTGTAGCCGAGGTATAGCACTGACTGTGGTCGTTATAACCAAGTTCAACTGTATTTCAGTTCGTGAAACGACATTGCCAAATTTCGCTATAAACTTGTTGCATATTGAAAAGTATCGTTATGAAAATAAAAAATCGTTTTATTTGTTTAATAGAGATAAAAGCAGTAGTTCTTAATGATTATCGCTGTAGCCGAGGCGTAGCATTCACTGTGGTCGCTATAGCAAAGTTCAGCTGTATTTCAGTTCGTGAAACGACATTGCTAAATTTCGCTATAAACTTGTTGCATACTGAAAGATCGTTATAAAAATTAAAAAAAAAAGATCGCTTATTTGCTTAATTTAGATAAATGCCGTACCTACTTCATAACGACTATCGCTGCAGCCGAGGTGTTGCATAAACCGAGTTCAACTCAATTCGTGAAATGAAATCCTAAGCTAGCTAAACCGGCCGTTATTACGAACAGTAGGAGGAGCCCAAATCTTACTATGCTCTCAAAACACAGAATCAGAAACAAGATGTGTGAAGGAATCGGATAGAGCGCCGCTGAACGTTACTTATGATATCATAAAGAGCATAACGCTGATCTCGCTACAAGTAAATCACTTTCCTCTTCTCTTTCATCTCCAAGGTGCGCAATAAATCCGCCGTCAGCTTTCCTCCAGAGAGTTACCGGCGCACGGCTCATCTGTCTCCATTCGGAGTCTCAGGGTCGAATACCGTAGTGAATTATCCTCGCAACGGCTTAAACAGCTTCCGAGTGAGAAGGATTGGGAAGTCTGACATGTTACAATAAATACACTGGAACAATACGACTGTCATCGGACGCGGGTGTTTCTGACACGAAACAAGATTAAACTGCACCCATTTTGCATCCCACACGCGTCAGGAAAAACTCCGATATACAATTTTTGCACAATTTAAATCCAACAGGCACCGGGATAGGTCAGGCTACAGCGCGTTTGCCTGCTGTTACGGAGTGCGCTTGGGCGTGGGTTCGATTACCGCTTGGGTTGATTACTTGATTGGGTTTCTTTCGAAGTTTTCCCCAACGGTGAGGTGAATGTCATGTGATCTATGTCAAATCCTCGGGCCTCATCTCGCTATCACCAATTTCACTGACGCTAAAATAAATAGCGTTGTAGTTCATAAAGCATAGCAAATTAATCGATTAAAATGTCTAATAAACAGATAACTGAGCTAAAATTTAAAAGAGCTTCAATTTCAAAATATTCTTCACCTCAAATTAAATGATCGACAGAATAGTAACTTTCAACATTATGACGTCATTTTTATAAATTTAACAATTACCTGAAGTTGACACAATATAATTGTGTTAGGGTAAACTAGGGTCTGTTGGACAGTCGGGCATGTTGGACACTCTGTACTTTAACGTGTTACCACGCCACTTGTGCGCACCACATTCTGCTAGAAGTCAATGACGGAAGTAGCCCCACTCGTGCCTACTTCCGTCATTGACTTCTAGCTGAATGTGGTGCCCACAAGTGGCGTGGTAACACGTTAAAGTACGGAGTGTCCAACATGCCCGACTGTCCAACAGACCCTAGTTTACCCTATTTCTTTTTCGTTTCCTTCTACATTGTTTTTTTTTTTTTCATTATAATTGTGTACCTACCATTTACTCAAAAAACAACAATTTTTTTGGTAAGTTTTGTCTTCTAGGCAGCCTTCACTTGGAGGAAACTGAATAAAATTCAAAATAATAATTGAAGAGTTTAATCCAAAAACACGTTAAGTCCATTTTTATGAAAAGACTGGGCTACTTTTTCGTCCACTGTCTATGAACTGAGCGAGTTTTCAAGTTATATGCACAATAACACAAACTTTTATACAAGGACTGGCGTTGTTTTGAAAAAAAAAAACAAGCTTAAAATATATGCTGTAATGATAGAGGTCTCAAACATAAACATATACATGTATAAATCATAAAAATGGCCAAATGGACTGAGCGAGTTTTGAGATCACATTCTTCAATTTTGAATGTTATTTAACATAGCTCATGCAGTAGTTACTCCATTACAAATTGTACTAGCGTAGATGCTATATAATTTTATCCTACATGTACCTTATTTCTCCGTTGCTTAATCACATCAACTAACTTATATAACATTATATTATGTATACACACAACGAGAGAAAAATTACAGCCTTGTTTTACTCCACGGTTTGTTCTTACACTATTTCTTAGAATTACTTTCCTCTTGATTCAATGACCACTTCTGTCGTGACATAAGCTTCGCATAGCATGTAGCATGTAAATGGACAACCTCTTTCTGTGACAATATTCAACGGTTTCTTTATATTTACATGATCGATTGCGTTTGCTTAGGTAGTCTATAAGGACGCTTGTAGTTCTTTATCAATTCAAGGTGTATAAATTAAGTTTTCAAAAGCAGCCAAGAGGTGTACAAAACAATGAAATTCTCTCAAATGAGGAATGAAAAATGATTCTTGAACTCCAAAGAAAATAAGAAGACTGAACAAGTATGAATCTATGATGACAGATTTCGAAATAATGTAATGCGTGTTGCCAATAGCCAGGCATTTCAGTCTGTTTTTGAGTAATAGCAGAGTTAACTAAAATCGCACTACTTCTCCCTCTTCCTGACTAAGATCGAACACAACTACAGAAGCACTTGGACACAAATGGTCCATTGTGCTCCTCATAGACTATAAATCACCCCAGGAGACCGCAGTGGGTGGCCAGCTGCACGATGCTAGTGGGTTTGATTCCCTGAATGTTGCTAGGACACAACATGTATTTCTCGAGCTATCGACTCCTAATATGGCATAAACCTAGACAATACAGTAGAATATAAGGTGATAACGCCATTTGGTATTTATTTTGTTGTTTAATTATACATACTTTAACATCTGTGGTCATATCGCATGTGTAGGATCTTTGGGTATATCTGTAGGCCTTATTATTTACTATTGTTGAGTTCCTGTTTCTATTTTCGTATATTATAGATGGCTCTTGCATGTAAATGATTTCGGATTTTGATTAATGTTTATGATATTGGTGACTGAGGCGGCGATGAATCGTGGTATTTATTGAAAAATACAATTAAATTTTCATATAAAATAGAGGCAAAAGTTTTATTACCAGAAAATGAACATAAAGATTTAGGTATATTATTTAGGAGTAATTTTACATTTCATAGTCATATTAATAATAGGGTAAACTAGGGTCTGTTGGACAGTCGGGCATGTTGGACACTCTGTACTTTAACGAGTTACCTCGCCACTTGTGGGCACCATATTCTGCTACAAGTCAATGACGGAAGTAGCCCACGAGTGGGGCCCCTACAGTCCAACAGACCCTAGTTTACCCTATTATAAATTTGTCCTATAAAAGTTTAGGTTTTGTTATGAGAAATTCTTGTAAATTCAAACTCAAAACTATAATAATTTTGTATAATTCCATTGTTCGATCAAAATTAGAGTATGCTGCTTTTGTATCTGGAACCCAGTTACTAACAAATATATTCTGTTACTAGAAAAAATTCAAAATAAATTTCTAAAATGGTTATATTACAGACTTTATAATGATTATCCTACCTATGAGAGTTATGCTACAATACTTCAACATTTCCATTTTACTAGTTTGCAAATTAGACGAAATTGTCAATCTTTAAACTTTCTTTATAAAATTATCAACAATAAGTTGGGCTGTGATGGTTTCTTATATAATATTATATGCACCTAAGCTTAAAACGAAATTTAGAAATTTATTTTACATACCAAGGACAAATATTGAATCCCACAAAAATTCCCCAGTTTTCCAAATGTTACAGTTATACAATAAATTACATCCTCATCCGAATGTTGATATTTTCAATATGAATTTCTCTAGATATAGAATTATTTGTTATCATATTTTACAGAATATTGTTATTAGTTAACTTGAAGCTATTTTCACACCTTATTTCAATTTCTCCTTTTTTTCTTTCTCGTATTTCTATTTTGTTTCAGTTTTTAATAAGTGTATGTTTCCTTTTCCTTGTTTATGTTTTATAAATTAATTTGTTAGTCGTGAGCATTGTAATTGGGCTTTGCCTGTTATGTTCAACAACAAATGAATAAATAAATAACTCAACATGCAGGTCTATCTCAAATTTTCTATAAGTTGGATGCTCTTTAAGGCCCAATATATGGAGGTACTTACTCAGATTATGGTGTCCGTTCAGAAGCCCGATTGCCAATTTTAAGCTTATCTTTTCAAAATCAGGAGTTATTAATTTACTTCTTTATAAATTTGGCAAGATGAATTTTCACAATTTATTTCCTACAGGCTACGTTAATGTTTGTAAAGCAAAAATAAAATCTGAATAAAATTGTACTTATATCAATAAGTTATAGGTGCAGTACAGTATTCACTTAAATACCAACAATAAAGCAGTCTTCATACAACGCAGATGGTAGAGTAAGAAACATTACCAATAAATATTAAGCATAACTTTATTTGAAATCACTTCGTTGAGTGTGCACAGACCAGCCAACAGTTACATCACCAACATTCACAAGATTTTCGGAACATGTGACATGTAACACAAACAAAACTATATAATTTCACACACGTTCATAAACAAACATACATAAAATATAAACTGGAGTGTGCTCTTATGCAAGCTGTCACACCACACTATTTATAGCTCCAGACATAAAGCGCGATTCGTTATAAAACACAAATAAACTGTTTTATAACGCAATTAACATTATACCATTCACGAATAGAGTTTATGTACCTATATATTATAATACATATTTGTTCTTTTGTAGAACTCAAATCTGTAGAATATATTATAAACAGATTATGATATTTTTTCATACTACACGATAGTCCGAAATCTAGGAATTTCGTGGAAAAAGTTCACAATCAACCAAGTCTACGTAGCTAATCGCGGTGTTCTAATTGTTAGGCTACTATGTTTGCAATTAAAGCTTAAACTGGTCGAAGGCAATGTAATTGTAACACCGATAATAAAAACCCTTAACATGACTCTGCTTTAAAGGGGTACTGAACTAACAAATCCCATTCTGGAATGATATTTTATTCTAAACAACATGTATTTAATTATACACACAATGGCACAAACTATACCTTTCTGCGACTAATGGTTTCCGAGTAACATACCTCTAAACGTGGACACTGGCTATGCGTGTGACGTCATACTACCGCAGGAAGTTCATTCTTGCTTTAGTTAATCCCGTTACATTCACTATAATTCATGACCAAATCGTGAAAAATACCGTTCTTGTTCTGATAACAAAGCGTTAAGCAGTTGAAAGCTTAAACAAGCCACGGGTGCGGCAGTGTGACGTCAGCAGTAGTGGTGGACAAAATTTCTTCGCTCGTATATGGAGAACCATTTGATATTTTGAGTTGCGGTTTTCAGTGCTGTCATCAGCTCCCTGTTGTCTACAAAATATAAACATATATATATATATATATATATATATATATTTATTTATTTATCAGTACCCCTTTAAACAGGAGTAAAGTATAATTTAAGATGGCCCATATCATACACTTCACGGCAATAAAACAGTCCTGTTCCTGATTAAGAGGGTTACAAGTAAAATCACAACCCAGCTCTTCAACATCCTACCAAGTTTCATACATCGAAGACATTAATTCTTGATTAAGAAACGTACACAAATTACAGCCTATAAACTGCTTCATTGATTGATAACTATATGAAAAATTAAGAACTAAATGCAATTATACAAAATTAAATAACTCAGGATTGCATCGGGCACCTCTTGAAGAAAAACAGTTCGAATGCTCTATCACTGAGTTATACTAAAACTTGCTTTTAATGCGTTAAAGTTTCATGAGGGGGAATACAGTAGTGAAGAAGTAGCAGGAACTGTCTCTTTATCAGCACGGACGAACGGCTTTCTAAAAAATAGTGTAAAGCACATGTGTCAAATAGACAGCCACCGGTATAGCTCAGTCGGCTAAGGCGCTTGACTACAGATTCGGAGTTAAGCTAGGGTCTGGGTTCGATTCCCGCTTGAGTTGATTAAATGGTTGGATTTTCTCCAAGGTTTTCCCCAATCTTAAGGCAAATGTCAGGTAATCTATGGCGAATCCTCGGCCTCGTCTCGCCAATATTCCATCTCACTATCACCAATCCCATCGACACTAAATAACATCGTATTTGATAAAGCTTCCTTAAATAACCAAGTAAAAATTGATTTTATTTTGTTCGTAGATTTGCTTCAATCGACCCGCGGCCTCTTTGCAAACATATGCTTACAAAATAAAATGCATTTTTAACACTTGTATCGTAAACAAAATATATCCAACACTTCCTAATGAAATAGGTCGTTACTATGTTTGTATGCAATAAAGATATCTTTTATAGTAATTTTATTGTTGCTAGGACGTGTGGATATTTTTATTTTTAGTCAGTCTTTGCTATAAGTGACGAGTGACTTTCCTAAACGTTATGCATTCGTTGTTCCTAGCAACAGTAACATGAACATCTACAAGAGATAATTTTATATATTAAATATTTAATATCAAATTTATATTTTACAACGATTTTGATAATAAGGGTTGTTAGCAGAAGACGAGACAATCACTATTTTTCCTTATTAAAATAATTCAAATAGAGACAATCACTATTTTTCCTTATTCAAATAATGCAAATAGACACAATCTCTATTTCACCTTATTCAAATAATGCAAATAGAGACAATCACTATTTCTCCTAATTAAAATAATGCAAATAGAGACAATCACTATTTCTCCTAATTAAAATAATGCAAATAGAGACAATCACTATTTTTCCTTATTCAAATAATGCAAATAGACACAATCTCTATTTCACCTTATTCAAATAATGCAAATAGAGACAATCACTATTTCTCCTAATTAAAATAATGCAAATAGAGACAATCACTATTTTTCCCTATTCAAATAATGCAATTAGAGACAATCACTATTTCCCCTTATTAGAATAATGCAAATAGAGACTATTACTATTTCTCCCTATGAAAATGATGCAAATAGAGACAATCACTATTTCTCCTAATTAAAATAATGCAAATAGAGACAATCACTATTTCTCTTTATTAAAATAATGCAATTAGAGACAATCACTATTTCCCCTTATTAGAATAATGCAAATAGAGACTATTACTATTTCTCCCTATGAAAATTATGCAAATAGAGACAATCACTATTTCTCCTTATTAAAATAATGCAAATAGAGACTATCACTATTTCTCTTTATTAAAATAATGCAATTAGAGACAATCACTATTTCCCCTTATTAGAATAATGCAAATAGAGACAATTACTATTTTCTCTTATTAGAATAATGCAAATATAGACAATCACTATTTCTCCCTATTAAAATGATGCAAATAGAGACAATCAATATTTTTCCTTATTCAAATAATGCAATTAGAGACAATCACTATTTCCTCTTATTAGAATAATGCAAATAGAGACTATTACTATTTCTCCCTATGAAAATTATGCAAATAGAGACAATCACTATTTCCCCTTATTAGAATAATGCAAATAGAGACAATCACTATTTCTCTTCATTAAAATAATGCAATTAGAGACAATCACTATTTCCCCTTATTAGAATAATGCAAATAGAGACAATTACTATTTTCTCTTATTAGAATAATGCAAATAGAGACAATCACTATTTCTCCCAATTAAAATAATGCAAATAGAGACAATCACTATTTCTCCCAATTAAAATAATGCAAATAGAGACAATCACTATTTCTCCCAATTAAAATAATTCAAATAGAGACAATCACTATTTCTCCCAATTAAAATAATGCAAATAGAGACAATCACTATTTCTCCCAATTAAAATAATGCAAATAGAGACAATCACTATTTCTCCCAATTAAAATAATGCAAATAGAGACAATCACTATTTCTCCCAATTAAAATAATGCAAATAGAGACAATCACTATTTCTCCCTATTAAAATGATGCAAATAGAGACAATCACTATTTTTCCTTATTCAAATAATGCAATTAGGGACAATCACTATTTCCTCTTATTAGAATAATGCAAATAGATACAATCACTATTTCTCCTTATTAAAATAATTCAATTAGGGACAATCACTATTTCCCCTTATTAGAATAATGCAAATAGAGACAATCACTATTTCTCCCAATTAAAATAATTCAAATAGAGACAATCACTATTTCTCCCAATTAAAATAATGCAAATAGAGACAATCACTATTTCTCCCAATTAAAATAATGCAAATAGAGACAATCACTATTTCTCCCTATTAAAATGATGCAAATAGAGACAATCACTATTTTTCCTTATTCAAATAATGCAATTAGGGACAATCACTATTTCCTCTTATTAGAATAATGCAAATAGATACAATCACTATTTCTCCTTATTAAAATAATTCAATTAGGGACAATCACTATTTCCCCTTATTAGAATAATGCAAATAGAGACAATCACTATTTCTCCCAATTAAAATAATGCAAATAGAGGCAATCACTATTTCTCCTAATTAAAATAATGCAAATAGAGAATATCATTATTTCTCCTTATTAAAATAATGCAAATAGAGACAATCACTATTTTCTCTTATTAGAATAATGCAAATAGAGGCAATCACTATTTCTCCTAATTAAAATAATGCAAATAGAGAATATCACTATTTCTCCTTATTAAAATAATGCAAATAGAGACAATCACTATTTTCTCTTATTAGAATAATGCAAAAAGAGACAATCACTATTTCTCCTTATTAAAAAAATGCAAATAGAGAATATCACTATTTCTCCTTATTAAAGTAATGCAAATAGAGAATATCACTATTTTCTCTTATTAGAATAATGCAAATAGAGACAATCACTATTTCTCCCAATTAAAATAATGCAAATAGAGACAATGACTATTTCTCCTAATTAAAATAATGCAAATAGAGACAATCACTATTTCTCCTTATTAAAATAATGCAAATAGAGACTATCACTATTTCCCCTTATTAAAATAATGCAATTACAGACAATCACTATTTCCCCTTATTAGAATAATGCAAATAGAGACAATCACTATTTCACCTTATTAAAATAATGCAAATAGAGACTATCACTATTTCTCCTTATTAAAATAATGCAATTAGAGACAGTCACTATTTCCCCTTATTAGAATAATGGAAATAGAGACAATCACTATTTCTCCCAATTAAAATAATGCAAATAGAGACAATCATTATTTCTCCTTATTAAAATATTGGCATGGAGACATGAACAATGCAAACACAGCTTCAGAGTTTTCCGGTGGACGTAATGAGTTTGCATTCCATACTACTATCATTTTTGTAAATAAAACCATTATACTTTCCACTAGATGCATTAATGTAATGACGCTAGAGTAATAGGTGTCAAAGCAAAATAAAAAGAACTGTAAATTCAGCGGGGAGTGTCTATGTGGCACATGCATCTGCAGCGCAGTTTTCCTTAATGTGAGGAAATTAAAGTGCAAGGTCGAAAAGGGGAGATTCAGTGTAATGTATGCATAGTATGGACGTATATATACCTCACACTGCTAATGACAAAATAACTACAACATTAAAATCATTGCAAGTAATTGCACTCGCTGTGTTTCTCATATTCTGCACCAACCGCTAGATATTCAATTCAGTTTTAATGGCCATAATTACAAAAACCGTTTATTTCATCGAGATTAAAACGAAGACGACGTTTATAAAGTTAAGGAAGAACTTCCGACGTTATTTTAAGAACAATACTAGCGACAAAAACTAATGGAAGATAATTCCTAACACCAGTATATTTTTCTTAAAACTCTAAACTCCATTACACACTGTTAAAATAATTATAGCGTCCCTACAACGCCGTCACGGAATGAGCGCTTGTTCGAGTCACGGGGAAGGAAATTTTTCATGAAATTTCCGTCAATGTATTTGACTGTGGCGCGAACAGCCCATGAAGGGCCAAGGCCGACAAGACGGCTGCTGCCCTCACGTCCACATGCCTTAGCATAAGCGAACGATCATCCAACCAGAACAGAAGTATCGTGTGGTTAGCACGATGATCGCCTAGCTCTTATAAAGATGGTTTTCAAACTGGATTTCACTACCTACCGTAGCTTCCCAAATTCATCACGATGCAGGGTTCGCACCGATCTCATACATATCTTTTATTATGTCTCTGTCTCTGTGAAAGTCACAGTCCGCGTGAGGGGGAAGAGAGATAGAAAAAGGTTGTACTAATCTGTGAGAAAAGATACGTTTAAACTCTCACCTTACAATCAAGCATTGGAATAAAGACAACCAGACATTTATTGTCTTGTTTTATAGTACTCTGACGCCCACGACCAAAATAAGTACCGTAACTTGAAATTCAACGTTACTTAACGACAGAGATATAGGCCTAATGCAACATCTCTAGAGATTATTATTATTATTATTATTATTATTATTATTATTATTATTATTATTATTATTGTTGTTGTTGTTGTTATTTAATAATTTTTATCATTTTATTACTTTTTTTCTGAAGATTCGAACTGTGCATAGTTATAGCACGAATGACCGCACAGACTGGTGCGAAGGATCATGTGTACATGTGTTTGTATATAATATGTATCGATAAATACACCTCAGTCCGCCGAGTTAGCTCTATGGTAGCGCGTCTGCCTCCAGACTAGCCGGTCCGGGTTCGATTCCTGGCGAGGTCAGAGATTTTCCTGTAAAATTTCTACCTCGGGAATAGAAGACTTTCTAATCACTAAATTGTGCACCAATATGCCTGGGTTAAATCCAAAATCTCTCCGCAGTGCATATGAAGAGAAGGCATTTGTCACTGTTGATAATGATTCGTCCGTCGGACAGGGACGTTAAGCCTGGCGACCTCCTTGGTGCTATTCGACAGGAGTAGGCTATGTGCCGGCACCGAGTTTCTACTTCTCCATTTCTCACCTTCATCATCACCCTCACCCATTTCCTACACTACACTCACCCTACTACACGACATAGGCCTAACTCTTCACAGGTACACATCATGTACAGCGTGGCCCGCCGAAGTAGTGTACAAATTGAAAATGGGTCACAGTCCTGCCATCTATCCGCAATATCCGGAACTCGAATCACGCAAGTGAAAGTGGGTGGACATTAGATACAAACAAATCAATGCATTTCATTCATTCATTAAATTTCCACGTTGCGCCTCGGACTTATTTCGCTAACATTCAGTCGAGCAGGGCTCCTTGTCGCGAAAGGTGTGGCACCAAAGGGCATTCATAAACAAATGCTGCCCGTATATGGTGAGCACTGTCTGTCACATCATGCTGTGTACAATAATTGGGTACAGACGTTCTCTGAAAGTTGGACAAGGATTGAAGATCATGTCGGTCGGAGAGTGTAGATTCTCACAGAGGCAGATGTGCAACAGTTTAGCAGCTTGATCCGAGCAGACAGGATGAAGGGACGCTATGCTACCTCGGTAGTCATGGGTAATGTGTCTTGGGTGCAAAGCCTAAGACAAAGCGGGCATAAATGCTCAGATCAATTCGCCAACTGCTGCATCTTTGTTTCACTTGTGCTCACACTTATAATACTGCCATCTAGTAGTGATAGCTTCAGACGCCTCATTCAAAAATATAGATCATTACTTCAATTCGTAACTTACTGACTATGCCTTGTACTTCACTAACAATGCTTATTTTAATGGCTGAAGGCATGGGAGGACATTATTAAAACTGTTTGCTTAAATTATCGGTATTTTAAATTCTGTGTAGGCCAATTATGTTACGGTATATTTATTAATATTATACTATGTACTAATAGAACATATTCATGAATAAGTAATAGAACATAATCATGAATATCCTTATAAAACCTTTAAAACGTAATTTTTTCATAGACATCCAATTTTTAAGAAATAAGTTAAATTTCATATTGTGGTAGTTTCATTAGGTCTATATTACAAGGTCGGTACTAGGCGGTAGGTTCCTTTATAATAAAGATAGCATTGTTATAATTCGAACGTGCCGCAGTACCAAACACAAGGTTCATAATGAAGGGGTAGGTGGACTGTGCCTTATGTCGATGTAGATTTTGTTACTCTGACAGTGAAAAATCAGAGAAAGGAAAACGATTACGGATTTAAAAAAAAACTCAAATCAAAATATGCTATTTTTTAAGTTCAAGGGCGGGTTCAAAACCGGTAACGCCCTCCTACGTACGCCTCTGGCTGAAAAGAAATGATCGTTGACGACCTGATAACTATCAGACTGTGTCTGACAGGAAAGATCGTATTGGCTATCCGCCAGTTACTAGATTGTATTAGGGAAATGGATGATAGATCTATAGTTTCACGTTTCCGGTGAAATGAACCCGAAGACTAAAATAGCAATACAACAGTTCAATCAAAGCCTTTTCTGAGAAATACATGCATAATTTAAACCTTTTAAAATTCTGCACTTTGCTTTGCAGTATTAAAAATAGACAGCAAAAATTGCGTGCATTGTAGTCTCCATTTCAAAATTAAATATCAGTGTACTTCCTCCTAAACACTCACAACGACAATTTACATAAAATGAATAACCTCATTTCATCTTCCAATATTAAATGAACTATACCCTATAGCGAAATAAAGTTCCCTTTTATCTTTCATCTTGGCCATTTTAAATTTCGAATGTCACATCTCAAGCAAAGAGAGTGAGAGAGAGGGAGCTGTCGTCTTTCAAGAGTGACACATAATTCACTCGTCGAGCCTGCAAGCAGCTCTGTCAGGCTGTTCCAGAACTAAGAGAAGGGGAAGAAACACTTTTCTAATGAATATGAAAGTCGCAGCGTTCGAAATGAAGCACTCAAAGAGCAGTTTCTTTTATACAGATCTCCGATAACTTCCACTATCACAAGGTATCGTTCTTTACTATTTAAGTTAGTGACAAAAAGTTGCCCGAACCGACAAAGCGCATTACACAAGAGTAATTAAATATTTTCTGTTCGATGAAACTACAAATGTAGCTTCAGTGCTGCACAGGTACGTCTATTAGCAGAACCAGAATAAGCAACAACAGATGCCGAAATGTAGGTAATAAAACTACATTAGTAGCCTATAATAGTAATATGCGTTACAAGAGCGGTATGTTGAAGTTTCCATGTTCGAGGAAAAGTTTGAAAAAGCGAACTTAAAACAAACGGTAAGGTTATGTAATGATTTATTTTTCATTTTAATATTTTAGCAATATTATTTATATAACATAATGCAGTAATAACATCGGCATCTGGAATCTTCCTTAATGTTACTTGCATCACGAATGCAGTAACTTTAGTGGAGTTGTAGAGTTTACTTAATTTTTGCAATTTAGGTGAAATTGCAGTGGTAAGTTTCCAATTTATAATTATTACTATATTTAACGTCTCTAAAAATAATATGTTAAAAGCCTAAAGCAGTAAAATCAATATGTCACTTAAGCGGTAAGAAGAGGGAAATTGTTATGTGTGTTAGGTTGGGAATACTGAATGTGGAATTTTACACTTTCCGCGGATTGGTTTTGTGCGGAAACCAAACAAATACGCACGATCTCGCACAAAATATGTTTTAATATACAGTATATACTGTTTGTTTCAGGATTATAAATTCCTCAATAAATTAGCTAATAATTACTGCAAATGTTTTATCAATAAAGTGAAAATTCCATCATAAGGGCCGATTTGGCGTGTTCCCCACAACATATTAATTAGTCACACAATAAGCCAATTGCCTTGTCGTCAGTACGACAACTCGTCCCGCCCATAAGTTTTCCGTGGTTTCCCTCAGGCGCTAAGACAAATGTCAGTTTAAGACCTAAAAGAAATGGGTCACGGATCTACTCCATTCAGTGTACATTTTACCACCTGTTCTTCTTAGCTTATTTTTCCAAATTCATGGAGTTCAAACTCTTCATTCGAATCCGCCCTTCTTCAGGAATTGCCTTCGCAATCTATCCTGAAGTTGCCGAGTGGCCCCTTCTTTTCAGGCTCTTGCGTTTGGCCATAATGTAATATCGTATAATGTATTGTAAATTATATAAATCTCAGTCATACATTCTTAAAGCCATCAGATCTGCCATGATCAACACAATAATAGCCATAATTTAAGACCATGTGTGACGAGATGCCCTGTCGTTTAGTTTTCAATTTGGTGTATGTTTGGTAAATTGTCATTTCAAGCTAGAGCGTGCTTTTAGATCTTCTGTGCTTATTTAAGTTGCACTGTTGTTACCCAAACTAGAAACAAGTGAATTATTACTAGCGTACAATTTTGTATAAGTGCGAAATTCGCCATGAGATTACCTAACACTCGTTTTACAGTTGGAGAAAACCTCGCAAAACTCAATCAAGTACGCCTAATCAGTCCAAACACATATTATATTGAATAGTTAAGTTCAGAAATCATATTAAAAATTGTGTGTGTATATATATACATATATATATATATATATAAATCATAAAGTATGTAATGTAAGGCTTCAATGATTATATGTATGTATATATTTTTTTTGTCTGTGAACTATAATAAATATAACAAATATCAAATTAGTCCAAGCGGTGTATGAACCCACGTTCAAGCACAGATTTCAAGCACAAGTCCACATACTTAAGCCTGAGCTACACCGGTAGCTTGAATATTGTCAATAACGTTTATTTTGTATGACAAAAATATTTAATATTCCATTTTCAAGCGCTCTAAAAACTTAAATTAAAACAGGAATTATGTAAATATTTTATTTTCAGAGTGCCGAGAGCAATTCTATCTATATCACTACATTTTGTTTGTTTAAATTTAGAGTTTTAATTAAGTAGACACTTGTGTAAATATATGGAAGAAAGCAAACAATCCATTAATAGGAAATGTTAGGTTATATCTGACAGACTCAATTTTCAGTAATATTTAAAATTGCATCGTAATATTACTTCAAATAATCCAGGACGATAACACGTAGGCCTAACTAGGTAACCGTCACAAGAAGATTACTCTCACAAAATGAAGTAAATACACTCCAGAAAAAAATGAGTCATTTTAAATTCATTATACTTTAACCTATTAACATTTGAAAAAAAAAACACAGTCAAAATCATTGTAATTTACTGATTGTTGTCTCAAGAGTGGGCACATCGTAGCGTCGCGCTCAAGGCGGAACGCTGCAAATATGAAAGATCGTGGGTTCGATTCCGAAAACGGTCATGGATCTTCTTCATTGATATAATCCGTTAGGCCGCACTCAGTCTCTAACAGAAATAAGTACCAAAGGTATTTCCTTGGGGATACAGGCGGTGTACACATAGGACCGACATCCCTAATATCATTAATACCGATTGTCTGAGGGAGCTAGATGGGTGCTAGATGGTAAAATGTGTCGGATTATCGAAGAAACTAAAAATCGATAGGAATGTGGCATGAACCCCTTTTCCACTAGACCTCTCAATTTCCAAGAGTAATAAAAAAAGTCGGAGTTTGACGTACTTGAATGAAATCACAAAACACTCCACTCCATGACCAACAAAATTCAGCCTTCAGATATGTTCTATGCAGGCCACATACTAATGTCATGCAGATGGAACAGTTGCGTCAGTCTCACTATAGGCATCGGTCTCCATAGGAACAACTAGTCGCCAAATTTATTACATAGCTAATCTAACTCCAATCTCCTTCACAGTAAATTGCACGTGTTTTTTTTATAAAGCCTTCATCCTCCACTGAACCTACTATTGAGGAATGATGTTTCAAATGCAGATGGAAAAGTGAATCAAGTTAGAAAATAACTTGCCGAATGCGTCAGCAATGTGAGAAATGAATGTGGATGCAATTAGCTTACACATAATGGCCCTCGGGTTGCGTAATTCCAAGGCGTGAGCAGCATCGCAAGTCGAGCTCACGCTGCAAATAAGCCCCGAGTCCATTACGATCTGATGTTTGCATGCACTTAGCACTATGTACTCGTGTCTTAAGACACATAACGTGACCAGAACACTTCCTCCCGTCTTTATAGTTACCAGGCAGTCTTGTAATGCTCGCAAATGTATAGAAATAGTTCTGTGAGATTCCGAATCTCTTACGGGTACATAAGGATGCTATTTTACGGAGAATAAAAATCTTAAATTTCGGTATAAAAAGTCGGTTAATTTCGGTGTTATTCCGTACAAAAAGACATAAATTCGGTGTCATTTTCCTTTTAAAAAATATGAACTTTTGACTCTCGTCGTGTAAAATATATTAATAATAATCCGTGGCGCTACAGCCCACGAAGCGCCAAGACCGACCAGCAGGCTGCTGGCCTCACGGCCACATGCCGAAGCAGAGGTGGACGATCATCCAACCAGAATGGAGGTATCGTGTGGTTAGCACGATCAGCCCTCCCAGCCTTTATAGCTTTATAGTATTATTATTAGTATTATTACTATTAGGCCTGTTATTATTATTATTATTGTTATTATTATCATTATTATTACTATTCTTATTTATTATTATTTTTATTATTATTATTATTATTATTATTATTATTATCATCAATAATTGTCTTATTTTTTATACTTTGTATGCCTCAATTATTTTTGACCCGCTGTTCACATTTTATTATGCTTTTTTCTTTCTTTCTCTATGTTATATATTATGTCTGATTTCTTCTTACTTGTTGTTTACACTTTATTATTATTATCTTATTCAATTTTGTGTGTAAAATTGTAGTGTACTTTTTTAATTTGTAGTGTTTTTGTAACGCAGTTTTTACTCCTGGTTGAGTGTTAAAGAAGGCCGTATGGCCTTAACTCTGCCAGGTTAAATAAATCATTATTATTATTATTATTATTATTATTATTATTATTATTATTATTATTATTATTATTATAGCTGGTTTGCAGAACCGGATTTCGCTACCTATCGTGGCTCCCCAAGTGCATCACGATGCTGGGTGGGCACCGGCCCTATACACTGACCGAAATTTCATGGGAAAATTTCCTCCCCCATGAGGACTCGAACCAGCGCGCATTCCGTAACGCGAGTCGTGGGCAGGATGCCTTAGACCACGACGCCAAGGCGCGGGACGTAAAATATATTAGTACTGAATATTCCTACAAAGATTAAAGGTCGGTATCATCAAGGGAATGTTAAGGACCTTTGTAAATTTTAACAATACATTCAGTTTTCTACCAGCAATTACCTGGTGTAGGCTATAGAGAGAGTTGTGTAAAAAATTTCCCATAGCCTTTTGTATATGAATAATATAAACTAATAGGCACCATAAAACATTCAGACTATTTCTACGTTATACTTGAAAATAGAGTCACTCGAAATTCTGAAATGAAATAGGGTGTGAATAATAAATTCAAAATTCTGTACATAAATGTCAATTCAAAACATTATATTTGAATCCGTTACTTTTTTTTTTTTTTAGAATATGCATGCAACATAGAGAAAAAGGAATTGGTTGGGTCACTGCCTGAGAAGAAACTGCCTACAGAAGGATGCACTGGAAGGAATGGTGAACGGGAGTAGAGTTCGGGGTAGAAGAAGATATCATACGATAGACGACATTAAGATATATGGATCATATGATCAAACAAAGAGGAAGGCAGAAAATAGGAGAGATTGGCGAAAGCTAGGTTTGCAGTAAAAGACCTGCCCTTGGGCAGAACAATGAATGAATGCATGCAACTATATTAGATGATGTCCAAAATAAACAATTGAAGTTGTATTGCCATTTAAAAGAATGGAAGAACGAAAAATCCCGAGACAAATATTTGAGTGGATCACACCAGAAAGAAGGAAAAGAGGTTACTCCAGGATTAAGTGATTGAGCGAAATACAACAGATAATGGAAGCTAGAGGGTTGGGGGAAGAAGCATGGATGGATAGGGTAACCGGAAGACGTCGAAGAAAGTTGTGAAACCGATTTTACTACTACTACAATTTTTTAAGAAAACTCCACTACCTCATTTAAACAAAATCGTAAACCCAGCTAACTCCAATCACTGTCATGCCTGCCAACACTACAGCGGCCAGGGAACTTAGCTTCATTAAAGTTTATTGCATGAATTCACGCACACATTTATGTGATTTTCAATAAATTTATATTTTGGGCACTTGAAGTTAAAATTTCCTAAATAAATAAATAAAAGTTTCTCTTTAAAAATAATAATTTTGAATAAATTCATGCTAAAAAATTTCGCGTAGGCTATACACAATCACTTTTTATCCATCCATCCATCCATCCATCCATCCATCCATCCATCCATCCATCCATCCATCCATCCATCCATCCATCCATCCATCCATCCATCCATCCATCCATCCATCCATCCATCCATCCATCCATCCATCCATCCATCCATCCATCCATCCATCCATCCATCCATCCATCCATCCATCTATCTATCTATCTATCTATCTATCTATCTATCTATCTATCTATCTATCTATCTATCTATCTATCTATCTATTTTTTATTTATTTATTTATTTTTCATTTATTTATTTATTTATTATTTTATTTATTTATGTATTTATTTATTTATTCATTTATTTGTTTCTTTGTTTGTTTATTTATTCATTCATTCATTTATTTATTTAATCTGACAGAATTAAGGCCACAGAACCTTTTCTATTTCTTTCCTTTTATCTGCTGAAAAACCGTATTTCGTGAATCCGTGATTTACGAAACTAGGTGTCTCTACTTATGTAGAGTTCTTATTCTTTTTTAATTTACAAGTGACTGTATGTCAAGTTTGTACAGAATTTACTCACAACACATGTATTGTAAATAATTTACCTATTGCACTGTTATTTCCAGCGTTTCCGTAGTAACCACTGAACGTGTTGTATCTTCAAGTTACATGGCGTGCAACAATGATGGTAAATATGCAAAGAAAAGCATGATTGTACAAAAAATTAATTTTAATAGAATACGTATTTACATCTATAGAGGATTCCACATTAAGAAAAAAAGCAATGAGCATATAGGGCGATTCTATCAAATGACCAGTTGCCATGGAAACGTCTATCTACACAAAGAGTCTACAAATCTACAATGTACTAGGCAAGACCCATAAAACCAATGCTTTCTTCTTAACGAGGAATGTTCTATAAGTTTCCGAAAGTAAGGTTCCACTGCTAATTTTTAATTGGTTTTATAATATACTTCAGAATAGTTAGATCTACAGAAGGATTTGCTTCATTGGTTCCTATTTTGCGAGTGTGTTTGCTGTTTCGTAGCCTACATGAGATGTGGATATTAAGGGAAAATATTCATTAAATTGATTTCACTCTTAATAACATTTACAGTCTTTATAAATAAAAACCAAATCCTTAAAAATCTAAATATCACAATAACAGCTAACAGAGAAAAAAAACGTTTCACGCAATTACACTTTTGTTATGCGTTTCTGAATGATTTTTGATAATGAAAACTTAAGGTTAAATAATATCTTAATTTAAGTGCATTTGCTTCATACTGTATCATGTAGACCTAATCATCATTAATTTGCCATAATTGAACAGGTCTTCAGAAATGCCCGCGAAGTCATAAGCAATTTAACTGGAATTTTTACAACATGCCTTAAAGTAACAATAACAGTAACAAAGCTGTTATATGAACTTCATTTTCAGGCGGGAAAGAATATATAAAACACTGAAGAAAATACACATGTAATGCATCACTTGCTATCGACTACACATGGGGAATACTCCCATCCCTATTGAAAAAACTTATATAACATTACATGTATCAGGTTACCCTTAACCAACACGTGTTCACACGCCCCTTAGACAAGTTTGTTCAGATATCAGCCGATACGCCCACAGCTATGATAGGCCTACTGCTCCCCCATAACTGTAGACTATATGAAATATGAGATCTGCTTTTCAGGTCAGATTTTGTTACACTGGGGCACAATATATTCAAATAGCGAATTCGTCAATTTTTCAGGTCGGAGTTCTGGGTTCATATCGCATCAAGTCCGAGAAGAATCTGCGGTAGATAATGACAATATTAATCACTAATAAATGGTAATAATGTAGTGCCCATGTCAAATAAGAAGATGATAGGTAAGGTAAAGTGTATTACTTAAGTGTCCAACCCTGTCAACGTTAAGTGGTTGGGTACACTTTACAGCAATAAAATTTTGGAAATATTAAACATTTTTTTCCTCCATTACACTGTATATTGTACAATAATGAAAATTAGTATGTGTAAAACACTGTCCTTCTGCTATATGAAAAAAAATTTTTACTGTTTAAAAAAAATTACTTAAATTTTTTTTTTTCAAAATTCAGTTCACTGTGCAGTGATGAAGCGTTTCTCACATAACTAAAAAACTATCATACATTCTGTGATGACATTTTTTGTGTGCATTTATGCATGTCATATCTACAATATGATGCAAGATCACTTCTCTATATTTGATAGATTGTCTGATAAAAAGAAACTATTTTTTAAAAAAGGTCGAATATCAGTATTTTCTTCTAATATAAAATAAAATAAAATATCATTTATTAAGAAATGTAGCTGAAAGAGCATGATATTGTAAACATGAGTTTCAGCAATAAAATAAAAGAGAGAGAACATGAAAAAGTTAACAAGTTTATGAGTTATGAGGGAAACGCTTCATCACTGCACAGTGAACTGCCATCATTTTGAATTTTGAAAAACATATATATTTTTTTTTTTAATCGTAATAATATTTTTTTCATATAGCAGAATGACAGTGTTTTACACATACCAATTTTCATTATTGTACAAGATACAGTAATGGAGGAAAAAAATGTTGAATATTTCCAGAACTTTTACTGCTGTAAGCTGTACCTAACCCCTTAAGTAAATAAGTGATACTAAAGTAGTGTCTATGGGTATAGTAAATAAATGGTATTTATGTGTTCATATTAAATACGGCATAAGTTTCTTAGAAATTCATACTTTTCTTGTTGTCGATCATACCCTGGTTTTGTGTTTTTTGATTTTGGCAACCCTAACGGGTAGGGTAGTTTAAATTATAGTTATACTGTATAAAAAATAATCACCTGCCAATATGAGTTGTAAAGCACAAAAAATTGTTTCTTAAGTAGCTAAAATCTGCATTTGAGTAGACGTTTTGTCAAAATGTTGCTGCGTAGTTTTACAGCTACATTTTGTATATCAATACTAAGTTCTGTTTTAGCCTCTAATATCATACTAGATTTCTGTTGGGAGATAGGATAGGGAATTCCTGACAAATGCTCAATGAGAACACAACACAAAGTTCACAGTACACACTGACCTAGTTAATGCTCATTTGTTATATCTGTGCCGACGATAGTTTATGGAACTAACCCATCGCTCTACATGACGGCATTTAGTCGCCATAGAAACACACTGCTGGCGCCCTCCTGAGGAAAGTACACTTGTACATCAAAAAACCAACAAATTGTCACTTAAAAGCTATATACCAATACTTCTCTACTCTAGCGATAAATAGAACAGTTATTCAAGCACTAGCAGAATAAAGCCGCGTTTGTGGCTCCACACTTTCAACTAGGCGGCCCAGGTTCCATCACCGACTTGGTGGTAATAAATTTGTGATTGACTAAGAAGACGTAATGAAGAAAGGTTTCTAGATGTTAAAACATATAAAATTAGTTTTCAATATATAAATCTTTTACTTATTTTCTTCTCTTTTATTCTTTAAGGAAGAAGATAAATCGAAAGTCTAAGTTTTACAATTTTCTAACTACAGAGTTTATTTTTTGCACACATACTTGCCTTGGAATATGTATACACGCTACAAAATTTCCTTCGTGTCACTTATACTTGTTTTTGGGTTTTGCAATTTAAAAAAATGAGGCATATTTTCGAAATCTGTCTCCTAGCACAAATTTTGAGTGTATGAACTATAAATTTGTGTACAGTAACTCAGATATTATAATATAATATTTAAAAAAGACACAGAATATCCATAGCCTATTTTTTTTAATTTGTCTTGAGAAGAAAGAAAAATATTTACTTACTTGCTCAAGACATAATTTTCAAGGTTTCTTAATGCCTATTGTATAGATATTATTTTCTATTTACAAGTAGTAAAATATAAAAAATTCAATACTACTATATTAACCACACTTAACAAAGCATGCAAAAAATTCAGTTTGATAGTTTTAAAAATGTAGAAGCCTTTAGATTTCGAACATACAGAAATGAACGATTAAGTTAAGTATCGAAAAATCACTTTCAAAGTGTACAACTATTTAAAGAGCGCAGTCATTTAAATATGACGTCATTACCGACAGTCTCAAGTGTGGTAGAGTGCTGAATCTTTAGTGAAATATAAATTTAATTTTACTTTTTGCATTTGCAGTAAAACGAAAAAGTGATTTTTGACCAGAAATGGTCAAATTTTCGCCCGTTTCTCCCATTTATTCCTTAATATCCAGTAGTTTGACTAGGACTACTTTGTGTGTACTACTCTACGTCTTCATTAACCAATTGTAAGTAAACGAAGAAATTCATTGTGTCGCCACTACTGAGAGTACGAGAACAGCTGATATTAAAGTGATTGACAGAAAAAACAAAACAGACTACATTTTAGACCCTACAGCAGGCCTACGTTTTGAGACCGCTTTAAAACAACCTGAGGATGTCGACAGGGGAAAACAATCAATTTACGAGCCAACTTCGACATAAGTAAAACTCGAACTCATAATCTACAGCTTAAGAATCACTAGTCTATACAAATGTTAAGATAAATTTATATCATAATCTTGTAAACGTATAATAGTTTTCTTCGACCTTATATATATATATATATATATATATATATATATATATATATATATATATATATACTGTATATATATTTGTCTTTCGTTATTATGTTATTTATATTCATAATATCGCACTCCTAGTAAAATAGTGTCGTAACTCGAAAATTGTGCTTTACAAAGATATTCATACGCTATTTCCTAGTAAAATATTGCTGCAAGCATATTTTAATAAATAGGTAACATAACCTTTGATAGTTTACTATTTTACTATTAGAATTTCATACCTCCAACCAGAAAAACAATGTTGGAAAAAAATTTAGAGGAAAGTAATAGGGTAAAGGTTGGTAATATTATGATATGAATAATATTATGATAGTTCGTTTTGAGAATTTACTACAATTTTACTGAGCGAGAGGAAGATCGTTTTTTTGCGTCAATGTATTAAAGGAATGTTCGTGGACAAGTTGTTGCACAAAACCGGTCCTTCTCTCGCTCAGTAAAATTGTAATAAATTATCAAAAAGAACTATCACAATATTACTCGTATCACAATATTACCGACATTTACGCTATGTGATTTTCGATATACGATAATATTGTACTGAATTGAAAGAGGAGAATTGGGAGAACAAATTTAAAAGGTACGCAAAACGCGTCCTTGCAAGGGGTTCGGGGCTGTAAGAAACTAAATATGTGAGCTCCAAGCCTGTTGGCCACTAGTCTCACTCCGGGTTACTCGGAATGCTATATGTAATTGCAATTTAGACGTTATTACTCGTATATTACCCAATTTCTGTATTTCTGTCATGTTTATTTCACTTACTATGCTTTGTACTTTCTTTAGGCCATTATGGCGGTAAGTAGAATAAAATTTTTAAAACGATATAAATGTGTTTGCTGTCTCATATTCGGGCTTTTTGTTTACATCAGGATTTTTTGTGTGGTAGTATAGTGGACTTCTGCCTTCTGCTAGAACAAGAGGATAATGCAAGAAGAGGAAACTTGCACCGAAGTCAAAAATAAAATGCCGTTAAACGTGATAAAAGATAAGTGGGCACACGCCTGTATTTTTAGCCAGCGCTCGCAGTGTGTAGCGTGGTGGGAACTTTGGCATATGAGAGGATATCCAATGCTGAACACACAGCAGCGGCAACTGCAATACAGAGAGAGCGAGGAACAGCAGCATCAAAAGGGACTGGACGAAGAAGAATGAGTAAGATATGATGGAGAGTGGGTAAGGGGGGGGGGGGAGTGTTGGACACCTCCATTAGCAGACCGGATCAATCTCGTTTACCAAACGAAAAGCATTAGCGGAACTTCCGCAGCTACAACATTCCGACACAGCCAGGCACATGCTGCCATCTGTGGGACAAAACAACCCTCAATTGAGATCAATTAGTGTATATAGTAATTACATTCATATTGCACAACGCTGAAACATCATGTTATTCAGCACAATTCCGCATTACAGTGGACAGCCTGGATACCACTCAACTAACCACTTCAATATTTTCTAGTCAACACCAAGTGTAGTTAATGGTATACGTCACAAGCTAATTTAGCATATCCAGACGCCAGGTGTTCGATCCCAGGCAGAGGCAAATACACACAGCCCTCGTAAATATTATTGTTCAACGCCACGGCGTACGTGTAAGTTAAGCGGTAGGCGCATTTGCCTGCTGATCCGGAGCTTCGCACGGGCTTCGGTTCCATTCCCTTTGAGACTGATCTGTTCTTTCGGTTTTTCCTAACAGTAAGGTGAATGTTAGGTAATCTCACAGTGAATCCTCTACCTTATCTCGTCGAATACCATCTCACTATCACTAATCAGATAATAATAATAATAATAATAATAATAATAATAATAATAATAATAATAGTAATAATAGACCACCTCTGTGGTGTAATTACGCAGAGGGTCCGGGTTCGATTCCCGGTCGGGTTTAATTTCCTGGTTGAGGTTTTCAGGGTTTTTCCTCAACCGTAAGGCAAATGCCAGGAAATTCGGGCCACAACATCCCTGAACATCACCGGCTCCATTCATCATTGAAATCATATTCATAAGAAATCAGTATTACATATACAGTCGCCATCTAGTCCACAACAATAAAACCAGTCTCAACAATAGTACACAGGCCTTCGGATTTCAACCAAAGATTAACTCGTGATATGACCAAAAGATGTTAATAATAATAATAATAATAATAATAATAATAATAATAATAATAATAATCGGCCTCGGTAGCGTACTTGGTATAGTTCTGGCCTTCTATGCTCGAGGTTGCGGGTTCGATCCTGGCCCAGGTCGATGGCTTTTAAGTGTGTTTAAATGCGACAGGCTAATGTCAGTGAATTTACTGGCATGTAAAAGAACTTATGCGGGACAAAATTCCGGCACACCGGCGACGCTGATATAACCTCTGCAGTTGCGAGCGTCGTTAAATAAACCACAATTTTAATTTAATAATAATAATAATATTAATAATAATGATAACATACTCTAATAATAATAATATACCCTAATAATAATAACAATAATAACAATAACAATAATAATTAGGGCTAGGATTCTTAGGTAAATAAATATTTTATTTTCACTGTGATATAAACTCGTAATTGTGTTTTAAGTTTCGCACAAGGTCACCTGACCATATATTTTAAATTTTATTTCACATAAAAACACATATTTTGAATTTTTTAAAATGTAAATACATATTTCCAAATATTCACATAAAACACACAAAAACTAAGTTTTCATCAAATAATTTTCGACAAAAGTCCCATTTCAGATTAATCATCAAAAGTTGAACCCATGGTATAACAAATATCTCAATTCCGGTGGCGAATATGTTGAAAAACAGCTCAACACTTGCTGTATCTTTTCCAATAAATCTTTTCATGAAATTGTGTTTTCTTTCTATTAACGACCCCAGGTAAACGTACTTTCTGGAATGGCCAAAATTTGTATAAGCACTTGTTTTGTCACTATTAACATGGTGGAAGAAAAGAGTAACTTTTTTACTGCTCGTATGATGTTTGCTTGTTAGCTCCAAATATGTTCCTAAGAACCTTAATCTCGAACACCCTAATCTCTGTTCTTCTCTCAAAGAGAGAATCCAAGTTTCACAACCATACAGAACGCATTATGTACAAAATTCTGCATCTCCTCCCAGGTTCTGTCACAAAGAAATGGGACGCTTGGATACACATACATTTCCTTTACTCTACTTGGACCTAAAAATTACGGTATCCAACCTTCCGAGGAACGAAGCAAGCCTAGCAACACGAAACTTGCAGCAGAGCACAGACGTTACATGGAACGGAATTCTTAATGATTCATGTGCGTGTCTTTTCCATTATGACGGGTATTAATATCGCGCCTTGCATCTCAGCCGTTCATCAGAATTTAACGCATCGATCAATAACGCTCCGGTAAATTACACTCCCCAGGCGCACCTCTGCAGCCCTCCGTAACAATGCCACCTGACTAAAAATATTCCCAAAATAATATCACGCAACATATCTATTCCCTCTCAGACTGTAACAGCGAATTTGGGAATAATTCAAAATTACATTTTCGTTCCGGTATTAGTAATAGAGATTTAATTCCTGTAGAATATTACACAATCTATCGTATTATATTATAATAATAATTTTACAATGTGTGAAACTTTCATAAACAATGCCAGCTTTCGTGTCCCTTAGAAAGAAATCAGAAGTCACAATCTTTTTTTACAACAAAAGTTCTAAATCTCTTTGCCCTGTCTGTTTTTATAGATCTTTGGGTGAGGTTCCCAGACCACGTAGTGCTAATGGCATGACTGTTGTTTTTGGGTTCACATTCCCTTCATTTCTATACTCATATCTTTATAGGCCTATGTTAACATTTTTAGCTTATTTTGTGATCACGTTCCTGTTTCATAAATACTTGTACATGTTCATTTTCTTCTTCTTTTGTCGTTTGTTTTCTGATATTCTTCCGGGAGTGATTACTTTCTGGTCCCATAAGCGAGTTTTATATTAATGTTCAATTCTACGTTTATCACATTCATACCAGTGCCTTTTTGTTTATTATTATTATTATTATTATTATTATTATTATTATTATTTCCTTTGCCATGTGTTCTTATAGATTTTTATCTAATTTCGACAATAAATATGAGATTAACTGCAAATATTTTAAATACAGTAGTTTTTTTGCCAGACGTCAAGATCTTGATTATTTATTTTTTTGTAAGTCATTAAGGGTGATATTGACTGTGAATCATTCATAAGCAATATCAGTGTTCGTATTTCTGCTAAGCATTTAAGATTTCATACATTTTTTATAATAAAAATTCTAAATCTCTTTCTCCGGTCCGCAGATGTATAAAATATGCTAATTTCCATGGATTGAACTTGGATCCATTTAACGGGCAAATCGCAATATAGCGAACGTAGAAGCTCCGCCCACTACCCCTTCCACTTTTCCCCTACTAGCTCACCAGACACTCTACGTGATAGGCGAGTGTTGTGTTGAATGCACATTTCATGTGGGTGGGGATAACTTCCCCTACTGGCGTTCGCTATATTGCGATTTATCCGGAGGATAGGGTAAATTAGGGTCTGTTGGACAGTCGGGCATGTTGGACACTTTGTACTTTAACGTGTTACCTCGCCATTTGTGGGCACCACATTCTGCTAGAAGTCAATGACGGAAGTAGCCCCACTCATGGCTACTTCCGTCATTGACTTCTAGTAGAATGTGGTGCCCACAAGTAGCGAGGTAACACGTTAAAGTACAAAGTGTCCAACGTACCCGACTGTCCAACAGACCCTAATTTACCCTAATATAAAAAAGGATTTGAGGGAGGTGGGATATGATGATAGAGACTGGATTAATCTTGCACAGGATAGGAACCGACGGCGGGCTTATGTGAGGGCGGCAATGAACCTGTGAGTTCTTCAAAAGCCATTTGTAAGTAACTATAATAAAATCGAATCCTCGATTGCTCCAAATATTTTTCTCAAAATCTTACATTAAAAACTGTGAAATTAATGTTCATCAAATCTGGCTAGCCTCTACGTTCCTCATGCACACAGAGTACAGATGTGATTAATAACTTATAAATATGTATGTTTTTTTATTTATTCGGATATTGATTTCTTCCTTTGCATTATTCATATGTGATACACTGCTCTGCATATGAAGGGCTCTGTGCTACATAATGGGAACCATGTAGGTACTGATAATTTTACAGGAGAGGAGTTTAAAGATTTAAAACAATTTCATAAATAAAAAATATGTGGAGTGTCAGGGCACTGTTCTTGGTCCAATTTTATTCTCCATTTATATAAATGAATTGTTATGAACTAATTTACGCAAATATAATGGGGTTCTATATTCATCACTGGCCTCATCTCGCCAAATACCACCTCGCTATCACCAATTCAATCGACGCTAAATATGATACAACGTCGTTAAATACCCAAGTAAATAATAATAATAATTATAATAATAATAATAATAATAATAATAATAATAATAATAATATAGTGAAACATTAACACATTAAAAGCAAGCAGCAGTAAAGCTCAATGGTAGAGCTGTCGACTGCAGATCTAGAGGTCCCTTGTTTAACTATAGTACACACTATTTTTAAGGTACATTTAATTCTTAACTTGTTCCACATAGTTATCAATAAAATATTGTTGAAGCAATTAATTTAATTTCTGTAAATTTCTTAACAAAACCAGTATTTTTTTTAATTGGCCTGGCATTGTTTAAACCGTTTTATTTATCGGTTCTGATTGCTGCCAGGTGACATTTGGTGGGAAATAACTGAAAATCGGCAAAAAACAGTTGAAAGTCAGTGTTAAAAATAGTTTTGTACAGTATTAAATATACTTTTAGCACGCTCCCATGTTACATTTGGTGGGAAATAAACTGACAATCAGAAAAAAAAAAAAACAGTTGAAAGTCAGAGTTAAAATATTTTTGTACTAATATTAAATATACTTTTAGCACGCATGATTCCTGCCATGTTACATTTGGTGGGAAATAAACTAACAATGGGCAAAAAAAAAATAGTTAAAAGTCAGCGTTAAAATATTTTTGTACTATTAGGCTATTAAATATACTTTTGGTACGCATGATTACTGCCATGTTACATTTGGTGGAAAATAAACTGACAATCGGCAAAAAAAAAAACAGTTGAAAGTCAGCGTTAAAATATTTTTGTACTAGTATTAAATATACTTTTGGTACGCATGATTACTACCATGTTACATTTGGTGGGAAATAAACTGACAATCGGCAAAAAAAAAAAAAAAAAAAAAAAAAAACAAAACAAAACAAAAACAAAAACAGTTGAAAGTCAGCGTTAAAATATTTTTTAACTAGTATTAAATATACTTTTGGTACGCATGATTGCTGCCATGTTACATTTGGTGGGAAATAAGCTAACAATCGACAAAAAACAGCTGATAGTCAGTGTTAAAATTATTGCTTGTACTAATACTAAATAATACTTTTAGCACGCATGAATGCTGCCAAGTGGCATTTGGTGGGAAATAAGTGACAATCGGCAAAAAACAGTTGAAAGTCAGCGTTAAAAATATTTTTGTACTAGTATTAAATATTCTTTCAGCACGCTACCATATAATGTCTACTTTTAACACGCTTGTCTGACGTTAAAATATATACTTCTAGGGACGTTTGTGTAAAAATGTTTTCTGAGCTTGTGATTTGGCTTATGATTTACGGAACACACAAGACATTGTTTAAGACTTCGCTAGGTGCTCATAGTCCTACGAATTTGTAAAGTTTCATTCATGATGCAGTCCGCGTTTTATAGTGCCGAGTACGTGGATATTTTTGTGAATGGATTTTACGATGGAAATGCTACTGCTGTTGTGAAATACCAGAGGCGATTTGAACACCTGTCAGAGCTTTTTTTTTTCGTAGAATCATAATGAATTAAATTACAGTATGAGTTTATGTGTAAAACATACCATAGCTGACGTAATATATCACCTTGACCAACACATCTGTAACTCACATAGCTGAGTCGGCAAGTTATGACAGAGGGTATTACGAATAACTCAGAAAAACATTCATCGCAACTGTTGGCGCGCTCTTCCCTCAAAAGCAATGATTTTAATTAAGGTTTTCTTGCAACTTCTGAAAACCACAGTTGTACTGAATTTCATACATTATACTTATTGTCACGACATCTTAATCTCAACAATGTTATAATTTTAGTTTTGTTCTGCATACTATTCTTCCGTAAAGTAACGTACATTTAAATGATTCAAACACTCTTTTCATCGTTATACAAACACCGACAATCCTGCAACAGTGAAAAGCTGTATGTATGCTTATAGAAGTTATTCTTACTACATTAATCTGAGGAATAATCATTAAGTTATGCTTGCTAGTCATTAATCACCCTGTATAATGGTGCGACTAGTCTGGCTACTGGGCACAATCGAGGTAAAATGAACACTCTTATGAACCTAAGAATGTCTGTGTAAGTATATGTAGTACGCAGAAGCGATATAAAGTAATTAAATTTATCAAGGCAACAATAATCTTTATAGTTTTATTTTACACTTGTGTGTTTATTTGTTAAATTCCTTACAGTAATTTATCATCTAAATACAGACTTTATTTGATAAACGCTTTTTCCTTAAGTTTTAAGTAACCTTCAGGTCACAGTGTTTAGTGTTATTCTTTTTTAAATATTATTTACATATGAAATAAAAAATGTATGTTTGTAAGCTGTCTGCAGCTGTTATCAGGTAATTTTATATTTAAATTTAGCGTGTTATTATACATGATATATTATTATTATTTCATTATTTTTCTTTTTATACGTAAAAATACAATGTATTTGTAAATAATAATTATATATTAGAAAATAAACTCCACTTGCCTCTCAATTAATGAGATATATTATCTATAGTAATGCCACAAGAGGTCTGAGATTTGCCGATAAATCCACCAGCGAAGCGAGTGGATTTATCTGGGAAATCTCAGACCTCCAGTGACATTTGTTAGGCCTATTTTGTGAATAAAATAAAAATGTAAATAATATGTCACTAAAATTCGCTCACAAAATGTTGTTAATTGTATATTTACTAATACTTAACCTATTCAGACATTGTGAAGTCGAAATAGATCAATAACGATTACTGCAATAAAGAAATTGAATGTTATTCAGTAATGCCAATTGAGAAAGAGAAATACAGGTTTAAAAATGTTAATTACATGTACTGCGCTTTTCTCTTGTTATTATAACAGAAATACGTTTTCATTATCTGCTGAAATCATAATATAATTTAAACATTTTAAAGTATAATTACAAATAATCTGAGTAATACATTAATTAAAAGAACAAGCCTCAAAATCTGTGTTTCAGTGGCTGACCATGACAATGTCTTTGAAAAATATTGGAGTGCAAAAGTTCAAATCACTTTATTGTCAAACGCCTGGCATTAGAAAACAACAACATTAAATGAACAATTGTCATGAGGAAGAGTCATTGTCTGTAAATACAATGGACATGGAATTAGAAGATGAAGATGTACTCGTAGATGTGGAAGTAGGATTTCGCACTTTATTTAGTACAATGGATTCAAGCTCATCGATTTACGTGGAAACAGTTGGCGACACTGACTAAACAAAAGAACGACCATGCGATAAATTGATAGTGATATATCTAGCTGCAGAAATTATGCGATGTATGACTGTGATTGGTTGGAATTCAAAATTTCATTACGCTTCATTGGCCGAAAATGAAATGGCGTCATATAAACGAAATTTTCGATGAAATCAATAATTTTGACAAATATGTTGCCTCGATTAGAAACAGTCTCTATAGTTTACACAAAAATCAGAGCCACGATTGACACAGATACACACTTCTTAGACCATGCCGAGTTGAAATTTCTTCATTCCAGCATCCTGTACACAAAACATGTATCTATGTAGTACCACAGAAACACACGGGACAGGAATTTGAACACATCAAACTGTTTATGCATTTTGATGGATTGCGGAATAGTTTGAAGGAAGTCCCTTGTGTTTGGCATAACCTTCATGACCTGAACTTCTTTACAGGCAAGGGATCTATGTGAATACACAGAACTTGGTTTCGACCCGATCCCATGGCGCCAGGGACTCCCCTCCGTCCCTGTTCCCTCCTCGAAAGAGTAGTCTCTAGTAGAATAAAGCTACAAAACTAGATACTGTATAAGTTTCTGGTGCCTTTACGTGGCCATGCATGCCGCTGTGAAATGTAATGCATGCAACCGGCAATACAGACCGTAAGTAGCATGACATAACTATTTGCCTGGATGGTTTTCTCGGAAAAGCTAGAATGCGTAAAATTAGATTGAAGTCGAACACCCAGGGAGAGAGAGAGAGAGAGAGAGAGAGAGAGAGAGAGAGAGAGAAACGCTTCCATATGCGTGTACACAGTTCGTGGAGATTCGCTTCAAACAGACGTCATTTGTAGCAATTCTCTGCATAAGCTACTTCATTATGTAAGACACAATTTTCAACAATATAGGGAATTTCGCGTATCCGTGTAACAATTTCAGATGCGTTCGTATTGTAACGTGACTGCTTCATTTAATTTTTACTTGTTCTTTGACGTCTGTAGCCCCTTAATTTCTAAGTGTGGAAACATTGTTATTTTGAAGTGAAATGTCTATTTTCGAGGTACAAGAGAGAAACATTGTAACGTTTCTATATGAGAGGTTTATTCCGACGTTACTCGAGGTACTATGGAAACAGAAGTGTAATATGAATTACGTACCACGTGGTTTTCTATGCGGTTCGTCTCGCTCCATTCTCTATTTAATACAAATCAACAATTGGAAATTCCTCCCCTCATGTGGTAACTATTACCTACCATCCGTTTCGGCTTTCCCTTTCAAAATTCTCTGCTGTTTCTTCAATGGAACGGAGAAAATTTGAGTTACACTAGTGGCCAATAGGCTTGGAGCTCACATAGACATTTTTTCTTAGCCCCAAATTCTTTGTAATGACGCGGTTTTGTGTACTTTTAAAATATTTATCCCCCATTTCCTCACTGGATGATGACTGACTGACTGACTGACTGGACTGACTGACTGACTGGACTGACTAATTGGACTGACTGAATGGACTGACTAATTAGACTGACTAACTGGACTGACTGACTGGACTGACTGGACTGACTGACTGACTGGACTGACTGAGTTGACTAACTGGACTATTTGACTGCACTGATTGACTGGACTGACTAACTGGACTGACTGACTAAACTGACTGGCTGGACTGACTAACTAGACTAACTGGGCTGACTGAACTAACTGGACTGACTGACTGGACTAACTGGACTGACTTAACTAACTGGGCTGCTTGACTGGACTGATTGACTGGACTGACTAACTGGACTGACTGACTAAACTGACTGGCTGGACTGACTAACTAGACTAACTGGGCTGACTGAACTAACTGGACTGACTGACTGGACTAACTGGACTGACTTAACTAACTGGGCTGCTTGACTGGACTGATTGACTGGACTGACTAACTGGACTGACTGACTGACTGAACTGACTGACTGGCTAACTAGACTAACTGGACTGACTGATTGAACTGATTAACTGGACTGACTGGATTAACTGGACTGACTTAACTGACTAACTGGACTGCTTGACTGGACTGATTGACTGGACTGACTAACTGGACTGACTGACTGACTGAACTGACTGACTGGCTAACTAGACTAACTGGACTGACTGATTGAACTGATTAACTGGACTGACTGGATTAACTGGACTGACTTAACTGACTAACTGGACTGCTTGACTGGACTGATTGACTGGACTGACTAACTGGACTGACTGACAGACTGACTGGACTGACTGACAGACTGACTGGACTGACTGACTGAACTGACTGACTGGACTAACTAGACTAACTGGACTGCCTGAACTAATTGGACTGCTTGACTGAACTGATTGACTGGACTCACTAACTGGACGGACTGACTGGACTAACTAGACTAACTGGACTGACTGAACTGACTGACTGGACTGACTGACAGACTGACTGGACTGACTGACTGAACTGACTGACTGGACTAACTAGACTAACTGGACTGCCTGAACTAATTGGACTGCTTGACTGAACTGATTGACTGGACTCACTAACTGGACGGACTGACTGGACTAACTAGACTAACTGGACTGACTGAACTGACTGACTGGACTGACTAACTGGACTGCCTGGCTGACTGGATTGACTAACTGAATTGACTGACTGAATTGATTGACTGACTGGACTAACTGGACTGACTAGACAGACTGGCTGGACAAACAGACTGGATTGACCGACTGGACTGACTTACTACACTGATTGGACTGACTGCCTCACTGACAGGACCGACTGGACTGACTGAGTGGAGTAACTGGACTGGCTGGACAGACTGACTGGATTGACTAAACCGACTGGACTGACTTACTAGACTAATTGGACTGACTGTCTGACTGGACCGACTGGACTGACTTACTAGACTGATTGGACTGACTGTCTCACTGACTGGACCGGCTGGACTGACTGACTGGAGTAACTGGACTGGCTGGACAGACTGGCTGGACTGATTGAACCGACTGGACTGACTGACGTGACTGACTTACTAGACTGACTGACTGACTGACTGGAGTAACTGGACTGACTAGACAGACTGGACTGACTGACTGACTAACAAGACTGACTGACTAACAGGACTGACTGAACTGACTGACTAACAAGACTGACTGGACCGACTGGACTGACTGACGTGACTGACTTACTAGACTTACTGGACTAACTGACTGACTGGACAGACTGACTGGACTGACTGACTTACTAGACTGATTGGACTGACTGTCTGACTGACTGGACCGACTGGACTGACTGACTGACTGGATTAACTGGACTGACTGAACTGACTGCGTTGACTGACTGACAAGTTGTATTGTCATCGATCAAACAAAAAATGTTACCGATATTATGAATATTATAATAAGTAGAAGGTCTGTTGCTTCTTACACACGGTCAAGTGTACATGAGTTGCGAAACATCGTGCTATTTTTTACATATTCGCTAAATATGCGAGTGCCTGTAAAAAGCCATGCATATGGATGTGTGATTCACAGTAATTAACGCCAGGCTGAACAGCAATTTCTTCAAGCTTACACATTTGACTATGCCTCATCACACTGCGTGGGAACAGCGAGAACATCCGGTACAGAGCATAAACTTCACTTTCATAAATGATTACGAGTATTCATTAAATTCAAAAGCAACTATCAATTTGTCTTACTTCGGTATATAGATAAACTAATTTACGTGATAAAATAAGAATTACGTCCAAGTATGAACAAGCTTAAGTAAGTGGTTTCAAAGTTTTGACCTTCGGCTCCAAGATGTAAGTTGTCTTTTCAACTTTCCACCTGCTAATTTAAAAACTATGCGTTTGTGAGAGTACAATTTCGATTAAAAATTTCTTAGTTTGAAAGAAAAAAAAACGGTATTAGTTATTTTTGATTTAGTGTAGATTATGAAGGTCAATTTAAAATCAACTTGGTTTTTTATTACACAAATGGAAACCCAAACTTTTAAACCAGAATCTGATTTTACGCACAAAAACAAACTAAGGTAGGTGTCCTTGATATGGCCATGCTAAGGTTTGAGAATTTTTCTAGCCGTCATTTTGAAAAAAATGTAAACCACTTTTTTCTTACTCGTTCTCAGTCTAATGGACTTTCTTAACAATTTCCTTTCCCCATAAAAATAGCTTTAATTGTCCAAAAAGTCCCAAATTCCAAAAGTTTACCTAGTGGCCATATCAGGAACATGTGCACATGATATGGCCACCCTTGTTCCATGTTCTACAAATCGTGATTGTTTTCAGTTTGATAGCGCAGTTGTGTTAAAATTAAATAATTTTGGTGTAAAATGAATAAAAATGACACTTAATAATCTTTTTTTATAATTCAAAAGTGTAGTCAAAACAGGTTTTCCCATAAAAAATGAAGTTGTTTTTTTCTTAAAATACAAAATTTTTGCGTAATCCCAGCTATAAGGCATGTAAATTTGTCAGGTGAAAAAATAAAAGTGAAATGAACTTGATATGGCCATAGTGCATTTGATATGGCCATATCAGGAGCAAGTAAGCTTTCACGAAAATCGTTTGATTATGAACAACTCGTAAAAGATACGCCATCAACTACAACACCAATCAACAGAACATTAAAAAAATGGATGGAGTGCGATGGTTTTCATGAAACAAGTCATTGAAAAACATGCATAAAACAAAGGAGATTTACCACAGAAAAATAAGAAGAGGTCACATGAAAACCGCAAAACAGGCAACTGACGCCATATTGCTCAACCTGACTGGATGGAAAACGATCAAGTGACATACCAGGATGCCCTTTCACTGGATGCTGCTGCAATTTAGCGGATTTTTTGCTTAACTAACTCTCAATAGGGAGGTGGCCATATCAGGAACATGGCCATAACAGGAGCACCTACCTACTTTTATCTGAAGTAGTTTTTATCGTTCCCTTATTTTTATAAAATATCTCAGAAAATTGAAACATATTAGTAAACGGTGATACTTTTAAAACATTATATTTTATAGCAGGATTACATCTGCTCTTCAACTTAATTCTATAAGTACTAACTTGTTAGTCCTACAAGGGTTGTAAAACTATTAACCGTTAAAACGAATGTTTGTGTTCATTTGGATAATAATAATAATAACAACAAATCAAAGAAAATGGATTACAGGGATTCCACGGTTACACTGACTATAGGTTAAATGGGATTCAGCGGTGAAAAATGTTTAATAAATAGTGTCCGAGTGTATCCGGAGCTATGTAACGAACGGTTTATCGAAAAAAAAAATTAAAATGAGACTCATTTTCGCAAAATAAAATGTGTGTGAAACACAAAAGTTTGGGAATCACACCGACAAGTTAGTGCTGATGCCAAAATAAAATAAACTAGTATTAATTTTCTTATGTTAAATAATATTTGGATAATTTCCATCAGGTCCAACCAATACAAATAAGACCTAACCACAAAAGAAAGATACCCTAGCATGTGTTACCCCACGTGTGACACATGTTGTTTGTGCCTTAAATCCATAATTTTACACACTCAGCACAGCCAAACTTTTCACTTAACACTTTCATCCAACTCTTAAAAGTTGATACAATTTTGGCCGGGCGATGGTGGTCTAAATATACTTTCAACGCCGACAGAAGCTGTGGAAACAAAATTTGTCTGTAAATAATGCTATAACATTATTTCATACAAAAAATAGCTTTTTATAAACATAGATACCAAAAGTAATTCCCTAAAGATCTGTTAGAGCGAAAACAAAAATATTCCAATACAAGGTAAAATTTTTAATGGAAAACCATTCAGCTGGACGTAATGCAGACAAAGGATAAGAAATAGCTTTAATGCCGTATGTTCGAATCATGCCTCGAGCATGGAGGTTATTTTACGATGCTTTATCAACAGCTTTGGTTATTTAGCGTCTGAATGAGATGAAGGTGATAATGCCGGTGAAATGAGTCCGGGGTCCAACACCGAAAGTTACTCAGCATTTGGTCATATTGGGTTGAGGGAAAACCCCGAAAAAAACCTCAACCAGGTAACTTGTCCCGACCGGGAATCGAACCCGGGCCACCTGGTTTCGCGCCTAGACGTGCTAACCGTTACTCCACAGATGTGGACTCGAGCATTGATATTTGTTCGTTATCACTGTTACGTGATATTGTTGGAAGTAGAGGGCGGCATCGTGAAAATCACTAGTTATTGAAACCGTATAAAATGCTAATGATGACAAAGATGATGATGATGATGATGATGATGATGATGATGATGATGATGATGATGATGATGATGTATAGGGAAAATAAGTTCGAAGACGGTTTCAAGAAAGATTCCCGGGTGTAGACGCTCCAGATCGTAAAACAGTCCATAACCTTTATCATAAATTTCATAAAAGTGGGAGTGTCCAGCCTAAGAAACCAAAAAAGCAGCGTAGGGTTCTCACCGAAGAAAGATTACATGAGATTCGTAATCGTTTAGAAAATTCTCCTAGAAAATCTCTTCGTTGTCTTGCACAAGAAGTGGGACTTTCATATGGGTCTCTGCACAAGACTAGTAAATTATTGCACTTCAGCCGGGTGAACCCGCACGTAGGCGCACATTTTGTGAGTGAATTCTAGAAAATGTGATGAATAATTTCCTAAATAAATGCGAAAAATGTGTGCAGAATGAAGGTGGGCAGTTTCAAAACCTAATTTGATAAGTAAATTTGTTTATATATTGTTGTATGGTTAGTTTGTTTTATTTTTTAGCCCTCCCGCTAATCACCGAGACCCGGCTAAAGGCCGGGTCACAATAAACCGGGAACGAGAACCATAGTAAAAACGAGAAACAGACGACGTGAATATGAAAATTTATGATTCACAATAAACCGAGAACATAGACGACTATGCATATCGATATGCATGTCAGTAACGATATGTAAAATCGATATTACGCATTCTGATGTTATTTGTGTATAACTGACCAATGGCGTTCTCTCATGAGTACAAGGCAGCCAACATAAACACAGGTTAACTAATTTCAAAATTTTAACGGTACTATAAATATGCCCATGAATCTTTATTATCACAACTTATTTTAAATCTACCATAACGTAAAATAATTAGAGAAGAAACATTTGTAATAGAACAAAAATGAACACAATAGTAGTTATTGAATTGAAGCATGAATATGTAGTGTGTAATACAACCAATACAGTAATAAAATATGATTCACTTATGATCGGTGTTCAAAGATGCAGCTATTGAAAGCCACGTATTCTCCTTCATTTTCTCATCTTTATATGAGGCGCGCCCCTTATAGTAAACTTGAGGATTTTCCTCAACACTCAATATTAGAATCTCATCAAATAAAACTTGTTCCATGACGCACAGCACAAAACAAAATAATGCATAGGTTATGCCACGGTCTTCTTGCTACAAAATATACGATAAAATAGCTTTTAGATGGCAATAGAATGAATCTAGTGGGCTGTGATCGGAAACGTGAGCGCCAAAGTTGAAACTTGGCCAACTCTCCGTTCACGATCCCGGGCTCCGGCAAGCTTTTCGTTAATTGTGAATGCTCACATTTAAATGTACACATTTTACCAATTTTACCGTTTTCGTTTTCGTTCCGATTCTAGTTTCCGGTTTATTGCGAACTAGCCTTAACTGGCTAACCGGCTAACGAAAGGCGCGCTTGCCCATAGGAAAAACACTCCAGCGGAAAGCAAAACTGATCGCACTGTATTTCAAGGCATATGATGAAAAATTGACTCTCCTCCATCGGGTTTGTACTTGCAACCGTCGGACATAATGGAAACATGAAAAATACTGGCAAAGCGAAGGCAAAAGAGTGAACATTTTTCAAATGCATTCAGTCTAAACGAAGCAACATATAGATTCAGGACGCGTATTATATGCGAACCTATCATTGCTGAGTCTGGCTGAGCTACATACCGAACGTTGTAAGTATAAATTATAAGTATCAATGCTCATAAATTAAGAACAAAGATCTGACCGGACTTCCAGCAAATAATGCCACGCCAAATATTCACATTGCGTCAGGCCTGCAGTAAATATTTCACTCGCCGGCCAGACGATCTATAACCACACATCCGGCGTCATGAAGCGCTTCTGGTTGTTATTCGAGAGGTCTGGAATTCGATACCCAACAGGATGATTGATTATCCGGTTATAATGTCGCCAAGTTTTCTAACAGCGTGTAAAGTGCTGCGTGCTGGGTTAGAGTCGACCGCAATAAATTCCACTCACACTTCTACTGATGCCATACATTAAAAAAATTATAAAAACCTTCACACATGAAAAAATACAAAAACAGCCAATTATATGAAATAATTATGTCATATGCTTACACGGAATATGTATTTTCATATAATAAACTCATTCATTTTCTGTGATGATATTTAATTCGATTATTAAGGTATCTAGATATTAGACATAGTCATTTCCAAACTCTCTTCAACGCAATGGTAGGCTATATAAAGTAAATTATTACAACCAACCAACCTAACAATAATTGAATTACTAAAACTTCTTTTTTTTTAGATTTTATAATCCCAGTGAAAATTATTTAGTACAAATCCATATTATTTAATTCTATGTTATTTGTTATAATCTTTTTAAAATCACTTACTTTATAAATAGTTTTCCGATATTCTTCGGCTGATGTCATTGTGATTAAATATATTGAATTGGAATTTATTGAAATTATAAATTATATATACATATTTAAAACATATAGTTTGCACCAAAAAAAGAGGAAATGCTCGTGCTTGGGGCTGTTCCAGTTACATAATATATTAGAAGTTAAATGATTGAATTGAAATTTAGAGTATATCGAAAACCGCGGAACAGAGATCATTCTGACTGAAAATCGACACTAGAAGGAACTGATGTCAACACAACCCCCAAACTAATTCAGCATGTTTTGCTATTAGATCTGTGCAAGAGGTAGCAAAAATCAATACATTAAAAACAATATACTTTGCATAATTTCACTCGGTAATGAGTTTTGCGATAATATTCTACGGAAATTCTACAGATAATAACTATATATTCCTACCACAAAAAGAGTAATTAGAATAAATTAGGTGTCAAATCTAGGGAATCGTGTAGGACTATCTTTAAAAACTACAAATAATGCCCACGGCTTGTCAGTATATTTTTTCATTAATAAACTTCCTCCTATGTAATCTTGAAAACTCTGTAACTAATTCAACAGTTCATAGCATAAATACGCGTCAAAAATGACTTCCTTACTCCGTAGGCAAGTCTATCGTGCTATCCGAAAGGAGTGTGTTATATGGCAGTAAAATTTGTAATAGCCTCCCTATCGATATAAAAAATCAAACTCAAAACATAAGATTATTTAGGATCATATTAAAGTAGTACCTAATTTCTCATGCCTTCTATTCTGTAGGTGAATTTATGACTTTCAACAACGCTTCATGTATATTTCTGTCTTGTATTAAGTATCGATAATAACCCCTTATGTTATACTAGTAGACTATATTGTAAAACTCTTCTGTAAATATTTGAACTAGACTGTGACTATAATTCAGACTTTATAGTACTCTTAAGATTTTTTGACATATTCCATATTCTAGCTGTGAAGCAATGTACGTGTACAATGGAATGTAAATAAATACAATACAATACAACACGAAGCTCTAATCAGTTTTTATCCCACATAATGATTAATAATTTATGTTGAGTTACGATGATGATGATGATGATGATGATGATGATGATGATGATGATAACAAAGAGATGTCGGCAGACTTAAAACAAGATGGGTACACGATATCAACCTTTGAATCCGAAACAGACTTTCCAAGTCTTGTTAGTGAAGAGGAAGAAATCTAAAATATCTACTATAGGTACAGTACTTAGTGTCTTGCTTCCTATAGCGTTTAGAGTGCATACAACAGCTCAACTGATGGAAACGCCTAATTCCGGCAACTTCTCTGACTCTTCTGTAAGACGGGTGGCCTACTTAACACAGATAGTCCGAACTTGTTTGCAGAGAAGGAAAAATAATTAAACACATTTCACAGATATCGAAGAATAATTTAATTTCGTGACAATAGGAGATACTGTTAATGGATAATCGAGAATTTACAAACATGAAGATTAGATATTTAAATAACGTAATACTGCAGACAAAACTGAAGTCTGATACCGCAGACGGTCCTTATGAAGAATGTGAATGAGGTTTGAGAAAGAAATGTCATAAGAAAAAAAAATGATCATGTTGTTTCAAATTATGACACATTGATAACTTGAAAAGATCTCAAATCTCTCAGAGCCGGTATAATAAAAAAATGTTAGAAATGCACTGTCATGTTGTTTGTTGTTAACACAGGTTAAAATCTTAAAAATTCTTAAATTAACATTCTTTCCTGCATTTGGGTTCCACCAAAGATTCCCAGAAGGATAGCTGACATTTCGTTAATTCACGTGAAAATTGTGAACAGTATGTCAGAATCAAAGGTTTTCTGAACTTTTTCACCCGCTTTATAAAGGGAAAACTAGTTTTTTGTTACAATCTCATTGACAATTATTTGTTATTGAAACTGAACCGCGAAAATGACAATGCGAAAAAAAGAGGATCCATCTTTATTAGGCCATATATATATATATATATATATATATATATATATATATATATATATATACAGACGTGGACAAATTATTAGACTAAAATAATTATATGTGGAACAAAGCTGTATTTATCGGTAGAAATAATGAACAAAAATGTATTTTGCACAGAAATAATGAACAGAAAATTGAGTCTTGAGGTTACTAATATTTTATGAACATTCCCTTATACTTTATTAACACGTTGATTTTGTCAAGTATGCTGGAAACCAAAGTTTGACACTTTCTTTGAATATCAGCATATTTAGCCAGATATCAGACAGTGCTTAAATGAGTCCATGTTTTGTTGTAAGCCTCTCTTTGTTCACTTTCTTCTTCAGTATAGACCACACATTTTCAATTTCGTTCATGTCCGGTCTTCTTGCAGGCCATGGGAGAACAGACTGTTGAATATCTTCTGCAGTATATAATTAAAACAGCAGTGGTACCGACACAGCCACACAAAATATATTTAACCATTGGAAAAATATACCAGAAGATGTAAACAATCATATTTACAAGAATAGAGACTCTGTGAATTATACTGATAGCTGATATGACGAATTATGTTATATTTCATAGAAAAACGTTTTAGTATAATAATTTGTCCACGTCTGTATATATATATATATATATATATATATATATATATATATATATATATATATATATATGTCTTTGTTAGTGAAATTGGTAACCAAATATAAATATATGGAAATCTGGCGTTCAGGTATAGCTCCCTGTGAAGCAGAATTAAATAATTTCAAGAGAAAAATTGCTCCAGGGTCGGTTATCGATTCCGGGACCTTTCGCGTAGCGCACGAACGCTCTACCAACTGAGCTACCCAGGAAAAATTGAGACGGTATCGGGTATAGGTCCTGGGTAGCTCAGTCGATAGAGCGTTCGTACGTTAAGTGAAAGGCCCCGGGATCGATACCCGGCCTCGGAGCAATTTTTCCCTTGAAATTATTCAAATATAAAGATAGTTTAGAAGGTAAGAAAACAGAAAGTGTGAAAATCAAATCCAAGGATGACAACTGTCAACTGTTTTTGAGAGTGTACCTCAGTAAAACTCCATACATTTTCGAAATCATTAATCGTAACACCTCTCTCATGACAGCGTACGTTTAAAAGGTCTAAATACAGAAATTCTGCATCTACAGCGTAATTTAAACCAACCGTAGTGCATGTTTTTAACAATTCTGTTAAGGTTTTAACACAGGAAATTATGATATCAGCTTAACAAACAGTTTTTAAGAAGTTGTGGAAGTAAACAACTGTCCACGAAGAGTTTTTGGGAGGGACGCTGAAAATTCATCTTCATTATTTCGATTTGAAATTAGACACACGATAGCAATACATATCTGTCTAGAGTATGAGGGAAAAACAGTTGTGTTGAAAATTATGAAATGTCGAAGTTAATAATAAAAAACCGATACTAATTAAACTGTATGCTGAACTGAAACCCCATCTCGCAAATTAATCACAACTTCAATCTACTATAATTAATTTCGAGCCTGTAGCGCAGTAATAGGAGGGCTGAAGATGGTATACGAACTAAGTATTGGGTATCATGTGAATTTTTATATAATAAAATTACTATGCAAATTCTTAAGTTGTACTACTCTGCAATTATGTAAAATTTGCAGCATAATTGGGTACGACTGAAGGCTTCCATGACTTGAAATACGTTTTCCTCAACAATTTAAAAATGGTGATGATTAGACAGCAGAACTTCATGCAATTGCATGCTTTTATTGATTTGGCATATTGAAAAAGTAAAAGTGTTGATCATGGTTTTTACGTTCGAATGAAGCCATCTTCATTTTGCATAAATGCATATTTTGAGTATTTTCCCTTTTTAAGGCATAGACATTTTTATTATCTAATTTAAAAATTTATCTCTGACTATTACACTTTTAATACGTCATACTACTTTTGACCAATATAACGGTACGAAAGGACGTCTTTCAACTAATCTTGGCTGTTTACCGCACAATTTTATCGCTTCCCTAGCATTTGTTTAGTTTTATCATTTCCCTAGCATTTGTTTGTTTTTATCACTACCCTAGCATTTGTTTCTTCGTTTGTTAACATTTCAAACTGCATATTCTTTACGGTAATATAAAACATGCTTTGCGATCGTAATTTGTTTCCCGCAAAGATAGTCAATTGAAAATGGCGGCTCCGTTCAAACATTTTGGTGAAGGTAACATTAGTGAAATATAATTTTAGTAAGTTAATTAATATCTATTTTATTGTATCAGAATACTTTATTTCTTCTAATCTTTATACTTTCTTTTGTTTTTATCATTTCCCTACCATTTGCTTCTTTGTTTCCCAACATTTCAAACTGCAAATTCTTTACGGTACTATAAAACATGCTTTGCGATCGTCATTTGTTTACAGCATAGACAGTCAACTGAAAATGGCGGGTCCGTTCAACCTTTTTGATGAAGCTAACATTAGTGAAATAGAATTTCAGTAAGTCAATTAATATTTTATTGTGTTATAGCACTTTATTTTTTCTAATCTTCATATACTTTCTTCTAATCGTGTAATAGTCAATTAAATCCCATTCAAGTTTTGATTTTCTCTAAATAAATCGAAACCTCTAGTGAGGTTACTGTTGATAAAAATAAGAATAATTTCCAAGAAATACAAAAATTATGTGAGAAATAAAACCAGTAATTAGTTAATTACTGTTGAGGACATGACATTGCTGCGACGACAATGAATACATTGTACCTAGCGTATAAGTTCGGCCGTTTTCCTCTTTAAAATAAGGCTAGCTCAACATGCATACAAATCTTGTAAGCGTAATGTTTCAGGAACCAGGTTGAAAATACGCGTCGCCTAGATGTCATTCAGATTTTTTTTTTTTTGCCGAATCAAAAATGAATGTACTGTATTTAGACATCTGCGACAATAACGTCTCTTAGGCGTATTGTTGATGTCATGAAACTGCTGCGAAAGATAAAAGACTCGATGGAAGCAGTTTCAGGACCACAAATACAATACAACACAAAGTAAGCAGTGTCTGCAAAATTTAAGTACGCATTGGAGAACAATAATAATAGATTTATTTTCCCTGGAAAAGTTAAGGCCTTCTCTTCCACTCAACCAGGATCAAATCACATACAGAAAAATACATACCAGTATACAAATATTAATAATCATAGCCACAAAAATGCTCAAAAGTGCTGACATTCTCAGTGAAAAATGTGAAACAGTCACTGAAATTCGAAATATCTCTGTTTATAAGTAAGCACCAGTCACATCATGTGATCCGAGAGATCGTTCTCTCTCGGCATTTAAATTTGTTCGACAGATAAGAGCAGAAGTTTCATAGTAGAGAACCTGGAGAAATCGTTAGTTGTTTACTGCCATAATAATTACGTGAAAAGCAAAGAAAGTTAAAAAAAAAGTTGGAAAATTAGAAATGTATGACTTCAATTATGTAGGCCTATGTAAAATGAGTAATTAATACTTTTACTATAGAAAAATATATTTAATAAAAATGTTGATGGCTTGATGACAATTATTACTTTAAATTATTATTTTCATTTATATCATATTATTAAATCAAAATATAGATACCTCTGAAGTGTATTTCTAATTGCGTATATTAAAATTTTAGCGCATATTTCAACAGTTTCTACTGCATAGTTGTATTCATATTTTCAGGTTTTTTAGTGCATGAATGGCTTTCCCAAAACACGATATGAAATGTTTCATATAAAATTAATTTTTTCTCGAAAAAGAAGCAAAAACAAGCAAAATTGTATTAAACTTTTGTTTGAAATATCTCGAAGAATACTTACTTACTTACTTACTTACTTACTGGCTTTTAAGGAACCCGGAGGTTCATTGCCGCCCTCACATAAGCCCGCCAATGGTCCCTATCCTGAGCAAGATTAATCCAGTCTCTACCATCATATCCCACCTCCCTTAAATCCATTTTAATATTATCTTCCCATCTACGTCTCGGCCTCCCCAAAGGTCTTTTTCCCTCCGGCCTCCCAACTAACACTCTATATGCATTTCTGGATTCTCCCATACGTGCTACATGCCCTGCCCATCTCAAACGTCAGGATTTAATGTTCCTAATTATGTCAGGTGAAGAATACAAAGCGTGCAGTTCTGCGTTGTGTAACTTTCTCCATTCTCCTGTAACTTCAACCCTCTTAGCCCCAAATATTTTATATATTATTTTAATGTACCGAAGTACATATGATATTTCCATGCAGATATTCTGCGTCATCATACGATGAAAAAGTAATGGAATGGATAAAAACTCTCTCCGGCGCCGGGATTTGAACCTGGATTTTCAGCTCTACGTGCTGATACTTTATCCACTAAGCCACACCGGATACCCACCCCGGCGTCAGACAGAATTGTCTCAGATTAAGTTCCAACTCTTGGGTATGATGACGCAGAATATCTGCATGGAAATATCATATGTACTTCGGTACATTAAAATAATACATATGATATGTGTAAATCACTTCGTGATTTAAGATGGCGCTTATTCCGTCGGATCCCTGCCAACTAGTCACTCATAACGAGTGCACTTCAGCACATGTGTGGACTTCAGTCCTACGTTCATAGACATCTATGACGTAGTGCAGAGGACAGCCACTAGAGGGAACCCAAGAGTTGGAACTTAATCTGAGACAATTCTGTCCGACGCCGGGGTGGGTATCCGGTGTGGCTTAGTGGATAAAGCATCAGCACGTAGAGCTGAAAACCCGGGTTTAAATCCTGGCGCCGGAGAGAGTTTTTCTCCGTTCCATTACTCTTTCATCCCAAATATTTTCCTAAGAATCTTATTCTCAAACACCCTTAATCTCTCTCAAAGAATAACCTTCTGAAATTAATGACATTACTTACGGTATATCCTAATAAGAAGTACTTAAAAATCTGGTAAATATAGAATACCACAAATTGTGAAATATATATATATATATATATATATATATATATATATATATATATATATATATATGGATAGTCGACAGGTTTTGAAAAGCAAAGTTTTATTATACACTTTTGTAGTAAATTTAAAGGGATAATGAATGATTCCGCAACATCTCCCCGTCCAATTATGTCATACTGATTAATAGAATGAAATGAAGCTAAATAGATCATTCGTAAATCATAAAGAATCTGAATAGTTGTAACGGTATATATGCGACACATTCTCGATGTTTTTCTCCGTTTACACTCCCAATGTTCCGGACTCTTTTCCAAGAGCAACAAGTTTCCGCTATTTCGCAATATGAAGCGACTCCAATATCATTCAGAGTATAATGAACACGTGCTGTAGCTTCATTAATTGGGTCAGGAAATAAAACCCAATAAAAATCCATGACCGTAACCAAGGTTCTCGCACTGGATTGTAATTCCTCTATCATAAACATTACTCACTCCAAACAAACAGCAGACTCTAGTAACTACGCACTGTGCCAGGGATACGAATCGGAGGCACAGACACAAGAAGCCCCACATGTAGTGTGCCTGACCGGTAGTAATGCACACAACATCATGCATGATAGTTCGTCGTGGGAACAAAATGTTGATTTAATAGCGGACTCTCAGCAGTCATTCGCATGCTAACAAGGCCGCATGCATATATGTAGAGACGTTCACACACGATAACATGGCGCACTACGTTGCGAAATTTTCGACTCTTCCGAATAAATAAATACGATAACATCGCACTCTATACAGATAAAAGTTCGTTTAAAAACTTTCCAACTTGAATAATTTTAGATCTGAGGGGACACGATTTTGAGGATAAGCACGTCAATTCAGTTTTCGAGCTGGAAGTTCATGACTACTGCTGATTGAATTTTCTGTCCCACCCCTTCAAGCCACTCAATTTTTTAATTTAAATTGCACCCCGCTATCTTCAGAAATATATATATATATATAATTTGAATTGGTAATGGAAATTACGGGAAAACGGCTGAACATATTTCAATAAATGACACCTCATTTTGAAGCTTGGAACTCAAAGGTTTTTCAGAAAAATAGTACTTTTCAGTGAAATGTAAATTTGTCAACATAATTTTCCATAATCCATCTGTCGTCAGTTTTGAAAACTAGCTAATTTCATTTCAGAATAAAACAAAACACACACTACAGTAAACAATATTACACGAAGGCCATGATCTGCAAGACTGCTGATATATTTAGAGCTCAAATTAAATTGGTTATTAAAAACTTAACTTACTAAAAAATAATTTACAGGTTCGATTCTGTGGTGTGTAATTTTCTGGGTACAGCTGTGTATTGGATATTAAAAACTACAAAACTTGAGGTGGTTTGATGACATTATTACCATTAGAAATGAAATATTATTGTAGTTAATGCCATGATGTGACTATTTTTCATTACTTATACATATTAATGCTATATTGATGATATGAAAGTGAACGTTTTGGGGTTATATAAGTAGATGTAGAAAATAACTTAAATTAGATTTTGATTTCTATATTTTACTGAGTGGCGGCTATATAGTATATATAGTACTGTATATGTTACTGAAAGCTATAAAACTTACGTAAGATAATATTATTAAAAATCAAATATTTTATAGTTATTAATCAAGTGGGGTTGGGTCTTTTTCATATAATTAATGGCGGTGTGGTGTAAATATTTATATGCGTGGTTCTCTTCAGTATTGGCTCGAGAGAGAATATCTTTCATTATATGGAAGCAAATAACTTTCAGAATGTCTGGTATTCTTCACTGAAAATAAATCTGAAAAATGTTTATTTGAACGTCTAATGAACTTAGTTTGCAGCATTTGCTGCACAAGCCACTAGTATCATTTTAAAGAGAATGATAAACTCTATACGTCTACCAAATGAAAAAAATAATTCGATTCATTTCGATTTTCTCTATTTACTGTGCCTCGAGCGACACGGACAGCGTGGGAAACCATGAGGCGTGATGTTCTTCCTACATTTTTGTTCCCATGGTACCGCGAGTGATGTTAAGGTAAACTTTACATATCAAAACACTACAGCTTATGTCATTTGTAACTCGAACATACTTTCATGTCGAAATTGACAAACAAGATCAAAAAGGAAATGCAGTCTATGCTCCCATCAAGGAGTAGAACCCTGCGAACATGTGGCAAATACGTGAGAATATTATAATCTGTATTCGCAAAGACATTACATAGAATATTTCAATACTTTTTCCATTTTCTTCTTTTCATAGTTCTAGGTTTTTAAAGGTGTGCTTAGGAAAACATTTGGGGCTAAGAGGGATGAAGTTACAGGAGAATGGAGAACGTTACACAACGCAGAACTACACGAATTGTATTCTCCACCTAACACAATTAGGAAAAATACAGACTTCTGAGATGGGCAGGGCATGTAGCACATATGGGCGAATCCAGAAATGCATATAGAGTGTTAGCTTGGAGGCCGAAGGAGAAAAGACCTTTGGGGAGGCCGAGACGCAGATGGGAGGATAATATTAAAATGGATTCGAGAGAGGAGAGATATGATGCTAGAGACTGGATTAACCTTGCTCAGGATAGGTAAAGATGGCGGGCTTATATGATGGCGGCAATGAACCTCCTGGTTCTCCAAAAGCCATAAGTAAGTAGGGTAAGGTTGCCTATATCGCACCACTTTCACATTTATAATTTTTGTAGAACAATGCAGTTTTTATTTTCTGCATTCGTTTACAGAGAAACATTCCCAGAACATTTACCTTTGATGTAAAAAAGAATCCTTGAATTTGATTTAATATTTTTTAATTAAAATGGCATTTTCGAAACACATGTCAGTGTGCCATTTAGGCAACTAGTTTCCTAAATAGCACCTGCGGTTTCTTAAATCGCACCTCTTTAACTGCAGGGAATAGGATGAAGGAAAGCTTTTAATATTGAACATATTGAAGAGTATTTGAATGAATAATGTAATAAATGCAAATTACAAGTTTATTGAAATTAATGAAAGAGAGTAACGCATCTTCAAATGAAATTGAAAAAATAGAGCGTAAATTACGTAACATTTAAACTTTCTGAATGCGTTTTTTTATTGTTATACATTTGCCATACGCTTCACCAAGGAGTTCAGACTGTAAACTGCGTCACCTTTTCTCCACGATTATCTCGAAGCCACCGAAGAACTGCTTCATGATATAGCTGTCTGAAATTATTTGAAGATAGAAACATCTAAAGGCTGAGCCTATGAGTATTATGACGAGGAAGCTGAAACAGGAGCATACTATTTTCCCGAGATAATCTAGCTTCTAAATTTTTGGAACGGGTCGTATAGGTGGACATACAGAAGCAGCACTTTTTTCTATAGCAGGTTTGAATGGCAAATAAAATGTTTGAGCTATTCGACAAATAGTTCACTGTTGATGTAACCTGAATCAGAGCAAACAAATAACGATCCTGGAGGAGCACAGGCTGATAATGAAGGATGCACTGTTTGACGTTTAAAAATTATCACAGGTGGCACAAAATACCTGGTGCGCTTGTACAACACACACTTGTATTAATGCTCTTTTCACCACTTGATATTGCTCCCATCTGATACATTCCTAGTTCAGTTAAAATTTTTGCGGCCTTCTTTGCACGGTTAGAATTGCTACCGTTGCTCATATCGCACCGGTGCGAATTAGGCACCTACAAAGTGGTGCGAATTGAGAAACTACGCCATAAGTTATTATTTCCTTCATTCTAGCCTATAATCACCACATGTTCGAAAATCCTACTAAGTTAAATGTTCTTTAATACCTCTTTAAGCGAATAACATATTAAAATTATGGATTCCTTTGCATACAAATCCGTTATTTAGTTACAAAATGTTAGCTAAATATACATCCACCTGAGCGATTATATTAGATACACTATCACCACGTTGCTAGCACAAAGAAGTGGCAGAAATCAAGTGACATGGTGTAAGTTCATATGGTAGATTGTAACAATACCACTGGAGGTCACATACTATAGTAATTTGTTTTAAACTAGCAATGGTGCGATTTAGGAGGCGGTGCGATTTATGCTACTCTACCCTAAATAAGTCAGGTTTTTCAAAGTATGATTAAAAATCTCAACACACTCTTCTCCGATCTCTCGGTACCTCGGTTGAGAGGGTTAAAAATATGCATTACATTGTGGGGTACAACATTAAAGATATGAAACTTAACACTCCGCAAATCTATTAAATGAAATGGCCGGAGAAATGACACACATATACTTTTCCGGACTATGGTTCTAAGCAGCAAAATAATCCCTTGATATAACAGGTTTATGCCCGAGAAGACACTAAGAATCTTGTCCTCAAAACAACAAAAGCACAAAAAATATATATTAAATTCTGTGGAAGCTTCTCTCGTGGGGCAATAACTCGAAACAATTCCGCGGTTCCCGCTTCCAAGCTGTAAGCTCTTTTACTAGCAATAGGAGGGCAAGAAAAATTATATACAAGGCAGTGAATGACATGAAACGAAATGAGTACTGCACTTCCAAAACCGCCGGATTATGATGTCTGATGTCGTCACTCCGGTATTGATCAACACGGCTACACACCGCGGAACGTGACTTCGCCTTGGGAATGGGCCACCGCACGAACACATGATGTCCGCCCACCTCGTGACACAGAAGAACGCGCACGACGCGGCGGCCCGGCCGCAGAGATGATCCGAGCCACACGGTTTACGGTTGTGCCCATACTACATAAGCATTCATACCACCATAATAATATTTAATAGGGATATTAGAAGATATCTGGATTTTTTACAACGAAATAAACTTCATACCTGTATTGTTTCGGAGCTCCTTACAGATTCCATAATCTATACTAATAATAAATCTGTAGCCGAAATTTTTCTGGTAATTTTCGACTTTCCAAAAATAATTGGTCCTAACATATACAATTAACAACCCTGAAACCGAAAATCGCTTTTTTGAAATTTTTGTTTGTATCTGTCTGTCTGTCTGTATGTTTGTTACCTTTTCACGCGATAATGGCTGAACGGATTTCAATGAAAATTGGAATATAAATTAAGTTCGTTGTAACTTTGATTTTAGGCTATATGGCATTCAAAATACATTATTTAAAAGGCGGGTTATAAGGGGGCCTGAATTAAATAAATCGAAATATCTCGCTTATTATTGATTTTTGTGAAAAATGTTACATAACAAAAGTTTCTTTAAAAATAATTTCCGATAAGTTTTATTCCTTGAAAAATTTTGATAGGACTTATATTTAATGAGATAAATGAGTTTTAAAATTAAAATAACTGCCATCTAAGGTCGTGTAATGAATTAAAAAAAAATGACTTCGTCTATAAGGATCCTTGGACAGCAACAATCGAAAGCTATGAAAGATAGCCTACAGATAATGTTTCTGTGTTTGTATGAAGTAATATCAGAAGCTAAATTAACCGATTTGTATAATTAATTATTAATTCACCATTGGAAAGTGTAGTTTCTCTAGATGGACATAATGCTATAATGTTATTACAGTAACTTCTGAGTGAATCGAGGACAGGTAAGATTAAAATAGCTTCTTATGCACAGAAAACTTGATAGGCTATTCTGTACATTCGTTTCCTGTATTTCCTAAAATAATTTTTATGACCAAATGAGTGGTCTCTGGATCAAAATGATCGCATTTTAATTATGCAAATACAATTTAAATTAAGTACCATAATAAACGATTTATCCTTATATCAAACACGAATGTTCCCTGGATCAAATGTCCTATTTTAATTATGTAATTACTTTATATTTATTTCTAACGGGTGCAGCGGAGCGCACGGGTACGGCTAGTCGGTAATAAACTACGGTACTACTTGAAATATCGTCTACTCTGTTGGATCCGTTATGGACTACAGTTGATTCAATTAGCCAGACATAATAAGCACCACACAGTAGGTGACCCTTCAGGTCTGCTACTATAAGTTATTATCGATAAGGGACCTACAGAGAGTTCCATATCATTGCAGACATTAAATCTTTACACACGGCACAAAATCCCAAATTTTTCTCATTCAATTATTTGGATTTGTATTTCCAATACATTCCGAATACAGTACGCGATTCTTCATCTTCTTCTTCCATGGTACAACAGCCTTCTTAGGGTAAGACCGCCTCAATAATTCTCCTCCATCTGGTTCTGTCCCGCGCTTCATTTTTCCAGCGGCTTACTCCGATTCACTTCAAATCTTTTTCAACATCGTCGAGCCATCTTGTTGCTGGTCGTCCCACTTTTCTTACTGTGTACAATGGGTCGGTAAGAGTGAATTTTTTACATGGGCTATCATCATCCATCCTATATAGATGGCCTAGCCATCTCAGTCTGTTGGCCTTGATCACTTTAATTATATTCGCATCATTATACAAATTCAGTGTTATATCTGATACGCCAGGTATCCTCTTCATTTACTGGGCCATAAACTTTTCTTAACACTTTCTTTTCGAATACCATTAACCTTTCTATATTTTCTTTACTCAAGGTCCAACTCTCTGATCCATATAATAGGACTGGTCTAATCAATGTTTTATATAGCCTACATTTTGTTTTTATGCTAAGAAAGCGGGGCTGGAGTTGCTTCTTTAATCCATAACAACATTTGTTTGCCATCTTAATTCTTGAGTTTATGTCTACTGTTACACTATTATCATTTTTTTATTTATTTATTTATTTCAAATATACAGAATAAAGAAATATAATTACAAAACAAACAAAGAGAAATACAAATAAAATAATACAAGCAATATAAAAAGAAGATACAGTAGTATTAACAAAATTTGAGACCGAATGAGCTGCGCTCGTGCTCGGTCGCAGTTCAGATATAATATTAAAATAAAAAATAATAATAATATAAATATATAAGTAAAATAAAATAGGAACTAAAATATAATTACAGCGGCAATGGAATTATATAATATAATATTAACACTATAGAAGAATAATATCGCACGTGAAAAGTAGGACTAATATATATTTCAAAATTATAGAATACAAATATAATATAGGTTGATTAATTCATACACATAGGCTATAAATTTATGTAATCAAATTGAAGATATTAACACGTTTCTAATTTTCTTGTTATATGTTAATCATTTGTTATGATAGTTCCCAGGTATTTAAATTGTGTCACATTTTCAAATTTATATTCATGAATAGTGATATGTTTTTCCTTTCCTTGTGATGCGATTCTTCATGTTTAATATTATATACTACCTTTACTAAATTATATTGCCTTGTAAATTTGTAGTGTTTTTGTATCGTAGTTTTACTCCTGGTTGAGTGTTAAAGAATACGGTAACTCTGTCAGGTTAAATAAACCATTATTATTATTATTATTATTATTATTATTATTATTATTATTATTATTATTATTATTATTATTATTATTATTACAGCAACAGCGATGTTAAATGGAATATTATGGAACAAGACTATTTTTAAGGAAACAAAAATAAATATTTATCTATCTATAGTCCAAAGTTTGACAACATATGGAGAGAAACATGGAAGCTATATCAAAATTTGCGGTCAAATTACTAGCATTAGAAATGGATTTTTACGACGTTCGGCCAGACATTCTAAACTTGAAAAAATAAGAAATGGAGTGATCGGGCAACAGATGAATAAAGAAAATTCAATTTTAGATTTCGTAAAATATAGACAGAATGGTATGGACATGTAAAGCGAATGGATGATGGAAGGCTACCAAGAAGAGTTTTAGATTGGGTTCCAGAGGGAATAAGAGGCAGAGGTAGACCGCAAAACACCTGGTTGCAAGCCATACATAAAGCGTTGACAGAGAAAGGACTGCAAGAACGGGATTGGGAAGATAGAGGGAACTGGAGAAAAAATTGGAACATAGGACATTTGTCACAGGAAGATGTGATATTACATTGTAAACCTGTTTGTAATAAATAATAATAATAATAATAATAATAATAATAATAATAATAATAATAATAATAATAATAATAATAATAATAATTAGTACTACTACGGTGGGTCAGTTATCGTGCGCTGAGCTTATAAACCAAGAGGCACGGGTTCAAATCCCGAATCCCCCCCCTACATTTATAACTTGTGTTGGGTAAGCCCGTGATCCAAGGATCACAAGAATTTTCTGCGAGTATTCCGTGTGGGTCATCTTGTATAGTAATTGGAGAGTAGATACAGTTACCTTTTCTCTCTTGTAAGAATGAGTACCCCGGGATAACATCTCATAATTAACGTCACTTTGATTCATATTTTTAGTGCATTATTTTATGAGGCTGTATCAACATCTCAGGTTATTTAGCGTCTGAATGTAATTAAGGTGATAATGCCGATGAAATGAGTCCGGAGTCCACCACCGATAGTTACCCAGCATTTGCTCATATTGGGTTGAGGGAAAACCCCGGAAAAACCTCAACCAGGTAACTTGTCCCAAACGGGATTCGAACCCTCACCACATGGTTTAGCGGCCAGATGCGCTAACCGTTGATTCATTTTTCAAATTCATTCAAAACAAACCAAACGTTTCAATGAATTTTTTAACTTTATATGGCGCTGCAAGCTAAACAGTTGTGACAAGGGAAAGACTATCACCACGAGATTCATCGCCCTCAAATCAGTAAGGTGAGCCAGGTTTATCTGTGTTCGAGATTTCAGACCCAGAGGCATCCCTTATTAGCGTGACGTAAGACCTCAGGTTTATTTTTCTGCTATATTCTGGATTGTTTCATCGGATATAGTCACACCCCGATCGAGTTCGAACCCGCAGTACTATGGTTCAAGTGGGAGTACAGTTATCGCTAGAGCATCGAGGACACTAAAGGGCCATATTCATAAACATTCTTAGCGCGGGCTTCCGGTGGATGATCAGCGAACTAACGTTTTTCGTATTCATAAACTAGTGTTAGCGATATGATATGATATGATATGATATGATATGATATGATATGATATGATATGATATGATATGATATGGTATGATATGGTATGATATGATATGATATGATATGATATGATATGATATGATATGATATGATATGATATGATATGATATGATATGATATGATATGATATGATATGATATGACATGACATGATATGATATGATATGATATGATATGATATGATATGATATGATATGATATGATATGATATGATATGATATGATATATGATATGATAGATATGATATGATATGATATGATATCGTCGTGTGAATGCAAGAACTAGGTAACTCGAAATTTGCGTTTTTCAGTTACCTCTTTTATAGCATAGCAAAAATCGCACAAAATGTAATGCAAGAGCTTGGTAACTGATCGAACGATACCAGCGACATCTATATTCCAATACAACAAATAGGTGAATGAAAACGAGACATATTCCTTAGTGCAATAAATAAGTAAATAGGCAATGTCACAAAATATGAAAAATCAAGTTACCTAGTTCTTGCATTCACACGACGATATGATATGATATGATATGATATGATATGATATGATATGATATGATATGATATGATATGATATGATATGATATGATATGATATGATATGATATGAGATATGATATGATATGATATGATATGATATGATATGATATGATATGATATGATATGATATGATATGATATGATATGATATGATATGATATGAGATATGATATGATATGATATGATATGATATGATATGATATGATATGATATGATATGATATGATATGATATGATATGATATGATATGATATGATATGATATGATATGATATGATATATGAATCCTGTACAAGTAATCAGTCGGGGCTAGTTTAGAACGCTCGTAGCGCGGGATAGCGAAATGTCTATGCATAGCACCTAATAGACTAATCTAAACCCAAAACTATTTCTCATTTAAAAATAGAATCACTAACACAAATTTTTAGCAAAATAATCTTTACTTCACTATTTTACACAAAATAAAGTACTCGCATGTTACGTACACAACATATATACATGTACTATAGCAACAAAGCGCTAAAAAGTTTGCGGCGTTCGTATTCCACTACATCAACCATCCACAGGAGACAGCACAAAAACATAAAAAGAGTTAAAATAGAAACAAGTACAATACATCGCAGCACACAGCAACAACTGGTGCCCAGAGTCATTATGCATGATTAAATGCTTCGAAATAGGGGCAAAAACTTTCATTTCAAATTCAACAGTCTCATTTCTCCTGTGAACCAATTCGGTGTAACTTTTTTTCTTTATTTTACTCATCTGTCTTCGTTTCCTAGAGGCACTACAACGCAAATGTTGTAGTGTTTACACAAAATCCAGCAATTATATTGCAAATATTATGATACGTGCGGGTATAACCATACCTTAATGTCTAAGACCATTAATTTCACGATTCTCTCTTTACAGCGTTTAAGCCTCAGGTAAATGCTTTGCAACGAAACAAAGCATTGCTCTACGCTACGCAAAGCATTTTGAAATATAGCCTACGACGTTATTCTAGTGTGCATTAAATGGGCCCTTGCCGGCGGTTAAGTAGAAACAATGCTAGCTAAATTGAGGAACATAAGAACATCTAATGGAGCAAGCGTTTCACACAGCATAGATGAAATCATTCGTCGGTATGAAAAAGAACTCAAGTTTGTTAGTGGACCAAGAGCATGCATAAAGTTATGCACTGCTAATTTAAACGGAGAAATTAAAAACAATTGCACATAAAATGCGAGGTAACACAACCATAATGAAAACTATAAAGATTTTGAAACTAATTTCACTTGAAACATAAAACATACGGTATTGTGTGGTACGTTAAAATTACACACAAAAATAAAACTAAATAGTTAATTTTTAACAAAAAGTTAGATTAGCTTCTCTATACGTCGTCTTTGGATGCTAAAGTGGCCATTAGACTTATCACTATGCTTTTCAATCTCAATTCCAGAAAAGCTAATTTTAATTTCGGGAAAGCTAACTTCAATTTCGGAAAATAAATTCAATATCGGAAATGGTACTAAACTCAGAAAATAATGAACTCAAGTGAGTACTTAAGGTGTTTCTCATTTTCTCAGCTATATAGTAACATTATATATACGCATATATACAAGGTGTTTCATAATTATAGTTACAAACTGAAAGAATTAGTAGAGGGCAATGAAGCAAGACAAAAAGTCCTAATAAACATATACTTTATCCTAGTATCACTTAACGTGAGTACAGGTCCTCTGGAATAACAAAACATCCGATATGCACTGGGAGGAAAAGAGCGTTACAGCATGTGCTCAATATGACCACCGTCCATGATAAGGTAGGCATCAGCACGTGTCTTCATTGAAAATCATACACCTTCGAATATCCCTAGTGTGTTTCTAATAAGCTGAAAATCATTGACAGTGCGTTACTGGAGTTCGTTAACATTATCAATGGGGCTCTAATACACAAAACATTTCATATATCCCAAACAAAAAATTCAGAGAATTGAAGTCGGGGGACCATGGAGGCCGTGGTATTGGTAAGCCATGTCTGATACATCTGTTGAAGTTTAGTATTTAATATTTATTTATTTAGTATTTATTTATTTAATCTGGTAGAGATAAGGCCGTCAGGCCTGTGCGTAAGAACTCTCGAACGTTCAAATGAAATTGAGTTGGTGCTCCGTCATACACATATCACAGCAGCTGTCTTTCCCAAAAACTCACACCATCCGAAAGATCGCATAGCTCATATTGTAAAAAAAAATGAAGATACGCACTGCCATTAAGTCTATCAAGTAAGGAATCAGGTTGCAAATGAACGAGGTGTATTTAGTTGGTGGCCATAGTGATGACATATCTCGGAAATGGTTGATTTCCGGGTCTAAGTCTTCTAGTCCAGTGGTATTCAATCGCTTTTCTCCTCGTATCCCTAGAGACAACTTTTCACTCTATTGTTATATTTAATTTAAATCATACATAGCTGTATCTAAAATAAATTAAACTCAACAATTTATCACAAATTTATCGTTATAGGAGCATGGTTAACATAACAAGCTGAGTTAGAAGATTTCATTATTGAGCAGAATAATAGAAGACAATGCAAATTCGGTTTGGCAGAAGAGGTTTTCATTAGCTCCCATCATTCATGAAATACTTTTTTTTTCATGACAGGTATAAGCTTATTTTAAATTTTACGTACCCCCTAGGAACCCCAGGAGTACGCGTACCCCCAGTTGAATACAATCTAGTCACTCCTGCAGTGTGTCCCTATAATTATGAAACTCCCCGTATATATTGTATTATGATATACATGTTAAAATAAACTGATTTTTCATATTCTCTCAAGAGAACAGAAATATTGTAGCTACACAATCATTTATTGAACATTGTTTATAGAGAATTATTGTATACACCGCTGCAGATGAAAAGCAAGTATTTTGGCAAAGAAAAACCATGAATTATTAAGAAATTCCTAATAATAAATCAGCTTACCCTTGCGCTGTACCTCTGACATGAAAACACAAATCGAGAGCTCTGATGATTCGAATTTATATATTTGGACGGTTCTTGTAAAATTATGCGAAAAAATACATTACTTATAATAAATGTATAAAATTTCACCTCCATCTCTGTCATATGTGACAGTGATTAAAAGAGTATAGATTTACGTTTAAACTCGCTTCACACGTATAAGGTATTGATTTTTAATCCTATACAATTCTCTGCTGTGGTTATTATTTATCAATAACGGAGAAAAATTCACTCCGGGAATCGAACCCAGGGCCCCCAGTCTTACTCACTCATCATCATCTCCGCACTACAGCCACACGTGGGTCTTGGCGTCCTCAACAATTCTTTTCCATGTTTGTCTTTCCTGTACCTTCCTCCTCCAATTTCTCACTCCCAATGCCACCAAGTCATCTGTCACGCCATCAAACCATCTGAGCTTAGGTCTTCCCTTTTTCCTTATCCCTCCAGTTTCATTAAAAAGCAGCTTTTTGGCTATTTCGTCTTCGCTCATTCTCATGAGGTGACCAAGCCATCTTATCCTTTCTGATTTTATAATCGCCGCTATATCCGGTTCTTCATATAACTGATATACTGTAATTCCCGGTTAAACCTTCTTCTTCACATTCCTCCCTCATTAATCGCTCCATATATTCTTCTTAAGATCTTTCTTTCGAAAGTTCCCAGAGAATTTTCCTCTCTTTTTGTCAGGGTCCAAGTCTCCGCTCCATAAATCAACACTGGTCTTATCATTGTTTTATAAATTTTAGTTTTAATCGTACAAGGAACATTCTTTGCTTTTAATATATTTGCTAATCCAAAATAGCTCTTATTGGCTGCTATTAATCTAGCTCCTATTTCACTATCCATGGTATTGTTTTCTGTTATTACTGATCCCAAATATTTAAAAGACTTGACCCTCTCAAACGTAAATTCCTATATCTTAAGCTCATTTGGTATTGATATTCTAGAATACCCACTAAACATATATTTTGTTTTCTCTTGATTGATAGCTAATCCCATGTGTCCAGCCTTTTCATTCAGTCTCTCAAATTCGTTACTCAGACTTTTGATGTTTCTACTAATGATAACTACGTCATCAGCAAATGCCAAGGTCTGGGATGTTCTATAGAAAATAGTATAGTTGTTTGTACTCCATCTGCCCTTATTACCTTCTCTAGGGCGATGTTAAACAACAGGCAAGCTAAAGGATCTCCTTGCCTTAATCCCTTACTTATTTCAAATGCTTCTGACAATTCTGCATTTACTTTGGATCTACATTTGTTACTCTCCATTGTTGCCATTATTAATCTTATCAATTTCTCTGGAACTTGAAATTCGAGCAATGCCTTAAACATTTCGCTTCTATTGATACTATCGTAAGCTGCTTTAAAGTCCAGGAACAAAAAGTGTAGTCCTATGTTACACTCGTTACACTTTTCCAGTATCTGCCTTATCGCAAATACCTGATTGATTGTTGATTGTCTTGATTGGGTGCTCTATAATTGAGCTAAGCCGAGGCTCAATCCACAGCACCGGAACGAACTTCTATCCTTTGGTTTTTTCTCACTTTACATCTGATTATTTTAAGTATTTCCCCCAGCATATGCAATTCCATCATATTCAACACTGGTACCACATGGAACATAATTTTTGTAAAGACACTGAGACAGTGAATCAAATAATCATATACTCCATCACAGCCAAATAAACCATAATTTCATCCCTTAAAACAATAAAAATGTTTTCAATCACTTCAATTTCTACTTACGATCTTTTCAAGATGGTGATTTAAGTTCGGAAATCTGCCTTCCTTTCATATATCACTTACCTGGAAAGAAAAAAATATATATTAATTACTCACAGTCAATCTACATTATATAATATACATATAGTTTGAGGATTGTGGATCAAAACTAGACATATGTAGTAGAACTATGACACACACTCATTTCCAATAAGATGGAGATAAATATCCATATCATTTCCAGGAATTGAAGGGTTTAGAGCCATAGTGGGCCAAGAGCCATTTATTGAAAACGGAGAAAGCAAGGGTTAAAGTTAAGTGAATACCATAGTTTAATGAAAACTGACATATAATTTAGTTTGAATGTGTATACTTTATATTACTTGCTATGTGTTTCCATTGAATTATGGTGACTATTACACTCTTACTACGTCATACTACTTTTGACCAATAAAACGGTACGAAAGGACGTATTTCAACCAATCATGGCTGCTTATCGCACAATTTTATCGCGTCCCTAGCATTTGTTTAATTTTATCGCGTCCCTAGCATTTGTTTAATTTTATCGCGTCCCTAGCTTTTGTTTCTTTGTTTGCCAACATTTGAAACTGCGCTGGTCTGGACGTCAAAAAAAAAAAAAATATATATATATATAAAATTACAAACCACTCCAGTCGATGCACAGCAGTTTCAAATATGACTCGCATTGGCATTCAAGAACAAAAATGAATAAAAATCACTTATCATACCTATGCATCTTCTGAAATCCGATTTACAAATAAATGAAGAGCACCATTCGGAAATCCTGAATAAGTTGAATACACCATGTAGGCCTAAATCAACGAGTTCCACTTCTATTACGCACACGTCCAATATAACATCAATTGAACCACTAACCACATTCAAATTTGAAAATTGTACATTCAATAATTATTCCTTTTAAAATTATTCATTCGGAAATCCTGAATAAGTTGAATACACCATGTAGGCCTAAATCAACGAGTTCCACTTCTATTACGCACACGTCCAATATAACATCAATTGAACCACCAACCACATTCAAATTTGAAAATTGTACATTTAATAATTATTCCTTTTAAAATTATTCATTCGGAAATTCTGAAGAAGTTGAATACACCATGTAGGCCTAAATCAACGAGTTCCACTTGTATTACGCACACGTCCAATATAACATCAATTGAACCACCAACCACATTCAAATTTGAAAATTGTACATTCAATAATTATTCCTTTTAAAATTATTCATGTTTATTTTTTATGTCATCGTCGTTAATTAAAACTTTTCTAACACTTGTGTATATTAGTTAGGTTATGTTATAGCTTCTGCTCTGAGAGGATAAAAAGAACTTCTGCTATATGATATTATGGATAGTCACGTATCAGAGATTGTTTAATATTAAGATTTATTGAATAGTAATCATTCAGTGTCTGTATAAAGACACTACTGCCATCTAGCATGCATCTAGCGTAATATTTGTAATGTTGAGATGGTACAATAATACATTTGAAGACAGTTGTATTTTCGTAAGTCAATTAATATTTTATTGTATTGGAGTACTTCGTTACTTCTACGCTTTATATACTTTCTTCTAATCGTGTAATAGTCAATTAAATCCCACTCGAGTTTTGATTTTCTCTAGATAAATCAAAACGTCTAGTGAGATTACTGTTGATAACTTCATTTTAACCCTTGTTTTCTACGGTTTTAGTAAATGGCGCTTGGCCCACTATAGATCTGAACCCTTCAATTGAACCCAGGTCAACTAGATATGTATGCAACAACGTTATTGATTACAGTGAAGGATTCATAACTGTACGTAAATAAAATACTACTATTTCAACATTATGGAAGAATATGAATTCTCATTCAGACTAAATGCATTATAATGCATCAAACATTTTATAAATGATGTCGAATGTTCACTAATTGGAAAACTACAATAAATAGTACATGAAAACCAACTAAAACAGATCGAGTGCTCGTTAATGAATCTTCCAGTTGCCAGCTAAAAGCAACAATGGCTTGCAGAATATACTGTATGCTAGCCAATTATGGAGCAATGAAGCTGAAATCTAGTCCAAACGAAAATAAATTAACACTGTTGATTAACAATATTCATTAACAGTGACAAAGTTAACGTATGTTAACAAATGTTTATTATTGATATTATTTATTTAACTATCAGTTTACGTCAAAACCAAGTGCTAGACAACTTAGCATCATGCATTTATGACGCAGGAAACTTTCAAGTGCGACATTCATTGTTCTCAAGATAAATAACAAAAAATATATTGCCGAAAATTGTGGTAAAGATTATGCAAACTTAAATAGAATGCAGTTTATTCAAGTTCTCTAAAACATACAGTAAATATTATCTATATTTTTGTTGGCACGAGTGCCAGAATCTAAAATTCTAGAACTTTTATCGTTAATTCAGAAAAGTTGTTACATTGGATTAGTTCAAAATTAATTTTAAAATCCATATATTTCCTCACAAATTTGTTCTGAAATTCACAACATAATGGAGAACCCGGAGCGTTTATGTAATCTACATTAGAAAAACTTCCATACTTCGTACTCGTTACAACAAACGAATTATATTTAACAAAGTAACAACTACAACCTGTTTGAACTACAGGCACAGACATTTGAAGGAATACTTACATTAATCCACCTTAACGAAACCTAATTTGGCTAAATTCTAATCTGGAGGACCAACATAAATCAATCTTTCAACAAAATGTAACAGTATGCATGCCTCTCGACCAAAGTTCCGTTCATATTTTAGCGGTTTGGGAAAACGAAGCGGGCGGTAAACCACAAACTCTCGCATGCAAGCGGCGATATTTATGATATGAATGCAACGCACAGAAATATTAGTAAAACTTCATTATACCGAACCTCGTTTTACAGTCTGCATGGGCATACCAGGATTTAATAATGTCTCCCAAAATTATTTGATATGTTTTCTTTGTAAAAAGAACAAAATGTATTCAATCAAAATAAGTCCAAATGTTTTCTTTATGAATATATTTTTAGTCGCCCGGGTCTTCCATCCAGGCTGCCCGGTTTCGATTCACAGTCTGATCGTAGTGAAAAATCGAGGTAGGTGTAAAGCCTCCTGAGCCCTAAGACATTTGTTGTTTTATTTTTAAAATTAAATATAATTCTACTCTTCAAAAAAAAAAAAAAAGTCGCTGACATGAGGAAAAATACTGAAAAAAATCTGTAGGTTACAGTTAGGGCACAAATGCAGGTATATTACATTATACTTCGGGTCTCTGCACACACATCTTATATCATAATCATGTATGAAGTATGGTATAGTACACTATACTCTCAGGACTCAGGAGGATAGAGGAGACAGCCCCAAATTTTATGCCTGAATACGTCTCTCGGGGTGAGATATTGAATTTAAGATGTAAGAATGAAGAAATGCACTCACGTTTAGCAGTAAACTATAATTGTATTTATAAAATGTCGCCATCTTGTATGAAATGACAGTAAACATGCCGGTTGTTACAGTAACATGTTACACGCCCGCTCCTATTTGCGCTGCACATGCTTCGACAATTTCAATTTTCTTTCTTTACTCAACTTCATTCGCGAATTCTTCTAATTAAACCTGCCGATTGTTGATCTTGCTCAATTGAGATTTTGGCCTTATGTTTATTAGACTTTGTCTTGTTTTGATGGATACTAAGACCTCTTAAAATAGTTAACGTTTTTTTTATGGAAATCATGGTGAGCGTCTCTTATATTAATGAACAAGTACTCACACCTCAGAAGATATTAATCTTAGAACCTAAGTTCATTATACTTTTTCCTTGTTTCCGTGACTACTACTACCGCTTAGAATATTGAATACTATTTTTATATGACAATCACATTGAACATCTACTAGGATCTTGATGAACAAGTATACTCATATTTCGAAAGATACAAATTTTATGACTAGGCCCGTGACATCGGTATATTTGTATTAGTATGAGGTGAGCATAAGACGCCGGTCACAATGTAGTCTGCGTTTCAAGTACAGGCAGCGGAAGCGAATTTGACACACGCCTAAGCAAGCACGTTCCGTGTTTTGTATACGATTATTGCGTGTTATAAAATCAAGACAATACAATGATTGTATAATAAGGATTAATATCGAAAAGGTCTAAAATGCCGGTGAGGTTGAGAATAATTGTTGGAAATCATACTTAAATTGTCACAAAGTGGTAAAGTGTAAGTCTAAAAAGATGTTTTTCTTTATATTTAGAGTTTTGCATTACAGTTTTAGAATGCCGAAAACGTATATGGCGTACAATTTTGCTTTTCCTATATTTAACTGTTACATTAATTTATTTATCACATACATTCTGTACCTTACTTTTCTTGCATGTTGTTCGCTTACTTTCGGTTGCTGCTGCAATAAACAACAACATTCATTTTAGAGTTTCAAATGAAAATGACCGCCGAGTGTCGGATAGTACAACCTTGTAAGCGGAAAAACTGCGTTCTACATCGGTTGAAACCAAGGGTGCATACGTGAAATATTTCACATCATCAATTTCATTTCTACATCAACTTTATAATAATCGCACTTGTCATCTCATAAAACTTTTGCAATTTTGCGTAATGAATTAAAACCACAGTTTTTTTAATTACTGTCTGATGTAGAAATAAAATTGATAATATGAAATATTTTACATATGCGTCCTTGGTTTCAGCCGATGTTGAACGCAGTTTTTCAGCATACAAGGTTATACAGGGACATCATTTTATTTTTACTAACATTTTTAGTATTAACTTGGCTATACCTCTGGATCAACGCCGTTTGCTATCCTCTTCCACGACTGGAGATCGATGATACTGACGTAGAGTACAAACAAATCACTTTACTACGTATAGGAGGGAAGAAAAGCAGTTAATCCATTTACGTAAACTAGGAAATATCGCGCTTTCGAGTTTGATAATTTTCATTAGGTTTTTGTTTAAACAAAATACAGTACAGTATTAACAATGAGTATTTTTACTCACGAACTGAGCTGTCCATGTGGACGTATTCATTATGCAGTGTATATTATACTGTCTATAGCACATTAGTGCACAATATAGAGAATGAAGGTAAATTGAAAAATAATCATAATATGAATATTTAAACACAGTTTTGAAAATGGTGGCCGTTGTTTTCGATACAGGCTTCAGTTCTTTTGTGCATATTAACGCATTATAGAGTATTGCATCTAATTCCAATTACCAGTTTCGTCTTTCATATTAGTAACTCATGTTGAAATAATTCTGTACCTACTCTATAAAAGAGTAGGCCTACCTTGCGTACTGTAAATTCAATCTCACTTCTGCCCGACCCGCACAGATAAAATTACTCATACATGCTATCTACTGTCCGTCCAAGTGGTTATGCCGCAGGATAAGGGAGGAAATCACGTGACAATTACTTAACGAGGCCTTTTTATTTAAGTTATTTTAAACGGTTGTATAATATTACGTAAACGTCCAATTCCTAACAGTAGATGGGGGAAATCGGGATGCAACGTAGGCAAACGGACAGTACCTGTGCGAAAATATGATTCAATATTGAAAGCTCTTTCGTCACTGAAAAACGCGAACATATTTCTGGAACGTACTATACTCGCTAACTCAGTGCTGTTTACTATATGTGGCCTTGATTCTGTGTGAAGGGGTGGGAGTGAAGTACATTCAAAAACTCAGGTACAATAAAAATTGAAGTAAAAATAAAATGATGTCCCTGTACTATCCGACACTTGGCGGTCATTTTCATTTGAAATTTTGAAAATGAATGTTGTTGTTTATTGCAGCAGGAACCGAAACCAGGCAAACAACATGCAATAAAAGTAAGGTACGAAAGTGATGTAATAAATAAATTAATGAAACAGTTAAATATAGAGAAAGCAAAATTGTACCCATATACGTTTTCGGCTTTCTAAAACTGTAATGCAAAACTCTAAATATAAAAAAAAACATCTTTTCAGACTTATGTTTTACCACATTTGTGACAATTTAAGTATGATTTCTCAACCTTACCAGCATTTTAGACCTTTCCGATATTAGCCCTTATTATAGGCCTACAATAATTGTACTGTCTTTTATAATAGGCAATGATCGTATACAAAACATGGAACGTGCTTGCTTAGGCGTGTTTCAAATTCGCTTCCGTTGCCTGTACTTGAAACACGTCGACTACATTCTGTCCGGGGCGTCGTATGTTCACCTCAGACTAATACAAATATACCGATGTCACGACACTATTCATGGCCCATGCTTATTAGACTCTTTTTCTTGTTTTGATCGGTACTACCACCTCTTAAAACACTGAATGCGTTCTTTAACACCCGGTATAGACATTAACACAGTTCCGACCGATCTCCAGTCCACTCTCATCTTCATAGCATTTCTCCGATCATTGGTTGGTGAAGTGAGGATGTAGTGGTCTAGGAACATGTAAGCATGTCTGTATGAAATCTTGACACGTAGTGAACTTAGCACAATCTACTGGTAAACCTATAAGTGAACGGAATAGTTCACTATGATGGAAGTGACACTATGGGTTTAAACTCACCCTTCAGAATATTTAGACCTATAAATAGACATCTTCAAAATGTAATTAATCTCTCACATAACATGCAGCGCTTACGCAATTCCAGCTCGAATCTTTGTAGAAGAAAGTAATTCTACAGAATCGGAAGGCTTCACTTTGCACGGCATGTCAAAACACAAGATAATGAAGTCTGCAAGCTCAAAATCAACCACCACTGACAGCTTTCGCATCCTATTTAGCAACCAGACGTCGGAGGATTTCTTTATGGTCAGTCTGTCTCTTTTCTTTTATCGGTGATTTGAGAGAGTGAAAGCCGATTTGCAGGGGCTTTCAACTGTGTACTTCTCAGAATAGAAAGGAAGGAATCACAATTCTTTGAAAATGGCTGTATAAATCAGTCGGCTTAGGATTACAGTGATCAGTGAGAAAATGGATAATGGACAAATTCGGGCTATATTCATCTGTTCTATCCACACCTATTTTTGAAAATGATCTTACCATCTTTTCTTGAGCCTTTCAACTAATTCTAAAGGCGCGTTCTCGCGATGACACTGATGCTGCGACATTGCTGTCATGAAATGTTATGAAATCCTCTGCCACGGCAGTTATCTGTTCACGTCTAGAGATTGGAACAATTGTCCGCCGGTTGCAGTTAGCAAACGAAAACAATAATTCCGTTAAACATTTATCATGTCGTAGCTCCTATGACAGTCAATCAATCGCACTATTAAGATATTTTTATGATTGATAGGACGAAGTCTAAGGAAAGCGTCGAAAAAAATTCTAAATCAAAATCGCTTTTTGAAAGTGAGAAATAATATACTAACTTCGAAGTGATCTGTTCATAATAGACAATATTACACCTTAAAAGTTAGTAAACGGCAAGCTTTTTTACTTTTCATGTTACATGGGGATCAAAGCCAGAAAAACGTTGAGAAATAATGGAAATTACTTTTAAAAGTTGTCACCGATTAGAATCATGACTGGTTTCCGACTTATGGGAAGTTAAACAAACAAGCATTTCCGCTTAACGGAGGACAATATTCGCGCTGATTTTAAATCTGTTTACAAAATGTTTGCATCGCTTAAGGTGTCTGAGTTAATTGTTGGATTTTGAAATTTAATGAAAATATTAATTCAAGAATCAAAAAAATGTTGTAGTAGTGTTTACATGTATTACTTACTTACTTACTTACAAATGGCTTTTAAGGAACCCGAAGGTTCATTGCCGCCCTCACATAAGCCCGCCATCGGTCCCTATCCTGTGCAAGATTAATCCAGTCTCTATCATCATATCCCACCTCCCTCAAATCCATTTTAATATTATCCTCCTATCTACATCTCGGCCTCCCCAAAGGTCTTTTTCCCTCCGGTCTCCCAACTAACACTCTATATGCATTTCTGGATTCGCCCATACGTGCTACATGCCCTGCCCATCTCAAACGTCTGGATTTTATGTTCCTAATTATGTCAGGTGAAGAATACAATGCGTGCAGTTCTGCGTTGTGTAACTTTCTCCATTCTCCTGTAACTTCATCCCGCTTAGCCCCAAATATTTTCCTAAGCACCTTATTCTCAAACACCCTTAACCTATGTTCCTCTCTCAGAGTGAGAGTCCAAGTTTACATGTATTATTATTATTATTATTATTATTATTATTATTATTATTTCTGTATATGTTTCAATATTATAACATGCTTCCGCGAATATTAACAATTAATGTATGCTTTCACACTTGATTACAAGAGGTCGGTGACAAGAGAGGTTTTTGGTGTGTGTATTGAATGGACACCCAAAAGCAGCCCTTTTCAGGGCTACATAATTTTGCCAAAATGTATCCAATGAACGTAAAATAATTCTGAGTAACAAACGTTAAAATTGCACAGATGTAATAACAGACTCTAATAAAAAAAAACAAACAAACACAGCTAGGAACCAAACAGGGAACATTTCCTTAGCAGGCTAAAGTGCTATCCATTCAGCTACGAAGGAAATATGACGGATATGTATAACGTTGAAGTTGATCTGCATATACCGTAAAGTGGGGATATTTCGGACGCAGGGGTAACATCAGACGGTAATTCAATTTATCATATTTTATGTTGGTAACACCAATGGGTCTTTAAAAATGTGCAGAAACATACAAGCGATACGAGCATAGTAAAAAGCGCGGAAAAGATGCTAAGAACTGGTATTACCAACATAAAATATGATAAATTTAATTACCGTCTGATGTTACCCCTGCGTCCGAAATATCCCCACTTTACGGTACTAATATTATCTCTAATATCTATTTTCGATCAACACGCGTTTACACATATAAATGTTGCTTCTCAACATTCTAAATCTGGATTATTATACATGATGTTGTATACCATAACATCAGGATTAGCTTTAATAGTATTACTGTGACTTATATTCCGATTGAATTTATGCTGACATATCTAACTGTACCGTTTAGCGGTCAATTCAAAAAACACTGCCGGTCACCTTTTGTTTCCGTGAGTGTAATGTCCGGCTAGGAATTCAGCCCATAAGATACATGAAATCGCACAATAAACTATGATACATCCAAATATTTTACCGGTAGTATTCAGAAGGCCGAATGTCACGATTTCATTACGTTAAAGGAGTTTAATATAAAAACATAATTCATCGTTAATGTACAGGCTTGCAGTACCTCTGAAGAACAACAACAGAGTGTACTACTTAACTCAAAAATGTCAAAAGGTGGATATCGACGATTTTTTTCCCATGACCCTTCATTTACAACAGCCCTTTCTAAGATCTTCAAACAGACATTAGAGGTTGTCTTTCTGTTTCCAAATAATCTAACCTCGTCATCTTTTCTCGGGCCTTAAAACTAATATTTTTCTTTTTCACTGAGTTTATATAGCTAGTTTATACATTTTTTTTGTACAAACATTCTATACACTGATTCCATTTATACTGTGCTTTATTTTAATTTAATTATGTTTTGAATTCTCCATTCAGAATGAATCTTCGCCTATATATTCCTATATATTATTATAATGTACCGAAGTACACATGATATTTCCATGCAGATATTCTGTGTCATCATACGATGGAATTAAAACTGAGACGATTCTTCCGATGCCGGGGTGGAATCCGGTGTGGCTTAGTGGATAAAGCGTCAGCATGTAGAGCTGAAAACCCGGGTTCAAATCCCGGCGCCGGAGAGAATTTTTCTCCGTTCCATTACTCTTTCATCCTATATATTCCTGCAGAAATACAATTAAAAATAAGGGAGGACCTTAAAATAAAAGTATAGTTCATTCATTTCATTTAAATTCATTATTTCTTTCCCATTAACACAGACATAAGCTTGTGACTCTTCATCTAGTGAGAAATGAAAGACAGCTACTTATTTGACATTGCAAGAATATGTTGACATATGAAGCATGCGGGTTTCTCTTCTCAGCGATGCGTATACAACGTCTCTGTAACAACTGTAATTTTCAATTTAGTTACGTGCTGATGTTACGTAAAGAGAACGAAAGTGTGGGTGAGGGACAGAAAGTTAAAATATACTTTGTAAACATTTCATGAAATCCACCAGAAATTTATCGTATTATGGTATGTAGAATTACATGAAAAATTTTGTTACATACAGAAATTTCATGAAACGACAACGGACATAAAAACACTAAACAACAAACTGTAGTTACCGAAAAATATTACTCCAACGACACAGGATCGATACACGAATACGTTTTCCAAATTACTGTTCCTTCAACCACTGGCAATCTTCGAAGTGTAGTTTGCTGAAGGAGAGTAGGAAAGGGTGTGTTGCATTAGCGCAAAAGGGGCTGTGGAATATCGTTTCATTAACGAAAGAATTGAGGTTACAATACCGCAAATAAATAAACGGACAATGAAAGCGAAGAGGAAACCAAATATTGGATAGGGGAAACTCGGCTAATTCCGCAGTACGGGTAATTCCGCAGTAGTGCATATATGATTTTACTGCGGCTTTACAATAGCGTGAACGTAAGTTTTGAGAGGCTGTCAACAGGAGGCATGACCTCTGAAGTGCTATAGAAAAAAAAAATCAAGGATGTTGGTCGACACTTCGTCGGCAATACAGTGAAACATCGAAAGTTGGCTGTTTATCGTCTTTTACTACACAGCTGTGAAGAAAATGAGCATTGTTACATATAAATTGTTCCTTTTATGTTACTTTCATAATTATTTACGACTGCGGAATTAGCCAAATACTATTGCGGAATTACCCGAGTTGTTCTTTTTCAACTGTAATGTATGTACAACTAAATATATTTGCATTTTAATAGGTCTCTTTATCTCATTTGGTAATGAAAGATTTCGTCCATGTCTACATACATTGATAACATTTTTCAATAAACATTTTGATAAAAAAATAATATAGATTTACTTCTTAATATTGCGGAATTAGCCGAATCTCCCCTATATGGCAACACCGCGCGTATTAAACATTGCGGCTTTCACTTGGGACTGTCTGCAAAATTGAAAACATTGAAAACATGTGAATACGTGAATAAAAACTCAGAAGTAGGTAAAAATCTCAAATATGTCCTTGGATTGCAGTAATTATCTCCAAATATTGTGGGTGAGGGATTTGTTGAATTGCACAGCATAATTCCTGATAATCCCAAATGAAAGCTTTCGTCGAATATGTGTTCGACAACTACATCAGTGATGACGCCTACTTTCCACTAGTGTTATGGGCTCGTTGTTCTTCAAGCGATCCTGGAACGACAAATGGGCCTGAATCCTTCCATAGACATTAAAAAAAACAGTTTCATGAACCACATCCTTCTGTTCATGTGCTAACTGAAATGCTTAAGCAACTCAAGAGCGAAATATATTAGGGGAGAGTCGGGTAGTATCGGACATCGGGTAATATCGGACAGCGAGTTCCTTTCATCTACCACACGATGATAGTACCTGATTGACATGGTTACGTTTCTGTGATGGTCGCATAGAGAAACGTAACCATGTCATTCAGGTACTACCATATGGTGGTAGATGAAAGAAACGCACTGTCCGATACTACCCGACTCTCCCCTATATCTCGATCAATTTCGTTACGAACAAAAAAGTTGGGAAACATGTCATACAGAAACATTAATTCAACATGGATCTTCGGAAAAATTATTCAAGTGTGCAATATCCTTACTACAATACATAAAACGCTGGAACACCGTTAGCAACCACAGCAAGTGTAAAGAAGAGGAGAATCTTTCTGCTAAGACGAATCCATCGGAGAATACCATGGACGCGATGATCAACACCTAAACTTTTGTTATAAGGAATTCTTCTATGGAGGCACTGTTGCCACATTTGAAGGTAAGCCTTAGGGGAGAGTCGGGTAGTATCGGACAGCGGGTAATATCGGACAGTGAGTTTCTTTCATCTACCACACGATGATAGTACCTGATTGACATGGCTACGTTTCTGTGATGTCGCATAGAGAAACGTAACCATGTCATTCAGGTACTACCATATGGTGGTAGATGAAAGAAACGCACTGTCCGATACTACCCGACGTCCGATACTACCCGACTCTCCCCTAATGTTTATTTGTGTTAATGTAATATAGATTTTTGCGGTAAAGTAAACCATTTGCGTAAATGACGCCTACTTTTGCGTAAAAATCCTGCACCGGTTGAAAAGTATTAAGTGATGAGTATGATCCCAAAACGCATTAAGTCCATTTTTATTAACGGACTGGGCTTGTTTTCTTATCCACCGGTCTACGAACTGAGTTTTCAATTGACATGCACAATAACACAAACTTTTAGACAAGGATTGGCGTTGTTTTGGAAGAAAACAGCCTTAAAATATAATGATAGAGCTCTCAAATATAATCATGTATAAATAATAAAAATAGCCAAATAGACTCTTCAATTAAGAAATACATTAATTTATATAAATAATATAGGCCTACAATAGTAAATTAATCTGAACACACACTTACTTTACAAATATTTAATTCTTCGTGACTGACGACACTGTTTAAAGCAGAGTTCTCTCTCAAATTTATGCCAGATGATGGTTTCAATCGATATGAATGTTGCTTTGAGGTTGTAATTTTCGTATTTTGCGTTCAGTCAAGCTTTTCAGAATTTATTTATATGCTTTCCATGACTGTGTTCATCAACTTCACTTTCCATACTGTACACTTCAGGTTTTAATAATGGATATCATTCCAAGAAACAGTATTGCTAGGCAAAACACATACAGTATGAGGTAAGTGTTGGAACTAATTTATTAATAACTCAGGACCTCGAAGACTGTTGAAAATACATTCTTCTGATAAAGATTGATACTACGATGACACATTTAATACAATTTAAAATATTTGTTAATTAATTTATTTCATTTTTTTCAATTCAGGAATCCGCCCCTGAGCAAGTGTTCTACTCTTTCAGGGGCGAACTAAAGTTTTTCTGTATATAGACTATTATATTTTATGTTACAATTATTAGCAAAATAATAAATAAATAAATAAATAAATAAATAAATAAATAAATTTATTTATTTATTTTTACTGGTACTGGCAGAATGAAGGTCATAAGGTTTTCTCTTCCATTCAATCAGTATAAAATTAACTTACATGTAAAATATAGACAGCATCAATACAGAAAACAATGGAGTAATAATAATAATAATAATAATAATAATAATAATAATAATATTAATTGTTTATGCTGTCAGTCCCTCTTTGCCAAGTGACAGTCGGTCTTTCAGGTATGTTTGTAATATTTGTCACTATTTTTTATGCAAATCAAGATTTCAGGTATAACTCCCTGTAAAGTTGATTTGAATAATTTCGAGGGAAAAATTGTTCCGGAGCCGGGTATCGAACCCGGGACCTTTGGTTTAACGTACCAACGCTCTACCACTGAGCTACCCGGGAACTCTAACCGACACCGATCCAATTTTTCCCTCTATATCCACAGACCTCAAAGTGGGCTGACAACCGTCAAGCAAACAACTTCGAGTGCACACTAGCTCCGTGTGACTTAAATTGTGGTTTTCTGTTAACGAACAGTGACGTGTATTATGCAAATCAAGATTTCAGGTATAACTCCCTGTAAAGTTGATTTGAATAATTTCGAGGGAAAAATTGTTCCGGAGCCGGGTATCGAACCCGGGACCTTTGGTTTAACGTACCAACGCTCTACCACTGAGCTACCCGGGAACTCTAACCGACACCGATCCAATTTTTCCCTCTATATCCACAGACCTCAAAGTGGGCTGACAACCGTCAAGCAAACAACTTCGAGTGCACACTAGCTCCGTGTGACTTAAATTGTGGTTTTCTGTTAACGAACAGTGACGTGTATTATGCAAATCAAGGTTTCAGGTATAACTCCCTGTAAAGTTGATTTGAATAATTTCGAGGGAAAAATTGTTCCGGAGCCGGGTATCGAACCCGGGACCTTTGGTTTAACGTACCAACGCTCTACCACTGAGCTACCCGGGAACTCTAACCGACACCGATCCAATTTTTCCCTCTATATCCACAGACCTCAAAGTGGGCTGACAACCGTCAAGCAAACAACTTCGAGTGCACACTAGCTCCGTGTGACTTAAATTGTGGTTTTCTGTTAACGAACAGTGACGTGTATTATGCAAATCAAGATTTCAGGTATAACTCCCTGTAAAGTTGATTTGAATAATTTCGAGGGAAAAATTGTTCCGGAGCCGGGTATCGAACCCGGGACCTTTGGTTTAACGTACCAACGCTCTACCACTGAGCTACCCGGGAACTCTAACCGACACCGATCCAATTTTTCCCTCTATATCCACAGACCTCAAAGTGGGCTGACAACCGTCAAGCAAACAACTTCGAGTGCACACTAGCTCCGTGTGACTTAAATTGTGGTTTTCTGTTAACGAACAGTGACGTGTATTATGCAAATCAAGATTTCAGGTATAACTCCCTGTAAAGTTGATTTGAATAATTTCGAGGGAAAAATTGTTCCGGAGCCGGGTATCGAACCCGGGACCTTTGGTTTAACGTACCAACGCTCTACCACTGAGCTACCCGGGAACTCTAACCGACACCGATCCAATTTTTCCCTCTATATCCACAGACCTCAAAGTGGGCTGACAACCGTCAAGCAAACAACTTCGAGTGCACACTAGCTCCGTGTGACTTAAATTGTGGTTTTCTGTTAACGAACAGTGACGTGTATTATGCAAATCAAGATTTCAGGTATAACTCCCTGTAAAGTTGATTTGAATAATTTCGAGGGAAAAATTGTTCCGGAGCCGGGTATCGAACCCTTCAGTCCCGGGTTCGATACCCGGCTCCGGAACAATTTTTCCCTCGAAATTATTCAAATTATTCACTATTTTTTATGTTTAGAAAAGAAAAAAAGTGTTGTTTCAAAACTTCCTATAGAGGATTCCACGTTAAGAGAAAAGCAATGAGATATGGGGCTATTCCATCAAATGACCAGTTGCCATAGAAACGCCTACCTACCACATAGTTTGTACAATGTATTAGGCAAGGCCATAAAAGCAATGCTTTTTCCTTAAAGTGGAATCTCTATACTATCCTCCTGAATCTTGAGAGTATAGTATACCATACCATACTTCATAACTTCATACATGATTACGATATAAGATGTATGTATGTATGTATGTGCAGAGACCCGAAGTATGACAATATACATGCATTTGTGCCCTAACTTTAATCTGCAGAATTTTTTCAGCATTTCTTTCATGTCGGCGATTTCTTTGAAGTGTAGAATTATATCGAACTTTAAAACTGAAACATCAAATGTCTCAGGACTCAGGAGGCTATAGTGCAAACGAAAGAAACTGATCATTCAACTTTATTTCGATGTTCATTCTTGATTATTTTGTATCTGATTCGTCTTAAATTATTCATCTAAATGATTTTGACTTAGTACACTGCTTCGTCGATGTAGGAGAAAGCCAACGTTTACCTACTTAGATATAATACGGGGAGCAAGTCCTCTACTATCGGCAAGCATCATGCTTAGGTAGAGCATGAAAGTAAGGAATACTATGGACAATAAAAACATCTATCATACGGCAATGGATATTTAAGAGTTGTTAATTAATTATAAAAAGTGAATCTGGTACAACGTTAATACAAATAAATTTATTTCCTAGAGTATATCTATCTATAAAATACAATAATGAATCAATCAATCAATGAACTAATAAAAAACGAACATACAAACGAAGAAACAAACATACAAACGAAGAAACAAACATACAAATAAACTAATAAAAGAACCAGTGAACGAACGATCCAACCAACTAACCACAAAAAAAAAAAAACCTTAAACACTCCAGCAATATCCTTAAAATCTGTGCTATTCTCAAGACGTTCAATAACATTTACTTTGTAAAAATACTCAGATGTGAACGTGTTTGTGACATGATGTCTTACCGTTATACGGGGTATAGATTCTCGTCACAACAGACCACGTTGTACTGTGTTCTGCTTTCTTTAGACTCAAATGCAGTCTACTAAATAGGCGAGGCAGTGTAATTGTCTTTGTAAATAACATAGCAGAATATAAAATTGTTTAATGCTCTCAGCCCCCCCCCCTTTACTCGCCAATGGTCGATCTTGTTGGTACTATGTACATGAGGCGAACAAAAGTGAACTATCTCCATGTTTTGTTTAATTTGAGTTACGTGGTTAGAACGCATCTTAAGCACAACATTTATCAAAAACTTAGCTTCAGCTCGTCCATCGTTCTGCAGATAGCAACACTTGTTTTGTTCACTGATCAGGTTATAGAAACTTTCAACGTTAGCATCTAATTTCTCACTTTTAATTAATGTGGATTTAATCAGTTTGGCTTCTGAATGCGTCACACAGGCCTATGGTCGTATGTACAGCATGTAGTGATTCGCTTCACAACTGCGGAGGTTATCCATTGTCATTGAGATGACATGATGCGACGGGACAATGACGCTATGAGAATGACAGGGGTTACTTTGTCAACCTCAAATTTCATAGGTCTGTAGGGGATCGAACACGGCCCCCTTGGTGAGAAACAGTTCACAACCAAGTGTGTGCGTGTGTGTGTCAGTGAGAGAGAGAGAGAGCACGTGTCAGCATCATATGGACATCTACTCTTTATGGTGGTGTTTACTGTGTTCTCATATGTATGCTTAACGTAGGCCACATAATATCGTTTTTAAACAATAGCTTCGTGTGTTATTTGATATTTATCGAATTTATTTACTGAATGGTTATTATTCATGGTGAATCAGGACGAAAGGTACATGGTTTCAGGGTTGATAATATTTGTGATTCTAAACAAAAAAGTTTATATAAACATATCTCCTTTTCTTAACGGTTTCGGAGAAAATTAATGTAAACAATGAAGAACGGAAAAAGTGTAAATCATAATAAATTAAAACATTGTTACCTTATACAGGGACATAATTTTATTTTTACTAACATTTTTAATATTAACTTGCCTATACCTCTGGATCAACGCCGTTTGCTACCCCCTTCCAAGACTGGAGTGCGATGATACTGGCGTAATATACAAACAAATCACTTTACTAGGTATAGGAGGGAAGAAAAGTAGTTCATCCATTTACGTAAACTAGGAAGTATGGCGCTTTTGAGTTTGATCACTTTCATTAGGTTTTTAGTTTATTCAAAATACAGTTCAGTATTAACAATGAGTGCTTTTACTCATGAATTGAGCTGTCCATGTGGACGTATTCATTATGCAGTGTATATTATACTGTCTACAGCACATTAGCGTACAATATAGAGAATGAAGTTAAATTGAAAAATAATCATAATATGGATATTTAAACACATTTTTTAAAATGTGGCCGTTCATTTCGATACAAGCTTCAGTTCTAATGTGCATATAATCGCACTATAAACTACTGTACCTAATCCCAATTACCAGTTTCTAGTAACTCATGTTGAAATAATTCTGTAGGCCTACCTACTCTATAAAAAAGTACCTTACGTACTGTAAATTCAATCTTCACTTCTGCCCGATCCGAAAAGATAAAATTACTCAGACATACTATCTACTGTCCGTCCAAGTGGTTATGTCGTAGGGTCGTAGAACGGGAGAAAATCACGTGACAGTTAATTACTTAACGAGGCTCTTTTATTTAAGTTATTTTAAACAGTTGTATAATATTACGTAGACGTCCAATTCCTAACAGAAATTAATGTTCTCAGAAAAGAGCTAAGACAGCCCAGCCATTAGCTGGCGAATAAAAGCTGGTGGGGGAAACCCGGATACGACGTAGGGAAATGGACGACAGTACCTGTGCGAAAATGATTCAATATTGAAAGCTCTTTCGTCACTAGAAAACGCGAACATATTTTTGGAACGTACTGTTTACTATGACCGTAAGGCTACTATGACTGTATATGCGGTCTTGGATCTGTGTGGAGGACGATTGAAATTCATTAGTAGAAGGGGTGGGAGTGAAGTACATTTCAAAACTCAGTACAATAAAAATTGAAGTAAAAATAAAATGATGTCCCTGTATTATGTTTAATTGTGTACTTTTCTTTACAGGACATGTTCAGAAAGTCCGTCAACTTCAATGCACTTTGCAGCTCTTGTAGACAGCTGCTATGTTGCTGATGTGAGCTGATTTCGACATTCTTTACTTGAGCACAAGCATGTAAAATACGAGCGAGAAGTTCCTCCCTTGTTTCCACTTTGCGCTTGTAGACTTCGCTCTTAAGCCAACTCCACACAGTAATCGAATGGAGTAAGGTCGGGTGACCTCAGTGGCCAAGAAGTGACTACCGCGACCGATCCAACGCTCAGGATAAGTTTCATTCATCTTACTACAACTTAATTTCGTTTTGGATGTGTTCGCATGTGAGTACATTTGAAGAACACATTAAATCCAATTTCATAATAAAATTTCAATTAATAATCCAATAATAAATATAAATGTAATCCATCTCCACCAAAACATAAACTGCACCTTGACCTGAAATAATTTATCAAATTAAATTAAGAAAATTTGAAACCCTAAAAATTTACATGAGACTGACGCCCGTGATTTTCAAACAGCTGTATGTCAGATAGAGGGCATATGTGCATATAAACTTTTTTGTTCAGAATTACCATGTACCATTCCTCCTGACTCACCCTGTATGTTAAAAATAATATAGTGAATTTATATTACCGTGCATCTCTAATAAAGGAAATGTTATGTTTTATTTAACGACGCTCGCAACTGCATAGGTTATATCAGCGTCGCCGGATGTGCTGGAATTTTGTCCCGCAGGAGTTCTTTTACATGCCAGTAAATCTACTGACATGAGCCTGTCGCTTTTAAGCACACTTAAATGCCATCGACCTGACCCGGGATCGAACCCGCAACCTTGGACATAGAAGGCCAGCGCTATACCAACTCGCCAACCAGGTCGACCTAATAAAGGAAAGTTTAAATCTATTTGGTAGATGATCTTACAAAAAAATAAGCAGGCAGTCAATAGCCATCACATAGCCTACTATAGACGTCATACGATATACCTCGTGAGACCGTCGATTGACTTAGTTTTGCAGGACATGCCCCAACCCTCGTATAAATTTAGACTCAAATAATGGAACAAAACTGTCGAATAAACTAAACAAAAAAACAGACACGAATTGTTTTCAAAGAGAGGGTGTGGCTAGGAGTTAATAAAATGAATTGGCACAAACGCCTTGAACAGGCCGATATTTCTTACGTCTCAACGTACCGTTTTACTCGGAGGGAGTGATAAAAACTGCATATAATAAATGTTTAATGGCACTGTGAAAAAGTTTTGAAAACTACCTCTGAGCCGTTGAAGAGGTTACCCACCCCTGGTGCACACGTTAGCTGAAGGTCGTAAAATTTATAGCCTCTAGGTAGCCTTGTAAGGTATTGCCTCGCTACCCAACTACATTAATATCGGGCATGTGGATAAATATTATGCCAGGCTCCACACCTGGCAGCACGGCCAGCAACGCTAGCTTGAGAAATAACTTAATTCATTCACATACTGCTTCGCTTTCCAGCCTGCGGCCGCATATTAATATACCAAGCAGCCTCAGGCCTCCTACAAACGCCCGCTAACCATTTACCCATTAATACATACATTTATTATTTACTCACTAAATTAGTTCCGTGTGGGAAGCGTTGTATAACGAGAATCATCACGTATTAACCATATTGCGCTCATTCCGTCAAATTGCTTCGATCAGCACTTTCTCGGTCTATTTATCACTCATTTATCTCTGGGATTATATACAGGATGGAAGTGAAATAACCTTGCAGATTAAAAGGGACGATAGGGTACACTGAAATGAATAGAAAACCTATATTACGTTTTGTGATTAAATGCACGGTTAATCAGAAAATTAAGTTTGAAGTTCCAGCAGTCCGACAACACACGCTTCTCGTGATACAAATTTAAGAGATCAACGAACTCGGTAACTCGGTGTGTCTCGCTAGATGAGCTTCTTGTGTGCCGCTGTGTTGTAACCAACACACAGCGTACGATTGCTTGAATTTAGAGGTTTTAAAAATTAAATTTACACGAAAGCCGTCCACGCTATTGAAATACGCCAAAGAGATAAATTATTCATTACTAGCCGTACCCGTGCGCTCCGCTGCACCCGTTAGAAATAAATATAAAGTAATTACATAATTAAAATAGGACGTTTGATCCAGGGAACATTCGTGTTTGATAGAAGGATAAATCGTTTAATATGTTACTTAATCTAAATTGCATCCAAATAATTAAAATGCGATCATTTTGGTCCAGAGACACTCATTTGGGGCAATGACAATTCCTTTAACATGTTTCTTAATTTTTATTACATGCAACCATAGTTTAATGGACATTGACATCATTTAGATTTAATGTGTATATATTATTTTACTTGTTATAGGTTTCCATTGAATTATGGTAATAACTTAATTTTAACCCTTGTTTTCTATGTATTCAGTAAATGGCGCTTGGCCCACTATGGTTATGAACCCTTCAAATAACTTAAATTATATTATATTATATTATATTATATTATATTATATTATATTATATTATATTATATTATATTATATTATATTATATTATATTATATTATATTATATTATATTATATTATACACTCAGGGACAAAAAAAACCGGACACTTCTATATTTGCTTGTATTTTGTTGCCAATTATTTCAAAATGAAACAAAACCCATTTAAACACAATAATGTTTCATTTAGCACCTTATACGACAACATTTGAAAAAAAAAAATCTCTGATGAGAAAATTTACAAAAAATTACAAAGGGCGTATAACTATGGCATCGTTTGGTCTAACTGTTTTTTCATTTTATGGTGCCTCAAACATTAAAAACTCTTTTTAGTAACGGGTATTACCCCTTCTGGCTTGAATAACTGCATCCATACGTCTTGGCATGCTCTCAATTTGGTTAGCAATGTCTTCTTGAGGAATAAGTTCCCATTCTTCGCCAAGTGCTCGCCTCAACTCTTGTAACGATTCTGGTCTCGGTCGTCTATTCTTAACACGCCGTCCCAGCATGTCCCACACGTGTTCAATTGAGTTCATGTCTGGACTCCTTGCTGGCCATGGAAGAACATGGATTCTCACTTCTTGGAGATAATCTCCGACCGCAATTGGCAATATGCGGCCGTGCATTATCATGCATTAAAACAAAATTATCGCCTACAAATTGGCCAAATGGCACAACATCATCAGCCAAACATTCATTTATATACCTATCAGCTGTTAGTTTTCCATTTTCAACAAAAACCAACTCTGTACGAGCATCCGTACACACTCCTGCCCAAACCATCACTCCACCACTTCCATACGGCACATTTTCGGAAATGCAACACTGTGAAAATCGTTCTCCTCTCCTTCTCCAAACTCTTTCACGTCCATTAGGTGAGCACAGATTGAAACGGGACTCATCGGTGAACAAAACACAGCTCCACTGTCCATTTCTCCAATCCCTGTGATCATTTGCAAAACGCAGTCGTTCAACTCGATGCATCCTGAGAAGTCAGGGACCAGTTGCAGGTCTACTTGATATCAGTCCACTTGCTTTCAACCTCCTTCTAACTGTTTTGGCCGAAATTAGGCGTCCATGCATGTTAACAAATTGCTGGACTACACTAGTAGCTGGCAGGTTGCGCTCCCTAAGAACTCTCAACACCATATACCTGTCTTCATTTGGATTTGTAGCTCTTGGACGACCCGAACCTGGTCTTCTGGTATATTCTAGGGTCTCTCTATATCGTTTTATGGCATCATGGGTTGTGCTTCTAGCCATATTCATAACATTTGCAATGTAACGTACACTGCGTCCATCATCGTAAAGGGCTACAGCTCGAGCCACATCTTCAGGTCGCATCTTGTTTTAAGATAAATGTTACAACCCCACTTAAACTCAGAAATGTAAAAATAAAGAAATAACGAATGATAACGATAATGAAGCACAAATAGTTGAGACAAAATTGTTATAGCTGAGACTCCGAAAGCAAAATTGGAATATTTGGTTGTAATGGCTTGTTTATAAAACAAAAAATAATCAACAATGTATACACGTCTCCATAACAACAGATGGCTACCATAATATTGTATGAGAAGATGTTTTGCAAAATACCAGCAAATATTAAAGTGTCCGGTTTTTTTGTCCCTGAGTGTATTATATTATATTATATTATATTATATTATATTATATTATATTATATTATATTATATTATATTATATTATATTATATTATATTATATTATATTATATTATATCAGAAGTTACTGTAATAACATTATAGCATTATGTCCATATAGAGAAACTACACTTTCCAATGGTGAAATAATAATTAGTTATACAAATCGGTTAATTTAGCTTCCGATATTATTTCATACAAACACAGTAACATTCTCTGTAGGCTATCTTTCATAGCTTTCGATTGTTGCTGTCCAAGGCCCCTTATAGCCGAAGTCATTTTTTTTTAATTCATTACACGGCCTTAGATGGCAATTATTTTAATTTTAAAACTCATTTATCTCATTAAATATCAATCCTATCAAAATTTTTCAAGGAATAAAACTTATTGCAAATTATTTTTAAAGAAATTTTTGTTATGTAACATTTTTCACAAAAATCAATAAGCGAGATATTTCGATTGATTTAATTCAGGCCCCCTTATAACCCGCCTTTTAAATAATGTATTTTGAATGCCATATAGCTTAAAATCTAAGTTACAACGAACTTAATTTATATTCCAATTTTCATCGAAATCGTTCAGCCATTATCGCGTGAAAAGGTAACAAACATACAGACAGACAGACAGACATACAAACAAAAATTTCAAAAAAGCGATTTTCGGTTTCAGGGTGGTTAATTATATATGTTAGGACCAATTATTTTTGGAAAATCGAAAATTACCAGAAAAATTTCGGCTACAGATTTATTATTAATATAGATTAGTTTTTCTACTGTACCTAAATTAATGGAAATTTTGCAAAAAAGAAATGTAACAAATATCCTGCTTCAAAACGTTTGCAATATTTACACTAACAATAAAATAAATATAAAATTTAATAATTTTACTTCTAACTATAGATCCATAAATCAAGGAGTACGACAAGGTTGCCCATTGTCACCAAGTCTTTTCAATATATACATGGATGAAATAATACGCCTTTGGTATGAGGAGTACAAATTAGGAATTCAAATTTCAAGTTCCATAAGACTAAACACAGTTCTTTTCGCGGACGACCAAGTATTAGTTGCAAACTCCGAAGACAATTTACAGATGGGTATATTTAAACTAAATAAAATCATAGAAGAACATGGCATGAAGATTTCACCAGAAAAGACCAAAATAATGGCATTTGAAGGTACAAACCCAATCCGAAGCAAAATTGTTGTTGAAAATGTGATTTTAGAACAGATAAATTCCTTTTCATACTTAGGATGTAATATATCATACGAAGGAGAGAATGATGTAAGCAGAAAAATTAACAAATGTTTACAAATATTACGACTGCTAAACCATACCCTAAAATCAAGTTTAGTACAGAAACATTCCAGAATAAAGCTATATAAAACCCTTGCACTACCAACTCTCCTCTATGGAAGCAAAATTTGGGTTCTGAAACAAAGAGATATCGGCAGATTAAGAGCAGCTGAAATGAAATATCTGCGACGAACTTCAGGATACACACTTCTGGACCACAAGAGGAACGAGGATATACTGCAGGAACTCAACATGCAACCATTAGAAGAAAAAATTACAGATTACAGAAACAGATGGCTTGAACATATTTCTCGTATGGAAGCTGGCCGGACACCCCAAGAAATGCTAAAATACCACCCTTAAGGACGACGACGACCTGGACGTCCACAGACACGTCTATTGGATCCTATATAGCTGGAACCGAAACAGGCCAGCAATGGCCTAATTTCGTGCCTGGAATATGATGATGATGATGATGATGATGATGATGATGATGATGATGATGATGATGATGATGATGATGATGATGATGATGATGATGATGATGATAGTTTTCCTATCGATATGGACAAAAATCGCGATCCTACTCGCAATAGTTACCGAATAAGAAATTGTTAAACATTTGGGGAGGGGGAACTTTTTTCTGAAAAAAAAAAAAACTACGAACTTTCCACGAATATGATATTATAGTTTTTTGTTACATACAACATGAGCTATTCGTTCTGAAAATCTGCAAGGCTATTTCACTTCCACCCTGTATAAAGTAGTTTTGGGGTGGTATCCGTTGGTCTTCCGTACGATTTACATCTTTCAACAAATTTTAATGTAGAACTGCATCTTCGTATTCGGCACATCTCCCGGTAGCAGTATCCAAAACAGAATGTTACATTAAAACTATGACTAAGTCGCTTGGCGATACCTCGAATATTAATGTGTTTAACCTCCTGAGTCCTCAAACATTTGTTGTTTTATTTTTAAAGTTCAATATATATCTACACTTCAAAATAAGTCTCTGACATGAGGAAAAATACTGAAAAATTCTGCAGATTACAGTTAGGACACAAATACAGGTATATTATAGGTCTACTATACCCGAAGTATAGTAAGTATGATTAAATTTAAACTGAAAATTAAAGAAATTATTAAGGAACTTATCATAGAATAAGTGAATACGTTCAAATATCTAGGCTGCAACGTCACTTATAAAAAGAGCCGAGAAATAGATGATAAGCTAAATGCTTTTAATTATTTTTGTGGAACAATACGTCGAACTTTAGGTAGGAAAGTTCGGAAAGAAACATTACTAAAGTTTTACAAAGTGATGGCTCTACCAGCAAAACAATTGGAGGGAGCATATACATCGTATGCCAGAAACATCAATTACTAGAACAATATACAATCACGACGCTCATGGGAGAAGAAACCCAGGAAGACCCACAAAAATATGGCGGGACCAGTTTTGATTTGATTGGAGTGGAACGGATCTTACGGTCCATACCGTAACGCAGATGATGATGATGATGATGATGATGATGATGATGATTAAGGAACTTAACTTAGGGTAATATAATTAATTTGTAAATATTAGTCTTTTATTATTATACTTGTGAATATTGGTTATAAACATTTTCAATTGTGATTGTTCTTTATCATATAGGCTCTTGTTTTTGTAATCTGTGTTATTTTATTGCTTATATTAATTGTATAGTTTATTTTGTCTTCTTCTTCTTTCTGCTTATCTACAGGTCAGTTTACTGCCGACCACAAGCGTTTGCTCATTCGGGGGGGGGGGTGGAAATTCCTCCATTTTTGTATTTCTGTTCTACGTATGTAATACCTTCTTAATGTAGGCTATCTTATTAATGTAAATAAATAAATTGTTCTTGTTAAAAAATTTAATTTGCTTCTTACGTGCTCACATTTGGACGTCACCCTCTCCACAAGTCTCATATTATAGTAACGTTAATTATTTAAGCACAATTGATAGTACTAATGTACAAAAATTGTCAAATAAACTAAAAAAAAAAAACGTGCTCACGATATCTGACACTTGGCAACAGTTTCCATAACAACTCGAAAGTCTACATAATCCCCTTCTATGAATGAGGGAGTCTCCAAGGAGAAGACGGCCGGAGGAAGGAGCTCATCACTTACGACACTTAGGTAGTCAGGGTTAATAACGCATGAAGAACACCCTCCTTCCCGTCCCAGCGTGCACTCACCAGGGAGGAACTGTTTACTCTTCATGTCTTTGAATAGAATATTGCGATATACGGACAGCATTAATCATCATACCATCGCAAATACATGTACAGACACGAACATTTTCCTTCTTTTATACTAATAATTTTTTTAGTTGGTTATTTAACAACGCTGTATCAACTACTAGATTATTTAGCGTCAATGAGATTGATGATAGCGAGATGGTATTTGGCGAGATGAGGCCGAGGATTCGCCATAGATTACCTTGCATTCACATTACGGTTGGGGAAAACCTCGGAAAAAAGCCAACCAGGTAATCAGCCCAAGCGGGGATCGAACCTGCGCCCGCACGCAACTTCAGATCGGCAGACAAACGCCTTAACCGACTGAGCCACGCCAGTGGCTAATAAAATTTATTATTATTATTATTATTATTATTATTATTATTATTATTATTATTATTATCTATAGGCCTACATCACGGCTTAGCAGCGTGTCTAGTCAGACTTCACAATGTGCACTCGCCTTCTTTTTCTTAGTCGTCTTACTTCTCTTCTTTGGCGCGTAGTGGTATTCTAGTTTACTTAGAAAGGCTTCCCTCTTGCCATTGTTTCTACTAATTACTGCGGTATTGGCAAATTACTTCCTCCATCCCTTTTACTTTTAACTATTTTGTTATGGTTTTATTTCATTTTTTGGTCTATTGTATATTCATTCTCTTTCCTTAAGAATTTCATTTCCAAGTATCGTACTTTCAAACATTTTCTTTTAAAGAAACCCAGTTTTCACTCTCGCTAATGTTATAGAGAATTACTTTTAAAACTTCATTCTTGTTTCTTACTTCGTTTTATTTCTAAATTTACTAACACATATATTTATGACTTCAGTTATACAGGGTGTCCACATGAAACCTTTACAACTTCAGATGTAAATAACAAATTATTGAAACAAGATATCTGAATGCGGTTTCCCTCATGTTAACCAGAAACTGTCAAAGTTTTTATGACAAAATCAATATATCTCTACATGTGCACCTTTAGTTGCACGTAGTACATAAAGCCGATACTTGATTTCCTCCCATGTTCGCTGGAGAATCTGGATATCAACGGCTGACTCGTCACTGAAAACAACAAGACGAAGGAATTCTTTCTCGTCGTCAATTCTAGCCAGATTTTCGATAGCAAATGCTGAGCGGCATGGACGATCATTTAGCTGAAGAGCTTGCTCTAGCTGAACTTGTACGCATACAGCCTCAGATTCTTGTGAAGGACTTTGTGAACATTCGAATGCGGGAAGTTCAATTCCCTGACGGCAATGCGAATGGGCTTACAAGGCTTCGGACAAATGCACCTTGCACACGTTCAACGTTCCCCACACTTGTACTTTGCCGCCCACTGCCCTTTTGTCGCAACACAATCCGAGTCTCCATACATTTTTAATTAAATTAAATTTTGGTTTATTTAACAACGTTCGCAACTGCCGAGGTTATATCAGAGTCGCCGGTGTGCTGGAATTTTATCCCGCAGCAGTTCTTTTACATGCCAGTAAATCTACTGACATAAGCCTGTCGCATTTAAGCACACTTAAATGCCATCGACCTGGGCCGGGATCAAACCCGCATCCTCAAGCACAGAAGGCCAGCGCTATGCCGACTACACTACCCAGGCCAACCCATACATTTTTGGTGATGGCGGTTCTCTTCCATATTGGGTCCGGACGTGACGTTGCACCTGTGTATCTGATCGTCTCTCGAAAATCCAGGTACACACTGTACCATCTCCTGAGGTATTCACATCTCCTTCACTGTCAGATATCAGATTTCACCAAATTCACACTTGCAATAAAAAAAACGCATTTCAACAATCCAACAAAATTCCCATAAAACTTTGACAGTTTCTAATATACATGCATAAAACCGCGTCTAGATATCGTGTCTCAATAATTTATTTAAATATGAAGTTATAAAGGTTACATGTGTACACCCTGTATTACCAGTTGTTCTGGATCATTGTAAAACTTGGACTCTCACTTTGAGAGAGGAACAGAGGTTAAGAGTGTACAAGAATAAGGTGTTTAGAAAAATATTTGTGACTAAGAGGGATGAAGTTACAGGAGAATGGAGAAAGTTACACAACGCAGAACTGCACGCATTGTATTCTTCACCTAACATAATTGGGAACATTAAATCCAGACGTTTGAGATGGGCAGGGCATGTAGCACGTATGGGTGAATCCAGAAATGCATAGAGAGTGTTAGTCGGAAGATCTGAGGGAAAAAGATCTTTGGGGAGGCCGAGACGTAGATGGGAAGTTAATATTAAAATGGATTTGAGGGAGGTGTGATATGATGGTAGGGATTGGATTAATCTTGTTCAGGACAGGGATCGATGACGGGCTTATGTGAGGGCGGCAATGAACCTCCGGGTTCTCTAAAGGCCATTTGTAAGTATTATTATTATTATTATTATTATTATTGCTATTATTATTATGACGGTGTAGAGAGAAGCGTGCACAATAATGGGCTTACAGAGGAAGATGCGGCAGACAGAGATTCATGGAGAACTGAAATTAAGTTTGGGTGAAGGAAAAGCATTATTTTATTCTATGAAAAATTCCTGTTAAAAATTATTTTTTTTCTTGAAGTGTTTTTCCCAAAAATCGTATCCCCTGCACATCTAGAAGTATTCAAGGTGGGAAATTTTGAAATGAGCATACGGTATAGTTACGCACTTATTGTGCACTCGTCTATTTCGCCTCATGCCAAATCACAACTGAATAATATTAGTTTTAAAAACATATTACAATCCTTCATGTAATATAATAAAAGCTTTCAATTAAGTTATACGAACTCCTCTTAAGTTTAGAAATGGGCTCGTTCACATTGTTAGTTCGAACATTTACACATAGCCTACATTTATCTAGTAGGCGACATAACTTTTCACAGATACACATCGTGTTCACCGTGGCCCGTGGTGTGCAACTAGAAAATGGGTGACAATCCTGCCATCTATCCGCAATATGCGGAACCCGAATCACATAAAGTGAAATGCGTAGGCATTGAATACATACATACATACATACATACATACATAATTCCAGTCCACGCCTGTGGAGTAACGGTTAGCGCATCTAGCCGCGAAACCAGACGGCCCGGGTTCGATTCCCGGTCGGGGTAAGTTACCCGGTTGAGGTTTTTTCCTGGGTTTTCCCTCAACCCAATATGAGCAAATGTTGGGCCCCGGACTCATTTTACCAGCATTATCACCTTCATCTCATTCAGACGCTAAATAACCAAAGATGTTGATAAAGCGTCGTAAAATAACCTACTAAAATAAAAATATATACATACATACACACCCGATATGACGTAAGCATTTCCATGGCAACTGAATTGGAATTTTCGTCCCACAAAATGCTTTAATTTTTTCTATTGGTGTAGGTTGAATATATACGTTACACGTGAAACAAAGTTTCTCTTTTCTTTAACACGCAAATCCAAACAATAATTAATAATTGAAAGTGAAATTGTTGAGCAAAAAATTTGACATTGATAATTAGCATTACTGAAGATTCGGAAGTCTATTAGGAGGTGTGTGGTCCTGCCGCAACCTTAAACGATGACCATGAATTTTACACTGCTGAGAAATGAATGAGACAGCACGTCTAATCCTTGGTAGCAAATGATGATACATATGACAATTTGCGAAGCACACGTGACAGCTGCATAAGTACTGCACAAGTGCTCTCTCGCTCTTCCTTCCTATCTCTCTCTGCCTCGGCATTACGACATAAGAAACCACACAGGCACGTGGAAGCAAGTTTTCCTTTGCAGGAGGTGATGACGTGGGTCACAACATTATCTCATGGTAAGAACTGTACTCAGCGTGAAGATTCATAATTATGATTCCGGTATGCAGTCTGTCTGAACACAGTAACTTTTTCTCAACTACGGACGGATTTTGTTCATATTCATTATCTATTTATCCGAGAAACAAAGATAATAACTTCAGTAGGTAAAACATTGTCAAGCAAAGTAGAGTCGTGGTCTAGGCCTAAGGCATGATTCTTAATCGGGGGTCAAAGGGCAGATTAATGGGAGACCGCGAACGATATAATAGTAATAATAAAAAGGTAAAGGTATCCCCGTAACATGCCATGAAGGCACTTGGGGGGCATGGAGGTAGAGCCCCATGCTTTCCATGACCTCGGCACTAGAATGAGGTGGTGTGGTCGACACCACGCTCTGACCGCCTTTTAACCCCGGGAAAGACCTGGTACTCAATTTTATAGGAGGGTGAGTGAACCTCGGGGCCGTAATAGGCCTAATACAGTGTGATTTATAGAGAACTAACAGCTTTCTTTCTTTCTTTCTTTCTTTATTTCTTTCTTTCTTTCTTTCTTTCTTTCTTTCTTTCTTTCTTTCTTTGAGGTGGATATTGCTCAAATGAAATAAAATAGGCCTTCACAAAATAGAGATTAAATTTGCAAATAATCTGTATTTTCATAAATTTGCACACAAATTAGGGGGTGACTGCCTCCGTGGTATGTTGGTCAGCATGCTGGCTTCCAGATCAGGAGGTCCCGGGCTCGGCTCTCGGTGAATTTTTCTTGAAGAAGAGGAATTCCCTGGGTGTCTAGAGTCTGGAAATTTGTATGAATGTGAGTGTGATTGTGAGTGTGCCGGGTTAATATTAATTAACCAATCATCACAAATATAAAAATACATCAGGACTGTCGCTGGGCAGTAACCTGAACACACGTTTCAACGTCACATTGTTGACAAGTAACTCCATCTGTTAGCACAACCATAAAGCATCTAATAGATGCTATAGTGTTACAACAACGAAAAAAAAAAAAAAAACAAACAAACAAATTAGGAGGTGACTTTATTTGAAGCCACTGTGGCACAACTTCACGATTTTAAAGCAAAACAGCCACTGTGCTTCAAAGGGTTAAAACATCATGCCTGGACTTGCGTTGCAAAATGCGAGCAGGTTCGAGTTCTTATGAAAAAGGAATTTTCTCATTAAATATAGGCCAGTGTATGGGACCGTTGCCCAGTCAGTAGCGCCATGAATTTTGGGAGCTACGACAGGTAGCGAAATCCGTTATGAAAACCAGCTATAATGGTTAGGAGTTATCGTGCTGACCTGCAACTTATCAGGTTACTAGTCTGCGGATGGGACCGGGGTGTATAAGGGACTGAGACAGGATGGCCCACCTGTCAGCGTCGAATTTACAAATATCACTCGGGCCACCTATCGGACTTGGACAATCATCCCATAGAACGCACAATGGATGGTTAAATGTAAGGACCAGGCCTCCAAAAGTCAAGCAAGAGACTATACTTAGGCCTAGTACAGTGATAATAATAAGTAATTTCAGTATTTAATTTGAACAAATTATTTCCACGAGTTACATCAGAACTTCACTTGTTCAAAAACAATATTATGAAAATGAAAATGGCGCGTGATCTGAATGGAGTTGCACACAACGTCCGCTATCGGGGTTTTGATAAATGATGTAGAAATTGCCTTGACAACCATATCCGACTTTTATCTCATGTTATTAATGCATTTACATACGGACAGGCACTAACTGAATCCAAATGTCAGAAGAAATGTTCTATATGAAAATTATGTTATGAAAGTAGATTTCTCTGTCATGACATGGAAATATGAATGAAATCTTTTGTCATGTGAGGAACAATATCTGTGTGTAAATATGAAAAATCTGATTGAATTTATGAGTGTGCATTCCCTCAAGCCGCGTAAACAATATGTTCAATCACGCTGATGAGTGGGGATGTGCGTAGAAAGAGCAAGGACTGTTTAAATAAATCTTAATCATGATTTTCAACACATACGAGTAGCATACAATCCCAAGACGCTTTCGGGTCAATTAGTGCAATGCCAAGAATTCATGAATTATTAGCCAGAATTTTATTTTCTTTACAGATATTTCTCCAAACATTTTTGCCTGCTTACATTATTTTGTACTTTTTAAATTATCTCAACTGAATTTTTTGTGCAATTACAGAGCTCTTAACTTTGCAGTTACTTTTTACGAGCCTGACTCAGATTTCGCTAGTGCTGAGAAGTCTGCAGAAATTCGATCCACATATTTTGGTCCACAGACATCCTATCTTTAAAAAAATTGGTCTACTAAAATGTTGATTCCTCTCCATTTTCTCAATCCATTCATTCATTGATCGAGGATAAAATTAAATCACTGTCTACAAGTCTTTTAGGTAAGACATTTACGTAGCAATGAATAATACGGAACAGAATAAGTAAGCCTATCACTTTCATTGGAGCTGTTTCCTATGGAAAATATCAATAATACCATTCAAATTATCAAATTACTTATGCACTGAACGCAATAAAAACCCTTATGCCAATCATCTAACAATTTCTCAGCTAGCTGAGGATCACAGAAAATGCAGTATCTGATTAAGAAATCATAGGCCTACATTTTGAATCAATGCCAAATTGAACAAATTACTGATTGACGGCAAACACAACGAAAAAAATATAATTATGTGACTGTGCACTTTACATATCAGATGCAGCATAGCCAGAAAGGCATGAGTAATGGGAAAGATATCATTGTATAATTTCACTACTCAAGTGAATATTCAATTTGCTTTCGGTGTACTCTATTTCAAATGGAGAAAATAGTCACATAAAAACAAGTGTAGGCCACATAACGGAAGAAAAACAAAACTCAGCGATTAAATAATGTGAACAACAAAATATTTATACTGACACAAAATAAATGTGGACATACAAAGAATGGACGAAAATTTCAAGGGATCAAGAACGTGGACGGAAATTTAAAGCGTAAAAATGTCGAATGATGTGTGGGTCAATATGAAGAAAGTTACGTACAAAAGCATGAACTGCTACAACTTTAAAGTTTTATAACACAATGACTGTACCTGCACTACTTTATGGATCGGAATGCTGAACACTAACAAAGAGACAACGAGGTTCAGAAATGCGATTTCTACGCGAGTTCATAGGATTTAATAGGACCGACCACGATTTTTTTCTTTTTTTTTTCGGAGGAGGAGGAGGGCCCACAGGCAAGCACCGCAGTCTTAGGCTTGTGCAACCCTCTTTATGTAGGAATGATTGTTGAAGTCCTTAGGATCGCTTCTTTCAAGCGCATGATTCGCTGCATGGTGTCATAATATTGATTCATTCAGTTCTGACCGGAAACATGATACTCCGCCTGCCTGTGATGAAAATTGTTTTATCCCTGGTGGGACTCGAACCCACAATCCCCGGTTTAGGAGACCGATGCTTTATCCATTAGGTCACAGGGGTGGTTCCCATGTTAGAAACGATCCTATTAGACAATAATAGAATATTTAAAAAATGTAATATAAAGTTGATGAATACCGTTCAAAATGCACGACCACTTAAGAAGGATGGAATCAAGTAGATATTCCAAGAAATTCTACCAATACAGAGCCAAAGGACGGATAACAAGAGGAAGGCCAGGCATGCAATGGAAGATTAATTAATGGACTTCCTTGAAGACGGAACGGTCTAAAAAGAACAATGCCTGAAGTCAGTGGCGTACGCAGAATTTTGTCAAGGGGAAGAGGTCATTATTAAAATTGTTTACAATTTACGTTATCGGTATTTTAAATTGTGTGTATTATTATTATTATTATTATTATTATTATTATTATTATTATTATTAGCCTATGTTATTGGGTATATTTATTATTATTATACTATGTTCTAATAGCACATATTCATGAATATATTTATAAAATATTTGAAAAGTAATTTTTTCACAGTTATCCAATTTTTAACAAATTGTAACTTATATTTAATTTTATATAATAAAAATTGCTTGTGTCATTATTACACTCACAATAATTATACAAAAGATTGGAGAATGCTGGATTTGCAGTGAAAGACCTGCCCTTGGGCAGAACAGTATGAATAAATAAATGAATGAATGAATATATATATATATATATATCGTTTATTTAACGACGCTCGCAACTGCAGAGGTTATATCAGCGTCGCCGGTGTGCCGGAATTTTGTCCCGCAGGAGTTCTTTTATATGCCAGTAAATCTACTGACATGAGCCCGTCGCACTTAAACACACTTACATTCCATCGACCTGGGCCAGCATCGAACCCGCAACTCAAGCACATAAGGCCAGCACTATACCGACTACGCTACCCAGGCCGACTATATTATATATTACTAGACATTACTTATTTGTATATGATAAGTAAGACACTTTACTTTACATAACACGAAAATCCTTTGAAACAACGAAAATCCTTGGAAACAATCAAATACATTGATATATACGTAATTTATTTTTAAAAGTTCAAGGGGAGGGTTAAACTCGGTTACCCCTCTTTCGTGAGCCCCTGCCTGAAGTTGATGATGATAATGATGACTAATTAAGCGAGAGGACAAGATGGCATTGAATGAAAATTCCTGTAGAGGTATCGTTTGGGAAATTCCAAATATATCCAAAATAAGTGACCTCTATGGTCCGTCCAGAGACTTTGACAAAGCTGTGCTTATGTCTGCAATACAAATAAAAATTATCTGAACAAATTTCTTGAATAGTTGGAGTAAAAACGAGTATATTTTGTTAACTAACGGTGGGTCAGGAACTTTTTCTTGAAGTATTTGTACTTATTATAATATGCTAGGTACAGGCTACAGGATATAGTCAAAACACGGTCACCAACTTCGGTTCAAAGCTGTAAACGATGCGAAGGGATTATTTCTACGCTCGAAAATACCGACAAATCCTCTTATGACTGGTGATGTTTTGCAATAGAGTAACAAAATCCATTTCGTCCATTCACATGGGTGTGACGTAAGTTGTGTCTCACATATCCTCGTAAGTATACGGCATGAAATTCTTCGGTTCATTGTCACCTTGAAAAAAGAAACTCGGATTTGAACCCAGATCTGCGGTATGCAAAACCATTTTACTAACAGTTGTGAGACGTACACTCTACGAAACACGAGGTGGTGTTAGTATTGGAGACTCAGAAAATGAAAGCCTTGATTTTCATAGTAAGCAAATGCATGACCCTTATGAATGTCAATGCAGCGTATATTGTCGATTTTTTCTCTTCTACCCTCTCATGTCTACAGACTTAATGACCACTAATCAAAATGATTTACGTCATGTAACTGGGCAAATAACCAATTGGCAAAGAAACTTCTTGAACAACTTAAGTAATTATTTCTTCTATAGAAACTGAAGACTGGAAGTAAGTTTACAGAATTCCTCACCAGATTCTATTCTAAAATTCGTTCCAATGTTAGCATTGTTTTTGACAGGTCACCGAATGCACGAATTCATACTGAAAAGTTTTGGTTATTTAGCTCGTGGGATTGCAATCTGCGACATAATTCCAGAATAAATCTCAATGATTTGGAAGATTATGCTGACATTCTGTGTATTTTCCTAGACTCGTAAATAACACTGAGCAACAAGAATTTTGTTCCGACTTAAAACAATGTGTCCCTTATGGTTTGATGTGCGCTGAATCCGAAAATGCATTTCTTTTCTTCGTATCACGTAAGGTTTTAAGATATAGGCCTACTATAATTTCACTTTTCGATAAGCGCTCCCCCAAGAAACATCTGAACTTTTCTTATTAACTTCATTAATCTAAAATACAAAAATTGATCTTTTCTTAATCACAATAGGAAAAGGTCATATTCATAAGCAACAAAATGTCTTTACACTTATTTAAGTTTTAATCAATCCACAGGTGGGATTCGAACCTACGCAGCGTTAAATGGTCGTCTCAGACGTTATGCACATCATGGGTGGCTCATTTCTATATTTAGTTCAAATATTAGTGATCAAGAGAGACGTTTTATATAATAGTCTTATTGAATTTGGTATTCCCAAGAAACTAGTTCGATTAATTAAAATGTGTCTCAGTGAAACTTACATCAGAGTCCATATAGGCCAGTTTCTATCTAATGCTTTTCCAATTCACTGCGGGCTAAAGAAGGGAGATGCACTATCACCTTTACTTTTTAACTTCGCTTTAGAATATGCCATTAGGAAAGTTCAGGATAATAGGCAGGGTTTGGAATTGAACGGGTTACATCAGCTTCTTATCTATGCGGATGACGTGAATATGTTAAGAGAAAATCCACAAACGATTAGGGAAAACACGGAAATTTTACTTGAAGCAAGTAAAGCGATCGGTTTGGAAGTAAATCCCGAAAAGACAAAGTATATGATTATGTCTCGTGACCAGAATATTGTACGAAATGGAAATATAAAAATTGGAGATTTATCCTTCGAAGAGGTGGAAAAATTCAATTATCTTTGGGGAACAGTAACAAATATAAATAGCACTCCGGAGGAAATTAAACGTAGAATAAATATGGGAAATGCCTGTTATTATTCGGTTGAGAAGCTTTTGTCATCTAGTCTGCTGTCAAAAAATCTGAAAGTTAGAATTTTTAAACAGTTATATTACCAGTTGTTCTGTATGATTGTGAAACTTGGACTCTCACTTTGAGAGAAGAACAGAGATTAAGGGTGTTTGAGAATAAGGTTCTTAGGGAAATATTTGGGGCTAAGCGGGATGAAGTTACAGGAGAATGGAGAAAGTAACACAATGCACAACTGCATGCATTGTATTCTTCACTCGACATAATTAGGAACATTAAATCTAGACTATTGAGATGGGCAGCGCATGTAGCACGTATGGGCGAATCCAGAAATGCATATAAAGTGTTAGTTGGGAGCCCGGAGGGAAAAAGACCTTTGGGGAGGCCGAGACATAGATGGGAAGATAATATTAAAATGGATTTGAGGGAGGTGGGATATGATGATAGAGACTGGATTAATCTTGTACAGGATAGGAACCGATGGCGGGCTTATGTGAGGGCGGCAATGAACCTGCGGTTTCCTTAAAAGCCACTTGTAAATAAGTAAATAAGTATTAGTGCATAAAAGATAAAAGCAACCGAACTTACTTATGGCTTTTAAGGAACCCGGAGGTTCATTTCTGCCCTCTCATAAGCCCGCCATTGGTCCCTATCCTGAGCAAAATTAATACAGTCTCTACAATCATATCCCACCTCCGTCAGATCCATATTAATATTATCCTCTCATCATCGAACACTGACAAAATATTCTCCAATATCGGAAATAAAAATTCGTCATATTTCTAAAAGGGCCCAACATTGCACATTAAGTGTTTGTAAGCCTCCGAATGAATACTAATTTATGCGACAGAGTGTATTTAGGCATATATTGAGTATGCACACGGGGACTCAGTAGCACTGGTGCTTATCTTATCTCCGTCTATAAAAACCGTTATCTCAGCCATTCTTAAAAACACAATGGAATAATGGAGCCATATCTCCATTGTTTAACGTACAAAAACTACACAGGATATCCAATGTATGATTTTAACTGTTATTTCGATGGAACATGTCGCAAATTTTTTGCAATATAATAATTCATGTCCAGTGTCAGCTGCCGACCTGTCAACGAACAAGCGACCATGTCTTGTTTTCACAGTCAAGCTTATTTTCACAAAACTTCTAGTGAATGTCGCCATATTACCGTATTGCAAGTACGAAGCAGATTAGAGTTACCACAGCTTTGAATTTTTCAACTGGTAATGAAATAGAGAAAAATGTGTTGTAGTTTAGGAAACGCAGAGACGATATACAGATGCGGAAATAAAATTTAGAGCTCCCTTATTGTATAAATTTCGCTTACAACACACTGCGCATGAGCAGTAAACAAGAGCATATATACAGTAGTGGCAAAAAAACCGGATTTCAGAGCCTTGTTCACTCCAAACTGTCGGTGCATATTCCTTGGACATATAAATCTGTGGCCAGGAGGAAGAAGGTCTTAAGTCAATTTTTTGTGAAAATGAGATTTTTATATATTCTGAAAGCAGAAACAATTCTCTACACTCTGGTAAGACGGTTAAAGTCAAATGATAACTTACTCCTGACTGGATTTATAGAGCGTTACCAAATGTCCTAAGTACTTTTTGAATCGAACACACACAGAATAAAGGACTTAAGAATATTTAATACTTTATTCCTTACAAACCATCACATGTTTACTTTCCATCCTTCCCTATTAAGAAGGCCTAACTTGTATTTTAGCCTTTTTATCACATACTGATGCCGTTTCCTTTTAAAACTTTAAGCACCAGGGTAAACAGTCCTATAATTGTTCAAGACCCATTTCGCATTCCTAATAATTTACATTTTTCATTTATTTTGACATGGAAAAGGTCTTTGTTTACATAGTCCCTTCTACTCTGTTTCGGTTCTAGTCTTAAAAAGGCTTAAGTGCAGCTATTTTTGGAAATAATCAAGAAAATTGTTAAATGAGCAACATTACCTATTTTATAAGAAATATAAACAAATAATATCCAGGAAAAATCTCTTAATTAAAAAAATTCTATAATTGACACCAATTTCAATCTTTCTACTGCTCTCTTAAAAAGTATAAAATTTTTACTTAAGACCTTTTTCCTCCCGGCCACAGAAATATAGATAGTTATGCTAATAACGATTTTTGATGTGCAACAGTATTGTTATTAAAACATCAGGAAGTTTTTTTTATGCCAGCATAAATTATCCTCACTAGTGAGATGGCAAATGATTTTAATAGTGTATTGGAAAGAAATAATATGCGGCATTTAGTACAACAAACCAGCTGCGTGGCTGTTGTTCAGCTGCACAGGTGGTTTCGGGTCCAAGGAATATGCACCGACGCTCTGGAGTGAACAAGGCTCTGAAATCAGCTACAAAGGTCGGTCCGGTTTTTTTTGCCACTACTGTACATATGCTACTAGTGGACAGTCGTGCAAAATTGTTGCCTATATACAGGTGAACTCCCATCAAGATTCGCTCCAAATTTTAATTCCATATCTGCATAAGAGAAAAACTCAAAATATTTTAAAGCAACACGGAATGACGTGGAGAAGATGGACCGCCACTTCGCTACTGCAGCCAAATAGACGCTAAAAATAGTAGACGTAGCCAAGTTTCAACACTGACTCTCGAGTCAAATACAAAGAAATTATACAAATCTGGCTTTCAGGTATAGCTCCCTGTGAAGCTGACTTCACATCTACACCTGAAAGCCAGATTTGTATAATCCACGTCGCTGTTCGTTAACAGGAAACCTCAAATTTAAGTCAACAGAGCTTGGTGTGCACTCAGTACTGGCTCTCTGATATCTTGTCAACCCACTTCAAGTGTGTGGATATAAAGGGAATAATTGAGGTGAGGCCTGGTAGAGTTCCTGAATAGCTGAGTCGGTAGAGCGTTGGCGTTATCAAGCAAAGGTCCAAAGTTCGATACCCGACCCCGGAACAATCTTTCCCTTGAAATTATATTTTTTTACTTGTTTATTTAACGACGCTGTATCAACTACGAAGTTATTTAGCGACGATGGGATTGGTGACAGCGAGATGGTATTTGGCGAGATGAAGCCGAGGATTCGTCATTACCTGACATTTGCCTTATGGTTGGTGAAAACCTCGGAAAAAACCCAACCAGGTAATCAGCCCAAGCAGGAATCGAACCCGCTCCCGAGCGCAACTCCGGATGGGAAGGCAAGCACCTTAGCCGACAGAGCTACGCCGGTGGCTTAATTACATTTCAAATAATCAAATCTCAAAATCTATACTCCAATTTGTATAATTACAAATATTTTGTCAGAAACTTGAGTTCTCACAAACAAACCAACTAGAAAGACATACAGTAAATATCACAGATGAATTTTCTAAAAATCAAAGCAGGGATTAGCTTTGAAAGACCGCCAACATGGTGAACTCTGTATTAATGTTTTTCAATTTCTTAAAACTATTCTATAAAAATAAGGATTTAATAAAGAAAAGTTTCAGAAAAAACGTTGTTTGCTTTCTACGTAAAATCAACATGTGGTGAAAAAAATTTGGACTCCAATTTAAAAAAAAAAATCAATCTCCCACTAAATAAAAAATAAGTCATGTCATTGTTTTCCCCTACAAATGAAGAAACGTTTTTCAACATTGCATTCTCGCAAAAGCGTTATTTCAGAAATAAGCAGTTGGAAAGTTTAAAAAAAGGCACTAGTATGACAAATATACTGTACATTACAGGAATATCTTGTGAACGTAACTAGTCGCACAACCCAAGATCAACAAGACTACAACACAATATACAGAGTGTTAGGGATATACGTACAAATATTCTAATATTTGTTTAAGAAAAATGTACGTAAAACAACGTCTTACTTACTTTTTCCTTTGCTCTTATAGTTTTTGCATAAATGTGTCACGTTTTTACGGTCTAATGTTTTATGATATGTACGATCGTACTGTGAAACGCCTGTCAGTTTAGACTATGTGCACGTCTTTCGACCACGTACTCCAGCATAAACACTCTTTCACTGTCAGTTAATAAGTAGTAATATTTATTTATTTAACCTGGTAGAGATATGGCCGTCAGGCCTTCTCTGCCCCTCTACCAGGAGATTCCAACTATAATATGAAGAATAAATTTACAATTGGTATTAGATTTACAATTTCAATTAGAAATAAAATTGCAAGAGTCATTAACCTTGAAGAAAGCTCACTCGCCAACATTTGACGTAATGGAAGGATTCACTGATGATGAATTGGCGGATATTCATTTACTATGCGGAATATCAAGATAATCTGCAAACGTACCAAAAAAGGGAGCTCCATTGGCTACAAATTCCAAATCGTGGGATTTCAATTAAACAAATCGTTGTTGCTGTGTGCCAAAGACTCCGGGATACAGGATCTCTTCGTTCTCGGAGCGAGGATCATGAACCACAACTTCACGTTGTTTCTTTTCGTAATGTGATACAACTTTCCTATAAAAAACAAAATTCCTCACTACTTAAGAATATATTAATGTTTGTTAATAATTGAGAAATTATTTTAATTCGTATGTTTCTCTTATTTAATACACAATAACCAATGCCTCGAACAAGTGCAAAATTTCAATTATCTGGGTTGTGAAATATCTTATCAAAATGAAAAAGATGTGAACAAGAAAATTACCAAATTTACACAAATTCTAGGAATAATAAACAATACATTAAAAGCTAAATTAGTACAAAAATCTACAAGAATAAAAATATATAATACACTAGCATTACCCACCCTTCTATACGGAAGCGAGATTTGGACATTAAAAAAAAAAGACATGAACAGAATCAAAGCAACGGAAATGAAATTTTTCAGGAGAACAGCAGGATATACTCTTTTAGACCGAAAAAGGAATGAAGAAATTTTAGAACAATTAGAAGTAGAGTCAGTAGAAGAAAAAATCACCAGATACAAATTCAATTGGCTAGATCATGTAAGAAGAATGGAAAATTCAAGAATCCCAAAAATTATGATGCAATATAAACCTAGAGGACATCGTCGACCAGGAAGACCGTTAAGAAGACTGCTAGATGGGGCCGAAACAGGTCTAGAGAGGCCTAATTCGTGAAGGATGATGATGATGATGATGTTTCTCTTATTTCAATAACTACAATTTTAAAATGTCAATATTTCTTAACTCTTTAGTGATAGTTAAGAAGTGAATATCACATCGTTTAAGAAGCTCTTTTTATTTTGCTAATTTAGATAACATTACCTTCAATGCTTTTGTTTTAATCCAGTCTACCATGAGAATAAAAATGTATATATACTGTGTTCGAAATACGAACGTAATACAGTACTAAATAAATAATGAATTTAATCCCATGTGTTAATGTAAAAAGGTATCACAAAACATGTTTGTGTTTAAACACGTTTAATTATTTGGTTGCCTGTTCCAGTACAAAGACCTTCATGGTAAGCCTGGATGATAGACAACCCCCACAAACCTGAATATCCGTGCAAGGCGTTCGTAGGAAAACAAATCGCTAAGGAGTATTAACAAACCTAAAAACATGAATTTTTTGATGTAGAAATAACTTCCAAGATTGAGAAATTCTTTACACAGTGTGGTTCAATATACTATATCCTATTACCTCCAAAATTTTTTGCACGTATACCCTTAACACCCTGCATTATGATCAATATGCCTTGCTGTTGGCTTTTGAAAGGAAAGCAGCAGCTGCAGTAGCAGTAGTAATAAGATTAATATCAATATCAGCAGTAATAATGTCTAATGATAAGCAGTAATTTTTTCGTGTATTTTGCTTTTCAACGCTCACTTTAAATAAACCATGGCTTACTTTGTTATATTGTTAACTTCACCGTAGGATAGTCCACAAAATCATTTTCTAGCCCGAACTTGGAGGACGATCAGTTGTTGCTGTCTGCACAGACACATGCTCGTCACATTGCCTTTCCTGGTTTTGACATTCACGACAGCAACAGATTTTGTCCAAAACATGAAAACACCTGATAACAAAGTGAAACTTACACGTAAGCAGAATAAAGTATTAACTGCATATCTATGTATGTGTGTATGTACCTATGTGCCTATGTATGTATGTATGTATGTATGTATGTATGTATGTATGTATGTATGTATGTAGGTATGTATGTATGTATGTATGTATGTGTGTATGTATGTATGTATGTATGTATGTATGTGTGTATGTATGTATGTATGTATGTATGTATGTATGTATGTATGTATGTATGTATTTATGTATGTATGTGTGTATGTGTGTGTATGTATGTATGTATGTATGTATGTATGTGTGTGTATGTATGTATGTATGTATGTATGTGTGTGTATGTATGTATGTATGTATGTATGTATGTATGTGTGTATGTATGTATGTATGTGTGTATGTATGTATGTATGTATGTATGTAGGTATGTATGTATGTATGTATGTATGTGTGTATGTATGTATGTATGTATGTATGTGTATGTATGTATGTATGTATGTATGTGTGTATGTATGTATGTATGTATGTAGGTATGTATGTATGTATGTGTGTGTATGTATGTATGTATGTATGTATGTATGTATGTGTGTGTATGTATGTATGTATGTAGGTATGTATGTATGTATGTATGTATGTATGTATGTATGTAGGTATGTATGTATGTATGTGTGTATGTATGTATGTATGTATGTATGTGTGTATGTATGTATGTATGTATGTATGTATGTATGTATGTCACAACACTAGCTAACATAAGTATCATTAAATTTAAACTGAAAATTTAAAAAATTATTAAGGGAAATTAACATAGGATTAGATAATTAATTGCCAAATAATAATCTTATATACTTGTGGATATTGGTTATAAACGTTTCAAGTGTGAGTGTTCTTTATCATATAGGCTCTTGTTTTTTTAATCTGTGCTATTTTATTGCTTATATATAAATTGTTTATTTTGTCTTCTTCTTTCTGCTTATCTACAGTACGGTTTTGAACTCCCGACCGCAAGTGTTTGCGCATACGGGGATAAATTCTTTAATTTATATTTCTGTTTTGTTTAAATATTTGACACGTTCATTCTAGTTTGATGTAGGCCTATATAATAGTTTTTTAATGTATCTTTGTTTATATTATAATTAATATGAAGCGTCCAATTCCAAAACTGTCTACATCCATTCTTAACAATTTTCAGGAAACGCTAAAAACTGATAACTTTTTTCCTAATTTATTGTTCGCAGTGTTCGTCATATTTGAAGCTTATTTATGGAAGGAACGAGGGAATTTAGGCACACCATTCATTAGAAAATTCCTAGAGACATTTAGGTAGATGATGAAACCGCCATTATCTCAATTTAAAAAAAAAATGGATTTAGACAGTTTTGGAATTGGACGCTTCATATGTATTTTTGTGTTTTTCTGATTGTAAAAAATTGTATATTTAAATAAATAAATGTGATTACTAAAAAAGACACACAGGGATAAAAATCCAAAATCCTTCTTCTATCATTTCAAGTTCAATTATCTCAGTCATTATTACAAGGGGACGAGCGGTAGCGTCGTGATTGAGGCGTTACGCTTGTAAGTCCAAGTAACGCGTGTTCGATTTCCGATCAGATGTTAAATTTTCTAATTTAATCTAATCCCTACGGCCGCATTATGGCCATGGAGTTCATTCACCCACAGAAATAGTACCAGAGACATTTCCTTGGGGACAAAGGTGGTCAACACGTTGGACTGATATCCCTGCTCCTACTCAGTAGCGATTTTCTCGTATTCCAAGGGACTTCCGGGGCCTTCTATGGGACAGTTTATCCTCTTATTGTCCAAGGTTTGGACTCTCTAGAAAATTCCATTCAAATGCAAATGGTTTCATTATCAATGTTTACGTTCTAGACTCTGATTATGTAATGGGCCTTGTGTAATACACAATACAATAAAGCATTATAGTGCGCTGTAAGCCGGAGTAACTCGGTTTAGTCTCCGATGAGATCATGAACTTTCTCTATTACTCTAATATACAGGATGGAAGTGAAACAGCCTTGCAGATTTTCAGAGCGAATAGCTCATGTTGTAGGGGAGACCCGGGCAAAACGAATAACCCGGGCAAAGAGAATAATGCCTATTTCTTAGAAACGCCAACAGGTGGCGCTTTCTGCTATGTTGGGGAAGAATCCCTACCAAATTTTGCTGCTGGAACTGACTTGCCGTTATTCTAGCTGGTAAGAGAAGAAGTCAGCGTGTATTTGAAGAAAATTGTTTTCTTAAAATATTTCAAGGTAAGAGAAACATATGTACAACATACAGTACTATAGAAACTCTTTGTTATGTGATAGTAATATATAGGCGATAGAATTAGTTCTAAAATGCCGTACTTACGAAGAAGATTATTGACGTTTATGTTTGTATAACCTTAAATGAAAAGCGAAGTGGCGTCTGCGGGCAAAGTGAATAGGGCAAAGTGGATAACGTATCCACTATATAAGTGTCAGCTGTATTTTTGTATATATTTGTGTATTGTAATAAAGCGCGTTAGATCATTTTACATAGTGGAGGCATTAAGTCACACTAATTAAATTATAAATCAGCAACACTAATCTTAATTTTTACTTAAAAAGGTCGTAATGTGTTTTCAGATGGTTTAATTTTTCAAGGGAAAGAAGGAGCAAGCCAAATGGTCGGAAAAAGACATGAAGAAAGCACTTGAAGAAATGAAATCTTCCAATCAGTGGTTCTGCTATCTGGTCATACAACCATAATGTGTTTGTTGATGAAGAGTTTGCTCCAGATGAACTTACAGATCGCCCACTTGAGACAGAAATCAGCGAAACGACAGCTGGCTCAGATTTAACAAATTCTGCGGTGCCAGCTTCTTCAGCGGCTGAAGAAACAGTTAATGCTCACTCAGAATCAATCACATCTGTGATGTCGGCATCTTCAGAGATTGACGAAACATCCAATACATCAATTACACTCATTAACATTGTGTTTATGTGTTGATTTATTTTTATTATCAGTGAATAGAAATTAAATAGAAAGGTGAAAATGTTATAGGGATATTCACTTTGCCCGGGTTAAATATTCGCTTTGCCCGTGTACCCGGGCAAAGCGAATAATTAACTATATTTTCTTTCTCAAATCATATCACTCTCCGTAGGTACGAGAAACGAATTGTGTTTTGTAGATATGTGAACAACATGTGTCACAATCAAAGTCATGAAGTTTTTATTTCGGGAGCACCAAAATATAGCCTTTGGCATTGTTTATTCTTAGCTTATCGCTTTGCCGGGTTTCCCCTATGTAACAAAAAACTGTAATATTATATTGGTAGAACGTTCACTGTTTTTTCTCAAATATTCAACACCCTCTTATTCGGTAACTATTGAGAGTAGGATTGTGATTTTTGTCCATATAGATAAGAAATCTAATAAATAATAATTTATCCTCTGGCATATTTCAATAGTGTGAACGGTTGTCGTGTAAATTTAATTTTAAAAACTCTAATTTCAAGCCACTGCACGATGCGAACAGATTGCAACGTCGAACCAGAGAGCAACTCATCTAGCGAGACAGAGCGAGTTCGTTGACCTCTTACATCTGTATTACCAGAATAGTGTGTTAGCGGCGATGTTACCGGACTGCTTGAACTTCAAACTCAAGTTTCTAATTCACCGTGCAATTAATCACAAAACGTAATATAGGTTTTCCAGTCATTTAAGTGTACCCTATCGTCCCCTTCAACTTTCACGGTTATTTCACTTTCACCCTGTATATACGGCTGCTCTATGTCCCTTTGGTTCACTCTGCTTTAAAAAAATGAGTAGCAGGGATAAAATGTGTACTTAGTGTACCTTTATTAAATATGCACCAAGAGTCTCACGACTTGTGAATGTCTAGCGTTGGTCCATAATGTTTGACATTGATGACTATGATAATAATGATAATTAAGTCAGTTAACATAAATGACTAATTGCGACATATGATCTCAAATGCCTTATGTAATTAGAAAAAGAAACCACAAACTCCTTCGTTTAAACCAATATGTCTAAGTCAGCATTGAATTTCAGCCTGGTACCGAATAGGAAGTAGGAGTGGCAACCGCAAAACCGCAATCCCAGATTCTTCCAAGCCAAGCTCCATGCTCGTTTAACACGACGGGCTCCAAATCAAGAATAGCACTGTATAATGTAGCAGAAGGACTGCTGGGTTCTTCAATTGATGGGCTTCTAACTCATGCCTACGTTTACTGCATTACATAATTTCACACTCACTCCACACTTCATCAAAATTTTACCAATGAAATCAGAATCATACTTTCATAAACCGGTTCACCAAAGATTATTCTAATCTAGCCTATTCTATTCCTTTGTTTTCATTCTTCAACGAGCAACACTGCCCAGGTATCTTCAAATGAATTATAGCACAGTTTGGAGAATTATAAGAAAACATCTTAGTCTGTACATATGTAAACTAAAACCAGAGTTCGCAGTCAAAAAAGTGACAAGCAGAAAAGATTGATTTTGTTTTATCTGTGTTGGTAGGAACAGACGAAGCACACTTCTTCCTTAACGGTGGTGGAGTCTAGACACAAAATCTGTAGGGTTGTTGGGCGAGCCATGAAAGCTCGTTCTTTAAGGGGAGACTGTACTTCCATATCTTACGATATTAAATTCTTCAATTCTGGATGCACTTTTCTCAGAAGTTATAAAAGATACAAATGTAGAAAAAATAGGGCATATGTAACTTACATTTTTGTATACGACCGGTTAAATAAATTTAAAATTTCACTGAGCGGTTGGCAAAAAAGAATTTCATTGATAACATATTTTGCATTAAGAATTATTACAAATTATTTTTACTACTTACAGACCTGTTACTAAATCTACGTATTACTCTGTGAAAAGATTTATTAAATCCACATACTTAGACTTCAACAAACAAAATTTGATAACACAATCCTAAGGGAAAAAATGGAACTCTCTGCATCAAAATCCACAGTTAATTCCCGATTTACCACGAAAATCGTCTGTAGCTGCATTTAGATTGGCAACAGGCCATGATTGTTTGGCCAAACACCTGCATATAATTGGAATATATCAGTCTCCTAACTGCCCATTGTGCAACTCAAACCAAGAAATGGATTCGGGACACCTAAAAATCTGTGCTTCAGTGGCTGATCATGATAATATCTTTGAAAAATATTGGAGTGCAAGACGTCAAATGACTTTATTGTCAAACGCCTGGCATCAGAAAACAACAACAAATTATTTTTTATTTTTGCTGAAGATAGAAATAGCCTTTTTTTTTACTTACTGTGTAAAATGCCATCACATTGATACTGTATATTAATTTCAGCCTTTTGAGTACAATACTTTATGAGAAAAGTGCACCAATGTCACAAAAATAAGAAAGTGCAGAAAAATGGTGTCAAAGTTTCCATATCTTACAATGTTAAATTCCCCAATTTTGGGAGTATTTTTCTCAGAAGCGATAAAAGATACAAATGTAGAAAAAATAGGGCATATATAACATACTTTTATGAATAGAATCGGCTAAACAAATTCAAATTCCACTGAACGGTTGCCAAAAAAAAAATTCGTTGATAACATTTTTTGCTTTAAAAATTACTACACATTTTTACTGAAGATAGGGCTGAAAGCCGACAATTAGAAGAAATAAAATCATATTATCATTTTACACATATTAAACTAACGAAAAACGATAAGAACTAAAATTTCATTTTTTGTCAAAATTCGGTGTAAGCCTACAGACTCCCCTTAAGGTAACCTCACAAACAAAAGTCGCCTGATTGAAATCTGGAAATCGTGGAGGACATATTGTTGGAAATTGCCTATTGATGACACGATCGCAAATTAAAGGGTTATTTAATTACGCTTTATCAACTACTAGGTTATTTAGTGTCGATGAAATTGGTGATATCGAGATGGAATTTGACAAGATGAGACCAGGATTCGCCATGTTATTACCTGACATTTGCTTTACAGTTGGGGAAAAGCTTGGGGAAAAAATCCAAGCAGGTAATCAGCCAAACCGGTAATCGAACCTAGAACAACTCCTGATCAACAAGCACGCTTGCCAACCACCTAAGCTATGCTAGTGGCCAATATCTTTTATAATCCCGTGTCATCAAAGATATTTCCATTATGTGCGCAACTGCGCGACATCGTGTCTCTATCCAAATCCATTTTCAGATCTACTTCGAACCTTAACACTTCTAGACGAATAGCGGAACTCCGTAACTACACCAGACTTCCGTCTAAGACAACAGGATAGCAAGAGCCGACAAATTTTCACATATGGACGGAAATCAAATCAAACACAAGGACGTATCTTTCTGGAATTAACATGAAGGTGGCGCTAACAAGCACAATATTATTTCGCCTCCGTTAACAAAAAAAAATTGTATCTCTGAGTAGATAGATCTAATTTAAATGACATTTGGCATGCTTATTATACACATTTGTAAGTAACTACTGCATAAATTTCAATCTGTTATGCCTAATGCAAGTAATTCTGCAACTTGTTACATACATTAGTTTAAAGAACAGATAAAGGTAAATTTCTGTGGAATGGAAAATCACAATATCACCAAAATGTGTATTTAATATCTCACATTATTAATAATCCGAACCTATAATATTTACAACTTGTGCCTTAGTTGATTTTTTATTATTTTTTTTATTTTTTATTGAATTTTTTACATGAAATATTTTCCAGATAGGGTTAAGTTCTTGGTTTCAGTATCAAAAACGTATATCTAATAATAACCGCAAAAAATGGCATGCAATTCCATGAAGTAATTTCTGAGAAAATGCTCCTTTTATAAAGAAAAATGTACTAATTAGCGGGAAACTGAGTATAAAGAAGGGGCAGTCACTTAGGAATGTCAAATTCAATGGGCTATAACTAAAATTATAATGAAGATATCACAATAAAAGAACTCGTACATGATTTACCAATGTACTGGTGTCCTGAAACACAACTAAAAAAATCTAAATTTCATGCCTACATGCATGTTATCGCCACATTAAAGCTGTGTGCCTTAACTGGTGTGTACTCAGTGGCCGGCATCAAAGATAATAGAGAATAATTCAAACGGTGCCAACAAACTTCGCGCTTCGTTAGTTACTAATTATTTGAACCGCACTAACATTAACTGGTGAGAATTAATACTTAATACTTCAAATGCGTAACAGCGATTGAAAACATGTTTCTGCGATACACAAAGGCAAGAAGTCGAGATTTATCTCTCTCAATGTCGGTTCATGATCCTAACAAGAGTGAGATCGTAAAGAACCAAAAGGCTACCTCTGTTTTATTTTATTTTATTAGATTATTTTACAACGCTGTACCAACATCTAGGTTATTTAGCGTCTGAATGAAATGACGGTGATAATGCCGGTGAAATGAATCCGGGGTCCAGCACCGAAAGTTACCCAGCATTTGAGAAGCGTTTTTGCAAAAGTCAATAGATGCAGAAATCAAGATTTTACAGAAATTACACTAAGTGACAGGATCTATCGAGTTTTGAAAAAAACCTGGAAGGTTTGGTAGTCTCTACATACGGTATGAATCAAGTTTTGGTAAATCTGATTTCATAGATCGATTCCGGAGGAAGAAAATATACGATATCCATATGTAACTCACTTTCGAAAAATTCTGCATCTATCGACTTCTGCAAAAACGCTTCTCATTTGCTCGTATTGGGTTGAGGGAAAACTCCGGAAAAAACCTCAACCAGGTAACTTGCCCCGACCGGGATTCGAACCCGGGCCACCTGGTTTCGCGGCCAGACGCGCTGACCGTTACTTCACAGGTGTGGACCCACCCACCCACCTCTGTTGCTCTGTGCTAGGACGCTGGTCTTCCTTCCAGACGGCCTAGGTTCGACCTCCGGGCCGGGTTGTGATGGAATTTATGATTGATAGAGCAGACTTACAGGAAGTTTTTCTCGGGGCACTCCCTTTACTCCTCTATCTTTCCACCAACATTCTCTCCCTTCCCTCATTTCATCTATCATCTGCAATAGTAAAAATAGGGTGGGGTGAAATCTCGAGGGTTTCCGATGCTGATATAGGAAGGGCTTGCGGCTTCGGGCCCCTGGGGATAATCAGACTATTCGCAAGCGGACGGAGCTTGGCTCTATCCGGGGCTGTGGCAGGTTGCTTCTTTGAAGCAGTTCAATTCTGAAGAATAGCTCTTGGTAATGGTTCACTGACAACAATTCCCCTTTTCCTGTCTTCTCTCATCTAAAAACCCGATATATAAAATTCCGAAAAATCCTGCACCACATCACAGAATAAATTCAAACTCTTCAGTCGCAAGTAGTGTCCTCCAATGTTCGAACATGAGAGAGGCAACCAATACATTACAAACGTGTCTTATTTCTAGGGAAAGGAAGTTCATGCCCTAAAAACGTGAAAAATATGTATGCATTTATGCCGTAAAAATAGATAAATATGCTACAAAATATGTCTTATCAGTCTGAGATTATTTTAACAGAACAATAAGGTATAGGTAACTTATGTTAGTGCCCATTCACAATGAAAATTAAACATAACCGTAACATAAACACAGAAGTTTGCGCCCAGGCTACCAAATGGGATCATTCACAACGATTCACATAAACATTGACATAAACATTACCGTAAGACGTTAACATGAAAGTTTGCAAACTCCGAACTTTCATGCTTATGCTTACGTGATTTGCAAACAGAACACAATCGTGGAGCGCTGAAGTATACGACAGAATATGAGGATATGGCGTCGTTGTTATGTTTCCATGGTTACCAAGTATGTTTGCTATTATGTTTATGTTCCCATCGTGAATGATGGTATGACTTCTTGATTTTACCGTAACGTTTACATTTTTCAGTTAACGCTTACGTTATGTTTAATTTTCATTGTGAATGAGCCTTTAGTCTATGGATTTTGAAGTGCTTGCCTTATTGCTGAATGCTCCATTTATGCTGTTACAGTTCACAACTAAGCAGTGACGTAGCCTATGTTTTCTGTTGTCATTCTTCGCCTGTTGTCCCTCAGCATAGCTTTTTAGCGCGAAAAACTTCGTTCTACGTCACAAGAAGTAAGAAGGGCTTGCACAAAAGCTGTGAGCTGTTCTATAGAAAATTTTGTTGGTTTTTGGGGTGTTTTTTCTTCGAGAATATCTTGAATTTCTTTAAGTTGATAATAGCCAGGGTTTTTGGAAAGAATATTTGCTGTTTTCTCGTTCACTTTATCTCCTACATTCCCTGGAACTGATGTGAAACTGGATATTGTTCTATCGAAATCTGCTGAAGACTGCAGTAAAGGAATACCAATTGCTAACTTGAGAGGCTCCCTATGAGGGCGTCATCGTTAAGTTCAAAATTCATAAACATACTCGTAAATTAGTCGTGTTTACGAGGTTACACACTTTTAAAAATGAGGGAAAGACAAATAAACATACATAATATGCAGTTTCCCTGCATAAATGTTAAAATATGATGTTTTTATAAATAAAGGCAAAATATGCACTTTTACGCACAATAAAATTAATATCATTGTATTCAGAAATTTGTGATTCATGTAGATAATCTTTCAGCATATTCACACAATAATAGAGAACAAATGAAGCGTGCATTTCCATAACGTTGTAAGTGCCGAAACCGGGAGAATCTATTTTTTCACATATATCAGTTCTAGGTGCCCTGTTTGACAATATTACGAAAGATTATGAAGAAAGTCTGCTCCAAGTAATAAAGTAGTGCACTTTCAGGTTGTGCAATTCACAGCGTTGTATGTACCGCATAAAACTATTTTTGTTCCTACTGTAAGCTTTACAAATTGGCACTTACAACGTTCTGGAAATGCACGCTTCAAATATGCAAATGCATGAACTTCCTTTCCCTACTTATTTCATACTAGCCGTACCCGTGCGCTCCGCTGCACCCGTTAGAAATAAATATAAAGTAATTACATAATTAAAATAGGACATTTGATCCAGGGAACATTCGTGTTTGATAGAAGGATAAATCGTTTATTATGTTACTTAATTTAAATTGTATTTGCGTAATTAAAATGCGATCATTTTGATCCAGAGACCACTCATTTGGTCATAAAAATTATTTTAGGAAATACAGGAAACGAATGTACAGAATAGCCTATCAAGTTTTCTGTGCATAAGAAGCTATTTTAATCTTACCTGTCCTCGATTCACTCAGAAGTTACTGTAATAACATTATAGCATTATGTCCATCTAGAGAAACTACACTTTCCAATGGTGAATTAATAATTAATTATACAAATCTGTTAATTTAGCTTCTGATATTTTACTTCATACAAACACAGAAACATTATCTGCAGGCTATCTTTCATAGCTTTCGACTGTTGCTGTCCAAGGCCCCTTATAGACGAAGTCATTTGTTTTTTTAATTCATTACACGGCCTTAGATGTCAGTTATTTTAATTTTAAAAATCATTTATCTCATTAAATATCAGTCCTATCAAACTTTTTCAAGGAATAAAACTTATCGGAAATTATTTTTAAAGAAACTTGTGTTATGTAACATTTTTCACAAAATAATAATAAGAGAGATATTTCGATTTATTTAATTCAGGCCCCCTTATAACCCCTCTTTTAAATAATGTATTTTGAATGCCATATAGCCTAAAATCTAAGTTACAACGAACTTAATTTACCCAGTCTTGCCATAAATACTGTTACAAACTAATTAATTGAAAACTCGAAAACGGCTTGAAATATTTTAATGATCTTCTAGTATGTTGTACTTACATGTTTTTGACGCACATAGCACTAATCAGTTTTCAAAATGACCACCTTTTGCACTCACACAGGCTCTAAGTCTTTCTGGCCATTCATCTATTGCAGCACGCATAGTCTCCATTGGGAAATCCGCCACTGCTGCCAACAACGAACGCTTCAAACTTTCAATTGTGGGGTGCCTCTTCTTACAAACGATGCCTTCAAGGAGTGACCACAGTTTGTAGTCCAAGGGATTTAGGTCCGGGCTGCTAGACGGCCAGTCTGCGGTAGAAATGAAGTCAGGCACATGACGCTCAAGCCACTCTTGCGTTGACCTCGCCTTATGGGCTGGAGCAGAATCCTGCTGGAAACTCAGTTTTGATTCCGGAACAATGTCTGGTTTAAGTCTTTTACAATAGGCTCCAATACCGTGTTTTCATACACTTTTGCGCTGGTTTTAACCCCCTTTTCACAAAAATGCAACTGGGTGGCTCCAGAATAACTCACCCCCCACCAAACCATAATTGAGGAGGGATGATGGCCCCTCTGAACTTTCGGAGCTTTTTCACGGGCTTCCCGAGAGCAAGATGCATACACCCTATCATTTTGGTGGTTGAAACTCTCTTCAATGGTGAAAATTTTCTCGTCGGTGAAGAGAATTCTTCGGTGTCCATTGTTGACGTAACGCTGCAGCAGGCGTCTGCATTTCAGCACCCTCTGCTTCTTCAGCCGTGCATCGAGGTAATGTCCGGTACTTCGGCGATAAGCTCTAAGTCCAAGGCCCTCACTAAGCAACCTGGACATTGATCTTTGCGACATGTTGAGCTCCCGCGCCATGACTGACTGCTTCCGGACAGGATTTCGGCGTATCCGAGCCGCCACTGCCTTCTGCGCCGCTGCGGTCCGTACAGTTCGAGGCCAACCCTCCCTTGGGCGATCCTTAACAGACCCGGTTTCAGTGAATCTGGATGGTCCGGTGAACAAACATTCGACTAATCTTAAGTCTTTTTAAGGTCTGGAAAATTTCACTAGCAGATTTTCCAACCTTATGCAACGCTATTACAGCAACACGATTTTCGTAGTCTCCCCATTCCATGCTTAAAACTGCTGGTATGTGCTTCTTCTGTTACTGACGAACTTACAATGAACCAGGGTGGCAGTTAACGCAAGGGTGGTTTATTACCCCTAAAACTGGTTGTACAGTATGAGTCAGAAGTTTGTAACAGTATTTATGGCAAGACTATTCCAATTTTCATCGAAATCCGTTCAGCCATTATCGCGTGAAAAGGTAACAAACATACATACAGACAGACAGACAGACAGACATACAAACAAAAATTTCAAAAAAACTATTTTCGGTTTCAGTGTGGTTAATTATATATGTTAGGACCAATTATTTTTGGAAAATCGAAAATTACCAGAAAAATTTCGGCTACAGATTTATTATTTATTATTAATAGTCGACCTGGTTGGCGAGTTGGTATAGCACTGGCCTTCTATGCCCAAGGTTGCGGGTTCGATCCCGGGCCAGGTCGATGGCATTTAAGTGTGCTTAAATGCGACAGGCTCATGTCAGTAGATTTACTGGCATGTAAAAGAACTCCTGCGGGACAAAATTCCGGCACATCCGGCGACGCTGATATAACCTCTGCAGTTGCGAGCGTCGTTAAATAAAACATAACATTTTATTATTAATATAGATGAAAAATTAATAGCAAGATCTGTGCTAAAATTCAAGCGGTTAAAACATGAAGGGGTTGGAGTGGAGGACAGCGAATATTTTTATAATAATATGGAACAAACACGACAGGCCTTCTTTTGTAGAGCGAACATCGGCGAATATCGAACTTCGCCCTACTCGACAAACATCGACCGAACATAGCGACTATAATGGAAGACGCTAGTCGCAGGTACTTGATTGTTGATATTTAGCCACGAATTGACTTTTAATCGATGACAGGTTGAATTTCAGCACATTATAAAACCTATGAGATTTCAGGCTTTCACAGTCAATGCATACAGAAGCAGTTACAATCTTTTTTTTTAGTGATAAATCACATCTTGACCTCGCTGGTATTTCACCCAGGTCTCCAGTGTGGAAAGCAGATAGCACTTTAACTCCACTAACAGTGCATTATACTTCAATTCAAATATACTATTGTTTGCAAGAGATTGTGCAGCCCTGATAAAACATGCAAAACAAAGTTTAACTGGGTAAACGTTTATTGTGTGTACAAAGCCCCTTATCGTTTTTTTAATAAGCTCGTAGAGATTACAGAACCAGCCAGGAGGGATCGGTCAGAAAGTCGATGACTGGAAAGAATAAACAACGCAAAATATTCGCCCCGGAAGAAAATACCACATCCAGAACTGCATAATAATAATAATCTGCAGTCTCATTATAAGCTCATATTATTTCTGCCTGGAGTAGCTATAATATCTTTTGCGTCCACATTAAACAGAAGTGTAAGGCGAATTTTTTGTGAATTATATAAATGTATCTCCTATTTACAATGCCTAAACACAGAGGTAGGACTCCATGATTTCATGACCTCAGCAACAGAATGAGATGGTGTGGTCAGCACCACGCACCATCGCCTTTTAGTCTTAGAAAAGACCCGTTATTCAATTTGATAGGAGGCCGGGTGTAATTCGGAGCCGTTCTGAGAAAAATCCTGTCATCACTGAACCCAAGACCTTTCAGTCCATTAGCCAGTTAAGCTGCGGTTTGTTTACGGAGAACATCGCCAGGCGCACATCGCTGGCGATCGCCAACGTAGATCGTTGGACGCGACATAGATCGCTGGAGGTTGCTTCTGAAACAAATTCAGGTCGCACATCGCCGCATACATGTTCAATAATCGATATTTAGAGAAGGCCATGTAGATATACTGAATCGAGTTATGGCAGAAAACAAATGAAAATTGTCAGCGATGTACGCTGATAAAGAAACCACTTCCTGACGATCATCGCTAGCGTTTATAATCGCCGGCGATGTGCGTCCTGCGATGATCGCCGTAAACAAACCGTAGCTTTAGACTATCAACTGATCTATCCGACCACTGAAATAACTTTTTTATTGGGTTATTTTACAACGCTTTATCAACATCTAGGTTATTTAGCGTCTGAATGAAATGAAGGTGATAATGTCGGTGAAATGAGTCCGGGGTCCAGCAAAGAAAGTTGCCCAGCATTTCCTCGTATTGGGTTGAGGGAAAACCCCGGAAAAAACCTCAACCAGGTATATATATTATTTTAATGTACCGAAGTACATATGATATTTCCATGCAGCTATTCTGCGTCATCATACGATGAAAGAGTAATGGAACGGAGAAAAATTCTCTCCGGCGCCGGGATTTGAACCCGGATTTTCAGCTCTACGTGCTGATGCTTTATCCACTAAGCCACACCGGATACCACCCCGGCGTCGGACAGAATTGTCTCTGATTAAGTTCCAACTCTTGGGTTCCCTCTAGTGGCCGCCCTCTGCACTACGTCATAGGTGTCTATGAACGTAGGACCGAAGTCCACACATGTGCTGAGGTGCACTCGTTTTGAGTGACTAGTTGGCCGGGATCCGACGGAATAAGCGCCGTCTTAAATCACAAAGTGATTTACGCATATCATATCATCGTATGATGACGCAGAATATCTGCATGGAAATATCATATGTACTTCGGTACATTAAAATAATATATATATATATATATATATATATGATATGCGTAAATCACTTTGTGATTTAAAACGGCGCTTATTCCGTCGGATCCCGGCCAAGTAGTCACTCATAACGAGTGCACCTCAGCACATGTGTGGACTTCGGTCCTACGTTCATAGACACCTATGACGTAGTGCAGAGGGCGGCCACTAGAGGGAACCCAAGAGTTGGAACTTAATCAGAGACAATTCTGTCCGACGCCGGGGTGGTATCCGGTGTGGCTTAGTGGATAAAGCATCAGCACGTAGAGCTGAAAACCCGGGTTCAAATCTCGGCGTCGGAGAGAATTTTTCTCCGTTCCATTACTCTTTCATCGCTCAACCAGGTAACTTGCCCCGACCGGGATTCGAACCCGGGCCACCTGGTTTCGCGGCCAGACGTGCTGACCGTTACTCCACAGGTGTGGACCTGAAATAACTAAAATCCTACTTAGCCTACTTATGACTAATTTATTATCTACCTATCCATTAGTCCTCCTTGAGAAAAGGAGCACGGGCTGGGGAATTGCCCTCGCACGTAGGCCGCTTAGGTGGGCCCATTGCACAACTCGATATGGAATGATGTGCATGCCATAAGGCCGTCCACCGTTGTGGAGTAACAGTTAGCACGTCTGATCGTGAAATGAGCGAGTTCGGGTTCAAATCCTGGTTGAGATTTTTCCGAGGTTTTGCCTCAACTAATCGCAGGAGAATTGTTGGGTAACTTTCGGCGTTGGACCTCAGACTCATTTCGCCATCATAATTAGGCCTACACTTCCCCTCCGTCATCATCATTTTCGTTTCTTTCCTAGGTTTCGGGCTTGCACCTACAATAGATGCCATAAGGCCCCTGCGCTACACATTCCTCTATGGTATGCCCCCGAATTCCCCAACAGCCAGCAGAATCCCTTTACCTTTCCACGTAGACATCATCGAAGTTCCTCAACCCCATGTCCAACCAGCTACCTTAAGTCCCAGGGAAGAGCCTACGGTACACAGCGTTTCAACCAGTAACTAATGGCAACATACAACGACGTCCAAGTTCGGAGGAGGCCCTCAGCCGACTCTACTCGTACATCGGAGCAAATCCGAAATATGAGAAGGAAACGGAGATGATTATGACGATGATAGTGAAAGAAGGGAAGTGTAATTATGATAGTGAAAGATTCCGAGGTTCAACGCCGAAATTTATCCAGCTTCTATTATTTGACGGAAAACCTCGGGAAAAACCTCAACCAGGTAACTTGTCCCAACCAGGATTTGAACCCACGCCCGCTTATTTCACGATCAGACATGCTAACCGTTACGCTACAGTGATGAACTGTTACATTGATAGTTAAGGGAACCACTAAAATATGATCAAACTGATCAACCACGTGTTTGCCTCATGACTGATACATCTCGCTCGATAAAATACAGTATCTGTTTTATGTCAATTTCTATGAAATCATTGGCATGTGCAAAATTTTGTCAAGTGGGGGGGGGGGTATTATTAAAACTGTTTACAATATACATTATCGGTATTTTAAATTTTGTGTATTAATTATTATTATTATTATTATTATTATTATTATTATTATTATTATTATTATGTTACGGTGTATTTAATAATATTACACTATATTGTAAGAGAATATAGTCATGAATATCATTATAAAATCTTTGAAACGTAATCCTTTCAAAACCATACAATTTTTAACGAATTTTAACTTCTGTTTAACTTTGTGTAATAAAAATGCATATAATTATATATATATATATATATATATATATATATATATATATCATTCATTCACAGTGTTCTGCCCAAGAGCAGGTATTTCACTGCAAAACCCAGCATTCTCTAGTCTTTCTGCCTTCCTCTTTGTCTCCGCATATGATCCGTATACCTTAATGTCGTCTATCATCTGATATTTTCTTCTGTCCCGAACTCTTCTCCCGTTCACCATTCCTTCCAGTTCATCCTTCAGTAGGCAGTTTCTTCTCAACCAGTGATCCTCTTTCTGATCAGTTTCAGCATCATTCTTTCTTCATGCAATCTTTCCAACACAGCTTCATTTCTTACCCTGTCTGTCCATTTCACACGCTCCATCCTTCTTCACATCCACATTTCAAATGCTTGTATTCGCTTTTTTCACTTCGCCGTAATGTCCATGTTTCTCCCCCACACAATGCTACACCCCACACAAAGCACTTCACTAGTCTCTTCCTTAGTTATTTCTTCAGAGGTCCGCAGAAGATACTCCTTTTCCTATTAAAAGCTTCCTTTGCCATTGCTATCCTCCTTTTGGCTTCCTGGCAGCAGTTCATGTTACTGCTTATAGTACACCCCAAGCATTTGAAGCTGTCCACTTGCTCTAGTGCCTCATTTAGAATTCGCAAGTTATATATATTTAGTCAAGTCAACAGTTATTTATGCAGGGACATCATTTTATTTTTACTAACATTTTTAATATTAACCTGGCTATACCTTTAGAGAACAGGAAACACCGTTCGCTACCCTCTTCCGCGACTGGAGTTCCATGATACTGGCGTAAAACACAATCAAATCACTTTACTAGGTATAGGAGAGAAGAAAAGTAGTTCGTCCATTTACGTAAACTAGGAATTATCGCAATTTTGAGTTCGATAATTTTCATTAGGTTTTTATTTAATCAAAATGCAGTACTGTATTAACAATGAGTGTTTTTACTCACGAACTGAGTTATCCATGCGGACGTATTCATTATGCAGTGTATATTATACTGTCTACAGCACATTAGCGTACAATATAGAGAATGAAGTTAAGTGGAAAAATAATCATAATATGGATATTTAAACACATTTTTGAAAATGGTGGCCGTTCATTTCGATACAGGCTTCAGTTCTTTTGTGCATATTATCGCACTATAGATTATTGTACCTAATCCCAATTACCAGTTCCGTCCTTCGTACTAGTAACTCATGTTGATATAATTCTGTACCTACTCTATAAAAGAGTACCTTACGTACTGTAAATTCAATCTTCACTTCTGCCCGATCCAAGAAGATAAAATTACTCAGACATGCTATCTACTGTCCGCCCAAGTGGTTATGCCGCAGGATCGTAGAAAGGGGGGGGGAAATCACGTGACAGTTAATTACTTAACGAGGCCCTTTTATTTAAGTCATTTTAAACAGTTGTATAATATTACGTAAACGTCCAATTCCTAACAGAAATTAATGTTTTCAGAAAAGAGCTAAGACAGTCCAGCTTTTACAGAGGGGCGTGCAGAAGGAGGTGGGGGAAATCGGGATGCGACGTAGGCAAACGAACAGTACCTGTGCGAAAATATGGTTCAATATTGAAAGCTCTTTCGTCACTGGAAAACGCGAACATATTTCTGGAACGTACTATACTTACTAACTCAGTGCTGTTTACTATATGCAGCCTTGATTCTGTCTGGAGGACAGTTGGAACTTCGTTAGTAGAAGGGGTGGGAGTGAAGTACATTCAAAAACTCAGGTACAATAAAAATTGAAGTAAAAATAAAATGATGTCCCTGTATATGATAGATAAGATACTTTACATAACAGGAAAATCTATGGAAACAATAAAATATATTGAAATATATGTATTTTTTTAAGTTAAAGGAGGGGGGGGGCTCAAACCCGGGAACCCCTCCCCTTGCGTACGCTACTGTGTGAAATTAATTACAACACCTACTTGTACCGTAAAACCTAACAATACATGGCCTGAAATTTTCACATGAACTGAACACCACAACTTAAATCAGACCACACAAAAACAAATCTTTTCTTTTCATTCGGATTAACAGTATTTGATTTAATATACCAATGTGTTTTGAATCACAGTTCAATAAATAAATAACAAATAGTATTTATCACTGCTTATATAATTAAAGAATGTACATTATTATAAGAAGCATAAAACGTATGCACACCATCCTCTTCACACTGATCGTTTACTACCCGAGAGCATAAGCAGACGCAGGATCTGACGTAACATGCATGAAGAAGTTGATATTTACAATTCCACATAGTCAAGGTTACGGCTGTTGCATTACAATGGCGTCAATTGGTAACTTAGGGTTATATTAGCTCTAGTTATCATTACGTTGCACAACCAACAGTCCCGTTCACCAATGTGAACTCTGCACTTGTTTTAGTTGAGTACAGCGTACGATGCGACTGCACAGATAGTCTATGGCTTAATCGGCCGACACATTCTTGATATCCACTCCAGACTATGAAGGATTTCATTATGTATCTACCAACACAATTCCACTGACAAAACGCCGCCTGAAGTGGCTATTATTATCCTACTGAGTCTTGAGAGTATAGTAGGCCTATATTATACCATACTTCATACATGATTATGATTAGGGCCAGAAAGTTCATGCCCTAAAATTAATAATCCGTGGGGCTACAGTCCGTGAAGGGCCTAGACCGACCAGCCGGCTGCTGGCCTCACGCCCACATGCCGAAGCAGAGGTGGACGATCATCCAACCAGAATGGAGGTATCGTGTGGTTAGCACGATGATCCTCCCAGCCGTTAAAGCTGCCTTTCGGAACCGGATTTCGCTACCTATCGTAGCTCCCCAAGTGCATCACGATGCTGAGTGGGCAACGGTCCCATACACTGGCCGAAATATAATGAGAAAATTTCTTCCCCCACGAGGACTCGAACCAGCGCGCATTCCGTAACACGAGTCCTAGGCAGGATGCCTTAGACTACGACGCGGGACTCATCCTCTAAAAAGCTACTGAATATGTATGCAAGTATGCCTTTAAAAACTTTAAAATATGCCAATAAATAAGCACTAATAAAATTCTATGTCTTTTGATAACGCTAATAAATAAGTAAATAGGATACTTACTTACTTACTTACTTACTTACTTACTTACTTACTTACTTACTTACTTACTTACTTACTTACTTACTTACTGGCTTTTAAGGAACCCGGAGGTTCATTGCCGCCCTCACATAAGCCCGCCATTGGTCCTTATCCTGAGCAAGATTAATCCAGTCTCTATCATCATATCCCACCTCCCTCGAATCCATTTTAATATTATCTTCCCATCTACGTCTCGGGCTCCCCAAAGGTCTTTTTCCCTCTGGCCTCCCAACTAACACTCTATATGCATTCGCCCATACGTGCTACATGCCCTGCCCATCTCAAAGGTCTGGATTTAATGTTCCTGATTATGTCAGGTGAAGAATACAATGCGTGCAGATCTGTGTTGTGTAACTTTCTCCATTCTTCTGTAACTTCATCCCTCTTAGCCCCAAATAATAATAATAATAATAATAATAATAATAATAATAATAATAATAATAATAAGCAATAAATATAATAACATTATAGGTCAAACTAGATGAGACTGAATTTACATTTATTGCTGAGTGTGGCAAACTACTGTGCCGTGAGATTCGTTAGGCATGCCGGGAAACTTTCAATACTTTTCTAGTAAAAATAATAATAATAATTTTATTTCACTCAATACCAGTTTTCAAATATAGAATATGATGTACCAAACCAGGTAATCAGTCCAAGCGGGAATCGAACCCACACCCGACCACTACTCTGAATAGGCGGACAATCGCCTCAGCCGACTAAGCTACGTCGATGGCTCAAAAAGCTTTTCGCAACGTAAAATAGCAGATAACGATTTATTCATATTCTATGCCGTAGTTTATTTTGCATGAATACTAAACATGCGTTTTACATGTATAGAGAAAATAGAGATAAATAAATAAAAGCTGCAGGGACATTAACAGAATGAGGACTGCACGAATCAATGTTACCCACTATTCCCATCGCACTGCGGAATAGACACAAAACCCAGCTTTATTACGTAATCACTGTTTACGACGCGTCCTGCTGACACACAAGAACAATTCCTGTGAGACAGGAGTGATCGATAAACCGACCACGAGCGATAAAAAGCCTACTCGTATGACGATTATCATAGGTAATGTCACAAGAGACTTTGATTTTACTGATAAAATTATGAATAGATTACTGTTACGACACCTAAGAACACTAACAGCACTAGCGCTGTCATAGACGTAATAATACTACCAATGAATTGCAGAGAACTTTCGTAACACTTCACTGTTGTATTTACTGTATGTCCACTGATATGGCACAATTATCGCTTTCAATCATCTTAGCTGCTACTACGTATCGGATGTATTGTAAAACCAGCTTTTACCAATCATTTTAGCAAAATAAAACTTCTTCGATATAGACTATAATATAGTTACATTGACTAAAATGGACAAGCTTCAACTAACTCTACATAAGTATTGGCCTACGCAAAGCCTTCGATTCTTGGTCGAATCTTCTTGTGTGCGAGTATCGGAGACGATTCTGGATTCAAGCGTTTTCTGTGTTACATTTTAATTGATGTAATGCAGAGAAACCCTGCTCACACAGATAAGTATAGGGGAATGGCAGAAGGTGTGAAATGGCAGTGTCACTAAGTTCCATAACTCTGCAAGCACAACACCAAAAGTTACGAATTGACAAATTTTCGAATTTTATTTTCAGTGGATTATCAACGGACATTTCTAGCAAACTTTCTTTCAGATTTAAGGGAAGTTTAGAAGAACTGAAGGCTGTGGTGCAAAACGGATTTGTAATCCAATCATTAGCTCAGATTATTCATGAAGTGTATAAGCTTAATTTATAGCCTATTTTACGTACCGTCTAAAAAGTCTTTGCGTACCCCCGGTTGAATAACACTGATCTAGACTCTAGACACTCTAAGAGGTTACAATTACAATAAAACGATATCACAATGTAAATATAACACTTTCTAGAGTTCAAACGTTAAAAGTCTCACAATTTAAACAAAAAGTTACTGTACCTCTATGACAGACGGGTAACATTTCAACACCGGTGGGGCTTTAATTCTAGAAAGTTTTATAATTTTAATCAAGTGTTGAAGTGAATAACAAAAAACAATAACAATAAAAGTTTTAGGAGACATCCTAGCTATGAGAGCTTACCAGATATTCTCTCGTGTATCTGTAAGTCAAATCTATAACGTAATATTCCCAGGGTACACAATGATCTAGACTCTAGAGTCTAGAGGTTCTAATTAACTACACTAAAACGTCATCACAATATAAGCCTTAGAGAGACATTCTAGGTATGAGAGCTTACCAGATGTTCTCTCGTGTAACTGTAAGTCAACCTATGGCTTAATTAACTGTGCTCCCATATCAGCGCTAAGAGGAAGTACTCGTGATATATTCTGAGAATAGTACTTCCGTACACCCGGAGAGAGTTCCCTTGTAGGTAGGCAACAGCTCACATCAAAGCGATACTTTAATCGCTAAACAGGTTGCAGTGCTATGAGCAAGTCTCAAACTAGTTCTTATCAACGCCAAGTCACATTGCCGGCAAAACTGCTGTTGTGTTTATTCGTAATTCACAGCGTGGCTGAAAAATAATTCCAAGATATTTCTTTTTCCAATTTACTGCAGAAATTCATAGAATATTCAAAAGCGTACGTGTCCGTGTATTTCACTTCCTTTATTACAAACGTGCCTCATAAATGAAACTATTTTCTCTTTGATGACATATCTGTGAAAACATCTTACGCACTTCAGCTTCCATTAAAAATTATTAAAATAAAACAGCTAGGACAGATCCATAATTCTTTCTGTGTGTCTAAGGCAGCGCATTGCAGAATATAAATGGTCTGCCTCACTGACAGCTTTCTCAGCCTGACATGGAGATAGCACTACGACGTCTCTATAAGGGATGAATTTCATAACAAAAAACATTCACATTTCGGGGAGAATAATGATAACAGTATGGTCTCTTCATTAGCTAAGAGATTTTTTCTTAATCGGTTATTTGACTATCTCTATCAACTGAGAGGCTGAATCGAGCCTCCCTTTTTTATGCTCGACCATGCCGAAATGTAGTAATTATACACCTGGTAGTAGCCCTTTAATGCACCTCATTAAAGTACACCTATTCATTATAGTTCAGTTGTTCAGCCAATGAGAAATCACCTCATAGCATTATAAAAGCGCAAGTATCGATTATTCTCGGATATGCAATCGAAAGACAACTAGCAAAACGTCACAGAGGCTGGAAATCCAATACTGTCGCAGAAGGTTATGTTCTGTTACTATAATTATTAGCGTTAATTGTAAATAATATTCAAATAAATTCAATTTATCATATCGTTTTCCAATTCTAAATCAGTTTCCAGGTTATATCAAGATTAATCTTCATGTTATTCTCTAGATTATATGAAGGTCAATGACATTCGTTCCTCGGAAAAAATCAATACTTTTGCGTCTGCGCACATCTCACAATTTAGGTCAGTTCCGCTCCTCATTTACATAACCATAACATGAATACTTATGAATAATTTCAAGTTAGAAATATGGTCGAGCATAAAAAGTCGTATGAAACTTGCCTATAATGGCAATTAAGACGCTCGTATGAAAATTATTAAACGAGCGCAAGCGAGTTTCATAAACAAACATAATCGCGTCTTAATTACTACCATTAGAGGCTCGTTGCATAATGTACTATTAAGTTAGACGGTCTACCAACTACTAGGTTGGATTTGGCGATGGACAGTATTCGGCGAGATGAGGCCAAGAATTCGTCATATATTATTTGACTTTCGCCTTACAGTTGAGAGGAACCTCGGAAAAACCAAACTAAGTAGGAATCTAACCCATGCACGAGAGGAGGTCCGCATCAACAAGAAAGCGCATTTTCCGACCGAACTACGCCGGTGGCTTCAGGTATACGAAAGCCTAATTCGTGACTGATAATTAGAGACCGCATTTTCATGCACTATCACATTTTAAAACATGCATGCATTCATACACTATCATATGAGAAAACAAGCACAATAAAGCGAAAAAACTGTAAAAATATGTACCACCAAAATTGAGTTTTACATTATGTTACATTTTTATTTTATTTATGCTCGACCATGCCGAAATATAGTAATTATACACCTGGTAGCAGTCCTTTAATGCATGTCATTAAAGTACACCTATTCATTAAAGTTCAGGTTTTCGATTATTCTCGGATATGCAATCGAAAGACAACTATCGAAAGGTCACGGAGGCTGGAAATCCAATACTGTCGCAGAAGGTTATGTTCTGTTACTACAATAATTAGCGTTAATTGTAAATAATATTCAAATAAATTCAATTTGTCATCTCGTTTTTCAATTTCGAATTCAATTTCAAGGTTATATCAAGACTAATGTTTATCTTACTATTATCAAGGTCGTCGATATTCGTTTCCCGGAAAAAAATCAATACTTTCGCGTCTGCGCACATCTCACAATTCATGAGGTAGGCTATTGCACTCACTCACATAACAATAACATGAATATTTACGAACGATTTCAAGTTAGAAATATGGTCGAGCATAAAAAGTCGTATAAAACTTGCCTATAATGGTAATTAAGACGCTCGTATGAAAATTATGAAAGTCGCTTGCGCTAGTTTCATAAACATCCTCGCGTCTTAATTACTATCATTATAGGCTCGTTGCATAATGTACTATTAAACAACTTACTACAACTAATTCCTCAAAATTTTCTTCACTTAAGCTCATGTGTTTATCTGAAGCACGTCCTTGAACACAGAAAATTATCTTCCTACGACACAAAAAGTGACAGGTTCATACTTAAACGAAGAAACTTGGGACAAAGTGAGGTCGAATTGTAAGTCTTCTACGTTTCCGCATGACGATGACCCATCGGGAATCGAACCCGCGGATCTTCCTACTTTGCAGCGTTACGCCTTAACCGTGATGATATCGCGCGTCTCACAATACACAAGTACGAGGGAGAGTCAAAAAAAGTAACCTTAATAATTGTTTTATTAATTGAATATGTACAATAAGACTACAAACACTTCATCACTTTTCAACATAGTCCCCACTACGTTCAATGCAAGTGTTCCTGTTATACTATGTTAAAAGTGATGAAGTGTTTGTAGTCTTATTGTACATATTCAATTAATAAAACAATTATTAAGGTTACTTTTTTGACTCTCCCTCGTACTTACGCCTTTATTACAACAATCACAACGAACTACCGGTACATCACTGTTCGTCTTTAGAAATTCCTTTTCCTCAATCCATTTTGATATAAGATCTCCTCTCGCAGTTTTAACAGGAATTATAGCAATACTTCAGAATTCGACACAAAAGTATACTAATTTGCAGTTTGTAAGCATTCTGGTTCTGCCTTCCTTTATTTCAATATTTTGATCTTCGGCTTGTTGGGGGTTGGAGGTTGGAAATTCCAGTATAACAAAGGGAGAAGGTAGGATGCCACGAAACCATATTACTGGTAGCTTTCTTTGATTTTTTTATCAATAGATATATACAATGGAAGCTCTTAAGTTCGGCATCCTATAGATCGATTATTTACGTAGGAGAATTAGACACACCCCTATACGGGCACTAAAGAAAATAATAGGTTTGGCATTTGAATGGGAATTGGTTCTGTGTCTTGTAGTGATACTTTTGTTAAAGGAAAACAGAATATCTTATTGATTAGGACATCCATATTGATCACTGATTTTAAATTAATGAACTCCTCTTTTTCTATTTGAGAATTGTGCCGTTTGTGAGACGGAACTGTCGGAACCCACTGTGGTACTAGAAGCGCATACACAAGTCTCGGCGGTCAGGAAATGCAAGTACAGTTCTGTATTAGTTGATGGATAACCAATCAGAATTTGTATTCATTTCACCTGCCACACCCACTACCCTCATTGGACAGAATTTTCAATTCTGTTCTGTCGAACTTAGGAGAGTCCACTGTAACATGGAAATACAGATTCTACGAAGCAACATTCATAAAAAGCACTATTATGCAAGTTAACATAATATACAGTAGGCTATGCACTAAAGCCAGAAAAAGGAACATAATATGCAATATAAAATTCTAAATACGTGTTATTAAGTCTAAAGTCAGATGATAGACGACATTAAGATACAGTATATGGATCATATGCGGAGACTAAGAGGAAGGCAGAAAATAGGAAAGATTGGAGAATGCTGGGTTTGCAGTGAAAGACCTGTCATTGGCAGAATGAATGAATGAATGAATGAATGAATGAATGAATGAATGAATGAATGAATGAATCAGAAAAAATTATGTTTCGTGAAATTAAATTGATTTTTCTCTTAAAAACAACTGGAAAAGGTGCAGTGCTAAATCTCATTACAATTCCTCGGATGCTGCATTCTAAGGTTGCTACGGGAACATAAGCTAAGATTTGTTTAACCACTTCAGTCTTATACTCTTCTCTTTGTTTTAACATAGCGAAACAGGCACGATAAACTTGTGAGATTAAGTTTTCCATGCAGCGAAGATACTCCGCAAGATTTGTATTGAAAAGAGAGGAGATATAAATACACACAGAATCCACGGTCACAGTCACAGCTCCTGACTACGGGGTGGAAACAATGCAACTCGGATCCGCTGCCTGCTACAACTGACACTAAATCATGACGCTCTGAGTGTAGTAACTGATGCACACTAAAATTACGGATATATATAGCAGAAAGCGAGACGTTGCTTTAGAAGAAATTGCGTGGCGAATATAACACACACAGGGTAATTCTTCAAAGATGTTGGAACTTTATATGGACGAATAACACGGGATATTTGACCGGTATTCATAGAACACTAATAAGTATATTGCGACGATTACTATAAATAAAGAGGGGAGGGATTTACTTAAAAAAAAAAAGCATTTTAGCACACACAAGGATACAAATGATTTGGAATTTAATGTGTGTACATCATCATCATCATTATTATTATTATTATTATTATTATTATTATTATTATTATTATTATTATTATTATTATTATTAATGTCTCTTGCCAGTCGCAGATTACTTGCTGAGCAATTTATATTGTATAAAATATTCAAAGGTCTACTAGATAAGAGCAAAATAAGCTTTTTGTCAAAAATCAAGAATCAACGTTCGAACATCAAATATAAAAAACCAATTACTACATTACAAAAAACCAAACACCTGACCACATAAAAATTCACCAGTGTTAAAATTGTGTTCAAAATTCTATAAAATATGTAAAACATAAGATCTAGATTTCAGCATTTCTCCCATTAAGTATAGGCCTAAGTATTTTCTTATTAAAATATTGAAACGTGGTTGATTCCGATTACTATTGCTATCTATTTGTTAGTCTGTAATTTCATTTGTTCTTTATACATTTTTATTTATACTATCTGTATTTATTTTTTTCATTCATATTTTATTTGTCTTGTATTTGTGTTTTTTACTTCATTTGTATTGTATTTGTATTGCTGTATCCGACATTTACATCTGCATTTATCTCTTTCTTCATGTCCTTGTTTCATTTCTTCATGTTATAAGCAACTATTTCTACTGTCTATTGTAATTGGTGCTTTGCCCTGTTATAGACAAGTAAGTAAATAAATAAATAATAATAATTATTATTATTATTATTGTTATTATTATTAATGTTCTAAATATGTGGAAAGAACAGATTCTAGGTAAGCCTTTAGGAAAAAATATATGTAGCCTACATTGGATGACCCAGAGAAAACAAAACAAATTCAAGTTGCAACAGACAGATGGTTTAATATATTAAGTGGCGATTTTATTTTTATTATTATGATGATGATGATGATGATGATTATTATTATTATTATTATTATTATTATTATTATTATTATTATATTTGACCACACCTGTGCAGTAACGGTTAGCGCGTCTGGCCGCAAACCAAGTGGCCCGGGTTCGATTTCCAGTCGGGGCAAGTTACCTGGTTGAGGTTTTTTCCGGAGTTTACCCTCAACCCATTACGAGCAAATACTGGGTAACTATCGGTGCTGGACCCCGGATTCGTTTCACCAGCATTATCACCTTCATCCCATTCAAACGCTAAATAACCTAAGATGTAGATAAAGCGTCGTAAAATAACCTACTAAAAATAATTATATTTCAGTTGCGTGACAGGCAAACCAATTACTCCTGTGACACAATCGAATTCTACATAAGAGGATAAAGGCAACATTAACAAGATACACCCACTAAAACAATTCTTCTCCACGTCTCTACTCCCGCAATATCCTTACAGTAAATCCAACTAATACATTATCACCATTAAAATTTGAGCAATCAAATTATGGATGACTTACGCTTCAATTACATTGAATTTAATTTCGGGAGGGAGAGAGGTAGTACGATCCGGCACTGCGATCTTTCAAGATCTATTGCGTTAATCGTGAAGCTAGGCACATTTCCAGACCCACACCGGCTAACTACACTAAGGTTCGCTGCGTACTAGGTTTCCAACAGGCAGCCCAAGAGGACTAGATCTCTATTCTATTCCTCTTGAGGCAGCCTCACTAGTCCCTAGGCCAGCCCCGTCCATGTGTCGCCAGCCGGCATTTGAGGAATGATGACGGAATAGAGAAATTGTGACGGAATAATGTAGATGTCTAATATGGAGAGACGGGAAAATCCCGAGAAATCCGAACTGTGTCTTGTCCGCCACAAACGTCACTATTGATTGTTCAATGAAACATCTCAGGCCTGACAGGGACTCGAACCTGGACCGTCTGAAGGTCTGACCACTCAGCCACCGCGGGGGAGGCGATTCAGACTTGCTCCGTAGAATGACTGTCTCAGAAAATCCAGGGAACCCAGGGAATGGTATTTCTACGCCAAAGTAATATTTTTGCTTTCAGCACGAGATAATTTTGAATTTTGATAAATAAAAAAAAACATGTCGAGGGATGGCAGAGGAACAGTAGTACGCCTAAAAAACCAGCAGTACCATCTTGTCCAGCAGAAAATCCACATAGACTGGCCTGGTTTTGAACTCGGGTGTCTAGCTTGAAACCAACACTTCAGCCGTTTGGCTACGCTGCACTCACTGTAGTTTCTTGTTTACATGTATAAATGTCTCACGTAGTCAATAACAGCAAGCAGTGCTAAACAACATTACTCTTGAAAACAGGGCCCTAGAAATGGAGAGGTCGGGATAGTGCAATTGCACCCATTACTTTACATCAGTACCAGATGGAGATGAATGGTCAGCTGGCGCTTGGAAGGGAAAACTCCGGCGATAGAGGTAGGATATGTCGTCGTTAGGGCCAGAATGGCAAAGGTAGATTGCCACCACGTGAAGGCAGATTTCATGGTAGGTTTCCTGCGATATTAAGATTTGTGATGGAACAAAGTTTAAGATGGAAAAACTTAAAAGTAATTCTTAAACTGCTCAAACTTTGCCAAACATGAAACACAACAAATAATTTTAGATAAAAATCGCAAACAACAATAACAAAAGGAGTAAAACAAGGACTGTTCACTATCACCAATATCTCTCTCCCTCTCTCTCTCTCTCTCTCTATATATATATATATATATATATATATATATATATATATATATATATATATATATAATACACACAATATCAATGAAATTGCAAAAACAATGATGATGATTTTGGTGATTTATTATTATTATTATTATTATTATTATTATTATTATTATTATTATTATTATTATTATTATTATTATTATTATTATTATTATTTCAGCTGCTTGTCTATGCGAATGACGTGAATATTTTAAGAGAAAATTCACAAACTATTAGGGAAACCACGGGAATTTTACTTGAAGCAAGTTAAGGGATAGGTTTAGAAGTAAGTCTCGAAATTACAAAGTATTTGATTATATCTCATCACCAAAACATAGTACGAAATAGAAATATAAAAATTGGAAATTTATCCTATGAAAAGGTGGAAAAGTTTAAATATCTTAGAACAACAGTAACAAAATATATAAATGACACTCGAGAGGAAATTAAAAGCAGAATAAATATGGGAAATGCCTGTTATCATTCGGTTGAGAAGCTTATCCAGTCTGCTCTCAAGAAAACTTAAAGTTAGAATTTATAAGACAGTTATATTACCGGTTGTTCTTTATGGTTGTGAAACTTGGACTCTCACTTTGAGAGAGGAACAGAGGTTAAGGGTGTTTGAGAATAAGGTTTTTAGGAAAATATTTAGGCCTAAGAGGGATGAAGTTACAGGGGAATAGAGAAAGTTACAAAACGCAGAATTGCACGCATTGTATTCTTCACCTGACATAATTAGTAACATTAAATCCAGACGTTTGAGATGGGCAGGGCATGTAGCACGTATGGGCGAATCCAGAAGTGCATACAGAGTGTTAGTTAGGAGGCCGGAGGGAGAAAGACCTTTGGGGAGGCCGAGACGAAGATGAGAGGATAATATTAAAATGAATATGAGGGAGGTGGTTTATGATGGTAGGGACTGGATTAATCTCGCTCAGTATAGGGACCGATGGCGGGCTTATGTGAGGGCGGCAATGAACCTTCTGGTTTTCTAAAAGCCATAAATATGTAAGTATTATTATTATCAATATAGGCCTATCGTTCAGCAGACATAGCATTCCCTGCGACAACTTTTAACTCCAGTCAAAATTCAGTTCCAGCGTTTAAATTTTAAAAAGAGTAACACCAATATAATTTAAACAGAGAGAATTTATATTTTCAGGTTGGATAAAGAAACAGAAGTAATTAATTGAAAAATAGATCATTCTGGACAAGGAACGTACGAGCGCAGCGATGTCATTGTTCACATGAATCTGTAGGTGGCAAGCGGAGGCGAAACATACAAAAAACAGAACAGAGTCCCTCCCACTTGTCCATTTAGGGGCAGCCAGAGGGGATGGATATCTCACATCGAAGCGCATAACACGGAAATTATTAGTGTCAGCTACGCAGGCCGGCCAGCCGCTCCATTGAGTTATTATGAATGGATTAATGATACAGCGACCCCGTCCGTGACATGCAGCTTCGGGAGGGTGCAGCGCATGGAACGACATTTTTTAAACCTATTCGCTTACTTAATTATCAGACTTTCACTCGGGCATGCAATTCATACCGCAAATTTCCATTAATCACAAAATTCTAACGAGTACAAACAACCAAATTCAGATAAAATTTGATTTGTTACATTATTATTATTATTATTATTATTATTATTATTATTATTATTATTATTATTATTACCTTGAGATGGATGGAGTTACAGGAGAATGGAGAAAGTAACACAATTTAATGTGTAACACTTTTATTAAGCCGCCAATGCTTATCTACTATAATACTCATTTACATGAATAAGATTTTTACATGAACGTTTTCGATACCATTCTTTGTATCATCTTCAGATGCATTATAATTAAAATTAACAATTAACATTTGTAAATGATTGAAAACCTAGCCATTGGTGTGTGTGTTCTGTGAACTTCTTTTCGTGATTAAGTGTGTGATACATTTATGGATGTCGCTTGTACATGTGTGTCTACTAGTAATTAGTGCTAATAGTAATACTATGCTTACTTATTATAATGCATCTGAAGATGATACAAAAAATGGTATCGAAAACGTTCATGTAAAAATCTTATTCATGTAAATGACTATTATAGTAGATAAGCATTGGCGGCTTAATAAAAGTGTTACACATTAAATTATAGCAGCTTATCGGTAACAAAACCAAAATGAAATTGAAGTAACACAATGCAGAACTCCACGCATTGTATTCTTCACCTGACATAATTAGGAACATTAAATCCAGACGTTTGAGATGGGCAGAGCACGTAGCACGTATGGGCAAATCCAGAAATGCATAGAGTGTTAGTTGAGAGACCGGAGGGAAAAAGACCTTTGTGGAGGCCGAGACGTAGATTTTTAGTAGGTTATTTTACGACGCTCTATCAACATATTAAGTTATTTAGTGTCCGAATGAGATGAAGGTGATAATGCCGGTGAAATGAGACCGGGGTCCAGCATCGAAAGTTACCCAACATTTGCTGATATTGGGTTGAGGGAAAATCCCGGAAAAAACCTCAACCAGGTAACTTCCCCCTACCTGGAATCACGTAGGTGGGAGGATAATATGAAATGCTTTTGAGGGAGGTGGGATATAATGATACAGAGTGGATTAATTTTGCACAGGATAGGGACCGATGGCAGGCTTATGTGAGGGCGGCAATGAACCTGCGGATTCCTAAAAAGCCATTTGTAAATAAGAAAGTAATTATTATTATTATTATTATTATTATTATTATTATTATTATTACGAGGGTTAATCAATATATTTCCGAACTGCACTTGTATTTATTGTACTGTTAAACATACATGCATGTGTCACTGAAGATCATTGCTTCCATGTCTGTTGAGTCCATCTATCAAACGGCGTCAGATTGTCTTTAAGAACTGAGCTTCTACACGTGATTTTGTGCAAACATGTCAAGGATTATTTAAGATTTAATGTATTTCGTTGGGGTGATGGGAAGAATTAATTAAATCTTTTTGTGTAGTATACATTTATTTATGAATGGTTGATCCAAATTTGCGACTTTTCCTGGAATCTCTCCATATACGCCTTATGGCTAGTCTTCTTTTCTGCCTTTGTAGTGATACATTTAGTATAGATTGCAGGCGTTTTCCTAGTTCTAGATAACTTCTCCGTTTCCTATGTCCTGTGTGTTGCCCACATTTAGGGCAGTCCGGAAACTTATTGGTTGACCCTCGTATTATTATTATTATTATTATTATTATTATTATTATTATTATTATTATTATTATTATTATTATTATTATTACAATGGTCAATCAATTTCCGAACTGCATTTGTATTTATTGTACCATTAAACATATATGCGCGTGTCAGTGAAGATTATCGCTTCCATGGCTGTTGAGTCAGTTTACCAAACAGCGTCAAAATGTCTTTAAGAACTGAGCTTCTACACGTGATTTTGTGCAAACATGTCAAGGACCTATTGCGACTTTTCCTGCAAACTCTCCACATACGCCTTATGGCTAGTCTTCTTCTCTGCCTTTGTAGTGATACATTTAGTATAGATTCCAGGCGTTTTCCTGGTTCTAGATAACTTCTCCGTTTCCCATGTCCTGTGTGTTGCCCACATTTAGGACAATCCAGAAATTTATTGATTGACCCTCGTACTATTATTATTATTATTATTATTAATATTATCATTCACAGATTTCTGCTCAAGGACAGGTTATTCACTATAAACCTAGCATTCTCCCATCTTCCCTCTTTTTCGCCTTCATCTTAATCTCCGCATACGGTTCCTGTATCTTAATGTGTTTATAATCTATTATCATCTTCTGCTCCAAACTTTACTCCCGTTCATCATTCCTTGCAGTGCATCCTTCAGTAGGCATTTCGTCTTAATCAATAACCCAGGCAATTTCTTTTCCTCTTACTGTTCTGTTTCAGCGTTATTATTTCTTCATTCACGCTTTCTAGAACAGCTTCATTTCTTATTTTGTCTTTCCATTTCACACGATCCATTCTTCTCCATAACCACATTTCAAATGCATCTAGTTGTTTTTCTTCACTTCGCCGTAATATCCACGTTTTTGCCCCATACAATGCCACACTCCACACAAAGCACTTCACTATTCTCTTCCTTAGTTACACACGAATCTGACAGTGAAAAACAATACCTGTGCAATTTCTTTTGAGATTTCTATTTAGGAAAATCAGGGCCGTTTTCATGCAAATCTTTTCTATAAGTATCCATTAATTGGTAGTAGAATAAACATATGAAACGAGCTTTCCCACTTCGTGACGAAATAATGTCCATCCATTACGTAATCCTTGCAATAAGGTCAAATGACTGTATGTCAAAGGTGTTCTAAATAGCACTTCCAAAGGGAATCTATTTAAAATATCTTTCAGTTCACGGCCACTTTCCTTTGAAAATTGCTGGAGAGGAACATACTGTATTCACGCCGTTCTGTTTTTGTTGTTTCAGTTGGAGAAGACAAAAGAAATCAGAAATAGAGTCATGATTGTATGTGAAAGAAGAACAAATGCATAGAGCTGCCAGAGGATGTGTTAATAAAACCATCTAAAATGTCTAGGTCACCTAACTATAAAACCACACTTACCCACTTCTCATAAGTACACTGTTCTCATTTAACTCACTGTTCACTGTTGTCGTATACACTACATGTTTCTATTTCAAACATGCAATAGGAGGTCACAATAATGTAATTTGTAATCCGTGGCGCTACAGCCCATAAATGGCAAAGGTCCACCAGCCGACTACAAACCTTACGTTCACATGCTTCAGCAGAGGTAAACGATCATCCAACCAGTACGGTGGTAACGTGTGGTTAGCACGATGATACCCACAGTCGTTATTGCTGTTTTTCGAAACCGAATTTCTCTACCCAAGGTTCCACTTTTGTGCCAAAAATTTCAATATAGAACTTCAAAAATGACCAGCATAAAAAGTGAGTTTTCATATTAACAAATTAAAGGATCACAATGCAGCAACCTACGTAAAATTACAATTTTAGTTTCAATTAATTGTCACTGAAAAATAACATATAAATAAGAGTACTACTTATTTCAATATTTTCATCAATTATTATTATTATTATTATTATTATTATTACTATTATTATTATTAGGCTATAGGCTATATTTTATGCTATTTTTTTCTTTCTGAGGAGTTACAATATTTATAACAGTCCTGGACGCTAATAACTCAATCGAGACACTATAAACTACCCCTTAACACCCCACTACACCTTCCCCGGCTGAGACAGCCATGTTTCGGACCGATACGAGTAAGCAGGAAGACAAGTATTGCTGAGTGACGGGTTGTATAAGGGAGGCATCATAGTTTTCGGCTCTGGCTGGTCGCCAATACACCTCTGATGCACAGTGACTTTATTTCTAAAGCGGTGTAAGCGAAAAGAACATGGACGGAGATATCTCCTTTCCTTTTCCTTCCCGTTTATGCCCAGGGCTTATTTATAATATATACGGTTTGATAAGAACATGGAAGTGCGTACAATTCATGTTATACGGGTTTTACATGGACAGGAAAAGAGACAAGATACAAAACAGTTGTGATTAACCCTTAAATTGACAAAGTATCCTATACGATACAACAGGTTAATAGGCTATATGCTATAATTTTAATGGCCAAGAAAAGATGCCTCTATCTACAAAAATAGTCATTTAGTTTAACTACATTATTATTGTGTTCACAAAATTAGACAGTGTATTAACATTTTGTTCTCCAATAGAAGATCTTGCAAAGCAGAAACATAAGAGATTTGTCTATTTTGAGAAAATAATTTCTAAAACAGTTTCTTTTTTTTACCTACAAATGTACAGATACCAGATATCACTTCTAAGCCATCGATATGCAATATTATTTTAATATCGTGTATATAGGCCTATTACACAAAATATCGCACGCCTGAATCTCATACAGGTAACATTATGATGAATCAAAATACATATATAGTGTAAACCCTCGTACTACCACTGTTTGACTATTGCGACGTAATACTTACAGACTTGACAACTGACCTTTCGAACAAGCTGCAGCGTGTGCACAATATGAGTGTCAGATTCATCAGCAATGCTCGCAAATTTGACCACATTACACCCTCGTTCAAATCTTTATCCTTGCTGCAACTTAGTAACTGTAGAACACTTCATTCGCTGTCTCTTCTGTTTCGAGTTCTCCACACTTCTACTCCAAATTATCTTTTTAACTACTTATCCTCCAATCACAATCTAAATACCAGCTCACAGGAGAGCCAAATCCTAGCAATTCCTGCCCACAGAACATCCCACTATTCATCCTCTTTTACTGTCACAGTCCCCCGTGAATGGAATTCTCTACCTCAGAAGATAAGGGGCTGCCAGACATATAACCACTTTCAAGAAAAGGCTAAACGATTTCTTACGGGCGCAGTCAAATTGAAGTTATAATAAGTGTGATCGAGTTTAATAATTTAATTTAATTTAGGTATGACTATCATTACTATTACTGTTATTATTATTATTATTATTATTATTATTATTATTATTGTTATTATTATTATTATTACATAATTATTTTATTGGTGTTGTGAAGATGAAAAGAATTGTCATTGTGTTATATTAATTATGTATTATATTGTCTTGTATTGTAGTATTGTATTGCTTATTGCTTTGAATTGTATTGTATTAATTATGTTATATTCATAGCATTGTAGTAATTTTCTGTCATACTGGTTGAGTGGAAGAGAAGGCCGAATGGGCTTAACTCTGCCAGTTAAAATAAACCATTATTATTATTATTATTATTATTATTATTATTATTATTATATAAAATACTCGCCAATACACAAAACGTACGTAATATGGCTGTCTAACGAATAAATATTAATATAGGAGGGACATCAGATCTCTAAGTTAATGAATACTTTAGTGAATGTTAGGTCTTCAATTTATTAACTTCACGGCTGAAAGCGAAGTGGTTCTGTTGAGTAGGGAGGTTATCTTGCTTGTTTTTATAGCTCTGTTAGAAAATAACACCCTTATTAGAGCATCCACCAGTCACTTTTCTTGACAACGAATTTTATATTAGAACTTCCCTCAAAACCAGACCGCTTTATTACCTTCCTGCCAGCTGTTCACTAAAACTATTGTACATTTAAATAGCGTTTTCACCTTTTTCCAGTCAAACTATGCGCTTATTTAGTACGTTCTATCTAACCGAAACCGGAGTTACTGGGGTCGGAATAATATGTAGGTTAATCGCTACTACATTCCGCTTTGACGAAGTCTTGCACAAAGCATGATGTAACACATACCGATACATGTTTAGATCTATCAGTCAACAGCAAAATTCGGTTTAAAAAAATTACTGGCAGACCTGCGTTCATACTACTGAAGACTTTACGTAAACATGCGAAGTTTTTTTTTTCTTTTCCTTACAGATGTATCAAAACAGCTAAATCATCTACATCATCGTCACCAAGGACACAGTGCATGCATATAATAATATGATGATAAAGCCTTCTTTACTGCTAACAGATATCTGGAGCAAATAAAAAAATAAAGGAAGAGTGATACACTTCCATTACTTTTCATGTTTACAATCACTTGATGACATCGTGAAGACAGTCTTAAGTAATGGAGAACTTGAGATTATAATTTAAGGAACGATTTAATGGATACAAATATATGCAAAACAAATATTCACACTTCAAAACATACATTCGCTGCCAACATTGCAGAATCTACATATGTAGGCTACACTGTGGAAGTAATATAAAAATGCAGATTTTAACAGCTTATTCCTTGGATATAGTACGACAAAAATTCTAATACTATAGGCCCATTAGTCCTAAATGAATATTTTCCTCAGAAAAAATAATAACCATTTTCCCCTTAAGTGTCAACACCACAGATCACACACACTGTTTTACTCCGTAAATACAGGGACATCATTTTATTTTTACTTCAATTTTTATTGTACCTGCGTTTCTAAATGTACTTGACTCCCACCCCTTTCACTAATGTCCTTGCTAACGTCAGTCACACAAACTTCCGGCCGCTGTTGCTAGCTGTGAAATAAACAGTACAGAGTACAGTATGTTTCAGAAATATGTTGCATTTTCTATAGAAGAAAAAGCTTATGTTATTGAAGTTTATTTTCACACAGGTATCGTGTGTAGCATAACTGAATTTATCTGTGTGGACTGAGCACAAGTGAAGATTAAAGCACGTTACCCTATAATATGGTGCGGTACTTAACAGCATTATTTAAACAAGAGTTTTGTTTTACTGTTTGTAGGTATGAAGGACGATGATGGAAACTGGAATTACAATATAACCGAATGTGAACAACAGTTTTTTTTTTCACAATTTCCTGATTATATAATTACGGAATATTTTCGTAGAAATGTCATTAATCTGGCAGATAAATTTAGAGCAACAGAGTGTACAGAAAGGAAGAAAAGTGTAATATGGCCAACAAAGGTAACAGAAGATGCTGTAGAAGATGATAGAGAAAGGATGCAGCGAGGTCCTAATAAGTCGGTCAAGAAGTTAGCTGTAGAAATTGGGGTTTCTTACGGAAGTGCTCACAAAATTCTCAGGAATAAATTAGGTTAGTAATATGCTGAATAAAGTAGACATTATGTAATGAATATAACCGCCTAAAGAGTTGAGTTTGTGAAAAAAAAAATTATTACCGGTACTATTCTACTGTTTTTTTATAAAATACTGTAAAAGTAATTATCAAACTGAAAATCGAATTACTGTATTTCCCTGTAACATAAATGGATACACTACTTTTCTTTCCTCCTATCGCTAGTAAAATGATTTGTTTACATATTGCACTAGCAATTCCAAACTCCTGTAATGGAAGGGGGGTAACAGTGTTTCCGAGTATAGCCAGGTTAATGTTAAAAATGTTGGTAAAAATAAAGTGATTTCCCTGTATTAGGCTATCCATACGAATCTTATTTTCAGAGAAACTGGTAAGGAATGATTTACTCCTTTGCAACTTTTCAATAAAATAGACGGCTTCCTTGCAAATTAAGTAAAAAGATTAACACGTATCGTTATTTCCTGCCATTGGGAAGTCTAGCAACCCTGCTGCAGTGACTAAGGAACGAAATATTGCTATACAGACAGAGTTTGTGTGAGTATTCATAGGCGAATCGGTCCACACCTGTGGAATAACGGTCAGCGCGTCTGGCTGCGAAACCAGGTGGCCCGGGTTCGAATCCTGGTCGGGGCAAGTTACCTGGTTGAGGTTTTTCTGGGGTTTTCCCTCAACCCAATATGAGCAAATGCTGGGTAACTTTCGGTGTTGGACCCCGGACTCATTTCACCGCATTATCACCTTCATATCATTCAGACGCTAAATAATCTAGATGTTGATACAGCGTCGTAAAATAACCCAATTAAAAAAAAATAGGCGAATCGTCGATGTACTGCTGCCAAATTAGCCAGACTTTCTGCCTAATGTTTAATTAACAGTGCACTTAATTACAAAACGTATGTTACGTTTTTAATTTATTGTAATATATTCTATACTTCGTAGAGAAATAGAATTTCTATGTATCTGAAGATTAAATAATAATAATAATAATAATAATAATAATAATAATAATAATAATAATAATAATAATTTTATTTATTGTAATATATTCCACCATTTATTTGTATATTTTATTTATAGATGTGTATATACATAGACTGTGTCCATTTACAGCGTTCACATGTAAAACAAGTACTTTCAGCCTAATTTTTAATTAACAATGCACTTAATTACAAAACGTGGAAGAGAAGTTTTTATGGCCTTAACTCTGCCAGTAGAAATAAATCTACTAAATAAATAAATAAATAAATAACGGAGATTGTCTATGTCGCCGGACTTTTGAATCACTCTTTACATACATCTATTTCCAAAATTGATAAACTTCAAATAAAAAAAAAACAAGACTCCCCTTAATACGCAAACAAGTGCTCGCTTAATTAAAACAAAAGACTATGCATTTTGCCTGCGTTTTGTCCAGCATTGCTCTCTTTAATGCGTATATTTTATTGATTTGTTTGCATGCATTTATAAAGCACCGTTAGCCCAACGTCAGAGACCCGGATTTAAAACCCAAAGGAACAAGTGACAATTCATTATTTCACATTCATAAGTGTCCTCGATGGGGCTACCACGCTAGCCGTTGAGCCAGAGGCTCGCGGGATCAAAACCGGCAGAAGTAGAAGAATTTTAGAGGAAGATGAAATACTTAGTAGGCTTTCTCGTGGAGGGAAGTAAAATTAGGAGGTCCGTGTTATGCATGTATGGTACGTGTGTATGAAAGAGGGCTCAAGGTAAAATTTTCCGGCCTTTTCTAGCCTAAGTTGAATTTCGATGCTGTATTACCGCAGCAGTTGAAGTCGCCGCCGAAAAAAATACTAATGCTGCAGAAGGTATCGAATAAATGGCGTTAATAAGTCAATTATAGAATATGGAAAAACCAAAGTACTCGGGGAAATCCGAACATATAAATCCCACAGAATCTGTAAGGATTCGAACGCCGTACACTTTTACTGTAAAATGTTAAAATGATTTCAGTATCCCTGAACTGGAATTTGTTTTCGTTAAAAACAGCGTTAAGATCATTACTGCACTAAATCTCGTTAATCTAATTATGACATCATCGCACTGACGTCCTTGATATGAGTTTCACTAAAGAGAAGTATTTGTATTTATGTTCTTCACACTTACGAAACACGGAATTCCATCTCAAGCCAGCATGCTGCTTTCGTAATCTCTCTCATATCGGCTTACTGTGTGTCAGAATCGTAATAATCTTACTCATGCTAAATATTTAAAGCAGATGCTGCGACATTGTTAGACGAACTGCATTAAAAGAGAAGGAACACATATCATACAGCAGTCCATTGTAGTACAGATACACAGCCTGCTATTTTTCACGTGAAACGCCTATGTTAGAGCTACAAGAGAAAAAACTATAACGTTTTGACATTAAATGTTTAATTTGACGTCACTCATACCATGGCAACAGAAAGTTTTCCATACGGTCCGTCTCACTCTATTCTTTATATTGCAATCAGCGAATAGGGATTATAAAGAATGGACACTGAGCGAATTGTCCTGTATTTTGTTTCTCTTTGCGCCAGCGTTTAGTTCTACTTTCAAGCGCTAGAGGTTAGTGTAATCGAGCATAGGCTAAGATAATAATTGAGAATAGTGTTGAGACATAGGATTCAAACATCGCCTACCTTATTGCATAATCCAGTAACGCTTTGCTTCAAATAAATTCAAGTTAACAGCTTTTCCTTATTTCTCAGTGACGAACTAGTTGTAATAATAATTTTTTATATTTCAGATATAATAAATTATATTATAAATAATATAATACATTATAAAATTATGCATCAAATTCATTTAATATTTGTATATAATATAATATAGGTATATGGTTTTACTTCTCATAAAAGTTTTGTTTTTTCCATTTTCAGTGCTATCAAATCATTACATATTTTAATTGTTGTTGGGGGTCAACGTCTCAACACTCATTATAAAGGAACTCTAGAGTCTAGATATTACAGTTAATGACGGATTTATTATTTTATGGATCCAATTTATTTTAGTTGAGTACATAATGTACCTAGATGTATTAATTATATGTGTTATATTTCCGCTGTGTCGACTGCTAGCTGGCGTGGTGTCAGCGCCAGCTCTAGGGAGAAAGCAGAATCTCACGCTTTAGCTGGCTTGAAGGTCATTGAAATCAGTCCGGCTACATCAAAGGTACCGACGCGAAGTGTCCATTCTTTATAATCCCTATTCGCTGTTGCAATGTGCCTCTAGGTTCTCTACATTGTCTTCAGTGGAACGGCAAAACTCGGAGTGAGGGAAGTGGCCAACAGGCTTGGAGTTCACATATTCACTTTTTCTCACCTCAACCTTCCTTGTAAAAGGGCGCGTTTTCGCGTAGCTTTTTGATGTTTTTCCTCCCATTAATTAATTAATTAATTAATTAATTCATTCATTCATTCATTCATTCATTCAGGCTAGTGATCAGGGCCCATCCCATTGCTCATCTTAAGCCAGAATCACAGACTTTTAATTCCTACCGTTCTTCCCTTCCTCATACTATTTAAGCTGACGGAGCTGAACTCCGTTCTTGGCGACCTGGAATAGGTCTATAGCAGTGGTCGTCAGCACTCGCTGAAATGCACAAAGAGTAAGCGGAGCCGTCCCGTGTGTCCCGTCGTGCAGCAGGAAGAGGTAGAGAGCATACCCGCTAGCAGCTACGAAAGCACCATTGTGCACTGTGTTCTCCGCGGGTAAGAGACGCTAGGCCCAGGGTGCTCTGTGCTGACGACCGCTGGTCTATAGCATCGGAAGCGACCTGACAAGCGGTAAGCAATCATTGTCTGTTGAGTATCAGCATCAGAACCCATCCCCAGTTCTTCTTAAGGTACTCATCTACTCCTAATTTTTAATTTTGCTTCAAAAACTTGAGTTTTTATTTTTATTTAATCTGAAAGTTTAAACTTTCTAGTTTTCAAAAATATATCAGTTTTGTCTCTAAGATATTTGATTCATTAATTTGCTGAGATTTTACTGACCGAAAATATTCTTTCTTTAAACCGGAAGCGCAGTTCTTTAAGTGTCACTCAATCACATTTTGTCGATGTTATATATTATTCGTGTATTAACAACTCGAATTTGGCGGTAGAGTTTGAGTGTATTATTTTTCATACAGTCAGGAAGCTGTGTATTTGGTTTTACAAGTTGTCATATCCTCAGGATGTAGTTTAGATGATTTTTCTCCATGTTCAGTTTTACAGTATTTTACAACACTAATGTTAACACAAAGTGCACTTAGATTTGAGATATTTTCATCATTCTTGCACCACAATGAAGCTGATTAATGTAGCTAAGTGCCAAACTACAAACAGTGTTCTACTGCTTAAGAAAGTTCATTTATAACTCTAAGAACTGAACATTTTATTTTTGTTTTAAATTGTCAAAAAATAAACTGGCATTTTTCCTGTGTCACAGCTTATTCTATGTTGTTTTAGGAGTAAGACAGTGGAATAAATTTTGTTTTAACATGTGAATTGTAGGCCAAGGGCTAAAACAAATAAATGTCAATTTTCGCTTTAAAAGAAAGTTTTTCCCCTGCCTCCCAAAGATATTTCAGAGGTTTATTTTGTGTGAAAAATCCTTAATTTTGTGTCAAGTAATCAGGGAAAAATGACTTTTAAACAATTGAGTAAAAATTGCAAATTTTTCACCCTAGGGTAGAAAAAGTGCCTTAAGCAATAAATACCCCGGTACCATGTTTCGTGGTGAACTACAATTCGAGATATTACATACCAAGTATCCCATCCTTCATTCTTACAACGCCAAGTTCCGGATATCGGTTGACGGGGCTGGACTCGGTATTTTGGCTAATCCGGCATCTAGCGCGACAGATGTCGCCATTAGCAACTGAATCATTTACTGTATATTCATAATGAAGCTGGAAAACATGCCCCATCTCCAATCAATCTCTGAGCCAGAGACACATATTTATTTTCCTCCGCGGTAAAAATATATACTCTTCAGGGTCGATCGTGATATATTTTATTAGAGTCATCTCCTAAATTGAGACAACTCATCCTGCCTGTGGTTTTCCATGGTTTTCATAAGCGCTAAGACAAATGTCGAGATAAGTACTAAAAGAAATCAGCCACGGACATACACTATTTTAATTTCTTTACTTTGCGATGCTTTATTAACTGCAATGGTTATCTAGCATCTGAGTGAAAGGGAGATGATAATGCCAGCGAAATGAGTCCAGGGTTCAGCGTCGAAAGTTACCTATCATTTACTTTTAATGGGATGAGGGTAAACCGCGGAAAAAAACCTAAACCAGTTAATTTGTCCCAACAAGGAGTTGAAATCGGCCCCATTCGTTTCACGGTCCGACATGTTATCCGTTACTCCATAGAGTTGGACACCCACATCTCCCCTACATAAATTCCGGCATTTTCTAAATTAAGACTTCTGAGAATCTCAGCCTTGATTTTCGCGTGTCGCGTCGGGCACTTCAGGGCCAGCTTCCTCGAGTGTCATTCATACAGCCTAAGGGCTCGAACCACTTCTCTTGTGAGAAATGCGACGCCCTCTCTCCCCACTCGCTGTCGAGGCTTTCAACATCTTCGGCGAATCTGCTCTGCTGCTGTTCTGTCGGGTTTCTATTTTTCCCCCTCATGCGGTAGCTATTAGGTTACGTTCATTTTCGTATTTCCCTTTCAAAATTCTATAATGTTACTTCAACTGGAAATGCTAAAACCGGAGTGAGATAAGTGGCCAACAGGCTTGGGGCTCACACAGACACTTCCTCTCAGTCCCAACTTCCCTTGCAATGACGCATTTTCGCGTACCTTTTAAACGTTTCTCCTCCCAGTTTCTCTTTCTTTCTTCCATCATACATTAGTTACGGAAATACTAGTAAATTGTTTATACAGAGTGAATCATAAGTCATGTCATTAATTTCAAGGGATTATTCTTTGAGATATTTAAAAAAAGGTTTAATACAATTTTGCTCGTTTTTCTTTCTTTACGAGAAAAAATTGTTTCATATGAAACATTTTATAGCGTGTTTCGGAAAAGCCATTGATTGAATTACCAATACTCTCAGTCCATTTAAGGGAGCAGTGTATTATGATAATACATGATTGAAAGAATTTTAATTTTGTCCTTTAAATGTGCAGAAATTTGATCCAAACAAACGAGAGATAATTTAAAATCTCTTTTCAGAACGAAAAGTTACATTTGTTCAGAACATATTTCTGCGCATTTAAAGGGCAGAACTAAAATTCCTTTAATTATTTATTATCATAATACACTGCTCTCTTAAATTTATTTAATATATTGGGAATTAAATCAATGGTTTTCCCAAAAAAACGCCATGAAATTTTCATATAAAACAATTTTTATCTCGAAAACCAAGCAAAAACGAATAAAATTGTATTAAACTTTTTCGTCTGAAATATCTCAAAGAATAATTCCTTCAAATTAAAGACATTACATACGGTTTACCCTGTAATAGACATGAAAATCAAATAAAACATACTACAGTGTTAAAGAAACTAGAAAGGGAGGGTATTGTCGGATACCATTTTGATGTTTCAAAATAAAGGTAATTGAAAAAAGTTTGAACTGGAATTACTTAGTATTATAATAACCTCTTGGGGTTCCTGCAGATTGTACATAAGTATTAGGTAATTTACATAATATGTATTTGCTGTATAACTTGCAAAGAGAAAACAGAAATAATATCATCACTGACAGAATGGGAAGCTAATGTCGGATACATTAGACATTATTATGTAGGAGGTATGATAATGCATTTAAAATAATATATTGCCCATATCAGAAACTATTACAATAGTGTTCTGTTTAGCCAACTGATATGCAAACTTTTTAACATCATTTCTGGTTCATCCAAAATATTTTCTCTCCATCATTAACACATAGTCAACTAGCTTCTCTTCAAGTGAAGCTGGGAGTATTGGTTTTCGTCCAAGTTTCGATTTAACGGCTATGGTGGGCTCAGAGTTGGACCGTACATAATCAAATAATGTTGATCGAGGTACATTGAATCTTTTGGAAGCAGCAAGATAGCCCATTATTTTCTCCCGTACTGCGACAATGGCATTTACCATATCTTCAGACTTCCATTTTTTTAGACTGAATCTCTTTTTTCTTTTACTTTAGGCATCTAAAAATATCAGAAGAAGAAACACTTCGTTACTTCATAATATTCGATTAATTAGAAAATTAATTACTTACATTAATTAAAAATACCCATGAGTAAAAATGTAGTGGTTTGTTAAAGAAAATATATAAATTGGTTTAAGGCAGCTTTTATGTAGCGAGCAGCATCGAAATACAGTCGACAATGCCCTCGGCTAGTATCCGACATTGCCCTCAGCTAGTATCCGACATTGGCCGACTCTTCACAAACAGTAAAACAAGCCAGCTGCATGAAACATGTTGTCGATAGCATTTCTGCAATTAGAGAATTAAAAAGCCTTATTTATGGTATATCAAACAGTGCATACCCTGTTGTGTAAATATAAGGATAACTTGTAACGAATAAATCACATTACTTACCCTCAAAAAGTTTTTTTTTTTTTTTTTTTTTTTTTTTTTTTTTTTTTTTTTTTTTTTTTTTTTTGCAGAAACGTTGAAAACACGCTATTCACACACAATGAAGCACTCAGCAGTAATGGCTATTCATGCAGATGTTCGTCTACTTGTAGAGAACGTAATGCATTATTTTCACATCAGATTGCACCATTCGATGGAAAAGAAATATGTTATCCGAGATTATCCGACATTACCAGACCTATCCGACAATCCCCTCCCTTACTCTACATATTGTATGTTACTACTTTAATCCAAGTATAGTTTTAATAGTTTAATAATTTAAATTACATGTCTAAAAACAATATGTGTAGACAAGGTCAGTTAAAATGGAACAATTACAAAGAGATTGTACAAAAAAAAATTCGTCAAGATTATAAAACGGATTTAAAATTAACCAACTAGAGATGTAAAATTTGAGAGTAGCTCTGCTTAAATTAAAAATATGTGATGGAAATTTATTTGTAATCTTCAATGACATGTGGCAAAAATTTTTTTGCGATTTAGCAAGTCTACAAGTTATGATATTAAAATCATTTCCTTGTCTTATGCCGTAGGAATGAATATAATTTCTTAATGTTAAAGTTGCAAGATCATCTTCAACATACAAAATTAATTGTAGAATATATCAATTTATTACAGTCATGATTTTGTTCTTCACAAGTAATGGTTTACAATGTTCATTAAAAGTTGCATTTGATATAATTCTTATGGCCCTTTATAGATGATGTTTCACATGTAGCACGTATGGGCGACACCAGAAATGCATACAGAATGTTAGTTTGGAGGCAGGAAGGAAAAAGGCTTTTGGAGAGGCCGAGACGTAGATGGGAGGATACTGTAAAAATAGATTTGAGAGAAGTGGGATATGATGGTGGAGAATGGATTAATCTTGCTCAGGATAGAGACGGATGGCGGGCTTATGTGAGAGCGGCAATGAACCTCCGGGTTCCTTAAAAGCCATTTGTAAGTAATTAATAGATGTTTCACATAACCACTCAACAGTATTTTTAAATTCATCAGAATATGTTAAATTCTACTGTTTTTTCAGATATCGGGTATTTCTCAATAACACACGTTTTTAATTATTCCAGTGTTCGTTATTGAGAAGTTCTACTCGTAACACTATTAGCCTGTTAATTGCTATTGTAATCTATTATCTTGTCAGTTGTTATGACTCGATTTCAGTGTAAGGCTTCGTCGGATACTAGCGCTGTTTCTCCGATATAATTGAAATGTGCCCGAGGGTTGCAAATGAAACTGTGCTTAATGGCTATCTGCAGGTGTATAATTTTGCACTTGATTATATCTAGATAAATAGGTATTGCCAGAGAATATTGAATATCTTGCTGTAATATAATACTGCATTCTCGATTTAAAATAATAATAATAATAATAATAATAATAATAATAGACTAATAATAATAGTAATAATAATAATAATAATAATAATAATAATAATAATAACACTGAACAACAAGAATTTTGCTCCGACTTAAAACAATGAGTCTCTTATGGTTTGATGTGCGCTGAATCCGAAAATGCATCTCTTTTCTTCGTATAACGTTAGGTTTTTAAGATATACTATGATTTCACTTTTAGATTATCGGTCCCCAAGGAAATATCTGGCGCGGGTTGGGGGTATAAACCAAACAAAAGCTAATGAATTTTATGAGTTTATGACTTATTTCCGGTTTCTTATGGTTGTTGGCATGTTATTTTGTACTTCTAATAAATAAACAGATATTGGGTCCCTTCTATTAAGTAAATTTCATAACAGTTCAAAGTGAGATCTATGCAATGAACAAACAAGGGTGTGGTTTTCAGTATTTAAAGAAAACTTTACCAGTTTGGGTGAAGGCGAATTAAAAGAGGGCATTTCCATCGGTCCACAAATTCACAAAGTTATGGCTGATCCTTTGTTTGAGGAAAAACTTTCCGTTACAGAAAGAATAGCGTGGCGCGCTTTCAAAGAAGTTTACTCAAATTTCCTTGGAAATTCTAGAACAGAGAACTACATAGAACTTGTTGTGGAAACCATATTTAGTGCATATGACAAAATGGAGTGTAATGTGTCTCTTAAAATACAATTTTTACATTCTCATTTGGATTTCTTTCCTCCTAACTTTGGAGAGGTAAGGTACGAGCATGGGGAAATATTTCATCAAGAAATATCTGAAACGGAAAGGCGATATAAAGGAAGATCATCATCCAGCATGCTTGCAGACTATTCTTGGTTCCTTGTAAAATACAGTCCCGGGTCTAGTTATAAACAGAAATCATCCAGACAATTATTTTAAATGTAAGTTCAAATTCCGAGATTTTTCTCATTATACGCATGAAATATTGTTATTGTTGTTGTGTTTTAAACTATGTAACATCATTTTTGTATACAGTACACATTTTTCTAGTATTACGAGGAATTTTGAATCCCTCGTGCGTTGTAATTTTATCAGCAGCAGTGAAAAATTAAAAACAATAAGTTTTGTCATAAAAAATTCAACTCATTTTCCACAGAAAATGGTACGTGATGGAGCAATTTGGAATTTTAAATTCAGATTTAGGCCACACATATCAGTAATAGTCACCTATTTTTATTTCGGAGCAAGAAAAAAAGTAAAAATTTGTTGTTTTTTTTATTTTATTGGGTTGTTTTACGACGCTGTATCAACATCTAGGTTATTTAGCGTCTGAATGAAATGAAGGTGATAATGCCGGTGAAATGAGTCCGGGGTCCAGCACCGAAAGTTACCCAGCATTTGCTTGTATTAGGTTGAGGGAAAACCCCGGAGAAACCTCAACCAGGTAACTTGCCCCGACCGGGATTCGAACCCGGGCCACCTGGTTTCGCGGCCAGACGTGCTGACCGATACTCCACAGGTGTGGACAAAATTTGTTGTTCAGTGTAATAATAACAATAATAATAATATTATTATTATTATTACTAGGTGCTATTATTATTATTATTATTATCATTATTATTATTATTATTATTATTATTATTATTATTGTTATTATTATTATGTGTTTCAATTTTAATTAGTACCCGTGCAGTGTTAAATTTATAGAATATTTAAGCTTATTTCTCTGAATACATATTTAGCGAATTATTCTACACGTTTTGCTGAAATATTTTGCGTCCGGAAGTGAGACAACACCCGGAAACAAACGGCACGGAATTTGCAAAGCCATTCGCAATCACGTGTTCTCGGACCACATAAGCTGCAAACCGGAAGAAGACGCGAATTCGCCGGAAGTTTGGAGATGCCGCCCATGTGAAGCGGTCACCCTAGGGGACACCTTCAGGAAACAGGAGCGACATCAGTTGGAGGTCAACATCAGACTCCCTCCCCACCCCCCGCTCCCGTGACATAACCTCGTTGCCCATCAAGGGCAATATCATTGCGTCATTTATGACACATCAAAAGAGGCGCAACGTACTTTAAATAATTTAGCCCTCCATGCACCGTGTGAACACAAACTGCACAGCGTCCTCGGTGCAGCCATTCCCATTGAGCATCACATCGCACAGTGGGTCAAATTACGAATCTGGCCAGACAAAAGTATTTTGTGCGAGATCGTGCGTATTTGCTTGCTTTCCGCACAGAACCAATACGCGGTAAGTGTGAAATACCACATTCAATATTCCCAACGTAACACACATAACAATTTCCCTTTTCTTACCGCTTAAGAGCGACATTCATTTTACTGCTTTAGGCTTTTAACATATTATTTTTAGAGACGTTTAACATAGTAATAATTATAAATTGGAAACTTACCACTGCAATTTCACCTAAATTGCAATGTTAATTATTGTTTTTAAATATTTGCAAAAATTAAGTAAAGTCTACTACTCCACGAAACTTATTGCATTCCTGATACAAGTAACATTAAGAGAGCCGTGAAAAAATCAACAAGATTCCAGATGCCGATGTTATTACTGCAATATGTTATATAAATAATATTGTTAAAATATTAAAATGAAAAATAAATCATTACATAACCTTACCATTTGTTTTAAGTTCGCATTTAGAGACTGGGGGGGGGAAAAAAAGACAGACGTATATCACGGCCTGCTGGAGTATAGTAAACACAGAAAACATTGGTCAATGTTACTTATGTCCCGCCCACTATAGAGACATAGGCCAATTTTACACATATTTAGTATAACTTGTTGCTTCTTTGACAGGTTAGATTTGGTTAGTTTAGGTTTTTGTTATAGCCTACCTTGCATATACGATTATAGCGCAACATTGGCAGTGATAAAAGTGAAATATTCGTTCAGTGGGCGTTGGATACTCTACATTCACCAAAACATTTTATAGCAACAATGTTGAAGAAAGATATTTTGGTTTTCCGAAGTTGCCGTCATTAAACAGAAACCAAATGGAGATTTCATTGCAACTAATTAGAAATTCGTCTTTCAGGTATGTAATAAACGATCTTCGCACAAAATAATGTACGATACACGAGCGGTATGTTTGTTTTCATGTTCTCGGAAATTAAAAAATCTCAACTGCGTTTCGCTTTTTCAATCTTTTCCTCGAACATGAAAACGTCAACATACCGCTCTTGTAACGTATATTACTATTTCGGCATCGTAAAAAGATCGTGATTTATTCCGTGTATATTATTCACAGAAACTGTTCCTAAATCCCTTGCACTAGGAACGCATCTCAGTGCAATATTGTCAACACAGCACAGCCCCAATCTGATGAATCTCTGCACGCGTTGTTTACACCATCTCGCAGAGTCGTTTAGTGAGTGGATATCTGTGGTTGTATTTATGTTTTCTGAATACTGATTGTGGTATTTTGATATAGAGCATGGAAAGTTTGAAAATGTATAGGCCTAAGCTATTTTAAGTAGTTTCAGTAATTATTTACAATAGATAGATTAATCAATTACATAGCACAAGAAAATGGATACAACCCCAACATAATAGACAACATAATACGAAAGACAAAACATAATCACAAAAAACATAAGAATACAACACAAACACAACACGAAAACAAAAACACACACAAGATTGCAACCTCATTCAAGAAATGAAATTACAACATCGCATACAGAACAAATAATACTCTACAAAAACATCTCAACACACAAACAACACAAACAAACAAATACAACTACACAGGCGTATACAAACTCAAATGTAACACCTGCAATAACTTCTACATAGGACAGACAGGCAGATCATTTCAAACACGTTACAGAGAACATATCACAGCCATAACAAAATTACAAAACACTTCCACATATGCAGAACACATCACAAATGCTAACCACACATACAGAGACATCAACACAGATATGGAAATTTTACACATCCAACCAAAAAGCCAGAAACTAAACACACTAGAATAATATGAAATATATAGACACACAAAAACACATCCAAATGAAATTCTCAACACACAACTCAATTTCAGAACACACACACTCTTTGACTCCACATTACACTACACAAACACATCCTCACAGGAAACAAAACAAAAGGCGCCAAGACCAGCAACAACCAGTTCTGAAGAAGGTCAACATCACACCGAAACATGTTAACCAGGTACAGTAATATTTAACACGAGAAAACATATAATACATATTCCGAATTTTAATAACATTACTTCTATAGAAAACTTAAAATTACTTCATATTTAATGTCTTTGACGAGACTTTTAACATACTGCGTCACGCTGCGTCACGATCTAAGTTGTGCTAAAATGTAGTACAAAACCTCTAGTTTACGACAACTATCATTATTTGCACATTTTTGTAACTTACTTAGTTATTTTACATTTTAGAGGTCGGTGCGCAACCGGTTATCACGCGGTTACAGGTACGGTATTTTAAAAACTGGACTCGAAGATTCTGGAAAAAGAAACGCTTACTAACCATAGGAAGATAAAAATAGGAATGTAGGAATGTTCTGAAGGTGTAAAAAATGCTTAGAAAGGAATCTAAAGGATTTTGTAGTTAATTTCAGCCGTCAGTGGGAACAGATTCATAGAAGTAAACAAAATTTCGTATTAAGTATTCTGATTGTTTAAAAAAAAAATCTTTCTAAATCGGCATATGATGCAATTCTCGCTAGAAAACCAAAAGCTGTATCTAGCCCATCCACGTCACCTCTAGGAAGACCCAGGAAGCTATCCAGTGAAAGTAGTTAGTAATTGTGAGGATGTAATAATAGTAATACTGACAACCATGTTGGTATGCGGAAAGAGTACCACTAGACTTTTATGCGTTGAGATTTTAATACGATTCTTTGAAGCCGAAAATGGCAATATTTTATTTTGCCTGAAATTAATTGGAGAAGAACAACAGCCCTATTAGGCTAACAATACATCGTAAATATTGGGATTGAACCTCTGATAGAGAAATAATTGAAGGAAAATAGTCCCCTTTCTCAGAAAAAGAAAAGCGACATTTTAACTGTTTTATAAAATCGCAAATACATTTTGTTCACGTGTGCGTGCAACGTGTGCATGACACACCGTTGACACTGCAAGTCAGCTTATAGAAGCGTATTGATTTCACTGATATTCCGCATTTAACCTGTTTCAACTGCAAAGTGGAGAACAAAAAGAGATATAGATATCTGATTTAACCCGCAATGCCACTGAAAGAGTTCAAAGGACGAAAAATTGCCAAAACCAATCGACATGATGCCCCAGCTTTGTGTGCCTGAAACCCTAAATTCTGGATGTCATGTGATCATAAAAAGTTAAGTCTTTTTCGTCTACATATCGAAGTAATGTTAAAGCTAGTCAGGCAATCACCACCATGGTTGTCAAAGTCACGCCTTCCTTCTGATTACAAATAATAGTTATGTTATGTGTTTTATGTTATGTTTTATTTAACGACGCTCGCAATTGCAGAGGTTATATCAGCGTCGCCGGATGTGCCGGAATTATGTCCCGCAGGAGTTCTTTTACATGCCAGTAAATCTACTGACATGAGCCTGTAGCATTTAAGCACACTTAAATGCCATCGACCTGGCCCGGGTTCGAACCCGCAACCTTGGGCATAGAAGGCCAGCGCTATACCAACTCGCCAACCAGGTCGACACAAATAGTTATGAGTTTATGACTTATAAGTGAATTATATTTCATATTTCGAACTATTTCGCGACAAGGATTCCTTAAATATAAATTTCGCTTATACATCAATTAATTCTAAATTTGTATTAAGTAGTCTCGGTGCTGTCTTTTACTCGACTAAACTATTGTGTTCACCATGACGTATTTGTAAACATCGATTCGGTTGGATTCAAACGCGGTCTGCTACTGACCTATGTTTAGAAGAGACTTCATGTCAATTTGCAGTTAACTTGCGATAAAAGTCTAAAAAGTCCGCAGTTTAGTTAGTTATAAGTGATAGGATAACGTAAAGACAAAAAAAGGGATAACTGCGTCAGATTACAGCATTTGGATGATTTATTTATTGGAGGGTATGATATTAAATAATATTGACAGAAGAAGGATCATTCAGGAATGAGGCTTGGCGAAGTCTAGATTTGATTTAAATCAATTACGTGATGAACAATGTCGACATACAGTATTTGAGGTTATGTTCACACGAACTCTAATTTAGCGCTGATAATTCAGCTAATTATTTATTTATTTTTATTTTAGTAGGTTATTTTACGACGCTTTATCAACATCTTATGTTATTTAGAGTCTGAATGAGATGAAGGCGATAATGCTGGTGAAATGAATTCCGAGGTCCAGCACCAAAAGTTGCCCAGCATTTGCTCATATTGGGTTGAGGGAAAACCCCGGAAAAACCTCAACCAGGTAACTTGTCCCGACCGGGAATCGAATCCAGGCCACCTGGTTTCGAGGCCAGGCACGCTGACCGTTAATCCACAGATGTGGACTTAGCGAATTATTATAGAATCTTCTCAACATCAGAAAATACATACATATATATACATATACATATACGATTCTGCATATAATTTATACTTCAGTCAACACCTGTGGAATAACGGTCAGCTCGTCTGGCCGAGAAACCAGGTGGTCCGGGTTCGAATCCCGGTCGGGATAAGTTACCTGGTTGAGGTTTTTTCCGGGGTTTTTCCTCAACCCAATACGAGCAAATGCTGGGTAACTCCCGGTGTTGGACCCCGGACTCATTTCACCGGCATTATCATCTTCATTTCATTCAGACGCTAAATAACCTAGATGTTGATACAGCGTCGTAAAATAACCCAATAAAAAATTATATTTCATTTTAAAATGCCAGTGAAATGAATGAGTAGTTGTAGTTGTATGAATAATCTTAATTTCGTTTATGATAAATAATGTAGGCCTATATTGTTTCATGTCATCTCTTTATGTTCTACTTTTTCGCTTACTTATATAAACGAAAATAACAAACGTATTGTGAGTCTATTGCGCAACAGACTCACAATACGTTCGTTATTTTCATTTTTCTTCTGATGGTGAGAAGATTCTACATTAACAGTCTTACTAATAAACCGTGTATAGTTTTTATACGAGACTTATGCAGCGTTGAGACAGAAAATGTTACTAATAAACCATGCATAAGCGATGAATGTACAGTATAAAAAGGCTGTAACTATACAATGGGAATTGCTTTGCAGTAGTTATATACACGAAACCCCTTGTGTAAGCGTTGTATATAGAGAAAAAATGGCCGCCTCTCTAACAGCTGTTCGTATCGACTGTCGTTTTATGATGATGGATGCCTTGTAACCATAGAAGAACACACCAAAGAGCACAGAATAAATAGAATAATATTGCTTTAGTTTGTACTCTTTGACCAAAATATAGTGTTGTAATCGATCAGAGCCAGTTGTACTATCGATACTTTAACACAGCACACTAGAGCGCTCTACCGGATGCAATAGAAAACCTCAGATATTCTATTACCTTTCGTAACGAAGTAATGACGAAACTATGACGTAGCTGTGTTAACAGTTAAACTGTTATACACGACGTATGTAGTGATTATTAGTAAGGAATTTACACACGTCTTATAAACGAGCTACTCCTTGTATAAGTATAAGACAGTTAAACGTCTGTATATAGAGTTTTTATTAGTAAGACCGTAATTTTACAAAAAATTCAGTTTGATTACTTGTAAATGAAGTTGGGGATATCCTATCCTGTTCATTCATTTTTTATTCCCGACCGTCTTCTGCTAGGAAAAAGGACTACTTCCATTCCTAAAAGTCCCCTTCTGCCTTTTTAATTGTTTCGCACAAGAGAGTACCATGAGTTTGGAGCTGAATCCTACCATTGTTACTGAATTTTTTGCGCAAGACGCAGAACGAAAAAATATTTATGTTGTGGAGTTACCATTTTTCATCGTCTCTCATGCAACAGAAATAATAAATTTTCCGAACGTTTGAAAGTTTGACATATACCATGACGACATATGGGATGGTGAAACGAGGGCATATGCCATGGAATATTATCATACTCTTTTGAGTTTTTAATTTATATTTTTGTTTTTGGTGTACCATGTTATGTTCTCATTAATAATTACGCGTACATAGTCTAACAATAAGCATAACTCGTATGAAAGTTTTACCGTCGTTTTGAAACACGGTCTATACGAACACTGCTGAAGTAGTACAGTGACCAAATCTAAAAATGAAATCGATTTTGAAAGTTTAACAGGTTTCTAGAGCTGCTTCTGCCATTGACGACGATGTATATATGCATTTTTATTCCCTAAATGCTTCCCTCTCACTAAAGAGTTAAGAAATGTTTATGGTAATCCACTGTGTCCAAACTGTGCTTCGAATTAAATGAACAGTTTCTTCGTTATTGAATAGCCTGAACGTGAGTTCTAAACTAACTTCCCTCGCCGTCAACGTAGGTAATTTACTCGTTAATGTTGGCCTTGGCACGTGGCTTTGATTGACGGCCGTAAAAATAGTGTACTTCTTACATGCAGTAAAAGCACTGCTGCACACTGCGCAGGTTACAGGAGTTGCAATACAACGTGCTCCACTTTCCAGCACTATGAACCAAAAGCTTGCAACAGATAATTTATAGGAAAATTATTTCAAGAGAAAAAGTTCTGAGATCCTTTGGAAGAACATCGTATGAAATAACCATGGTAACGCTTGGATTTGGCGCTTATATCTGATCATTCGCATATGATGCATATAAGCCTATATACAGGGATTTCATTTCAAAATTCCCAATAACCAATTATTTAAATTGAATTCAATTTAAACAAAAAAAAACACGTCAATTTACAGGCTTAATTGCATTTTACGTTTCACTCCCACACCACCCACACACTTTGAAATTTCAAATGGCACTCCTACATTTTTATTGTACTGTATTGTATTTATTCACATTCCATGGTATTCATACATTGCTTTCAGCCGGAGTATGCAACAAGTCAAAAAACTTAATACTATTATAAAGTCTTAATTTATAGTCACAGACTAGATGAAATATATACAGAAGAGATTTACAATATAGTCTACTAGTACAACACAAAGTTTTAGTATCAATTTCATGAAGTGTTATTGAATGTCATGAATTCACCTACAGAATAGAAGGCGTGAGAAATTAGGTACTTCTTTAATTTGGCCCTAAATAATCTTATGTTTTGAGTTTCATTTTTATATCGATAGGGAGGCTATTAAAATTTTTACTGCCATATAACGCACTCCTTTTTGATAGCATGATAGACTTGCCGATGGAGTATGAAAGTCATTTTTGACGTGTATTTATGCTATGAACTGTTGAATTAGTTACAAAGTTTTCACGATTACATAAGAGGAAGATTATTAATGAAAACATATACTTAAATATGAAAGAGCATTCAATTGTTTATACATTTCACTCATTTATTTCACATATTTTGTTTTATATCGTTGCCTGGCAACCTCGATTGTTGTTACTGTTGATTAGAGCTAATGCTACAAATACTAATGAACATTTCTTGTAATAGTTGTGTTCATGTATTAAATTATTGTAAAATGGTTTTCTTCAATGAAAATCGGTCCATCCTCAAAAATTCCAACCCACACATTGATCTTCTGAGGAAAATGGGTATTATCTTTACGAAACACATGAGGATTTTCAAAGTCCCAGGCAAACCCATTTAAGAAAAAAGTCGCTTCATCACTAAAGCAAATATTTTGTGCCAAATTTGGATCATCTTCAATTCTCTGAGACATCTGTTCACAAAATTCCACACTTCTATCAAAATCGTCTTTGCTGAGCTGCTGGTGACTTTGTATTTTGATGGGGAAAAATTTGTTCATTTTCCGCACTAGACTATATGTACGGAACCAACCGAAATGACTAAGCTACGCCGATGATTGTTAATTGTTATGTTTTATTTAACGACGCTCGCAACTGCAGAGGTTATATCAGCGTCGCCGGATGTGCCGGAATTTTGTCCCGCAGGAGTTCTTTTACATGCCAGTAAATCTACTGACATGAGCCTGTCGCATTTAAGCACACTTAAATGCCATCGACCTGGCCCGGGATCGAACCCGCAACCTTGGGCATAGAAGGCCAGCGCTATACCAACTTGCCAACCAGGTCGACGCTACGCCGATGATCAATAGCAACTGTTACGAAGTGAACCTCAAGAAGAATGAGTAACGATAAATAATTTTGTTCACAAATATCGAACAGCACTCACCAAAATAATCAAGACATCCCAAAATATATTTTTTAATCGGTTATTTTACGACGCGTTTTCAACTGCTATAGCTATATAGCGTCTGAATGAGATGAAGGTAATAAAGCCAGCGAAATGAGTCCAGGGTCCAACACAGAAAATTACCCGGCATTAGCTGTTAATAGGTTGAGGAAAACCCCGGAAAAACCTCAACCAGATAGATAACTTGTCTCAACCAAGATTTTAACCCAGACCCGCTCGTTTCAAGCTCAGGCATGCTAACCGTTATGGCTGTATAATATTTAATCACGAATGTCTAAAACAACATGCAACACCTAAATATGTTCACGGTTTAATGCTTTTTAAAAGTTTTCGGTTTTTTTAAGTTTTATATTTTAATAATAACTGTTACAAAGTGAATCTCAAGAAAAATGAATAAGAAGTGCTTAACAAAAAATTTTCTTGCAAGCATAAAATTCCATACGCAATTAAGAAAGTTTAATACTATGTACGAGTATGAAATGAGAAGAGAAGAAAACAGCTAGATGGAATTCAATAAAATGACGAACATTCTTATATTGACATGTAATTTATAACTATAGACACTAACAAAAAAGAGCAATAAAAGGAGAAAAATGGCAGTAACGAAAATTCTGAGAAGTAGATGATATAAAGTAAAAGATCAAATTAGAAGCACGAGAAGAAACGAACGAAACGTACGAGCATGAAAGAATTCCGAATAATAGAGCGACTTGCCTGGAGCACACTGAAAGAATGGAATCCAATCTTGTAGTAAAACAGAAAATGGACTACAAGCCAATAGGAGTGAGACTTAGTGGACCATCGAGACTATGCTTCAGGGGTCAAGCTTTTCAATTAGAGAGGGAGGCAAGGATCAGACGAGTCGAAGGAGGAGAAATGAACAGACAAGAGAAAAGTGGGTGACAGTGACGAGGAAGACGGGAATAATGTAACACAGCTACAGGGCTATACCGCTATACCTGTAGATTTATTATTATTATTATTATTATTATTATTATTATTATTATTATTATTATTATTCTGAAATGGCTATCATCTTCCATTTATGCTTACTTTATAGGGTAGGGCGGGGTAATTTTGGTATTAAAATATACTTGTAAGTCCTTTTTTAAGCTTGTTACAATGACTATTACACTCTTACTACGTCATACTACTTTTGACCAATAAAACGGTACGAAAGGACGTATTTCAACCAATCATGGCTGCTTATCGCATAATTTTATCGCGTCCCTAGCATTTGTTTAATTTTATCGCGTCCCTAGCATTTCTTTCTTTGTTTGCCAACATTTGAAACTGCGCTGGTCTGGACGTCAAACATATATATAAAATTACAAACCACTCCAGTCGATGCACAGCAGTTTCAAATATGACTCGCATTGGCATTCAAGAACAAGAATTAATAAAAATCACTGATCATACCTATGCATCTTCTGAAATCCGATTTACAAATAAATGAAGAGCACCATTCGGAAATCCTGAATAAGTTGAATACACCATGTAGACCTAAATCAACGAGTTCCACTTCTATTACGCACACGTCCAATATAACATCAATTGAACCACCAACCACATTCAAATTTGAAAATTGTACATTCAATAATTATTCCTTTTAAAATTATTCATTCGGAAATTCTGAATAAGTTGAATACACCATATAGGCCTAAATCAACGAGTTCCACTTCTATTACGCACACGTCCAATATAACATCAATTGAATCACCAACCACATTCAAATTTGAAAATTGTACATTCAATAATTATTCCTTTTAAAATTATTCATGTTTATTTTTTATGTCATCGTCGTTAATTAAAACTTTTCTAACACTTGTGTATATTAGTTAGGTTATGTTATAGCTTCTCCTCTGAGAGGATAAAAAGAACTTCTGCTATATGATATTATGGATAGTCACGTATCAGAGATTGTTTAATATTAAGATTTATTGAATAGTAATCATTACAGTGTCTGTATAAAGACACTACTGCCATCTAGCATGCATCTAGCGTAATATTTGTAATGCTGAGATGGTACAATAATACATTTGAAGACAGTTGTATTTTCGTAAGTCAATTAATATTTTATTGTATTGGAGTACTTCGTTACTTCTAATCTTTATATACTTTCTTCTAATCGTGTAATAGTCAATTAAATCCCACTCGAGTTTTGATTTTCTCTAGATAAATCAAAACGTCTAGTGAGATTACTGTTGATAAAATTTTCAGTCAATTTTTATGTGTCAGCACTGTGACTTTCCAGAATGATTCTATTGCATTTTTCAAGTTTGAGCTTTTTTTTTGTAATAATAAGCTGAAGTTGAACTATATCCAATTTACTCTATGAAGTAAGGGAACAGATGATTAAAGCTAACACAATATCAGGATTTTTAAGAGACATTATTTGGAGGAATACATTTATGACCATAGAAAGCAAAATTCGAATTTACAAGACATGTGTAAGACGAGTTTTAACGTATGCAACAGAAACCAGAGCAGAAATAAAAAAACTGAAATGATGATGATAACAACAGAGATGAGAACGCTCAGGAGTATTACGGGTTACACAATACATGATAGACAAACAAATGAAATTAGAAGTAAATGTGGAATACAAGACGTGACAAAATGGATCAAAGGAAGAAGAAAAGGATGGAGAGATCACGTTTCAAGAATGACAGATGAACGATTTCCAAAAATCGCGATGGTAGGAAAACTATACACCCCAAGACCTTTGGGACGACCTCCTAAACGATGGAAAGAAAGCTGGTCACCATTATCAGAATAGGCAACGTTGGAAAAGACAGGATTTAATCCTACAATACGAAGAAGAAGAAGAAGAAGAAGAAGAAGAAGAAGAAGACGACGACCCTATGAATGGGAAAATTTGGGTATATGTATTTTTGAAGGGAAACACGCTTTAAAGCCTTAATTTAAATTACCCCAACCATAGGCCAACAATAGGTTAGTGTATGTAGCTTATGACAGAATGTATAGATTAAGTAGATATTTGAAAAACAATTTAATTAACAAGATAAAAATGTGAGCCAATACTAAAGTCCTTGATAAGGATAGTGAAGTGTCAGAAGCAACATTAGCACAGAGATTTTATAGTCCAGCTCCTTATTGAAATTCTCTAATAATACTGTAAAATATATGTCTTAAAAGTTTGTCTAGTAAGTAATTTTCTTCGCTTTATTAACAAAAGTATTAATTTACATAAGTCGTTTTTAAAACAAGAAACACTCACTTCAGAGGACAAGGTATTAAGCCTGGGTCGGTTAAGGAAAAATCTGTAAAATAACTTAAATAGGAACAAATGCTAGTAATTTCAGTTGTAACTCGAGAAGATATTAAACAGATCACTGTATCTTGTTAGAATAGTAATATTCCAGTTAAGTTTTTATCTGAAAATAACAATGATCTGTTTAACGAAAAATGACTAACGTAGCTTTAAAGCAGATATCAATGGTGAATCCTTTCAAACGAGAAAATCAACAGGATGGAGTTCACATTTCCACACACCCACCCACTCACTCACTCACTCACTCACTCACAAACGTTTTTTCTTTATCGTGAAAATTATTTTAAAATTGTAAGTTGTCTCACCTTAAACTGCATTTTGAGGACACAAAACAGTGACCACTTACCTGAAAAAGAAAAAGAATTAATTAGTACTGTATTACTATTATTACATTCATTTCTGCGACATATTTTGCCCCTACTTTTGCAGCTTTTGAATTTTTCTTGTACGACACCATTTATCCAAATTACTGTAAAACATTTTCGTCACATGAACTTATAGGATAAACATTATTGTTTTAAATATACATACTACCGTATTTTTCGTGTGTAAGACGAGTCGTTAGACCTTCAAAATAAGCATAATTATCTAATGAAGGGCTTCAAGCCAGACGTGACTATCCCACCTAAACAATACAGTTACGCAACACGATTCTCTTTCAGTAGTCGGTTCCAACATTACGAATCGATTCTAACGATTCGTTCACGACTCTTCCCAGTCTGTGATTTCAACTATTCTTTAGAATCGCCAACGAACGACTCAGGACTCTTCCCTTTGCAAACCACGGATAGAACCAAAACGTTCTACATCTCTCGCATAGATGGCATGAGACGTGCGACATTGGATGTTCACATGACAGCCAAACGTACAGACCGGAATGTTGGTAAATTACGAATACCAGTAGACGTGTAAATCGTGTTTTTATTCGTTTATTCAACGACGGTGTATCAACTACGTAATGGGTTATTTAGCGTTGATAGTAGCGAAATGGTGAGAATACCCCATATTCTCCTTCTGGGAAAGCCTCGGAAAACCGCAACCAGGTTATCAGCCCAAGTGGGAATCGAACCCACACCCGACTCGGCAGGTAAACGTACTACTGTCTGAGTTACGCCGGTAGCTGTAGCCCACGTTAAAATAAAATAAATTGCCGTACCTATTACATTAAAACCAAAATATGCAATAATCATTTCAAGTAGGTATTATTATTTTGATGACCCTTAAATCATGAAAAAATGTCCTAAAACAATGCATTTATGAACTGGTCAATGTAGAGTATCCACCGCCCACTGAGCGAATATTGGTTAAACGAGCGTTGAGCGACTTCCGCCGATTTTGGAATAGACATCGACGCACTTATGTTAGGTTAGGTTAAGTTAGGTTAGGCTTTTATTATCCCGTCAAGATGAAGGTGAAAGCGACTGAGTGTGATTTTTCGTTTTCTATGTTGGCAATTCAAGTGCGTCGGTGTCTATTCTAAAATCGGTGGAAGTCACTCAACGCTCGTTTCACCCGAATATTTGACACTTTTATCACTGCCAATGTTGCGCTATAAACCAATTTTCGTAAATCTAATGTAAAAGACTGCCTACACAAGCAACAAGTTATACTAAATGTTTAGGATTAGTGTAAAACTGGCCTATGTCTTCTATATTGGGCGGGACATAAGTAACATTCACCAATTCTAATCCGAACATTCAAGTTTATTTAATTTTACATAATTTTTCTAAGTAGTACATTTTAATTAATTATTTTACCTGATGTAGTTCCATGCAGTCCACCACAAGGCCACTCTTATCCGAAACTAGCAAGTATAGAGGAGTCTATATTGAAGTGGTGGTTGGACTGATCTATTACGTGAGTATGTACTACGTTAAAATGACAATATTTGTGCGGAAAAACGATTAAAATAATATACAAAATAATGCGTATTCATTGAAAAAATATGTAGAGCAAATATCAAAGGAAATAAATAATATTTTACATTAATAATGGGGATCTATGGCAAAAATTAAATTAAAATCGCCGAATAAAACAAAAAAAATGCTCTTATGAGTTGTAAGAGGTAAAAAAATGCAAAAAAATGCCCTAACAAATATGTTTTAAAACACTCAGTTTATCACATAACATATAACTACTAAAGCAGTAATGTTTCTGACTTACTAGAAAAAAGATGCAGTTTCATCAAAATCCTACCCATAATTATTACCTTCAAACAGCTTCTTGGCGGGTTCTTGTAACGCCACGATATATCCATTCTGTACCTTCCAGTTATAAACACAATAAAATGATTCACACCAAGTAAAAACATGTGTTAGGAATATAAAAATATGTTAGAATACCACCAATGAATAGAAACAAATTATCTGATACCATAGACACACACAAATATGAACTAAATTCAGACCACAAACAACTACCTTACTCGCGGCAGATACAGTAGCTGACTACACGTGGTGACCAATCACGTTAAAGTATTAAGTGGAAGGGGTTAGAGACGCTGGAAAGAACATCCCTGCCACAGGGTGTTGGCAAGACCAGAGTTCCCCTCGTCTGTAATATCTACCAAGAGTTGAGACAGTGAAACCAGACATGGAATATTAACGCATAATTTAGCTTTGTTTCTAGTCAACACAAGATAGGCTACATCAGTCTAATAGGTTTTCCTTATTCATCACTGATAAAGTAAATGCAAACCAATTAAAAATTACGTATAATTTAATATGTACATGGTTTTTATAAATAATGTATAATTGCAATTAAAATTTAATGAATGGATTTTGGACAAAAAGCTCAAAAATTTCAAACCTTATATTTAGAAAGGAATATTTTTATGGAAACGAAATATTTTCGCAACTTTTGTTGTGCGAATTATGATTTCATAGAAAATATTTTTAAATGAAACCCTATAATTTTTTTTTTTTTTTTTAGTATCTGAAATAGCATAATTTTTGTATCGCTTTGCAGTACTTAATTTGTTTTACACAGAAGTACTATGGTTTTGGTTACTATGGTAACAATTTAATTGTTGATACATTTTGTTATTTCTTGTGTTATGAAGGCAGTTGTATTGATAAAATAAACATAAAACAAGATGTTCTTTCACAGAAAGTTAGATCCTGTGATGATAGCATTTGATGACAGAAGACGTGCTCTACAAGAGATATGCACAGCTTTTAAATCGGCCACATATTTCTCAGTCAGCTATGTGTAAAATACTAGATCGTAAATCTCTCATTTGCTGTTAGGAACATCTTGTTTTATGTTTATTTCATTAATAATATTGCTTTAATAACAAACTTTTGGGGTTACCAATGGGTAACACCCCAACTACATGTTTCACATTAAAAATTGTATTATATAATTTTAGTCTACAACTTATCAGACTTTATACAAATACAGAATTAAGTCGGCATCGGTAGCATAATTGGTACACCGCTGGCGTTCTATGCTCGAGATTGCGGGGTTGCGGGTTCGATCCAGGCTCAGGTCGATGGCACTTAAGTGTATTTAATTGCGATAGGCTCATGTTTGTAGATTTACTGGCATGTAAAAGAACTCCTGCGGGACAAAATTCCGGCACACCGGCGACGCTGATATAACCTCTGCAGTTATGAGCGTCGTTAAATAAACCATAATTTGAATTTTTACAGAATTAATTTTCTGTCACATCGCATTACAATATTATTACCACGAATATTTTCGACTTATAAAAAGTCATCTTCAGGTGGAAAACACATTAATAAATAACAAATTGAACACTGGTGACATACAATGAAAAGAGAAAAGAACACTTGTACATATTCTGGAGTTAAAACATGTGTAAAACCATTGTAGAGTTAAGTGAAGTAGTGTGGTTCTGAGCCATTTTAACATGCAATAAAATTATATTTAATAAACTTTTGATATGTTAAAATAATCTTGTAGTACAATAACCACACTATAGTTGTGTCTTTGGATGTTATATGATCAGTTTTAGTCAAATTGTATACATATTTTTAAGTTGAAAAAAATGTGTTTAAAAGCTTAAAAATTATTGTAATACTTAAATTTTTTATTTATTTATTTATTTATTTATTTATTTATTTATTTATTTATTTATTTATTTATTTATTTATTTATTTATTTATTTATTTATTTATTTATTTATTTATTCTGGTGTCGTCAAGGCCATCAGGCCTTCTCTTCCACACCATCAGAAATACAATAAAATATAGCCGTAATTGCCCACCAGTAATACCATGTTCACTTATAAGTGTCTTTGAAGGAGTACAAGCATTGATATTCTATGTATATTTGTTTTTCAATCACTTGTAGCAAAGATATATGTTGGACATAGTATTTAAGATGGTGAATATGGAACCAGACGTCGAAGCCATCTCATCGTTCCGTCACATTAACGTAATATGCTCTTTCAGATATTAATATAAAAACTATCGAGTGTCATTTAAAAATGTTCTTGATGACGTTATACTCGCACAATGTTAGTCGCAAAATATTTTGTTCCCATAAAAATTCCTTTCTAAATACAAGGTTTGACGTGTGTGACCTTTTTACCCAAAATTACTTCATTAAATTTAATTACAGTTATACGTTACTTTTCAAAAAAAACTTTCTACAGTAACCTATAATTAATTTCTCTCAGAAAAATATTTTTCAGGAGACATTAGCTTGCCTGTCTCATTGTTAGTTTATTATACATAACATAAAAAATGACAATGTGAAAATCGTCTGATTCTTAAATTTGAGAGCCATTGCGATTTTTTTTTTCAAATAAAGGCCTACATATTTCTTTAAAACTATCATACATAATCACATATTTTCAATAATATAATGTTACCCAGAACCCGATTGTTATGCAAAGTTAATTTTATGCAATATGGCCTACTGCGAGAAATGTAAAATAATTGATGTTTAAAAAATTTATGCCATGGTTGATGACTTTACATTCACTTGACTGAGCTTAAGGACGAATGTTTCGATGGATGAATGTTTTGCATGAATAATACCCCATTTCGACATCACTCATCATCAAAACAAATACAACTACTGTCCCTCTACTTATTTTCAAAACTTGAACTCTTTTTCGCACCAGAGTGAAACACTATCTTAAAATGATGCACATCTCACTCAGACTACCAACACACCGATGGTCTTAAGATTACAAGCCAGATGTGTTTCATTACGGAATTAAGGGGTTAGGTACAGGTTACAGCATTAAAAGTTTTGGAAATTTCAACATTTTTTTCCTCCATTATTGTATCTTGTACAAAAATGAAAATTGGTATGTATAAAATACTGTCCTTCTGCTATATGAAAAAAATACTTTTACGATTTAAAAGAATTATTTATATATTTTTTTTTTCAAAATTCAAAATGTGAAGTGATGAAGCGTTTCCCTCATAGCTCATAAACTTGTTAACTTTTTCATGTTCTCTTTCTTTTATTTTATTGCTGAAACTCATGTTTACAAATCATACTCTTTCAACTACATCTCTTAATAAATAATTTATTTTTTTATTTTTTGTTAGAAGAAAATACTGATATTTGATCTTTTTTAAAGGAATTTATTTTTGTCAGACAATCTATCAAAGGTAGAGAAGTGATCTTGCATCATATTGTAGATATGACATGCATAAATGCACACAAAAAATTTCATCAGAGAAATGAGTTATGTGGGAAACGCTTCATCATTGCACAGTGAACTGAATTTTGAAAAAAAAAAAAAAAAAAAAAGTATATAATGTTTTTAATCGTAAAATTTTTTCCATATAGCAGAAGGACAGTGTTTACACATACTAATTTTCATTATTGTACAAGATACAGTAATGGAGGAAAAAATGTTGAATATTTCCAAAATTTTACTGCTGTAAGCTGTACCTAACCCCTTAAAACCATATCTGTAGTTTTGCTAGCCTTCTATCCATGCGGCCCAGGGTCGATCCCCGGTCTGGTCTTAATGCAATTTGTGATGGGCAATGCAGACGTTGAATAGAGTTTTTCTCGGGGTTCTCCCGTTTCACTCTGATTTCACTAACAATCTCCATCTTTCCCGATTTTTATATCATCTGCAATAGTCAAAAACAGACTGGGACGAAGTTTTGATAGGCCTAATATGCGTCTTCGATGTGAATATAAAATTTAAGAGCTTAAGTTTTCGAGCTCCAGGTTTTCCCAGGTACTCGTCTCGAGATGGGACCTTGCTGCCAAGGCTGAGGCAGCATCGCCTACCTGTCAGCATGCATCCATGAATGTCACCTAGGTCTTCTGTCGGACCGGAATAATTGTCACACAGGGCGCACAATGGACCAGAGTAAGCATGGACCTATCCCGGGTCCGGAGCTCGAAATGCAAGCCAGCCATTTTATCGAATTAGATACGCAGCATGTTTCGCAGGAGGAGCGAGGGTCGTTACGGACGTGCCGACTATTTGATATTTATTACGTCACCACTGTAAATGTCAATGAAAATTAATTGTTTTCCTCAAGTTCACTATAACTTGCATAAAACTAATCAAAGAGAAATGAAATATATATTCCATCATAACTTTCTCCCTGGAACATGCGACATAAAGTAAGTGCTTCGAAGAAAATTACAGTAGCTTATTAGTATGCTATACAGTATATACAAGAACAAACTCAATTTCTCTCAGTTCATCTATACTAACTTACGTAACTCAAGTCATTCTTAATTCCAGAGCATGCCACACCAGATTTCCGATGTTTTTCTGAACATAATAGCAACTTCACACTTCATATGCATTAAGTCCTCGAGCTCAATCTTTTATAACTGTAGCCCATCATGAAGAACACACTGTCCTTCTGCTATAATTGTAATAAAAATATTTTTACGATTAGAAAAATTATTTATACAATTTTTTTTTTTTTCAAAATTAAAAATGGTGGCAGTTCACTGTGCAGCGATGAAGCGTTTCCCTCATAACTAAAAAACTATGCAATATTCTGTGATGAAATTTTTTGTGTGCATTTATGCATGTCATATCTACAATATGATGCGAAATCACTTCTCTACCTTTGATAGATTGTCTGATAAAAAAAATTCATTTAAAAATGGTCAAATATCAGTATTTTCTTGTAACACAAAATAAAAAAATATATTATTTATAGTTCATGTATTTAGTCAGTATAATTTTTGTGTTCAGTTGTATAGTTTTGTGTGTTTCAGTTTGGATAGTTTGATTCCGTGAATAGTTGGTATAGTTCATGTATTTAGTTAGTATAATTTTTGTGTTCAATTGTATGGTTTTGTGTGTTTTAGTTTGAATAGTTTGACTCCGTGTATAGTGGTATAGTTCATGTATTTAGTTAGTATAATTTTTGTGTTCAATTGTATCGTTTTTGTGCGTTTAGTTTAGATAGTTTGTGTGTTTAGGCTGTACAATTTATGTGTGCAATTGGTATAGGTTTTTGTGTATTTAGTTTGTGTGTGAGTTAAGACTATGTATGTGTTCAGTTTGTGTATTTTTTTTTCTTTTTATCGTGTCTTTATTGTGGACAGTTATGTTCGGATTATAATTTATGTGTTTAGTTTGCATATATTTTTTGTGGATGTTTAGTTTGCATAATTTATGTGCTTAGTCTGTATTGTTTTTCGTGTTTAGTTGGTATAATTTGTTTGTGTTTAGTTGGTAAGTGTATAGTGTAAGCTCTCTTGGACTGGCTCCCCAAGTGTAGTAGACCTTCAGCTCACCCTACACTCTCCTGTAGGAGGCCGTTGCCCTTATGGGATTCCAGGCTTTTCATATTTCATAGTCATATTTCATATTAAGGAATGTAGTTGAAAGAGCATAATATTGTGAACATGAGTTTCAGCAATAAAATAAAAGAACGAGAACATGAAAAAGTTAACAAGTTCATGAGTTATGAGGGAAACGCTTCACCACTGCACAGTAAACTACCACCATTTTGAATTTTGAAAAAAGTAATATAAATAATTTTTAATCGTACCGGTAATTTTTTTTTTCATATAGCAGAAAGACATTGTTTTACACATACCAATTTTCAATATTGTAGAAGATACAGTAATGGAGGTGAAAAATGTTGAATATTTCCAAAAAGTAAGCTGTAAGCTGTACCTAACCCCTTAAATTACAACCCACGAAACGAAACTGAATAAGTGAGATGCATTACCTTCAAAGACCACAGCACTGAAAGCAATTAAAAAGAGTCTATGAATATATCTACAAATCATTTACGTTCAGATTTTCTAACAGAAATAAGTAAATAAACTCCAAAACTGTAATCGAGAAATCATGAAGCAGTTATAGGCCATTTCCGCAGAAATCGTCATACACGTTTGAGGATAGAATTCTCTAACATACTGTAGATGGCGAGACGGGCAGAACATGTTTCTTCCTTCCTCACGGCAAGAGAGAAGATGGCCAACATTAGTTCTAACCAGGAGCTAGTTACTGGACAGTGCTGCCAATATCACAACTGGAACACATTTTCCCAGAATCAAGGCAGGATAAATCATGGCTAGTGGGTGGCAATGCACTCGTAGTGGGTAGTGAAACTCTGAGACGGCTTGACTCCCAGCCATAGTCTTCTGCGAATATATTCCAGGTCACGATAAATTACATCAGTGTATACAGACCAGGGAACAGAGATTCTATACTACGGTAGACATCCTACACTCGACACAATATGAAGCCGTAGTTCTGCTGACAGTGTGTCACCAAAGGGACCGGAATTCGATTCCCGGATTCCCTTGTAAGTTCGGATAGATTTCCTTTCAGTGTTTCAATTTAATTTTGCCTCTATTATTTGCTGTTCTTTATTTGTTGTCAGTCTCCGTAAACCCCTGTCATCAACGCTGGTCCGAATATTCTTCTTAATACCTCATTTCCCATGTATTAATGTGCAAAAGCCATTTCTTTAATAAATACCCTGATTTCAATACCACAAATTATTAAAAATAGGTGTTATTAATATATAGGATTAGTTGAAAGGCTGGTACCACCTAAAATGTACCATAACGTCGTTGATTTTATGAAACCTACATATGAATGGGTTATTTATGAAAGGACCTAAATCGCTAATTTTGTGAAAATGAGTTTGTAATGTAATACTGCTCTTTGGGTGTAGATACATCGATTTAGATATGAAGAGGACTAAGTTTCACACTCTAAATGCTTAGTAGAATTTATGATACAATTTTTATTTCAGCCTTAATTTCAAAATTTCGGCATATAAGCAGTTTTTCTTTAATTGCTAACAATTTAGTATTAAAGACTTAGGCCCTTTCATAAATAACCCATTCATATATGACAGTACAGAGCATAATTTTTCAGGAGGAAGAAAAAATTAATTGAACATCAATAGGCCTATACTGATTCTCAATGATGTCATCATATTCACCAACGTTTTCTGCCTACGTTTTCTCCTGTAGGTTGTATGAGGCGAAAATGTGGCCAATTACACAAAAAACATGAGATAGAATAAGAACTGTGGAATTGGATTTTATGAGAAGAAGTTTTCAACTTACAAGACAAGACAGAGTAAAAACACAACATATCTGGGACAAAATGGAAATTAATTGTTCAGTAACAAAAAAGTTGGAAAACCAACAACTCCAATGGTACGGGCATGTAGAGCGTATGTCAGAAACACGATGGCCCAAACAAATTTTACAGCACTCTCCAAGAGGTAAGAGAAGAAGAGGAGGATCAGCTATGAAATGGAAATCTCACATAGGTAATGCTATGGAAGAACGTGGACTATAAATAACCGGCAATTTTGTAAACAAAAGACTAACTCCTAAAAGGGGACTGTCAAAGAAGAAGAAGAAGGTCTATTGATATGTAATTGCTTTTTTCTTCCTCCTGAAAAACAAATATGTTCTGTATTGTCACATAGGTTTCATCAAATCAACGACGATATCGCACTCCCAGTAAAATAGTGTCGTAACTCGAAAATTGCTATTTTCTAGTAAAATACTGCTGTAAAAATATTTCAATAAATAGGTATCAAAATCTTTAATAATTTACTATACTATTATTAAAATTTCATATTAGCAACCATTAAAACAGTGTTGGAAATTATTTACGAAAGTAAAATGTAATTTTCGACGTACGACACTATTTTATCGGGTGTGCGATATGCTCTATGTTAGAATAATACACTTACACATGTTACTATTTATTATAAGGCAAATGAATCCATCACAAGAAATATGCTAGCATTAGTTGAAACTTTCAAATTATTTAAAAAATCAGGCAAATATGGATTGATAGTTAATAATACTAAAACTGAATATTTAAAAAATAACACAAAAAATAGAGCAACAAATAGAAAATAGAAAATATTAGTTATGAAGGAGTAAATTCGTTTAAATATTTAGGTTCCATTATAAACCAAAATAATAGTATTGAAGAAGAAATAAATAAGAGAATTGCCCTAGGCAATAAAGCATATTTTGCGAACAAAATGTTGTTCAAAAGTAAATTAATATCTAAGTCAGCAAAATTCAATCTCTATAAAACAATTATAAAACCAATTGTGACATATGCATGTGAAACCTGGATGTTGAAGGAAACAATAAAATAAAAGCTTTTGATTTTTGAAAGGAAAATTTTGAGTAGGATAATAGGACCAATCAAAGAAAAAGATGGTACATTGAGGATCCAAACCAACATGGAATTAAATAAGACAATTAAAAATAGAAATAAAATAAATTTTATTAAAGTTCAAATACCAGGATGGTTTGGGCATGTAAACCGAATGCAAAATGACAGACTGGTGAATAAGATCTACCAGTGGCAACCTCTAACGGCAAGAGCAACAGGAAGACCAAAAAATAGGTGGAGGGATGACGTACTGGAAGATATCAAATTATTAAGGATTCAGAATTGGGCCAAAATTATCCAAGATAGAGAGAAATTAAGTTGTAGTGCCTTAAGAAGAAGAAGGAATGAATCCTTAATCCTCAACCATTTTGAAAGACGTCTTCTCAGATGCAGCTTTACATTTTTAGTGGAAGGGCAGTTATGTGTCCATTCAAAATTATTAAAAATTCTATGAATAAATCAATGACGGAATCAGTTATAGATACCTTAATTCCTGTCGGTAATATCGCGCGATAGCCCATGCAGGGTGTTACAACACTTCACAATTAAACGCATCTTCGACATTCTTATAAAGCTTTTCAATGCGGTTTATTATGTTTATCTCCATGGCAATATGTTTTTTGATATTGAAATCGTTTGTTGACAAAATAAAATTATATTCAAGTGTGCTAAATCTGACACCCAACATTGAATGAAAGAGAAAGAATTTTAATTTTAGTTATGGTTGGTTATGGATACAGGTAACGATCTCGTCGAGAGTAGACTAATTCATTTAATGCACCCAGACAGCAATTCAATTTCACATCTTATCCTACAACAGTAATGAGGATCGCAAGGAAATCTTTTCCCAGAAAGATTGAGCTCCACCCCACTATAGATAGACTGTTCGACAATATTTATACTAGAGTTTTTCACAACCATGGATTAGTAGTCGAGGTTACAGAGTGGCCGGCAAGATCTCCAGACTTGTCGCCTCAGGGTTTTTTTCTCTCATTTGAAGTCAGTAGTATATCGACTCAACAACTTAGAAGGTTTGAAGTTGGATACTGGAAGCAGTGCAAGATATTACTAAAGGCTGGTTGTCATATCGAAAGGCGCATTATCAACCAGCTGAAGGATACCGGTTTGAATACAGAATTTAGACGTTCTTTAATATCATACCAAAATAAAGTTAATTTGATTTCGGGTATGTACTGTACTTTTGCTTATAGTGAAGAGGCGTACACAATTTGTTTTCGTTTTGTAGCAACTGTAATTGCTAAGGATTTTTTTGCGGATACTTTTTGAACAGCTATTATAAAACATTATAGGCCTATATTCTTATGCGGATGACACAGTTTTACTTTTTGGTGGAAACACCTGGTATGATGCATATAATAATTCAAATAATGGACTTAAATTAATAAAAAAAATGGTTTGACATAAATTATCTTTCTATCAACGAAAATAAAACCATAATTATTCCATTCTCATTATCTGAAAAATGTAACAAACCTCATACATCTATATTAAGTATTAAATTACATAATTCTGATTGTTGTCTTATACAGTGTAAATGTCCGATTATTAAAGAGTCCTCTGAAGTTAAGTATTTAGGCATAATTTTCGATAATCATTTAAAATGGAACCAACACATTAATTACCTTTGTAATAAATTACGTAAAATAGTATATTATTTTGTTTTATTGCGGAATTATTGTCAATAAGTTTATTACGTACAATATATTTAACTTTATTTCAATCGGTAATTATGTATGGAATTATAGGATGGGGTAGCTCATTTAAATCCAATTTTAATCCACTTTATTTATTACAGAAGAAAATAATTAAAATATGTCTTCATAAACCTATTGATTTTCCATCTCAAAATTTGTTTCTAGACTTTAATGTACTTAACGTAAGACAAATTTATTATATTGTATTAATAAAATCCATACATAAAAATCGAAATAATTTTGAATTGTATTCTCATATTTATAAAACAAAAGGTATGAATTCTTTAAGATTGTTTGAACCAAAATGCAACACTGTTACAGTATTTAATCATAGTAGTAATTTAGGCCCATGAATATATAACAAATTTATATTTAAATATCCTAATCTTGTCAATTCTAATAGTTCTAGTATTAAATTTAAAGAGTTATGTATGGATTTTATAAAAATTGAAAAATTGTGAATGTAAATTTATATACTATAATTGCACAGTAGACATAAGACAAATTGTATTGTATAATTATTAATTTCAATTCAGGAATCCGCCCCTGAGCACGAGTTCTGCTCTTTCAGGGGCGAGCTAAAGTTTTTCTGTATATTTTATATTTTATGTTACAATTATTAGCAAAATAATAAATAAATAAATAAATAAATAAAATATTGGGCGTTATATTTAAAACAGGAGACCTGGCATCACTTCCGGTTTAAACGGAAGCAGCTATAGAAAAATAATATCGGTTTTGAGTGTTCATTGTGTTCATTACATGGCCATCTCCCCCTCCCACACCAAATTTTATATCAATGAACAACATGCTTTAGTCCACACGCGTGGAGTAACGGTTAGCGCGTCTGGCCGCGAAACCAGGTGGCCCGAGTTCGAATTCTGATCGGGGCAAGTCACCTGGTTGAGGTTTTTTCCAGGGTTTCCCCTCAACTCAATTTGAGCAAATGCTGGGTAACTTTCGGTGCAGGACCTCGGACTCATTTCACCGGCATTATCACCTTCATCTCATTCAGACGCTAAATAACCTAAGATGTTGATACAGCGTCGTAAAATAACCTACTCAAAAACACGCTTTAAAAGTTATTTAGGTGTGCGGGACATAAAAGTAATCTTGCAAGTTATATTAATTTTAATTTTCATTGATATACATCTGTTTAAAATATTTTACCATGATTCATAATTTTAATAACAGAATAACAACACAGATATTAATAAAATTCCGAAAAGTTTGATGGCTAGATTTCTTACTAGAAGTCTTCCATGCCTAGAAAGTAACTCAACCTCATATAACGTTCGTGAATAATGATGCCGCAAAATGAAGAAGAAGATCGCGGCGCGCACAAAGAATGTTCCAAGTTGTGTAGTTTAACGTTGAAGAAAGATTTTAAACTTCCGGCGAAAGTAGTGCACTGAACACGAGTACAACTTCGTTATGGGTTCTTCTTGGCTAAGAAATTCAAATCCTCATACCATTTACATACTCAACATGCGAAAACTAGGAAAACTGATAATTTGAATCGAATATCACTATAGAAGTGAGATGTATGGACTTCCCTCCGTATATATTGGAATGGGATTTTGGAAGAGATGCGCGATAAAAAGGAAGCGTTCGTTGTGAGTTAAGTGAGAGGGGTAAGAGGGACATGGCATGAATGGTTTCCCCTAAATCTCCCATAAATTTGCTTCTAAACTCGGAATAATCCACTGTATGTATGCACACCATTTTCTTCTTCCTTGGAACGCGAGATCACGTCCTAACTTCTCCACCTCCTTCCTCCCTAAAGTCCCTTGTATTCCAGAATGGATGAGTGTATTCCTCAGGCACCAAAGTGGGGACATACATAATGCACAGCTGATGATATCTCCACGTGTCTTCCACTTTTCAGCGATATACTGATGCTCGAGTAAATTATTGCAAAAGTTTCAGCACATTGTTCCAACAAATATTAACACACAACTTCCCTTCCTATTATTACTCTGTGGAGACCACCAGCGTAGCTCAATCGGCAAAGGCGTTTGACTTCTGATCCGGAGCTGCGCTCGGGCGTTGATACGATTCTCGCTTGGGCTAATTACCTGAGGATCAGTTCCATCATTAAACTTTTCAACTTTTCACTTTGCAGTTTGCAATTTTCATTCCTGTTTTTGTTTCACTATCACTTTCCAAAACTGGTTCGCAGAGTGAAAAGAAAATAGGGCAAATTGTTGAAATATAATACTCCTTTTGCTCCATCATCACAACAATTTTTAAAAGTGCAAAGTCATATAGGCCTACTGTAAAGTGAATCGGATGTTTGCAAAGAACGAAATCTCTTTGCCATTAAGAATAAATTCGGTATACTTTTTCTTTAAGTAGGGGAGAGTCGGGTAGTATCGGACATCGGGTAATATGGGACAGTGAGTTTCTTTCATCTACCACAAGATGATAGTACCTCATTGACATGGTTACGTTTCTGTGATGTCGCATAGAGAAACATAACCATGTGATTCAGGTACTACCATATGGTGGTAGATGAAAGAAACGTATTGTCCGATATTACCCGATGTCCGATACTACCCGACTCTCCCCTATATGATAATCTTTGTACAGTGGGAGGACGACAAGAAGATGCAGAGAACAGAGACGAATGACGATATATCGTGAATGAGGCTAAAAACACTTAGGTTTTGAAATGCCCTGAATTGATTGATTTATTTATTTATTTATTTATTTATTTATTTATTTATTTATTTATTTATTTATTTATTTATTTATTTATTTATTTATTTATTTATTTATTTATTTATTTATTTATTTATTTATTTATTTACTTATTGATATTTTTTCTTTGGATTCAAAATAATTTAGAGAAGAAATGTGCTAAGAAAAGAACATTTATTACTATACTTGTTTTTTTTTTAAGATGGAACATGACAGTTAAGCGGCCGGGCTTGGAACTACAGTGCCATGTTGCCAATATGGACTACCACGCTGCCAGCTGATGGAATCTAGCAATTGTCGTTAAGATGGCTGACGTTAAAACAGTCATTGACAATTGACGCGAAGATAAGAAAACAATACAAAAATCGACAGAGAATCAAAGACGAAACGTACCAATGCTAACATTGTGTGCACAATAAATGTCGTCAAGAGAGCTATTAAGCACTCGCTACGTGGGAACTGTAAGTTTGGCAACTCAACCGTTGTTACCATAGCAACAGGCCTACCACGCTATGTGGCATTCAATTATTTTTCCGGTCGCAACGCTTCTGTCATGTCCCATCTTTAAAAAAAAACAAGTATAAGTTATTCAAGTGATTCAATATGATTATTATATCCAAAGTAAATATATTATTATTATTATTATTATTATTATTATTATTATTATTATTATTATTATTATTACTATTATTATTATTATTAGTATTATTATTCGTATTACTAATTTATTATGACTGCAATTACATAGATTAATTCAAAGCAATATGATTACAGTTCACTACAACAGGTAATAATACAATCAGCAGAAAATAACTTTGGTTGTAATTTCAGGTTCATTTATCCAGTGCAATTATGAAAATTAAATTTAACTCTGTCAACATAAAATGCCACAGACTTTAATTGTGTACAATTTAACGAAACCCACAATTAGCGAAATTAGAGCATCGGTTTTCCACGCTGTAGACAACAATTCAACTCCCGGTAGTATATAAAAGTCGATTTGTTTTGCTAGAAAGAGATAGTGTCTTGGTGCAGTCCTATTTACCCTGTCATCGTCCATCAATTCTTCTTACGTGCGCTCTAAATGGAAATACAGTATTAGCTGCTACCACTCAGCAAAACATACCCGATTTTTATAAAAAAAACTATTATTATTATTATTATTATTATTATTATTATTATTATTATTATTATTATTATTGATTAAGGGGACACTCCGCTAAAAATGACAACATTTTTTTCTTCATAATTTCTTCAACCAAATTTTGAGAGCATGTTTACTATGTGAAGGACTAACAAAATCCAAATTTTGAACTCCCAAATGCAATTGGCCTTTGATTTTATTTTCGATTGTACTTTTAGAAATACATTGGCGGATAAAAAATTTGGGACACTTGAATTTTACTTTGTATTTAATATGCCACCAATACGTTTTAAATGGTGATAAATTTAATTATACCATTATAAACGTAACATAAACTGAAAACTAAAATGATTATGACTTCATACACCAACAATTACCAACAATAACATCACAATCTAGATTTGAACAAAATTTTGCTTATGCAAAGTGTGACAACAATGGGTAGTATTTGTTGGTCATTGTTGATGCTATGAAGTCATGTTAATTTTCTTTTTTTGTATAGTAAGATTATAATCTTATTAATCACTATTTAAAACATACTGGTGATCTATTAAATACATTTACAAAGTAAAATTCAAGTGTCCTGAATTTTTTGTCCACCAATGTATTTTCAAACTCAAGTTTTTACTAAAAGATCTCAATTTTTAAGCTTTCTTTTTTTGGTAAATTAACAAGCTATAGAGAAACATTTCTATGCATTCATTTTATGAAATATCTCATTTATTCACTTTCAATTTTTTTTTTAATTCTGAAAATGTTATTTTTTCTATAACTGATGAAAAAAATATAAAATAAACTAGCAGCATTTCTTACAAAATAAGTGCATTGAAACATGCAGCTACCTCATAAATACTTGCAGCAAAAATTTAATCCTGGTTGATTAATATTTGGCATAGAAAAATTGGTGCTGAATCAAGAAAAGTGAAGTAAAATATAGATTTGAAAGTCAAATGAATACAGTATTTATGTAACACATACCTAATAAAATTCTCCCCCGCTTCATTAATCTAGTAACTTCAGGGAGCCAACTTCAGAACAAGAAGTTAGCCTGCAAGATTTTTAATGAGAAATTTGTAAAAAAAAAAAAAAAATGAAAAAATAATTTGGCAGCTCTTCAAATGCCACGCCCTCTTACATCATTCATTAAAAAAATTAAACATATTTGTAATCAGAATTGAACTAAACTCATTTTGGGTATGAAAATATAGGGTAAATTAGGATCTGTTGGACAGTCGGGCATGTTGGACACTTTGTACTTTAACGTGTTACCTCGCCACTTGTGGGCACCACACTCTGCTAGAAGTCAATGACGGAAGTAGCCCCTATTTCCGTCATTGACTTCTAGCAGAATGTGGTGCCCACAAGTGGCGAGGTAGCACGTTAAAGTACAAAGTGTCCAACATGCCCGACTGTCCAACAGACCCTAATTTACCCTATATTCTAAGGAAGTGAAATAGTCAATAATTTTTTTTGTAAAATTTTCGTGATTTTCAGTAAAGTCTCCCCTTTAGGAGAAGAAAAATCTGCTCCAATACAATCTCGGAAGATCATAATATTCTGCGTGCAATCCCTGGAATCTGAAATTAGATCTCCGATGTTGAAATTAACATTGAGTCGTATAGGCCAATAATACCTAGTGCGAGTATGGAGTAAATTTGTTTCATATTATAACAGCTCAAAAATTATCAACTTCGTGCTTCTTGGTAGTAATCAATCTAAATAATGACCTTATGCATCGGTTGGCCTCTGCCAAATGAAGGAGAAGTGTTGCGAAATGAGTTAGACCACTGTTACTGCAAACACCCTCGTCCATAACTGACACCACTAATGACTATTTTTACTGGTAGAACATCAATTACGTTGACACACGAAATTGTAAGTTGTTTCAAGTTAAGGGAAACTTAGAAGCAGAGCTGCCGCCTAAAAAAATTACATAGTCAACAACTTTATCGGTTCAAATTTATCACTGTCACTTTAGAATCTTCCCTTTAGTTCAAAACTTCGCATTTATGCGTGCACCAGATCAAAATGTTCATGTATTCATCATATTGAAAACTTGTGTGCAGAAAGAAAAACATTCTTCGATACGACCTAAATTACAGTGCGAAAGCATATCTAGCTCCGATCCACATGAGTAATGCCAGCTTCAGACCAAATTTCCCAAGTCCAACGCTATGGAGTAGGCCTAACGGTTAGCATGTCAGACCGTAAAACGAGTGGGCCCAGATTCAAATCCTGATTGAGACAAGTTACCTGGTTGGGGATTTTTCCGAAGTTTTTCCACTCAACTACTTGAAGCAAAATTACTAGATAACTTTCGGCGTTGGACCTCGGACTTATTTCGCCTCCAGTAAATCCAACTTTATCTATCATCTTTCAATAGTTTCAAGTCGATCGAGGATGCAGCAGATGTAGTAACGTGATTTGCATACAGACGGCATCTATCTGAAGAGGCTATAGAAATCTCAAGGGACGAAGGGGCGTTTATTGCAGACTCCGTCGAACTGTGTATAACTGAGTCGATAGATGGCACCAAGCAGTGAATCATGATACATAGGAGAATGCGGTTCTAAGGACTTCAACAATAATTCCTATCTTAGGAGGTCAACTCAGCACAATAAGCCTCACGGTGCGGTGTAAGTCTTCAGGTACTCCTCAGCAAAAAAAAAAAAAAATATATATATATATATATATATATATATTTACTCCCAAACAATCCTCTGACTGAGGTTATGGCTGATATGTACATCTATTATAATAGATATAATTATATAATTATGAGGCAGTACATCTCACTTGACGATCTGTGTCACACGAAGAAAATATTGTTTATATGCATCTGAAGTCTGATTAGTGTAATATGTAGCTAGTCAGCGATGTATGAATGGAGGGGGGAAGTAACCGGCCACCTACCCTATTATCTCCTGGCTTAGTTGCCTCATAAGTGGTGCATTTTTGGTATCATTTGTGAGGTTCAGACCCGTCTTCGGAGAATTAACTAAACAACAAAAACTCCCAAATCATATCTTAAATTTCTTTTATCACAGTTTTTAATTAAAGGGCTCTTCTTTTGCCCTTGGCTAACGGAGTTTGATTTTAAAAGCGAAAATCCTTAACATGATTCCTTCCGGGAAGGAATTAAAGCAGGGAAGTTTGTGTCGTAGCTTTACGGCAATATTTGTCGGTCAATTCTCACCCAGGTTGAATTTCGACTCCGTATAACCTATGCAATTGAAAAGTGTCGTTAAATAAATTACTATTTATTTTTCTCGTTTTATTTTACTTCCTCTTTTCGATACCGACTTACACGCTAATGCCGTGTATAAGAGGGTAAACTCTTGAACTAACACGTCACAAATTGCGGGATTCCCGGTCCGTGTGGTCAGCATAGCACAGGGCCCAATACATGACAAGGCACAGACATACAGTCTTGTGGGCAACTGGAATCGAACTATGGTCAGCTTGGATGAGAAGTGCATAAGCTAACCACTTAAATCCACTTGGTTTATGTTGCCACAGACGCACGGTTAGAAAGAGAAAGTTTTCTGACCAACAGCCTGCGTCCACCCCTAATGAAGCGCAATGCAAAACTCTCATTAAGATTTAAAATTATCAGGAAGAACTGAGCTCTGTTGTCTCTTACTGTAACTTCTCCGTGCCAGCGCGTTGGTCTTTTATCCAGGTGGCCTGAGTTCGATCCCCGGCCACTTCGTGATGGAATTTGTGGTGGACAAAGCAGACGTTGAGGAGTTATATTCTCGGGGTACTCCCGTTTCCCTCTATCATTGCATCAACAGTCTCCACCTTTCCCTCATTTCATCTATTTTTTTTATTATTTGGTTATTTAACGACGCTGTATCAACTACTAGGTTATTTAACGTCGATGAGATTGGTGATAGCGAGATGAGGCCGAGGATTCGCCATAGATTATCTTGCATTCACATTACGGTTGGGGAAAACCTCGGAAAAAACCCAACCAGGTAATCAGCCCAAGCGGGGATCGAACCCGCGCCCGAACGCAACTTCAGACCGGCAGGCAAGCGCCTTAACCGACTGAGCCACGCCGGTTAAAAAAAAAAGTTAAAGTTATCCCTACTACAGGTCCTGGAGGCCCACAGGCTAGTGGAAGGTTAAGACACCCGCCTTCAGAGACAATCGGCATTAGTAGCAGTAGGGATATAAGTCCTACATGTTTGTCGCTCTTTACCCTCAAAGATAAATCTCTGGTACTCATTTTTAGAATATATATGAACAATTAAGGCGCAGTAGTTCAACGGGGCACGACCCACGCCGCCTTCTTCTGTACACAGTAGAGACACTCTAGAACACAGTTCCTGAAACTGGCTGCCTCTCTCCCATCGGGCACTAAGTTTCGCTGCTTGCTAATTACTGAGTAATATTAATTACTTCTTAGCGTAGCTTATATGTTTAGATTGAAAGCTTTAACCTGGCAGAGTTAAGGCCATACGGCCATCTCTAACACTCAACCAGGAGTAAAACTGCGTTACAAAAAACACTACAAATTTACAAAGTACACTACAATTTTACACACAAAACTGAATAAGATAATAATAATAAAATGTAAATAACAAGTAAGTAGAAATCAGACATAATATATAACATACAGAAAGAAAGAAAAAAGCATAATAAAATGTGAACAGCAGGTCAAAATAAATGAGACATACAAAGTATAAAGTATAAAAAAATAATACAATTATTGATAATAATAATAATAATAATAATAGTAATGATAATAATAATAATAATAGTAATAATAATAATAATGCTAATAGTAATAATAAAATAGTGCAGTACAAAGCATACAATGAATACAATATTTTTAAGTACACACAGTAAGGAAAATTATGATTATATATAGCTCAACTTATCACATTATAGATATACCATTATCGGAAAATATGAAAACAAAAATATAAAATAAGTTAAATATCACTAGAACATAAAAAATGTGAATACGTGGAAACATGCAATACAACACTTGTCATAATAGTAAGTTAGTTTGGCAACTCGTCATAAGATAATTTTCTAACTTGGATTTGAAAGATTTCAATGTTCGGCAGCCCTTGACTTCAGGCGGCAGAGAGTTCCAACGACGAGAGGTAGCAACAGTGAAAGATGCTTGAAGCTTTTTATGTCATTACCGTCTTGTAAAATAATTTTATTTTGTTTCTTTTAGTTCATTATATTACATCTCATTTGGTTTGTAGTAAATTCTGGTTGAGGGGCAGAGAAGGTCTGAAGACCTTAACTCTACCAAACAAATAAATAAATAACTAGTGCGGCCGAAAAGATTAGACGAATATATAAAATCCATGATCTCATCGAGAATCGATCTCTCAACTTTCCGGCTTGTAGCGCAACGCCTTAACCATGCCTGCTGCTATAATTATTCAACCTACAATTATTATTCGTTTAAGGTCTCTCTGTCTTAATATTGTAGAGATTTTGACCCAATACAAGCATCCGGGGACGCGTTCTGGATTTGTTGTAGCTAGAAACGCTACCGTCACAGCCACAACGTAGAACTCCGTATCACAGGAGGAAGTAAAGCAACAAAACACAACTGCATGAAATATTCAGGAATTGTATGTTTCACAAAAGCCTTCTTAGAGGTAACATATGTTCCTAGACAGTCTTTATTACTGTAACACATTCATACAACGACAGCCATGTACTGTATGTGCTTCGTAACCTAATCTCATTCGCAGCAGTAAAATGCTATTCATGGCCTACATTTATCCTATAAGTTATCGGGAATGTAAATAATTCGCTATTGAGAGAGTAGGAAGTCTAAATGTTGCGAAAGGTTATCAAATATCCATGCCCAATAAAAATAAAACTAGCATAGGACAGAGTATAGTTTAAAAATCGCAATGCGACGTCAGTGTAAGTCTTCTTCATTGAAAATGGTAAATATTTACATTCTCTGCAATACAAGACCGCAAGCCGCATGTAGGCATGGCAACAAGACGGGAGACAGATGAAAGCTTACATACAGTAGTTCATGTTGTTAACAGCAGATAAGTATGTGCGTACTCCCAGACAGACAGTAACGTGCCTGGTCATCCTACAATTTTACATCACCCGTGGTATAAAAACGCCATTTTTCTGTTTGCTTGTCCGTCTGTGTACAACGATTACTCCTAGCGAATTTTATTCATATTCATTATCTATTCTACTTGTATATTTACTCGGATATTAAGCTCATGAGTAGCACAAGATGCAGGGTATAATTAGCCTACACAACTAACTAGTGAAATCAGAATTACTTGACCTTACAATGAGGATATATCTGTAGTGCTTGGGAAAAGTGACATACTGTAAGTCAGTTTTCACAAACCTTTTCTGATAATTTATTGACAACTTACACAATTCTGATAATTTATTGACAACTTACACTAGTTTATGTCGATTTGATTTTTTTCTTTATGAATTATTGTAATGGGAGGAATACCTATGTATTTTTTTTCCAAGCGAACACATGTTCCGTAAGTTGTCAATAAATTATCAAAAAAGGTTGTGGAAACTGACGTGTTACTTTTCCCGAGCACTACAGATATATCCACAGGCGTAGCTCAGTAGGCTAAGGCGCTTGCCTGCCGATCCGGAGTTGCGCTCGGGCGCGGGTTCGATTTCCGCTTGGTCTAATTAGCTGGTTGGGTTTTTTCCGAGGTTTTCTCCAACCGTAAGGCGAATGCCAGGTAATCTATGGCGAATCCTCGGCCTCATCTCGCCAAAATGCCTACCATTTCACTATTACCACCCCCATAGACGCTAAATAACCTAGTAAATGATAGAGCGTCGTTAAATAACCAAGTAAAAAATAATAGGAATATGGAAACAAACAATAAAATCGCGGCTAATCGAATGATTTCTTAAATTGTAGTGCGTGAGAAAATTAATTTCTAAAACGTTATTGGGCAATGATAAACCTTAGCGGTCCAAATAATTATGCACTTAGATTTTTTATTGGTTTTGCTTTTAAGTAACACAGAAAATTCTGTTCATTGTTATTCTTTGGATCCATTTCAAAAATCCAAGAATTGACTTATTTTTATTAAAATAAAATAAATTGCCATGTGCAATGATAAACTACAGGAACCACTAAACTTTACCATTGGTCGTGATTGATTATCAGGGAAAGGATTTATATGTAAATACATATTTACTTATAAAGCTAATATAATTTATATTTTGCATTATCTTTATGTTTCACAATGTGTAGGGTTGAAAAATCCTACTTTTATTTTCCATATTTTTCCATATTTTAGAGTTTAGTACATATTTTCGTTAATTTCCATATATTTTCCATATTTCATATAAAACAGTCCATATTATATTAGGTTTAACAATAAAACAAAACAAAATTCCATTAACTTTTAAAAATACATTTCAACAATAGAGATTTAAACACATGTTCAGTAATCCCTTTAACATCAGAGTTATTTGAAAATTAGCAGTCCTATCAACAATGGGAAAGTAAGTTACAAAACTGTATTAATTTAATTTAAAATTTTTAACAGACTTCAGTTGTGCAGCTCAACAGTTAAATGCCAGTCAGAGTACACATAGGTTCAGTTTTGTAAATCATACTATAAAGACGGTAAATATGCCAAAAGTACGTCATTCAGTCAATTTAAAATCAAAACTAACAAGTTACATTTCAGAATTTAAAGAAGATGGTTTATCAACTGACAATAAAATATTATTTTGTAATTTGTGTCAGTGTGCAGTATCATCTACACAAAAGTTCCTGGTGCAACAACACATTACAACTAGTAAACATCAGGCCAACAAACAACTAAATTCCAAGCAGAGACAATTGTTTTTAACACAACCAACAACATCGAATGTAAGATCTGAGTTTAACATCGACCTGTGCCGTTCTCTCATCTCTGCTGATATTCCTCTCTACAAACTAAAGAATAAGGTCTTCAGGGAATTCCTTGAAAAATATACTCAACATACAATCCCGGATGAGTCAACACTTAGGAAGACGTATGCTCCATCCATCTACGATGAGACAATACAGAAGATAAGAGATGAAATTAAAGATAGTTCAATTTGGGTTTCCATTGATGAGACTCCCGACAAAGAAGGTAGACTTGTTGGTAATGTAGTTATCGGTTTGTTAAGTGAACAATATTCTGAACGAATTCTTTTACATTGTGATGTTCTAGAAAAGTGCAATAACAAAACTATAGTTAAACTGTTCAACGAAGCTATGGGTATCCTGTGGCCAAAGGGTATTATGTACGATAATGTGTTATTCTTTATTAGCGATGCTGCCCCTTATATGGTCAAAGCTGGACAAGCATTATCTGTTGTATATCCTAAATTGACTCATTTTACTTGTGTGGCGCATGCATTTCATCGTGTGGCAGAAGTGGTCAGAGACAATTTCCCTAAAGTAGATTTGTTGATTTCATCAGTGAAAAAAGTATTTCTCAAAGCTCCCAGTAGAGTTAACGTGTTGAAAGAAATGTACCCTGAAATTCCATTGCCACCAAAGCCAATTTTAACTAGATGGGGTACATGGCTAGAAGCAGTTGAATATTATGCCGAACATATAGACTCTATTAACAATGTTCTCCTTGCATTGGACTCTGAAGATGCAGTCTCAATTGATACTGCGAAAACAGTTACCTGTGACATAAGTGTGAAGAATGACTTAGCTCACATTCAGCATACATTTTCATGCATCATAAAAACGCTCAAAAGTCTCCAAAATAGGCACCTTTCACTATCTGAAAGTTTTGAAATTATAAATAGTACTGTGGAACAACTGAATCGTGGTAGAGGTAAAGTTGCAGATGCAGTAAGAGCTAAGGTGGACACTGTACTTTCAAAAAACCCTGGATATGAAGAACTACAAAAGGTTGTTGCTGTGATGAGTGGTGAATCAACAGTGAAGATTAACTTGGACTTATCCCCAGCAGACATTGTGAAATTGAATTATGTACCAGTTACTTCTTGTGACGTCGAACGCTCTTTTAGTCAGTATAAATCTATCCTCAGAGACAATAGAAGAAGATTCACTTTTCAGCACTTGAAAGAAATGTTTGTAACCTATTGTTATGGTAACAGACAATAAAAATTGTGTTTTGTTGAAACTACATTGGAAGATAAGGTACGTCCATTATATTTTTTGTTTAGTTTGATTAAAATGTACCAATATTTAACGTACATAGTCATTTTTTTATAATTTTAAGTCCATATTTAATTCCATATTTTGGTAAAAATCCATATTTAATTCCATATTTTGGTAAAAATAACTACATATATATTTACATATTTCATATATTTTTAGTCCATATAAATCCGTTCCCTGTTGATTATTAATGTGATTGTTGACATATGCCTAATTCCAGCCCGCGTATTTGATTACTTAATTTTTTCACGCTCCTCTCCCCACATACCAAGAATGGCAACAATCCTTTATTACCATTGACATTTAAAACGAAGAACCATAAGACTAGTTCTGTTATTATATGGAAATGTATTTATTTTGTATTTTTAAGATCAGTGAAACAATGAATAGCTTTGTTATACAGTAGGCTACATAGAAGTGTGTTCAAGTATTTGTTATTTTTTTAAGAAAGTAAACCAATTACTAGTTTTGTTATAGAAAGAAGAGTATTTATTTTGTATTTTTACAAAATCAGTGAATCAATGACTATATCGTGTTCCATAATGTCTGACAGGCGAAGTATATATTGTCAGCAAAGGAGGGGAGAGAGATAATTGCTAATCGACCAATGGCAGAGGTCACGTTCCAGGCTTACCTTGAACTTGGGCGGAGGTAGAACGCTTCAGACCTTGGACTGTAATCTTTGCCATTGGCTGATTAGCAAATATCCCTCTCTCCTCCTTCGCCGTTAATATTTACTTTGCCTGTCACACATTATGGGGCGCAGTATAGTGCTAGGCATAAATGTATTTAATTTATGTCTTTTTGTGTTTTTTTTAAGTAAGTAAGACAATGAATAGTTTATTACATACAAACTACGATGTTCATGTTTTTATTTGTTATTTTCTTAAAACAGTGAACCAATGACTAGTTTTGATATACAAAGCAGTGTATTTATTTTGTATTTTTATAAAGTCAGTGAACCAATGACCAGTTTTATTATACAAAGAAGTGTATTTATTTTGTAATTGTATGAAGTCAGTGAACCAATGACTAGTTTTATTATACAAAAAGTGTATTTATTTTGTAATTGTATAAAATTAGTGAACCAATGACAAATGTTGTTATGCATGGAAGAGTATTTAATGTATACACTTATTTCGTATTTTCTTAAAGTCAATAAAATAATAACTTAATTTTGTTATGCATAGGCGTGTATTTAAAATATGCATTTTTCTATCTTTTTTCTAATAAGTTTTGTCTCTTAAATTCCACATGACATGAAAAATCCGAAAAATAATGTCAAATTTATTAAAAAAGAAAACTGTATTCAATTGCTCTACAAAGTTCTTCGCTTGACTGTAGTCTACCTGTAGGAAAGCGAGCAGTGCCTCAGAAACTGGTTACGATTATGTTCTGTTTATATTTCTTTCAAGTTCAAAACACATACTTGTTGCGCAGTTAAAAGCAGCGAGTAGGTAATGAAATCCGAGCTTTCATAATAATTTCTGAACGCAACATTCTCTCTATTCGTGCAGTCATTACGAAGCGCCTAACATTATGTTCTCCTAATTTCCTTGGAAAAAGTTCGTATACGATAAAGAACTTTAACATTTTTTTTAACTTAAATATTTTCGCAATAAGGACCTCAACACAATGGTTAAGAGCGAATTAAAAGAATTATGAATTGGGTAAAACACGTTAAGTGGCAATTATTTTCAAATCCTTTAACTTAGGCTACCATTACAACAAATATTACGCCTATCTGCAAATTGCAGCGGTATCAAGGACACGCTGTATACAGCCGGATTCTCGATCTGCTGACGGGATGCTGGAAGCTTCTGTATGCATACGGAAATCTTAGAAACCTTCATGCAACAACACGACATTCTGCTGGATTCTTAGAACAGACATGAAACGTGTTATTACGTTCGAACCATACTCGTATTTTCCGTTTGTCCCATGCGGTATACACTTACGTAATACGACAGTTCTTGCTTCATGTGACCTTCCTTTGCTGTGGCTTCTCGTCATCAAAACTGACACAGTCTAGGTTTCTCAATTAGGAAGCACATTCAAATAAATGAATGGCACACTAATCTTCTTACCTGCTCGCTGCTTTACAATCGGTCTGACGACGTCATCACCTTGGTGATTAGCACAAGACGAATTAAAAACAGAATTCAACAAACTTTCCACAGCCAATTCGAAGCTCATAATTGGTATTTTTGGAAGCTAAAAGAGGCTCAAATCTTTAACAACTTGTTACTTTTATAGTCGTGGGTTCAGTTCAAGCCTAGGGCTTAGATATCAGGATGGTCAATGTGATGTCATGTGCTGTTTTAGGAGAAGGCGCGGCGCCGTACAGAATTCCAAATAATAATAATAATAATAATAATAATAATAATAATAATAATAATAATAATAATAATAATAATAGTAATAATAATAATAATAATTTTTACAATTACAAATGGCTTTTAAGGAACCCGGAAGTTCATTGCCGCCCTCACATAAGCCCGCCATCGGTCCCTATCTTGTGCAAGATTTTAAGGTTTCGTAACAAGCTGTTTTTTACGGTGATGGGTTGTTAGCCCTTCGTTCAACCCCCAAATCTGAGGACCACCCCTTATCGGCTGTCCACGACTACTTACTCAATATATTCGCAGCTACCCTCCATATCTGGAGGCCGTCTCCTATATCCGCAACCTGAGGACGCGTCATGCCGTGGTGATAGGGACCCACAATACATGGAATAATAATAATAATAATAATAATAATAATAATAATAATAATAATAATAATAATAATAATAATAATAATAAGCATTTGTTTCTTCCGGTGTTTTCCCTCAACCCAGTAAAAGCAAACACTGGGTACCTTCGGCGCTGACCCTGGACTCATTTCGCTGACATAACCTTCATTTCATTCAGATGCTAGATAACCATAGCAGTTGATAAAATAAATTAATAATAATAATAATAATAATAATCCGTGGCACAACAGCCCATGAAGAGCCAAGGCCAACAAGTGAGCTGCTGCATTCACATCCACATGCCCAGCAGAGGTGAACGATTATCCAATCAGAACGGAAGTATCGTGTGATTAGCACAATGATACCCCCAGCAGCTTCAGCTGGTTTTTTAAGCTGTATTTCGCCACCTATTGTAGTTACCCAAATTCATCACGATGCTGGATGGGCATCGGTCCCATACACTGGCCGAAATTTCATGAGAAAATGTCTTTCCCATGACGACTCCAACCAACACGCATTCCGTAATGCGAGTCCAATATGAAATCTTAGACCAGCGGTCATCTACACAGTGCACCCTCGGGCTAGCGTCTCTTACCCGCGGATAAGAGACTGCACTATGGTGGCTGCTGGCGGGTATGCTCTCTTCCTCTTCCTGCTGCACGACGGGGCATATTACGATGCACTGCTTACCCGTTACCCATTTCAGCGAGTGTGACGACCACTGTCTTAGACCATGACGTTAGACCATAAAATGTTAATTTTGTTTTATTACTTAGTTTTCAAGAGATTCACTTTATCTGGATCACGGGCTTGTCCAACACAAGTTAGAAATCGGGGATACGCTGGGAGTCGAATCCGGGTCCACAGCACTCTAGCCATTGGACCACCGATAAAATAGAAGAATATAAGGAGCTTTTATACGACACAATTTTTCTAATCTGTATTGATCATAAGCAAGCATACTTGTAAATTATTCCACACTCGCCCCGGCGACTAGCCTATGTACTGTGTATCAGAAAGAGGCCATTGTCGAACTACGGGCTCAATCGAACCGACCTTGGTTCAAACTGTGAGTTCTGTTTAACTGGTGTGAACTGCCTTTAGCACACCTCTGGGCTGATGTCCAGTTGAGAGCTGATATGATCCTTGTATATACTCAGGCTTGCCACATGAACAATTTTAGTACGCTAGTACTTTTTATTGAAATCTAGTATCTTTCCGGAGACACCAGGAATTTATGAAATTTTGTAACTCTGTCTATGCAATGAAAAATGCTACGGGCGAATACTTTTCCAAATTTAACAAAATTTGTGACAGCAATGTTGTGTTCCCCACATTCTTCTGCAGCAAGAGAACTTGTGTTTTCTGCTGTTACCATAAACAAAAATAAATCGTGAAACGAACTCCAACGAAGGAAAAACTAAAACATTCATTATACTCAAAATGTTCGTATTTCCAAAGAACTTAACTGCCTTGGCGAAATCATGTAAGGATTAGTTGAAGACCAAGTTGTGAATTTAACTGTAGGCTACAATATATAATCCACACCTGTGGAGTAACGGTCAGCGCGTCTGACCGCGAAACCAGGTAGCCCGGGTTAGAATCCCGGTCGGGGCAAGTCACCTGGTTGAGGTTTTTTTCCGGGGTTTTCCCTCAATCCAATACGAGCAAATACTGGATAACTTTCGGTGCTGGACCTCGGACTCATTTGACTCATTTCACTGGCATTATCACCTTCATTTCATTCAGACGCTAAATAGCCTTGATGTTGATACAGCGTCGTAAAATAACCCAATAAAATATAATATATAAATCACATTCAAGTTCGAAATAAAAATTTTTGTTAATATTCTTTATAGTCTAAATTAACGTTAAATTAATAAACTACATATCTCAGCAAAAGCGAATATGTTTCTATACCATATTAACGGTCAGCGCGTCTGGCCGCGAAACCAGGTGACCCGGGTTCGAACCCCGGTCGAGGCAAGTTACCTGGTTGAGGTTCTTTCCAGGGTTTTCCCTCAACCGAATATGAGAAAATGCTGGGTAACTTTCGGTGCTGGACCCCGGACTCATTTCACCGGTATTATCACCTTCATTTCATTCATACGCTAAATAACCTAAGATGTTGATAAAGCGTCGTAAAACAACCTACTAAAATAAAAATAAATTAAATATACCATATTACACCATCTCTTCACAAATTGAATATCAAATTCAAAATCGTCGCGAATCTTCTTTTACATTCAGGCGCCACGTGTCGCTTTGAAGGGCCACTCGTGACTCGAAAGAGACGAAGCGCTGACTTCGAAGTGACGGGCCCCCATCCCATCCTCTCTGTGTGCACTGATACATTTGTTTACATGGGAGAGACTCGAGAAGTCATCATGTCTCCGCCCCATGTCCGAGCCACGTCTTCTCTGTGTGAATTGCTCCTAATAGCAGAACTGCGGACTCACCTTCATGTATTGTAAAACAAGTTTCTTTCTATCCTAAGTATATTTTTACTATCTTATCTCGGTTACTATATCAAAATGACCTGTACTAATTATACTACTAATAATAATTTAATATTAAACCACCAATCTCAACATCGTATCTTTTTTCACTCAGTTATTACTAGTAGGCCTATTATTATTTACTAATTTTATTATCATCTTTATGTGACTTTTTTTTCTTAAGTACTTTGTCTACAAAGTATGTACATCTATGTAACGGAACTTTTGGTGTATTTTAATGTAACGTTTTTATGTATATGTTATTATAAAATCTATACTAATAATAAATCTGTAGCCAAAATTTTTCTGGTACTTTTCGATTTTCCAAAAATAATTGGTGTTAGCATGTATAATTAATCATCCTGAAACCGAAAATCGCTTTTTTGAAATCTTTGTTTGTCTGTCTGCCTGCCTGTCTGTCTGTCTGGATGTTTGTTACCTTTTCACACGATACTGGCTGAACTGATTTATATGAACATTGGAATATAAATTAAGTTCGTTGTAACTTAGATTTTAGGCTATATGGCATTCAAAATACTTTACTTAAAAGTGGGGTTATAAGGGGGCCTGAATTAAATAAATCGAAATATCTCGCTTATTATTGATTTTCATGAAAAATATTACATAACAAAAGTTTCTTTAAAAATAATTTCCGATAAGTTTTATTCTATACAAAATTTTGATAGGACTGATATTTAATGAGGTAAATGAGTTTTAAAATTACAATAACGCCATCTAAGGCGGTGTACTGAAATAAAAACAAACGACTTCGTCTATAAGGGGCCTTGGACAACAACAATCGAAAGCTATTAAACATAGCCTAAGAGAATGTTTCTGTGTTTGTATGAAGTAATATCGGAAGCTAATTAATTGTTTAATTATTATTTCACCATTGGAAAGTGTAGTTTCTCTAGATGGACATAATTCTACAATGTTATTACAGTAACTTCTGAAACATATAGCAAGTAATATAAAGTATACACATTAAAACTAAATGATACGTCAATCTTCATTAAACTATGGTTGCATGTAATAACAAGAAACACGTTAAAGGAATTATCATTGGACCAAATAATTGCTCTCTGGACCAAAATGACCGCATTTTAATTATTTAAAAACAATTTAAATTAAGTAACGGTTTATCGTTCTATCAAACACGAATGTTCCCTGGATCAAACGTCCTATTTTAATTATGTAATTACTTTATATTTATTTATAACAGGTGCAGAGGAGCGCACGGGTATGGCTAGTAAATAAATAAATAAAATAAACCTTTCCCATGGGCCAAGAGTACGCTCGTAAGGGCAAAGCGTGCACGGGCCTGGATCAACAAGAACACAAGCCTTCTCTTCCCAGAGGATGGAGTCGGTATGTTGCTATCAAATTTTGGATTTTTCTACATCTATGTCGCGGTTCAAGAACCTAAAAATTTCCTGCGCTTCTTCCTCTTGTTATTCGCCCCTTCATTAACTTGCTTATTAATTCGTTCATTAACTCCTATGCGACATCAAACCCGTGCCTTAATCGCAGCGTCCGCCACGGCAGACGCATTTGTTATGTATGAAACACGTCTGGCGAGCCACATTAACTACGCAAGTAGGTATTATTACGCTTTATCCGCAGATCTATTAAATATCGCAGGCGTCAAGTTCCCACACTTGGTGCTGGCTGGGTAATTAGAACGCGCTTATCTGTCTAAATTTCTAAGGGGAATCATTTCGCCACCACAACAACACGTGTTTTCACTAGTGCAAATTTCTCAATACCTCCATGAATGACAGTCGTTGTGTCACAAGGCCTTGCGGATGAAACCATAAATACGCATGACGTACACGTCAATAGAGTAACCTGTCTCCTCCAGTGCAAACTCTTCATCGCTCAGGGTCGAGTATTCAACACATTTTCGTATCAGTTATGAAGCCAGTCTTACATCGTCATATCTATCTGGATCACCTTCGTGCTAACCACATGGTAAAATAATCCCGCCTTTTGCGAGTATTGATATACATTCTGACTAGAATTGTTCGTGAATCCTGTCGAAGAATTAAACAATAATTCATTATTAAACCAACACCAGATCCTTATCATGTCGTCAGCATAACGAGGAGGGGCTCGTGACAGGTGCAGTTTGGCTGTAGCGCATGCGCGGACCTTTCACCTGAATTTATTTTCGCGTGTACATTCCAAATCAAATCAAGAAATTCCCTTCGTGCTCCGGTTACACATTTTGCAGATACGAAGGTTAGGTTTGGTTAGTTTAGGTTTTTATTAACCAAGTGTGCGCATTCCGCGCATGCGCAGACAGCCAAGATTGTCTTGTCGCGAACCGCACATGCATAACGCAGTTATAGCACTGAACAGTGGCGCCAACTTTTGAAAAACATTGGGTGAGTTCAAACTCTTGATAAATCCTACCTTCCATGTATCATGATATCGATTTTCGTAATATTCATGTAATTACGGATAGTAGGCCTATCTATCTATTTGTAATATAGAATGCTAAAAATAATAATAAAATGCACATCTACAATGCATCCTTACTTAGACCAAGGCCTATTTAAAAAAATCTATTATCGACTGATTTCAATGAGCAATTCACAACGTATCACAAAAACAGTTAATAATAATAATAATAATAATAATAATAATAATAATAATAATAATAATAATAATAATAATAACAATAATTCTACAGATTATTGGGTGGGCTTGGGCCCCGCAGGCCCACATAAGTTGCGCCCCTAGCACTGAACAGAAAGCACAACAAATAGGCCTTACTTTCTAGTCTCTACGGAGGGAAAAAACATCAATCTCCACTAATATGTTGGGAAATGAAGTGGCTCGCTGAATTTGTAACCACAGTTGAGTATATTACTATTATTATTATTATTATTATTATTATTATTATTATTATTATTATTATTATTACTATTATTATTTTATTGTTATTACTAATACTGCTTCTAATATCAAAATCTCCAGTGCTAGTCTGATGCCTGATTTGATAATAACATGAAAACATGATAGTGCATAGTATTATTATTATTATTATTATTATTATTATTATTATTATTATTATTATTATTATTATTTATGCAGTAACATGAGCTGCTGCCATGAAGTCAAAAGGAGGATAGCAATGGCCAAGGAGGCTTTTAATAGAAAAAGGACCATTTTATGCGGACCTCTGGAAAAAGAACTAAGGAAGAGACTAGTGAAGTGCTTTGTATGGAGTGTGGCATTGTATGGGGGCGGAAACATGGACATTACGACGAAGTGAAGAGAAGCGAATAGAAGGATTTGAAATGTGGATATGGAGAAGATTGGAACGTGCGAAGTGGACAGATAAAATAAGAAATGAAGCTGTGTTGGAAAGAGTTGGTGAAGAAAGAATAATGCTGAAACTGATCAGGAAGAGGAAAATGAATTGGCTGGGTCACTGACTGAGAAGAAACTGCGTACTGAAAAATGCATTGGAAGGAATGGTGAACGGGAGAAGAATTCGGGGCAGAAGAAGATATCAGATCATAGACGACATTAAGATCATATGAGGAAACGAAGAGGAAGGCAGAAAATAGGAAAGACTGGAGAGAGCTGGGTTTGCAGTGAAAGATCTGCCCTTGAGCAAAACACTAAATGAAAATGAATTACCAGGACGAGATTATTTTGTTTTTAGCAATAAACGCGAAATTTGTGTCATCATTTCACAGCATCTCCAATCGCAAGCTGGCGACAAGCGGAAGGAGCTGGTTAGGGACAAGCGGATTCAAATGCTTCAAGAATTGAACACTCAGCGAACTTTAGCGTAGTCAGCTGGTGTGAGTTTGGAATGCACGCAGCTTGTGGATGAGCACAATAGATCAGCAATAGCAAAATAAAACAAAAAGCTCAATTAACGTGAAATAGTAAAACCTCTCGTACTTCAAAATGATCATAAACAAACATAAACCAGCCTGTGTAAGCTCTAGGGCGCAGTAAAGTGACAAACACTGTTTATGTTATTCGCATTAGTTGATATATCTGCAGAATTCTACTGTTATGTTACCTGTTGGAAAAATATAACAATAGTTTCCAACATCTATGTTTGCAGTCGGTTTCAGTCGTGATCTAGTCACTAACCTTCAGAAAGAATAGCGTAAGTAAAGAACTAACACAGAGTATCTGCAAAAACATGGTCGAAGTGGATGTAGCAAGCATAAAAACTTATGTTTCCTTAGAGAGTATCCAAGCGAACTATCTGAGAATTTCCGTCTTCCGGGCACCATCTCTGCACTTTCCTTGCAGTGACTAAAAAAGGACGTAGGAAATGCGACTCCACACGTATCAACGCCAGAAACACGACCCGTCTCTGTGTCGTGCACTGTAATTGTTAAAGTGAGCGTGTAAATTCCAAGTTTGAAGAACCACTCTTAACTACTCCACGCTGCATCTTCCTTCTCTTTGAGTCTGCGGATGCTGACGACGTATTTTGCAATTTGCATACAAAGTAGCAGACACGCTCTACAGCGAGTTCTCATAAAAGGTGGTCTTCTATAATCACTTGCAGCTGCTGACAGCTATTGTTAGGCACCTAGTTTAGTGGTGACAAGTATATCAAGAGATTAGTAAACAGAATCAGGTGGACAAAATCAGTGACGGTGTACTTCGCACGAAGTTGTTATTGCTCCATATGAAAATGGCCGACATTGTACTAAACACATACTTGATCCTTTCGATCCAGTACTGTAACTGCAGTTTTTCAATTGTCCTAGCTAGTGGTTACTATGCTAGCCTTTGAATATGAAGTTCGCTGGTTCAAACCAAGCCGAGATCTATGAGAGAGTCGACCTGGTTAGCAAGTTGGTATAGCGCTGGCCTTCTATGCCCAAGGTTGCGGGTTCGATCCCAGGCCAGGTCGATGGCATTTAAGTGTGCTTAAATGCGACAGGCTCATGTCAGTAGATTTACTGGCATGTAAAAGAACTCCTGCGGGACAAAATTCCGGCACACCGGCGACGCTGATATAACCTCTGCAGTTGCGAGCGTCGTTAAATAAAACATAACATTTCTATGAGAGAATCTTAAAACAATGTTTTGTTAAAAAAACACACTACCGTGTTTCAAAATGAATATCGGGGTTTCAAGGCTTTGCAGTATTTATTACATTTAACGTACAATTATAAATAATACATGAAATGAAAGAGCACCTCAAACAGTTTTGTAAGCGCATGCACTGTTTCCTCTGTCTGTCGTTGAACGAGTGAGAGAGTCTTTCATGCGTAGCCCCAAGAAATCTGTTCGGAAGGCTAGTCGTGAATTAGCAATCCCAGCGACGTCTGTGTGGAGAATTTTAATGAGACGCATATGGAAGTACGCGATTGATTAAACAACGTTGTACCCGACCGCTGGATTGGCTGAAAGGGGCCGAATGACAGAGATTGTTTCGTATGGCCTCCACGTTCACCAGATCTTACGCCATGTAATTTTTACCTTTGGGGATTCATAAAGGATCGTGTGCATGTACCTCCGCTACCAGCTGACCTACCAGACTTAAGACAGAGAATTGAAGCAGTTGTTGCAACAATTACTCCAGACACACTGATCAAGGTTAGGGAAGAACTCGCTTATCGACTCGATGTGTGCCGTGTGACGAATGGTGCTCACATTGAGCACTTGTACGTTAAATGTAATACATACTACAAAGCCTTAAAACCCCGATATTCATTTTGAAACATTCCGTATTTTAAGAATTTTCCATACATCGTTTTCACACTAAACAATGTTTAGTTAATTAATATCAGCATCAGCTTAATGTTATTGTAGACCTATTATTTCAAAGACTATTGCGGCAAGATGGTAGAGGAGTTAATAAGAATAGTTCGATAATAATTCTTGTTATTCACTAACGCTATCGCTATGTATAATTATTAATATATTGGATGCTAATATAAATTATAGTTATGGAAATATGAAGATACACTATAATATTCATGTTGGTGGCATATATCACATCACAATATCATATCAATTGCGTTTGGTAAGAAACTATCAGCAGCTGATGTCTCATAAGCAAACATTCTGATGGAGGCAGATAAAAAGTTAATATTTTTTTTCACCATGTTAATAATGTCAAAATAAATGCTTATACAAATTTTGGCCAGGGGCCGTTAACAGAAAGAAAACATAGTTTCATTGGAAAAATTTATTGAAACAGACACAGCAATTGTTGAGCTATTTTTCAACATATTCCCCACCGGAACTGAGACATTTGTCATATCATGGGATCGATAGGGATGTGCAGACGGCTGTCAAACGCTGGTTCCGATCCAGGGGGCTGACTACTACGACATAAGGATATAAAAATTGATCCCATGCTATGACAAATGTCTCAATTTCAGTGGGAATATGTTGACAAATAGCGCAACAATTGCTGTATCTGTTTCAATAAATCTTTCCATGCAATATTATGCTTTTTTTCTGTAAACGGCCCAGGGAAAATCACTTTCTGGACGGCCTCGTAATTGCGGTCGAGTGGCCAAAATTTGTATAAGCACTTCTTTTGACATTATTAACATGGTGGAAGAAAAAAATATAACTCTTTTATCTGCCCCCATCAGAATCTCAGTGAAAGAAAGTGTTGCATCAGAAATTACTAGCGCGAGTTTGTTCCTACGAGTAGAGAACCTAGCAGTCTTGAATTTAACAGAGAAAAAGAGGAACTCTTTTGCAATAAAATTCTAACAAAGTTACAACGAATCACTGCCCTTGAACACGTACTGCAGAGTCCTTTAAGCACAGGTAAAACAAAACTTTCTGACAATTACTGTCTTGACTGTCATAAAAGAATGAGCGCTCACTCGGATAATCAAAGCTAAGCTCTTGTCTCGTTGCTCAGACTCTAACGAAGTGACTTTTATTATTTTCCACCTACTGCAGACGCATTTTTAAACTTCTTTCAAAGTCTAACAATACTGTAAGTTTTTCCACCTGAATTTTGTCAGACGTGCCACAGAAAATACTCAAAATAGCGACATCCCTTTTACATTTTCATAATTTATTGTCATCGTCATTAAAAGAAAGGGGTTTAGGATTCTCTTCGAGATCTCGTCGTCCATTATATCTAGAAAGAGGAGAAATTTTTGGTAGTAGGTCATCATTCATACTGTCAACATGCTGAATCCAACTCCCTATCTTCAAATACGTGTTTAACTTAGAGGGGAATTTAAGGGTACACTGATGAGAAATTTTGTCATTTGTGATAAAAAAAATTGATCTTTTGTTTTTATCTTAAAAAATTGTTTATGGTCTAAAGATGTCCTCTACCAATTTTCATAGTCATACGACCAGTCTATCAGCTGTTTAGGGCCACATTGCTAAAAGGTTGTGCACTCTAACTGGTAATTTAAATGCCCCGTCCACGACCTCCACTCTGAATTCTGCGACCATTTTGGAAATTACGCTGTATTTCACATATTATTTATTATATTAAATTTCCGATTGAGTCAGTATGGCTTCTCGACTTCTCGAAATATTTCTTCATAGAATCCAACAGATGTCACATCAAAGACTACTTTCCTTTAAAAGATATTCAGTTACAAAAGAGACCACAACTCTTGCCTAAAGGAAAATTTCACTTGTTGCTAGTAGCCATAATAACGGTTTTCCATGCTTGGTTTTTGTTTTGTGATACAAGAAATATTTGCAAGTTTCTAACAGCTTTATTGTTGGTGTTATAATAGTGTCTACAGTCTATAATGATTTGTAAATAATAGTCACCTAGGATAGTGTTTTCATAAGTTTACATAATTTCCTTTCAGTCGTCATCTTTATTTACTAGTGTAGGTTAAGTGTGCACTGCGTGGTAGTGTATATAAGAGTAAGTTCTGCATATAATAAGATAGGCCTATGTATTTAAAAATGCCTAGAAAATCAAAAAGATAGAACTGTTTCATTATTATGATCCCAAACTCTGAAGTCAATTTTCTCCACTTTCACTTTCTGTAAATATTGCATTGCTAAAAATGTTACTCTTCCTACAAATTTTATACTACATGCATGATTTTTTGTAGAGGTTCTTGAATGTGTTCTTAACAAAACTTACTATCAGGAGTATTCCTAACATTCATATTGATTTTAATATTAATTTTTCTTTATGCTCGAGTTGAATTTTTTTTCTGTTTTTACACTTTAGTACATAAAATATTTTTAATTATTTTTTTAGTAAAAATAAAAAGAAAAAAATTGTATAGTAAGTTTTGTTTCTGAGAGTCTGACAAGTATTATGACAAAATTTCAGGCCAAAATATTTGAATTTGTGGGAGGAGTAGCAATTGTGCGTGTGTACTATGTCAACATTAAATGTACTTATCTAGTTTACATTTTTTTCTCGTAACATTTCTCGTATTAATGACATTATCTTTTCGTACGTTTTCTCATTGAAAGAGTGGAAATTAATAAAAACGTTTCCTATGAAAGTTGTTTGTTTTGAAGAGCTCTATCAAATGGTACCTTATTTGACCACGACTCCTATTTGAAATTTTAAAGTAATACGCCACTGACCCTAACTCTTGTTAAGACTGATTGATGAAATCAAGCTCAAGTGAAAGTTGACATGTGCTTTAGTGATAAATATTTTTGTCTCGGAAATTTTAATGCACTAGTTTCCGAAATAAATGACTGTTACGGGTTCTCTGAATCACCCTGTATATCCAGAAGAGAATTCAAGAAATTTCTGATTGTGTTCATTGAGGAATATTAAAAACAAAGCAAGAATATGTGTATATCTTTTTTATTGGTTTTTGATGACAATAGTGACATTACTGATACAGCACAGCTTGCTATTTTTATTCGCGGGGTTGATGAAGAAATCAATGTTAGTGCACGAACCACCACTGGTTGTAGTTTTCATGCCATGTACCTCTTCCCCGTCTCCTTACTTCTTAGACTATCTCTCGCGTGTAATCACTGCCGTTCGAGTTTTGGTCACCGCTGTTTTAGATTCTCACCGTATAAAATTATTTCCAATCTGAATAACTTACCACCCCCCTTCTTATCCTCAAAAATCTTGCTTGTCCTATCGGCCAGAGTATCAGCAGAAGAATAGTGATGTGATAACCCTTCTGTAGGATCCTCTGTGCTTCCGTTGGAGATCGTTAGGAAAGGTAAGAAAGTGTTTTAGAATATCTGCTAAGAGATATATTCTAAGTAGTTTACTATCAAGTTTCAGTAAATTACGTAAATATCTGTTAACAATACTATACTGTAACTATCAATTGTATTTGTCCTTTTATAAATTCAGATCATACAGATATTGTTCAAGCAGAAGCAATCACAGAAATCATATGCCGCGCTAGTCATTTAAGAAGTTAAATAACTTCGTTTAACTCTCGCTTCAGATGACATTCCAATCACATGCAAGTCTTCGATTACACACTCCGGACGGAATTCTTCATATTCCTTCATTTCTACAATCTTCACCTTTCAACTTTTCTGACAAAGAATTCAATTACTGTAGTTTCTTCATGTTCGAATTCGAGCAGAAGAAAAATTCATATTCTGCTACGTAAATGAAAAAAATTGAGATAAGTTCAATATCGCCTTTGAATAGAAAAAGTATTAAGTCAAATCGTTCAGAAGATTAAGGAACAGGTCTGGAGAAAATTAATGGCATTATTAATATCTTACGCTGAAGTAATAAAATTGTAGATTTATTATATCTGCCTACAGAAATTTAGACACTCTGCATTCCACCTTCAGAGAACTAAATAATATCCCATACTGTGAAACCGAATCTACCTCTTTACTGTAATGAACGCTACACGAAGACTGTGTTTACCGGCTTCATATCCAAATAAATAAAATTTCATCGGAACAAGTGCAGTCTTGGTAGCTCAGTTGGTTAAGCGCTGGCACGACGATCCGAGTTCAAATCCCAGCGAGAGCGGAATTGTATTTGTAGTGAACAAAGGCAAGATTTTGAGGATTTTTCCCTGGGTACTCCCATTCTTCTCCATTCCATCAACGTTCTCCACAATTCCCCTTTCATTATCATCTCCGATTCGAAAAACAAGACACCACTTTTGTTTGTCTGGCGTCGGATTCGCCGTCCACCGTCGCAGATGTACTTTGTGGTCTGTTCAAAAATAGGTGGCCATCGGCGTAGCTCAAGCGGTAGACGTGTATGCCAACTCGGGAGAGGTTTCGGACGCGGGTTCGATACCCGCTTGGACCGATTACCTGGTTCAATTTCTTCCGAGATTATCTCCAATCCGTTCACAAAAGGTCATATTACTGTTAGACTTTCATTTTTTAATTCACTGCCCTGGTCCATCTATCAAAAGGGTGCTACTTAGTCAACTTCCAGCCAGTAAAGCTATGCGTAATATGATTACAAATTTCAGCATTATCTCTATCATTCTTGGAGAGAAAGCAAGTGAATTGGGGATTGCAGAAACAGCACATGTCATGAAAACTAAATTTTTCAGTAGACGCAAAAAACGGTATTACTGGTGGTAGACCACATCATTGGTTATAACACTGGCTTCTTCAGACAGAAGCCTAATAGATGTGTTTTATACCAAATTCATTGGAATCTAATGAATTGTTAATGAAATAAATCAATATTAGTGGCTTGTGCAGCAAATGCTGCAAACTAAGTTCATTAGATGTTCAAATAAACATTTTTCAGATTTATTTTCAACGAAGAATATCAGACATTCGGAAAGTTATTTGCTTCCATAACAATGAAAGATACTCTCTCGAGCCAATACTGAAGAGAACCACGCATATAAATATCTACACCACACCGCCATTAAATATATGAAAAAGACCCAACCCCACTTGATTAATAATTATAAAAATACAGTATTTGATTTTTAATAATATTATTATCTTACGTAAGTTTTATAGCTTTCAGTAACATATACAGTACTATATATACTATATAGCCGCCACTCAGTAAAATATAGAAATCAAAATCTAATTTAAGTTATTCTCTACATCTACTTATGCAACCCCAAAACGTTTCACTTTCATATCATCAATATAGCATTAATATGTATAATTAATGAAAAACAGTCACATCATGGCATTAACTACAATAATATTTCATTTCTAATGGTAATAATGTCATCAAACCACCTCAAGTTTTGTAATTTTTAATATCCAATACACAGCTGTACCCAGAACATTACACACCACAGAATCGAACCTGTAAATTATTTTTAGTAAGTTAAGTTTTTAATAACCAATTTAATTTGAGCTCTAATATTTCAGCATTCTTGCAGATCATGGCCTTCGTGTAATATTGTTTACTGTAGTATGTGTTTTGTTTTATTCTGAAATGCAACACGGCCGACTTGATGCTCGCTTCGCTTCTCCTTTACAAAAAAGCGAAGGGTATATCAAGTCGTAGCTAGTTCTCAAAACTGACGACAGATGGATTTTGGAAAACAGGAAAATTATGTTTAAAAATTTACATTTCACTGAAAACTACTATTTTTCCGAAAAACTTTGAGTTCCAAGCTTCAAAATGAGGGGTCATTTATTAAAATCCGTCCAGCCGTTTTCCCGTAATTTCCATTACCAGTTCAAATTATATATATATATATATATATATATATATATATATATATATATATATATTAGCTTGACATGTGCTGTTTCTGCAAGGAATCAAAATTGTAGTATCCTTGTTTGGAGTATCACCACTACCGTATTTGCTAAAGCTGGCCGTGGTCTCCTTTTAACTCATGTAATATGTTAATTAACTCAGATTTTAATGAAGAATTTTACCATCTTATGTTCCTATACACAGACAAAAATATTGCTGGTCTAAGTCGTAATATTTAAGAACAATGGCAATCGTTTCAATTTCGTGGGTTATCTTAATATCCTTTCAACTACAGGCTGAAGGTCCATCATGTACCGCCCTGCATCGCACCCTGTGTCACTAATGGACGCAACGTTAACTTATTAGCGTATAAATGCATTTTACAGTAGCCGTAAGCGCTATCCATGTAACCACTTAGAAGCTTTTAATGGTCCTGTTTCAACTTCCAGACACATTATTTTAATGAAATGGTATTTGAATATAACATTCTGTAACTCTAGGGCACACACACTATTGGGTTTGTGGATCAATATATTGGACGGAAGTTATTGGGTACAGGGAGGAAATTGCTGTTCTGATCATTACTGAACATTGTCCCATTACCATGTAATATTTTCCAGATCACACTGCTATTAAAAATGACAATATTTTAGTGACTGTAATAAAGAGAGAATGAATATGTGTATAGAAACAAATATTCAAATAAGTTTGCAAATACGAGTTAATCGTAACAGTCGGCAATATTTAATTTCTACTAAATAAAGCAAATCTATACTAATAATAAATCTGTAGCCGAAATTTTTCTGGTAATTTTCGATTTTCCAAAAATAATTGGTCCTAACATATATAATTAACCACCCTGAAACCGAAAATAGCTTTTTTGAAATTTTTGTTTGTATGTCTGTCTGTATGTTGTTACCTTTTCACGCGATAATGGCTGAACCGATTTATATGAAAATTGGAATATAAATTAAGTTCGTTGTAACTTAGATTTTAGGCTATACGGCATTCAAAATACTTCATTTAAAAGGGGGGTTATAAGGGGGCCTGAATTAAATAAATCGAAATATCTCGCTTATTATTGATTTTTGTGAAAAATGTTACATAACAAAAGTTTCTTTAAAAATGAATTCCTATAAGTTTTATTCTTTACAAAATTTTGATAGGACTGATATTTAATGAGATAAATGAGTTTTAAAATTAAAATAACGCCATCTAAGACGGTGCAATGAATTAAGAACAAATTACTTCGTCTATAAGGGGCCTTGGACAACAACAATCCAAACAGGGGCCTTGGACATCAACAATCGAAAGCTATTAAACATAGTCTACAGAGAATGTGTTTGTATGAAGTAATATCGGAAGCTAAATTAACCGATTTCTATAATTAATTATTATTTCACCATTCGGAAGTGTAGTTTCTCTAGATGGACATAATGCTATAATGTTATTAGAGTAACGTCTGAGTAAATCGAGGACAGGTAAGATTAAAATAGCTTCTTATGCACAGAAAATTTGATAGGCTATTTTGTACATTCGTTTTCTGTATTTCTTAAAATAATATTTATGTACACTCATTTTAATCTCAGAGAATTAACTAACAACGAGAGTGTATTGATTTAGTATGCAGTAATAGTACGTTAGCTTAGCAATCCATTATTTTATAATTATGTTAGGTGAAGAATACAATGCGTTCAGTTCTGTGTTGTGTAATTTTCTCCATTCTCCTGTAACTTCATCTTAGCCCCAAATATTTTCCAATTTTTATATTTCCATTTCGTACAATATTCCCATCACGAGACATAATCATGGTAGTACTATCCAGCAAAAATATATTTTTCTCGAAACGTCAACGTAATCCAAAGAAGATATTATTAAGAGGAAGTCTGGGACGAAGAAGGCTGGTAGGAAGACCAAGGAACAGATGTAAGGACAGCATTAAGAAGGACGTAAAGTCTCTTTCCCATATAAAGAATTTTAAATAGCAACATTAGACACGACGTTTTTCTTAACATTACGCCCTTCTTTTGGCGAATCCTCGGGCCTCACCTCATCTCACTACATCTCGCCAAAATATTGTAAAAAAAATTGTAGAAAATTGCAAAATTATAAGATTGTAAAAATTGTGAAAAAAAATTGTAAAAATTGTAAAAAATTTGTAAAAATTGTGAAACATTTTTGTAAAAAATTGTAATTGTAATTGTAATCTTGTAAAATTTTGACTTATTCCACATCTTAAAGCTTCATTGCTAATGTAAGATCTATGGAATATAATAAATAAAATGAAAAAATGAAATTAAGGAATGATATACAAGTTTGAGCACTAAAAAATTAGGGAAATTCAATATCTTTTTTCAGTAACTAATGACTCTTTCACCTTCTAATTTGACATGCTCAGTATTCACTTCTTCTGCAATTATAGACTATTTTCAGATTTACTAAAAGTTTCATCATTGTGAGTAATTATCATACCAAAAAAATGAATATTTCTGAGCCATTTATTTTTCTATTTATTCCTGAATGTCAAATTAACAATATGAACTACAATCTTTGAAACGTCTGCAAGAGAAGTAACTTTTTTTATTTTCTTATGAGAAGTTAAATTTTTAATGATTTAGGTAATTTTTTTTAATAAACTATTGTAGTTTATCTTTTTCACAATTATGAAAGACATTTGCATGCAAAATGTTACTGCGCTATCTTAAAAACTTACCGAGTTATCACAAAAACGGTTTTGAAAATACAAGTTACGGGAAAGGAGCGTTAAATATACCTTATGCGTGGAGAGCTAAATAAGCGCACGCTCGCTTGTTTATGTTCATATATACAGTATATATATATATATATATATATATATATATATATATATATATATATATATCGTAAAAATTCCTTCACTGACATAAAGTTAAATGTCCAATCTTTATATAAACAAAATAAATTGAAAAATGACTTTTCTTGACCCTCAAATCTGTATATTCTCCCTTAAGCCCACTACATCCTCATTCTCGTTAAGTTTTTGAGCCGACTCTAAATACTCAGAACTCTCTGATAATATGGCGAACGTGCCGCAAGGACGTCTTTCATCTAACAGAAGTTACATTTGATCAAAAGGAAGAGGACACAGACATAAGTATACATCTTGATTACACACTTTTAACACTTTATATTACCTAAAAATTAACTTTTTTGGGTTAAAGAAAACTAGAGTCCACGGCAATTCGGAAGGCGGGTTGTCTGCTAGCGTTTGCGTCGAGAGAGACAGATAGAGAGAGCAAGGCAGCGTACAACATTGCCACATCGTACTTCACGAGCACGTGCAATACAAATAGCGCAGGAGAGAATTTAAATTATCAAAAGACAATAATGACCTTAGCCGTTGATTACTGTAAGCATGACACCAAACAAACCCTCTTTCCTTCACTAACAATATTCTTTGCACGTTTCTCAATCCCACACCACATGCTTCTGCAGTCGTTTCTTGCACGTTGGCAACGTTGCTGCTAGCATCAAGATGGCCGGCAGCGTTCTGCTCGTTAACGTTTTTATAATAATTATACACCTTAAACACTATTTTCCGCGCCTGCTTGTGTAATACTTGTGTTTTTACAGTCTCTTCTTCCATTTATTTACCTTACATACACATAGTAAATGTTAGTTTTACTTATTCAATGTATTGAAACACTCGCACGTGAACAAACGAACTCAGGAAGTGCTTGTTATAGACTGATTCTGATTGGTTCTACTGTACAAGCTTGTGACGTCACATACCAGAAATGCTACGGCGCATATAGAAGCTAACCGCCTTCCGAAATGACGTCTAGTCTAGGTGGTAATTACCTAGTTGACTAGTTTCGACTTCTTGTTAACCATCCTCAGAACTAGTGAGCTCTTTGTTTCTTCAATTCGTTTGCTGGGGGTGCCTTTGTATGTGTTAGTGTGAAGTCAAATAGGCTGTGTGTTCTGAAATTCAGTTGTGTATTGAGAATGTGCTTTGGGTAAGTTTTTGTGTGTCATCCTCTATACACAACCAAATTTCATAACAAACGCCCCATTTGACTTCACACTATTACACACAGTAAAACAACTGAAGAAACATAAAGAAGCAAGGACCTCACTAGTTCTGAGGATGCCTAACAAGAAATCGAAACTAGTCAACTAGATAATTTACCATTTAGTTTTCTTTAATACTAGAAAGATGTACATTCATTCATCGTTTTCTGCCTAAGGGCAGGTCTTTCACTCCAAACCCATCATTCTCCAATTTTTCCTTTTTCCTGCCTTTCTCATTATCTCTACATATGATCCATGTATCTTAAGATCGTCTATCATCTGATATCTTCTTCTGTCCCGAATTCTTCTCCCGTTCACCATTCCTTCTAGTGCATCCTTCAGTAGGCAGTTTCTTCTCAGCCAGTGACCCAACCAATTTCTTTTTCTCTTCCTGGTCAGTTTCAGCTGTTAGTATAACAAAATTTTTAAACAGACACAATTCTTATGTAAAATTATTTGATCCGTGTAGGCTACCTATAAACTAATGAAGTGTAAGAATTCTTTGAATTTCAACCAATCACAGCCACCTTATAACTACAATATTATCTTTTTAGTTATCGGTTTTGTTTTATCGCTACTGCATGTCAGCTGTTTCTTCTTGGAAAGACAATTTAGAAGGCCATGGCGACAGTTCTGCTATGAATAATTTAACACCATGGAACACAAAAATAAATAAAGGAATGTTTTGAAATCAATTTTCAGAATTATGTGTTGAAATATATCACGAAATTCAAGAAACGTCAATAAATGAACAAACTACTTCTAGGTATAGGTACATTGTTATTAAATAAGAGTACCTAGTTCAGAATAAAATGTTATAATCTCAAATATTTGACTAAATGTAATGTTCCGTTAATCATAATTTCTACAACTACCGTCAAATGTTTACCCATGAATTCCATATTACAGAAGGCCAAGGACATGACGATCAATGAAATAATAGCACTACATTAGTGCTGTAAATTAAATTTCTTACTAAAAATAACATATGCTTTTCATTTTTAAAATTATTTGTTATTCTATTCACGAAATAGTCCAATTTAAGTACCACAAGAGGTTTGATTTACTCGCAGCTAAATTTACTCGTATATTATTCATCGGTAAATCAACACTTCTCGTGGCATTACGGATCACTATTCCACTTACACGATAGTCATTTGATATGGACCAATCATATGCAACAAAATGTTAGATATCAACTAATCATGGCTCTATCCATCGATAATTGTGGATCATACTTCATTATTGCTAAGCAATTATTTCAGCTTCCCCATCGATCAGGTATAACATACATGTGTGCAGTGAATACAAGCACTAGATTCAAACAACAATATAGAGTCTGAAAGATATCGCCAAGAAACAAACGAGAAAATAAATTAATTCTACAGAGTAAGACTCAGAACACCGAAATGAAGACAAAATATAATATATTATACTATATTAGGTTATTTATTATAAACTTCAGCACAACTTTTAATTTACATTTCGTTAAGTATGTTGAAAATCATAAGATCTGAGCTGCAGTGACCAATGTTGTGAGGTTAAGACACAGTCTACTATATACAGTCACGAAGCTTGAGTTTTGAGGGTGCTAGAAACAATAGACTGTGACGGTTCTATTTTGCATTGCCTGTAATGAGGCGATATTAGCGATCCTAGTGGTGAGCAACTATCTAATGTTTGCATATTTACTACGTATTGAGCTCCGCGACTGTATATACTAGACTGTGGGTTAAGATGCCATTTATGTGTTTCTTCTGAGCGCCACAGATCAGAGACCGGATATCGACAATTGAGGCGCTGACATGGGAAAGATAGTAACTGCCAAAAACAAAATTTTTCAGGGGAAGCAAAAAACAAATTTATGAACACTTTCTCACTTACATTATTACAGAAACTGCTTTAAATGAAACGCATACACTCATGTTTGTGTTACATATGAAATTTGAAAAGTCTGGCACAGATTTATCTGTGAAATCCTATTTTATGAAAATACAATATTGAAATCACTCCTTAGCCAAACTGAGAATTAACGTTATTTATACATTATGCTCAAATTTGTCTGTAAAATGCATGATACTTTTCATCGAGGAAGTCTAACATAGATAACACGTCTCTCTTTTTGGCATCAGGGACGACTGGTCTTCTTTCAAGGCGTTGAAAGCACTGCAAGTTAGTGATTGACGTTAATGACTGTCCTTTCTTAAAAATCCTGTGCTCTTTCCACATTTCAAGGTCATTAAATGACTGTCTTGTTTTTATTAGAGGAAAATCAGCTCTTGAGAGTCTGATCCAGGTGAGGGTGCTGATTTTGATAGGAGTTGTATTCAAAAACTTGTCATATTCTGCAGAAAAGTCGAAGAATTCCTCATCCTTCATCATTATTACATTATTAGGCCTTACCTCTTCTGGAACCATGGTCTTGCATCTTTTTTTTTTTTTTCTTTTCTGTATGATGCCAAATTCCCTATCACATGGTATGTAGGAATGTTCTGAAACCAGGAATTTCAAGTCCACTGAATCAAAATGTTTCTTGGTAATAATGTAAATCAGGACCATTAGAATCATCCGATTCTTATTCTGTCCTGCACAGTTATCAGCCCATATTTGTCTAGACACACTCTGATGTTGTAAAAGGAGTTACTACCTTCTCCGCGCCAACAGCTGTGCACATACAACTTACAAGATCTAGTGACTACGTTTCCAACTTCGTTTCATTACATACGGACATACTACCTTCTCTGTGCCATTGGCATGGCCATTTGCTACCTTCTCAATGAAAAACTTAAAAATTCGAATTTTTGGCAGTTACGACCTTTCCCATGTCAATGCCTCAATTTATTATCTACACTTCTCATTAGGTGAGAAATTATGCGTGCCCTTTTATTTCAGTATTTTTCAAAATTAAGTATTCCAAATTTTATAAAATTAATTAACTTCATTATAGTCTGTTTTAAGTAATTAATATTAACAAAAAATTACACTGTAATGTGGCCCGAGGTCAACCACTACAGTATTTATTGGCCCCTGGTCTACACTCTGCAAAAAAAAAAAAAAAAAAAAAAAAAAGCGTAGTTTCAACATCCCATCAGCAGGCACGTGTGAATTTGTTTTGATTTTTTTTTTTTTAATTTCAACTAGTTGAACGCAACTATCTAAAAATGAATTAAGTATCCATCTGTGACTGTCGTATTGTTTTGAGTGTATTTCAGAAAATACCTACTAAAAAATCTGTTGTTTAGAATTATGCAAACTTAACAAACTCAGTATTTGCCATATCACACGCAGCTAAATTTCTCACGAGTTTTTTAATGCACTGGAATGTAGGTCTATCACAATCTTGTCAAGTGATGTAGACTAGAATCAAGTTGCTTTATAAATCTTTGATTTTATCCTTGCCTGTCATTATGTTAACACAGGGCTGGGCGAGCGCATCCAGACTCGAAACGGGGACGCTTAATATTCATCAGTCACGAGATCAGCGCTGCGCGGTGTTCGGCGGGGAAGAAAGGGGATGAAGAGAAATCATATGGCTCCCCGTGAGAGAGTAGAATCCGCTCTTGCGGCCCAGCCCTGTGTTAACATCTTGACGTTGCAAACTCGCACTATTCAAGATATATAAGTGTTCGAAAATATCAGCAATGACTTTCATGTAATATTTCATGTCATTGTTGCACCATATTTTTCTATTTTGGTCATTTTTTGGATATTTTTCACTAATTTTGTAATTTTTGAATGGGGTTAAGTACCCTACCAGTTCGGTAAGGGGAGTCTCTTACAGAAGTATCGTCCAAAGTGGGTCGCGGCTTCAAAAAGTTTGGGAACCATTGCTTTAGGCGAGTATGTGTCCTGAATCAACATACTACAATCCGAAGATGCAACGAACTGATAAAGTCTCATTTCTGATTGCACTGCATTTTATCTCTACGTAACACAAACTGATAGCATGATACGTACAATATTTATTTTGCGGTAAACAATTTTAAAAGCGTTGCAGGATAACCATTATATGCTCGATGAATTTTTTATAGCTCACAATGATAAAAGCGCAGCTCTGAACTTTTCAGATTGCAAGCCATGATTGTGGATTCAAATATCGTCAAAGCCATGAACGATGTGATTTCTTTTTTTCTATTTTGGACCATGTCTTGGTTACACAAACATATAGCCTTTCAGAACTAGATAGTAGATAGATAGATTTATTCAGCAATATCATACATGCATACATAGGGGACATAAAAATCGAGAAACTGAGGTGTCCACTCAAAACCATTAAAACATGCATTTAAACTGAATATAATGCATATCATATGCAAGATTAAGCTAAAAGTTGCTTAAATATGCATTATGCATGTTTTTATCCCCAAAAAGGCTAAAACATACAAATATGCACGGAAAAAGTACACATATTTGGAACCAGAAATTAATGGAATGGATAAGTACTGAGTTTGACCTATGTCCTATGGAATTCTCGTCTCTAAAAATAACAAATTTAAAAAATAGGAGCAGTAGCAGCAGTAGCAATAGTAGGAACAGTTGCAGTTGTACTAGCAGAAGCAGTAGTAGGAGCAGAAATAGTAGTAGCATTAGCGGTGGTAGTAGTAGTAGTAGTAGTATCAATAATAATATCAATAGTAGCAGCAGTACCAGTAATAATAGCAATAGTAGTAGTAGTAGTAGCAGTAACAGTAGTAGTAGTAGTAGTAGTAGTAGTAGTAGTAGTAGTAGTAGTAGTAGTAGTAGTATTCTATTTAACCACACTTTCACCTACAAAGGTTATTAATTATCGAAATATGTGGGCGATAAATAGTCGACAAATATTGCCAAGAGCACTCTACCAGAAACTAAATTCTTTTTGGGTGCTGTAAATCTACGACTCGGACTTCCCAACTTTTTACTTTCCCCCGGGAGGTAGCAATTCTTTCAAAATGGTTTTCTGCCTGATGTTATAGAAGATTCTCTTATCAATCTTTATGGGTAGGAGGTGAAGCCTGACTTCCTTATCGAGAATCAAACTGGAATTCCTTGACTTCTAGTTTTAAACACAAACTCTATATTATCATTCCAGTCGAAACTTACATTTCAGTATAAGCAACGCAAATGACAGTTGTTCTAAAAGTTTGTTTGTAATCACTGCTTTTGAGCAGAGGGGAAATTTTCCCATAACGATCCGTGACTTGTGCGTTCCTTGTTGAAAGACGTTTTATTACACACTTGCAGTGGAAAGTGGAATAAATTCTGTTGCAACGTGTGTCCATACATAGATAATGACAAACAAAGTCAGATGACATTCAACCTACTTTCAGAGAAGGCTGCCGTTGACATGAGATCAACACGTGTATGTATGTGAGTTTGAATCCATGGCATAGTTATTACGTAGCTTGGAAGAAACAGAATACACTGAAGGCCACTAAACCTCCTTATTAAATCAATTAACATAACATACCCATCGTGTACGCATATGTTAAGGCGCAGTTCTGACGTTGTATAGAAGCCCCGGCAGCAGAATCGAATCCCGTCCGTGCGGGAATGTTCTTAGATTCAAGCTTCGTGCAGGACATGAAATTTACTCACTTCTCAATACAATGTCTTGCTCATCTCACGCCAAGGGAATTCTACCGCATTTGCCTACTTATCACTATCAATCAATGAAAGATAAATGAGGGGAAATATCCTATAAGCTATACAAACGCAGCTCTTACAACATCAATGTTCTCTGGTGTTCACACACTTCTCACACTCCCTGTAGGTTTCTTCTTTAGAGCAGAATCCGACTCTCCTAAATTTTTCACCCACATTTTGATAGCGAAGATGACACTGGATCATTGCGACGAATATTGCCGATACAAGCGCTGTGCAGTCACGAAACTATCGCCATTTTTTTAAGAAGCATTATTAATATACGTAGGTTGTGCACCACTCCAATTCTCTTTCCTGACTAAATGGCATACACTTCTAAACACAATAAGAATATCTGCAGCCGAACTCAACCGAATTTAGCCGGAAATAGTCGAAGTTTAAAATCGTCTAAGGGGGTACATCCAGCTTAACTGGTCCAAAAAAAAAAAAAAAAAAAAATTTTTTTGTTTTGTCCATAATCTGCAGTATAGAATTTTCCCTTTTCGTCTACGAAAGTTAAAGAATTTTCTAAACATCACTATTAATTTCCGAGTTATGGCCAAAAATATGCACCAGGAGAGTACTAGACAGCACCGTATGCTGGTAAGTTTATCGCTCGTTCTCCGAAACTTAAAATTTTCAAACCCTCCCCCTCGTAACTCAAAACCTATTAAAGTTAATTGAAGCGGTGAGATCAATAACCATTCAAGTCCTCTTCTGGTCATTAATTTTTTGCAAATTTGAAATTAAATTTTGGATATTTCCACAAGTGTTACGACTTTAAAAGTTGGTATACTATTTTGTCTTGATCTCTAAAACAACCAGAAATATTACGTTCAAAAAATAATAATTAGTAAGAAATAAAAAAACGTTTTTTTTTTTCATTTTTCTCGAAACTTGTGTAAATGGACTTGAATAGTTTGTTATTGATCTCACTGCTTCAATTGCATGAAATTCTGGATGGTTATTGCGTATCATGATGTACAATGTGAATTAATATCTTTGTCCTACTATTAATGAAAAAATAAAAAAAAAAATAGTTTTAAGTGACAATTAAAAAAATACTACTTACACTGCAAATAATTTAATTATAGGCCTATTGATTCACATTATTGCCACAACCTTCTGGAAAGGGCCGGACAAAGACATTTAAAATATTTTTAAAATTATGAGAGCTAGAAGGGAAACGGTGATTGGTTGTAAAAAAAAATTATAGGTACCGAAATTTCGAAAATTTAAAATATGGCAAAAAATATAATCCAAATAGTGGTTCTTTTAAATGAATATGTGAACAATTTTCAACTTAATTCAGTAAGGGAGGCTTGACAAACTGCAAAAATAAATTTACGTAGTTTTCACGTATTTAAGCTGGATGTATCCCTAGGCCTACGGATGAGCAATAGGTCCGAGTCACTAAATCACGTCGATTTTAAGAGTGATATACTATTCTTAGCACCGCTTTCTTCGGAAATGACTGAAAATAAGAGATCAGTTACGTATTGTTATCCAGTAGGGGTCATGTTAATGAAAATGTGACATAGGTGGATTGACGTTTTTAATCAACATAATCCTATTTTTTAGTCTTCGGTGTCATATCACACATTTGAGACTCATTTTTTTAGTTAGAGTACGTTTTGAATTCGGAATGTTACTTATGAAAGTATAATCCTCAATTCGCAGATAATGTGGATAATGTTGACTAACCCAATAATATGTTTGCAACGGAATTCACAATTACCAAATCCGCTTTTGAATTTTCAATTGACAACGTTCTATTGCAATAATAACGCGGACTGAAAATACAATTTCAATTTGCAGTAATGTCAGTCAGGGGGTTGAATGTTTATGCACCCTCGGGCAATATACGCCGCGCTCTCACTATGTGAAGGATTTAGACCTACCGGTAGATGAGCTCTATTTGGATTCATCGCCCTTTTATGAAAGAGTAGGCTTACACGGGCTGCAAGCAATTATGAATCAATCAATATAACGGGGATGTAAGAATAATTACACCAGCACACTGGGCTAATTGTGCCCCAAACAATGAAGCAATTACACAAGGAAAAATTTGCACTGATCCCTCCGCCCTGACTCAAGTTTCAGGCTACAAACCCTGCGAATCCGGATTCAATTCCGGGTGGGGAGGAGGAGATTTTCCTCTCTCCCACAGTAAGTACTAACCACGTGACCAAGCGGACCTGTACTTCATAATGAACGTTCAGTTGAACATTCAGGTCGACCTGTCTGTCCCTGCTTCTGAGGTCCCTACAGCGTTTCCTGGGTCGCCCTCTTTCTCTTTGACTTCATAATTAGAGAAAGTATTCTAATGCTGCAAAAAAAATCGAGATCTTCGAGTGATTTTAGACATGCCGTTCGTCCGTCTGTCTGTTAAATAGTCCGTCAAATTGTGTACACCGAATTCTCTCCTAACTATCGGATGATTTTTTTTTAATTTATATGCAGGGTTGTAGTCGTGCCAGGGCGGTACTTTTTCCTGCAACCTGGAAGCGCCCTCCATTTTTATTTTTACTTTCTAAAATAATAATTATCTTGCTTGTTTTTTACTCAACTTTCTATTTTACCTAGTCTTACCATAAATATTGTTACTAACACTTTAGTGAATTATGAGCTGCATGTAACTTATAGGCAAACTTGCCAAGTGCTATTCTCAAAACTTGTCTCCAATCTTAAATTCCTGACTATACCACTGGCACCAATCACCCTAAGTGAGATTGGAACTCACGTCCGATAAGTCAAAACACAATTACAGTTCGCTACTCCTTGCTTTTGACAGCTGATATGAGTGAATGCAATTGAACAAGTGTGGACGGAGTAGGTAAATTTTCTGTACTTGAGCTTTGTGTTTTATTTATGGAGAGGCGAAATAGTCTATGCCATGAGGACAGTTCTTCAATTTCACCAAAAATAATTCTTGAAGGTTCCTCCATATTCAGCGTTTGTTGCTACTGCACAAAGATTAAACAATTGATGTCTGATATACGATCAGTGACAAACGCATATTCTGCAAACATATTTTACTTACTTACAAATGGCTTTTAAGGAATCCGGAGGTTCATTGCCGCCCTCACATAAGCCCGCCATCGGTCCCTATCCTGAGCAAGATTAATCCAATCTCTACCATCATATCCCACTTCCCTCAAATCTATTTTAGTATTATCCTCCCATCTATGCCTTGACCTCTACAAAGGTATTCCAACTAACACTCTATATGCATACGTGCTACATGCCCTACCCATCTCAAACGTCTGAATTTAATATTCCTAATTATGTTAGGTAAAGGATAAAATGCGTGCAGTTCTGCGTTGTGTAACTTTCTCCATTCTCCTGTAACTTCATCCCTCTTAGCCCCAAATATTTTCCTAAGCACCTTATTCACGAATATTCTTAACCTCTGTTCCTTTGTCAAAGTGAGAGTCCAAGTTTCACAACCATACAGAACAACCGGTAATATAACTGTTTTATAAATTCTAACTTTCAGCTTTTTCGAGAGCAGACCGGATGATAAAAACTTCTCAACCAAATAATAACAGGCATTTCTCATATTTATTCTCCGTTTAATTTCCTCCCGAGTGTCATTTAATTTGTTACTGTTGCTCCACGGTATATGAATTTTCCCACCTTTTCAAAGGATACATTTCCAATTTTTAATTTCCATTTCGAACTATGTTCTGGTCACGAGACATAATCATACACTTTGTCTTTACATGCTTCAAGTAAAATTCCCGTGTTTTTCTTAATCGTTTGTGGATTTTCTCCTAACATATCTAGCTAGTTCTTTTGCTACTAATAATACCTCTCCTGTTCTATAAAGACTAGTTACATTCCAAGTACCAAATCTCATAAACTTATTCATTTGCTGTGGTCGCGCCTAAGAATCAGCTCCATTATTCCAAGGCTTATATTGGGGTTTCGCAACAAGCTGTTTTTTTACGGTGATGGGTTGTTAGCCCTTCGTCCAACCCCCAAGCTGGAGGACCACCCATTATCAGCTGTCCGTGACTGCTTATTCAATATATTCGCAGCTGTTTTCCATATCAGGAGGCCGTTCCCTCTATCCGCAATCTGAGGACGTGCCGTGCTATGGTGATAGGGACCCACAACACACAGGCAAACATACACGGTGTTCCATTCAAACCTCCCTGATTTCAATTAACCATTGCTAACAAGGTATGCGGATTTAAGAAATGAGACTGGTACTAAAAGAAAGAGAAACTCATAGAATTTGCATTTCATTTGTTTGAAGTTGATTGGTTTGTCACTACGTTGCGCAACAATCGCAAATGTAAAAATGGCGATTCCTCAGCAACGCGGGCAAACGGTAGGTGGTATGCGGAGACGAAATCCGGTGATTTCAACGCAACAAATTACAGACAAGTATAAGTAGGATTGCACCTGATGCTAAATCAATTAGGTTCGGGTTCAATAAGTTGTTTACGACCGGCAGAGTCCTAAAACAATCTGGTGGAGCTCGGCGTTCTGTGACAAAATAAAAGGTGGAAGAAATTCGACCGGGATTTCAGAGAAGCCCGAGTAAATCCATTCGCCAAGCATCAAGGCAATTCAATGTACCTCCAAAAACTCTGTAATTTCGTTGCATTGAAATCACAGATATCGTCTCCGCGTAGCACACCACCGTTTGCCTGCGTTGCTGTGGAGTTGCCATTTTTGCTTTTGCGAATGTTGCGATTGTAGCGCAACGTAGTGAGAAAACAATCAACTACAAAGAAATTAAATACAAATTCTTTGAGTTTCTCTTTCTTTTAATACCTGTCTCATTTAATAAATCCGCGTACCTTGTTAGAGTTGACGGCAATTCGGAAGGCGGTAGTCTGCTAGCGTTTGCGTCAAGAGAGACAGATAGAGAGGGCAAGGCAGCGTACAACATTGCCACATCGTACTTCACGCGCACGTGCAATACAAATAGCGCAGGAGAGAATTTAAATTATAAAAAGACAATAATACCTTAGCCGTTGATTACTGTAAGCACAACACCAAACAAACCCTCTTTCCTTCACTAACAATATTCTTTGCACGGTTCTCAATCCCACACCAAATACTTCTGCAGTCGTTTCTTGCACGTTGGCAACGTTGCAGCCAGCATCAAGATGGCCGGCAGCGTTGTGCTCGTCAACGTTTTTAAAATAATTATACACCTTAAACACTATTTTCCGCGCCTGCCTGTGCAATACTTGTTTTTTTTACAGTCTCTTCTTCCATTTATTTATCTTACACACAGAGTAAATGTTAGTTTTACTTATTCAATGTACTGAAACACTCAAACGTGAACAAACGAACTTGGAAAGTACTTTTTAAGGTGAGTACACACATAGCGAAAGAACAACGAACGAACGAACGACAAACGAATGCATTCGCTGATTGAAATCGGAACGTGTGTACGTCGCAGCAAAGACAAAGCGATCGTTTGGTTTGCCTTCGGAAGTGATCCGTCGCTTGTCGGTATATCAAAGGAAGTTGGTATTCGTTGTGGACGGGATTTGCCACTAGCTTGCAGTTCGTAGCAGAACGCAGCGCTTAGTTCAATTTCACCAACAGGATGTCGAAACTGGAGTGGACGGAAGACCCTGTTATAAATCTTATTAATGCATATAGGGTGCAGGAAACTTTATGGAATCCCAAGCATCCTACTTACCACAATAAAGTAAGAAAACATTATGTTTGGGAAGCTATTGGAAAGATGTTCAGCTGTAAAGTAGGCGAGCCAAATACGTGCAAAATTTGAAAATTATTTTTGTCTATTTATTTTCAGTGGATACATATTTTTGTTTATTGTAGGGAGCAGAAGTCAAAAAGAAAACTGAGTCCCTACTGACATCATTCCGGAGGGAAAGACAGAAGTCCACAAAAAGATCTGGAATGGGAGTGATGAAGTGTACGAGTCAACTTGGTTCGCGTATAAACATATGTCGTTCCTTTTGGACAAATTCACGCCCAGAAAAAAAGAAAGCTCCAACCTTGTGCACACAAAATAAATTATTGGCACTGAAAAGTGCCTTTTCATAAGCATGATGCGCACTCGACAAACACAGAAAAATCTCTCTTTTTAGTATTTTAATGTAATTATTGTCAGTGAGGTATTCGTATATTGAAACTTTCCCCTGTTTTGCAGTCGTCCCTTAATAAAATCTTCCAGTTTCTCAATTATAGCTGTACATACTTCTGGAACAATTCTGTTAATCAGCTGTTTCGACACTTTGAATAAATACATTAAACTTGTATACGAATCTCCTATATCAAGATATCGAAGTGTTAATGCTAGCCTTTCCTGAATATGTATTGCTTCTCGTCAGCCTGTGTCTTTCTTGGATATTTTTGGCCCTATTTTGCACAGTTATATTTCGAAGTCTGTTTCTGAAATGCGACAGAAGTTGTGAAACTGTCCCGATTCCATTCGTCGTAAATCATGAAGCAAGTCAGTGCCTCTATATTGATTGCGACTTTCGTAGAGTGGCGTCTGCTACCATCGCCTTTTGTTTTTTAACTTCCTTTTTATTAAACTGCCTATAATAAGAACGGCTGTACTTGCTATAATTATATTTTCGTCTGCCATTATTGCGGATAATCAGCGAACGTGTATGTTTTCTGACCATTTGCTGATGATTTGTACGTTGCTCCAAATAGCGAACGAACAACGAAATTTCACTTCATCATTCGTTCGTTGTTCGTTTGCTAAGTGTGTACGCACCTTTAGAAACTGATTCCAATTGGTTCTGCTGTACAAGTTTGTGACGTCACACGCCAGAAATACTACGTGCATATAGCAGCTGACTGCCTTCCGAACTGCCGTCTAGTCTAGCAATGATGAATTGAAATCAGGGAGGTTTGAATGGAACACCTTGTATTTTACTAAGTTAAAATGAAAGTGTGCGATGGAAGAAAACTTTATTGAATGTTTCTGTTCAATGGAATATGCTGTATCACCTGTATAATGTATGTCTGGAACTCGTATCGTTAAAGCCTGTGCATAACCGGAGAAAAGCTACCAAGAACGAGAATGTCATTATTCTGCTTTATTAATATTTGCATTGGCTGAGAACGGCAATTATTCTGACATGGCAGGTGAAGGAGGCATTGTGAACATGCAATGGACACTAAGAGCCGCATCAGTGTATGCCTTTACAAGCAACTGTGTTGAGAATAAAGAGAGACACGTACGCTGAAGCATCCTGCATATTTCAGGTACAGGATCAACTGGTTAAACTCCGCATTAAACGAACAGACCCCAACCCACCCCACGACCAGTTCTGAATGCCATATTCATTTTGTAAATGAACAAGCACACACACAGGGTCCATCATGGGCCAGACGTGTACATGTCTTTGTGTACAAGTGTTTGCCCACAGTTCACAATGCACACAATAGGATTACACTTGCAATAGCCGCCCTAAAATGAGTTGTCCAGCATCCTAAATAGGATCAAGCGGAACAGGACATGGTTCTCTATTTTGGTGGCCGTCTGCTTAGGCTGTCGGATAACTAAAATTCACACGACGGCATTGTTCTACTATATGCCGCTACTTTGCGAGATTAATCATACTCAGAAGAAGATGGGAAACATAACCAAATTTATGCAATAATATGGCTAAGGATACAAATTATTCCGTATTTTCCCGGACCTATTTCGACTTTCACTTTCTAATTGTACAAAGCATACCGATAAAGTTTTGTTGTGATGTAAATATAGGGCTTATATTTTCAAAACTTCCCAGTCTAAATAACTAATTATTTAAATTTAATTCAATTTAAGGGGAGGCAGAGGTAAAATTTTCGAACAAAACTGAAGAAAAAATGAAAATTTGGTTTTCTCCATTTTTATTATCTTTATTTTGATATTCTGATGTTAGTTTTTGATTTTGTGCCCTTAAAAGTATGAAATTAAAACCAAGATAACTGTATTAATACATTTTTCCCATAATAAACTAATACTTATCATTATTTTTATACCTTCTCTGAACATATAAATAAAAAGAAATATTGAAAATTTCTTACAATATGGTGCATGGAGCATTTTATATCAAACGATATAAAGTTTTATAAAATTATTCATATTTATAGAACTATTGTACTTAGAAAGTTGAAACTTGGTATGTCCATTACTAATAACATATGCCATGATCAATTTCAAAGAAATCGGATAAATTTTGTGGATTTTGAAATATTCACCTCTGCCTCCCCTTAAACAAAAAACACATCAAATTAGATATTGAGGGGTGCTTAAATGCATTTTATATTTCACCCCACCCCCAGCCATCCCCACTTTGAAATTTCAAATGGCACCCCTATATTTTTATACTTAAATATGAAAGAGCATTCAATTGTTTATATACCTCATTCATTTGTTTTCGCATCTTTAGTTTTCTATTGTTGCCTGGCAACCTGTATTTTTGTTGTTGTCAGTTGAATGTAGGATGAAAACACAGCTTATTTTGTGTAATTTCCTAAATTTAATCAATAAGGATGATTTATGTTCTCTCTTGAAGGGTATACATCATTTTAAAATAATCTAATACACAAACACAACTATTACATGAAATGCTCAATAAGTTTTGTAGCTTTATTCTCTTCAGCTCTAATCAACAATAACAACAATCCAGATTGCCAGGCGACGATAGAGAACAAAAGATGCGAAAACAAATGAATGAGGTATGTGAACAATTGAATACTCTTTCATATTTAAGTATAAAAATATAGGGGTGCCCTTTTAAATTTCAAAATGGGGTGGCTAGGGGTGGGGTTGGAATCTGAAATGTAATTAAACCTGGTTTCATACTTCCTCCTCAATATCTAAATTGACGTGTTTTTTTTTTGTTTAAATTTAATTCAATTTAAATAATTAGTTACTTAGATCGGAAAGTTTTGAAATTAAAGCCCTGTATAATGGAATGTTTTTAATTCAAACTCTAAGGAGAATCTGAATTCATCCAAGATTCGAATTAACCATCAATTTATTATGCACTCGTATACAGTGACGAGAAAACATCGGATTTTAGGTAAAAATATATTTTGTTTCTGAATAAATACATTCATATTAAGTTATATTAATACGTTTCACGGGTTGCTGTAGGTAATAATGATAATTTTATAGAGCCTAAAGATGCCTAATTTGATTTAGAACCTATTTTAGCCTATTGTATTCTAAAACATCAATAATATTTTTTGTTTTATTTTTTTGCAACGATGAAAATCAACTCCCTTCATCTCGATGAAGTGACAAACATTTTGGGAAATGAGGCGTCCACAGCTGTGAAGTAGCGGTTAGCATGTGCGACCATGAAACGAGCGGACCCAGGTTCAAATCCTGATAGGGACAAGTTGAGATTTTTCCCGGGGTTTTTCCTCAACTCATTAAGAGCAAATGCTGGTTAACTTTCGGCGCTGGACCCTGGACTCATTTCGCTGGCATTATCACCTTCATTTCACTCGGACATTAGATAATCACCGCAGTTGATAAGGCGTTGTAAAATGAACCAATTAAAAATGAGGTTACTTGCATCTCCTGAATAATGTCTCCATTCACATCGAGGTGGCTTACATCACGTCTCATTTTTACATATTTGGTTACATATGCATGAAACAAATTGTAATCGCTAGGCGCCAAATCAAGTAAACACTTTCCAGTTGAAAGTTTGCTGTTTGGACACAGTACGCTGTGCAGTATGTGGGCGGCTGTTGTGCAAAAAATCCACCCCAGGGTGCAACATGATGGATTTCATCCGCTTTACATTTTCACCACAAGAAATCGTATAACCGAGAGTATCTCACAGCTGGCGGGATTCTCAATTACAGCACACATTTTGAACACGCGTAGCACTGCGTGTAACAGCCGCTCGATCTTCTCTGTACCACTGTTCGAAGCGAACTGAATCACGCAATATTCACTGCAAAGACGGCGTCGTAATGCCGATTTCTGCGCGCTTTAGATGCAAACGGAAGTTACTTTATGAATAGCCCTCGTATAAAATTGAAACGATATATAATTTTTTGTTTAGTCAACTCTCCGAAGACAGTCTGAACCTCAAAAGTGATACCAATATGACACCACATATGAGGCCAGGAAATAATGGGATAGGATGCCCAGTTCCTTTCCCCCTCCATTGCATACATCGTCGATTAGCTACATATTCCACTAACCATATTTCAGATGCTTACAAACAATTGTTCTTACTGTCAAGTAAGATGGTACTGCCTGATAATAGATGTACGCAGTGTTGCCAACGGGACGGAAATTCCGTCAAAACTGACGGAATTTCAACGTAGCGGACAGGAAAAGAATGGCTTTGACAGGTGACGGATTTTCCGACGGAAATTACGATTTACATCGTCTTTTGACTTTTTTAGCTTCTGTCATTTTTATTTGTTTAATTTTTTGGGGGAGCGTGGACCAATCGAGCACATCAACTGCAGAACTAGAGGCAGATGATGTGGATTAGTTATTATGTTAATCAAGATTGATAAGTAAGTTGCGTTAAACTTTGCATTTATTTGTATGTAGATAAATTGAGTAGGTCTCAATATTATTTTTCTTTTAATTTTGATGGATTCTGATGGATTTCTAGGTGTTAGACTGACGGGGATACACTTGATGCGTTGGCAACACTGGATGTAGGCTACATATGAGTCAGAACCTCAATCAAAAGTAAATTATATATATATTTTTCTCCCCCAATGCCACCAGGTTGTCATTTGACATTTCTGGTCTCTCCTGGCAATGGCTTATTTGTAACCCACTTCTGAGGTTGGGGCGACTGGAAGACGGAGTTACGCTGCCCTGATGATGATGATGATGATGATGATGATGATGATGATGATGATGATGATGATGATGATGATGATGATGATGTGCCAGGAGAGGTCTTAAACCTAAACCTAACCTAATTTCCAGACCATGGACGAACACAGGAACATTCCCCTTTTTAAGGAAAAATTCCTGTGTTCTAACTGGGAATCGAACCCGGAACCTCATGAACTGCAGTTAGAAGCTCTGACCACTAGCCCATGAGGCTGGTCGTAAATTATATATTAATGTTCTTCTTTTAAAAATTCACTTATACAATAAAAAGTATTATTAATAAGTCAATTTTATTATGTAATACCCTTTTAAATACCTCTGAGGTTCTGGCTGATATGTACAGCTGTACTCCAACTACGAGAAAGTCTTTGGGGAATGAGACGAAGCGGGGTAATGCTGTGAATGAATGTTGATGTCATAAGGTCACACACGTGGGTACTCTTATTTCTATTGGCTAGCTCTCACAGCACAAACCATAACATTGATACACACATATTGATACTACCCTAGTTACAAAATTAGATCACTGTTAATCTCCTGATCTTTTAATCTCTCCATACAGGAAATAGCATATGCAGGAGGGCGCATGGTTTTTAAACTGACGTTATAACGGTAATATTATCTATCTACTTCGTTCCAATGACGCAATAGTAAGCACATTCCTTTCACGGTTGATCTCCTGGTTGGAGAACAGTACAATATTATCAGGCAGTACATCTCACTTGACGATATGTGTCATAGGAAGAATAATCATTATTGTTGGTATATATCTGAAGTCTGATTAGTGTAATATATAGCTAATAGGCGATGTATGTAATGGAGGGGGAAGGGAACTGGCCACCCTACCCCATTATCTCCTGACCTTATAATTGGTCTCGTGTTGGTAACACTTGTGAGGTTCAGACCTGTCTTCGGACAGTAGATTAAACAACAACCCTTTAAACTTGGGATAAGTTTTAGTATGCGCCTCATAAGGAAGTTTATGAAACATGTCAACAGCTACTGCACTTCGTTAGATATATTCGGCTGTCATTACTTTGTAGTTCATGAGTGCTCTAGTGAACAGCCTATACTGTACTGTACTTTCTAAATACCGATAGCCTACGATTCCCGAAGTGTAAAAAGGATTATATAGTACGGAGTCATCAAACTCGAAGAGCCATACTGTATTAAAAAATAAGCAATACCCTGAAACATTGACATTATTTTTAACCAACCTGTCTCTACCTCACCCCACATCCAATCCATCCTGCGGCTTACAAAGTGCTCATAAAAATTTCATTAATTTGCCAAAAATGTCCAATAAATTGTGCATTATCTACAATACAGGCCTTCAGATTTTTCAGAATAAAGGGGCTGATACTGCGGTATTGTTACTGACGCACACAGAAAGTACTAGGTTCGATTCTCAATTCCAACAGAGTTCTCGGTTCTCATACCCATTCCACTAAAAATTAGGGCCTACTGATTTTGTAGTCCTAAATGCGACAATGGATCACCGTACTGCACAATATTGGCTTATTTTCACTATGATAGGTCAGTGGAAGTCACGATGTAGAAAAGTGATTATGTAAAGAAATCATACCAGTACTAAACTGTAGGATTTTGACGCTAACACAAAATAAAAAAAATGTTATTTATTAAGAAATGTACTTGAAAGAGCATGATATTGTAAAAATGAGTTTCAGCAATAAAATAAAAGAGAGAGAACATGAAAAAGTTAACAAGTTTATGAGTTATGAGGGAAACGCTTCATCACTGCACAGTGAAATGCCACCCTTTTGAATTTTGAAAAAAAATATATAAATATTTTTTAAATCGTAAAAATATTTTTTTTTTCATATAGTAGAAGGGCAGTGTTTTACACATACCAATTTTCATTATTGTACAAGATACAGTAATGGAGGAAAAAGAATGTTGAATATTTCTAAAAATTTTACTGCTGTAAGCTGTACCTAACTCCTTATGAAAATTAATTTTGACAAAAAAAAAATAGCTCCAGAAGCAATGCGTGTGACGGATAAAAATTGCTTCTAAACAAGTTATTAAAATAAGTACATAAATTTATATATGTTGGTTAAATTAACTTGTATGCAACATTTTATTACTGCAGTCCTAGCAGTTTTCAAGAAAAATGTACCTAAACATGGAAAATTTAACGTTTTGGTAAAAGTTTGCTATGTATGTACAGTACTAGAAAAAAATAATGAGCCGAATCTAGCTGGCATTCCTCCTGTATGTAGGCAACAAGTTTCGCAAGACTGTCCACAAGTAGAAGAGACCTATATACAAGCGTACTTGTTTACTGCACATGCGCAATATGTTGTAACTGGAACTGTTTAATTTTTTTTTCTTTTCTTCACTTTATAATTCATATATGTTTATTTTAATTTTCTTTCTACAAAATTGATGTAAACATTTAATATTGTAAAATTCATGTAGGAGAGTATACTGAGTCCTTCTGGGCTACCTCCAATGGGAGGCAGTTATTATAAAAAAATAGGCCGCCCTTCTTTTTTCTGGAACTGTACATACAAAGCCTTACTTCTGTCTGTTTGTATTTACATTTTGAAGAGCACTTCTAGGTCAACGTAGGACCTATTACTTGGTTATTTAACGACGCTGTATCAACTACTGGGTTACTTGAATGGGTAATTTATGAAAGAGCCTAAGTCTTGAATACTAAATTGTTAGCATTTTAAGAAAAACTGCTTACAGACCAAAATTTTGAAATAAAGTCTCAAATAAAAATTGTATCATAAATTCTACAAAGCATTAGAGTGTGAAACTTAGTCCTCTTCATATCTAAATCGATGTATCTATACCCAAAGAGCAGTTATTACATTACAAGCTAATTTCCACAGAATAATGACTTAGGTCCTTTCATAAATAACCCATTCACTTAGTGTCGATGGAACTGGTGATAGGAAGATGGTATTTGGCGAGGTGAGAGCGAGGATTCGCCATAGATTATCTGATGTTCGCCTTACGAATGAGGAAAAGCTCGGAAAAAACCCAGTCAGGTATAAGTTATAGCCAAGGCTGCAAAATAGAAGAATTATTAAATTTTTCGATTATTAAAAATATGAGACAGTTAAATATGGGTATCATTAGCATATATATCAAATAGGTTATCGACTTCGCATGGTGCAATAAAGCATACATTTGGCAGGAATGCTAAAACATCTAAAAATATGGCCGGGTAATGCACTCCATCCTTCTTAGAGGATGTCCTTAATTAAAAACATTCGCAAGACTGGAATTGCGTTGCTTGACTCAGGTGTCTCCCGTTGGCAAGACGTCGCAGTGTGTGCGAAAACATAACACAAGGCTCGTGAAAGATGTAACCTACTTCACTTTTAGACGTCAAGGGGAGACACTGGAGCTATTTTAGTCTCCATTCTCTGGACCCGATCCTGTTTTCGCAAGGACATACTCTACCTGAACAAAATTTCTCTAAATTTAAAGCAGACCATACGACAATACCGTGGGGAATAAAATGCGATGACATGATATTCACTAAAAGGTGGATTCATGCGCACTGAAATATTTATTTTACTCAAAACAGTGAAATAGGCAGCCAGGAATGCGGGATAGCCGCAAACAGCAGTTATACTATTCTCATTGCAAACACCAGCGTGAGTAGGTCTCAGCGCACATTTAGCATTTCAAAATAAAGCACTACAAACGAATACAACACGGCCCACAAACATTGCAAACCTTTCTTACATTCGAAAAATCCGCAGATGTTTGTTTCTTTGTACTCATACAGTCGAGAATGGCACGTGTCATTAGTGTTACACTTAAAAAATCAGCACCTGCTTACACTATTAACATTCTTGTTAAAACGCTCTCGTTAAAAAAAAATCAGCAACATTTTTCTTGGAACCTTATAGGTCTAAAGTTCTCATCCTTTGCCGATAACAAATAGCTGTTATTATTAGGTCTATTATTATTATCATTATCATTATTATTATTATTATTATTATTATTATTATTATTATTATTATTATTATTATTATTATTATTACTATTGGAATTGAACGGGTTACATCAGCTGCTTGTCTATGCGGATGACGTGAATATGTTAGGAGAAAATCCACAAACGATTAGGGAAAACACAGGAATTTTACTGGAAGCAAGTAAAGAGATAGGTTTGGAAGTAAATCCCGAAAAGACAAAGTATATGATTATGTCTCGTGACCAGAATATTGTACGAAATGTAAATATAAAAAGTGGAAATTTATCTTTTGAAGAGGTGCAGAAGTTCAAATATCTGGGAGCAACAGTAACAAATATAAATGATACTCGGGAGGAAATTAAACACAGAATAAATATGGGAAATGCCTGTTATTATTCGGTTGAGAAACTTTTATCATCCAGTCTGTTGTCAAAAAATTTGAAAGTTAGAATTTATAAAACAGTTGTATTACCGGTTGTTCTGTATGGTTGTGAAACTTGGACTCTCACTTTGAGAGAGCAACAGAGACTATGGGTGTTTGAGAATAAGATTCTTAGGAAAATATTTGTGGCTAAGAGGGATGAAGTTACAGGAGAATGGAAAAAGTTACACAACACAGAACTGCACACATTGTATTCTTCACCTGACATAATTAGGAACATTAAATCCAGACGTTTGAGATGGGCAGGGCATGTAGCACGTATGGGCGAATCCAGAAATGCATATAGAGTGTTAGTTGGGAGGCCTTGAGGGAAAAAGACCTTTAGGGAGGCCGAGACGTAGATGGGAAGATAATATTAAAATGGATTTGAGGGAGGTGGGATATGATGATAGAGAATGGATTAATTTTGCTCAGGATAGGGACCAATGGCGGGCTTATGTGAGGGCGGCAATGAACCTCCGGGTTCCTTAAAAGCCAGTAAGTAAGTAAGTATTATTATTACTACATAAGTAAGCCTAATGAAATAAGTGCTCGAAGGCTATCTTCTACCAAAAAAGGACTCAAATATTTTTTTAAACTTCAAGGTATTAGAACGAGCCATTGCGCCAAAATATTCGACATTCAGCAATCTAATGAGAAATGGCGTTTGGATAATAATATTTTTTCATATCAATACCTAAAATGTAGTTTTTATCAGTCTACAAGCATTAAAAGAACGTCACTATTGACAATACGTGGGTAACGAGAAAGACAGGCTACGGCCCGACGTCACATTCTTAGTCATAACATGGCCAACATTGAACAAGTTTATATATAAATGCACGTTTGACATGAGTTTAATATAGCATTCATTTGTTTTTTAGAACTTTGAACATGTATTTATATTACGTGATTGTCACGATGGCCATGACTAGACCATGATAATCATATGACTCCGATTCACGCCGTAACCTGTCTTTCTTGTTAGCTGTAATTAGTTTTGGAGTGTGAAAAAAAACTTACCTTAGTAACCAGTAAAACTTCCAACTAGATTGTTTCAATGAAATTTTAACTGTTAAGGCAAATTAATATTACTTCATTCCTGGAATATGAGACCGAATTGTACCGACAAAATTGATCTGCCTAAGTTATTTTAATATAATATAGCAGTTTCTTTATTGCTGCCATTTTATCTTGTTGGTAAACTGTTACTATGGAAACCACTAAAACTTACAACATACCTAAATAAGGTGCTTACAACTTGGTTACTTCAGTTTAATTTTTCATAACTAAAATTTGTACATATTAAAAATGTTATAATCTTTTTCTGCAAATGTTCGAATGATGATGAAAGAAAAAGTATACTTATTATGACTCGTGACTAAACGGTGCTTTTCTTCACTCGTGATTTTAGGGTACCATCTTGCTATTGCTCTGATAGATGTCTCTGTAATTCCGAAAATTGTGCGCTTGGGAGTTCCTATATAATTTGTCTGGCGGTATTAGGAATACGATATAGTATAATGAGAGAGAAGGTATTAGAATTTAGTTCCTTAACGGAACGAAACATTAAATTTTACATAGTTTGCAATAGGTAAAATTTCTAGGCTTGTAGAACACACGTTTAGGTCGAGTACACCAAGTGCCTACGTATACATCCTCAGTTATCGTGTACAGTATATACAATAGGAAACACGAACTTAGATCTTACATACTTTGTAATCAAAAGTTCACGAAATATCTAAAAATATATTTTTTCTTAGTCTAGGTCCCTTGCAATCGATACCATTTCTAGGCATGTAGAACAAAAGTTTAGGTCAAGCATACCAATTAATATCCCCAAATATCTCTTCACTGATTGCGTATTCCTTCCGTTTTTCTAGATTCCCTGTAACAACGGTAGATAGCAGCAATTGTTTTATATGCCTATTACATACATTTTCAAAAAAAATTACTCTATCCCTCTTACTTTAAATGCTGATATAGATTGACATTTTATGTACCAAGATTACACTTCCATTTTTGAAATCTATATTTATTCTTTAATTCCTATGTTTAGACTATTCCTATAATCATTTATTCTCTGGGACCCTCAAATGATCTTCGTTCCTTTACCTATATACGTAGAAATATCTAACCAACCAGTGAGATGAGTAGGTATAATGAGAAGGTCTTCTTTGTTACGGAAGTGAGTGATAGGCAAGGGCAGTGTACTTAGCACGTCCAAAAAGGAACGAAGCATTCCTTTTCTTTCAATACGTTTATTGTAATGTCATACACAACATACGATTCGCTGTATGACGTTTATCATTCTTTTCCTAATAATGCTTTATAACGCAATATTTAATAGATATATTAAATTCACATAAATGATGTTATCCAGTTATTCCCACCATTTTAAAAATTAATAGCATTAGCACGTGTTCACATCCACATGCTAACATTGAAATATAGGGAAAGTCGCCTATATCAATAACACAGTAATGTTAAGGAACTAAATTCTAATACCTCCTCTCTCATTATACTATACCGTACTCCTAATACCAGGGGACAAATTCTATAGGAACTCCCAAGTACACATTTTTCGGAATTACAGAGACACCTATCAGAGCAATAGCAAATTGTAAACGGTAATATAGAGTGAACCATGAATGAAAAACTTGAACCCTCAAAATATTATTTTTTTGTAAGTTGTTTCTGTTTATTTTTCTAATTCTACATTTATACACTTACATTATGTACATAATAATACACGCCTTCTTGTCAGAACTAATATTTTTGACTTATTCTGCTTTGATTGTAAGCCGAAGCGTACTTACAAATCTATACGAAAATATAATATATGAGTTATTAGACATGGAAATGAGATTACGTTATTCTATCACATGCAGACTCTATTAAAGCTGCAGTATGCCATATCATTTATTCGCTAACATTATGTCTAAGAACTGATTTACTGTGGTAAGATATAGACGACTTTTCCTACATTTCAATTTTAGCATGTGGATGTGAACACGTGACAATGCTATTAATTTTTAAAATAGTGGGAATAACTGGATAACGTCATTTATATGAATTTAATATATCTATAAAATATTGCGTTACAAAGCATTATTAGGAAAAGAATGATTAACGTCATACAGCGAATCGTATGTTATGTGTACGATATTATAATATACGTATTGAAGAAATAGGAATGCTTCGTTCTCTTTTCGGGAAGGCGGGCTAAGTACACTGCTCACTATTCAATTCCTTAACATTTACTATTAATTATTATAAAACATAAACCCCCACACCCGCCGCCAATACCTTCTTAGCTATTTCTACTTATATAGGTCAAGGAACGAAGATTATTTGAGGGCCCCAGAGAATAAATAATTATAGGAATAGTCTAAACATAGGAATTAAAGAATGAAGATAGATTTCAAAAATGGAAGGATAATCTTGTTAGATAAAACGCCAATGTATATCAGCATTTAAAGTAAGAGGGATAGAGTAATTTATTTTAAAATGTGTGTAATAGGTGCATAGGACGATTGCTGCTATCTACCGTTCTGACAGGGAATCTAGAAAACGGAAGGAATACGCAATCAGTGAAGAGGTATTTGGAGACATTAATTGGTATGCTTGACCTAAACTTTTGTTCTACATGCCTAGAAATGTTATCGATTGCAAGGAACCTAGACTGAGAAAAGATGTACTTGAAGATAGTTCGTGAACTTTCGATTACAAATTATGTAGAATCTAGGTTCGTGTCCCCTATCGGGAATACACGATAACTGAGGATGTATTTCTGGCACTCGGTGTACGAGACCTAAACGTGTGTTCTACAAGTCTAGAACTGTTATCGATTGGAAACTATGTAAAATTTAATGTTTCATTCCGTTAAGGAACGAAATTCTAATACCTCCTCTCTCATTATACTATACCGTACTTCTAATACCAGGAGACAAATTCTATAGGAACTCCCAAGTGCACAATTTTCAGAATTACAGAGACATCTATCAGAGCAATAGCAAAATGAAAACGGTAATCTAAGGTGAACCATGAATGAAAAACTTGAACCCTCAAAATATTATTTTTTTGTAAGTTGTTTCTATTTATTTTTACAAATCTACGTTTATACACATATGAGGGGCTTAGAACAAAAAGCAGGTAAGTGACATTATTAAAAAAAATGAGGTAAGTGCGTGTTGTGATAGCCCAAAAAGATGTTTCTTTGGGATAAAATCAGGGAAGTGATCACACTGTGCAGTGCTGCTATATGGGCATCATTTCACCAAGCTAGTGTATAATATCCCATTGTATGTAGAACTTTAACTGCAATTTCCTCAACACTAGGTTTCTGTCACTTACCTGCTTTTTGTTCTAAGCCCCTCATATATTATGTACATAATAATACACGCCTTCTTGTCAGAAGTAACATTTCTGACTTATTGTGCTTTGATTGTAAGCCGAAGCGTACCTACAAATCTATATGAATATATAATATGTGAGTTTTTAGAAATCGAAATGAGATTATGTTATTCTATTACATTGCAGACCATATTAAAGCGTCAGTTTGCCAATTGATTTATTCGTTAACGGAAAGAAACATTAAATTTTACATAGTTTGCAATCAATAACATTTCTAGGCTTGTAGAACACACGTTTCGGTCGAGTACCGTACATCAAGATCCTCCAAATACATCCTCAGTTAATCGAGTACTCCAGATAGGAGACACAAGCTTAGATTCAACATACTTTGTAATCGTAAGTTCACGTACTATCTTCAAAAACATCTTTTCTCAGTCTAGCTTCCTTGCAATCGATACCATTTCTAGGCATGTAGAACAAAAGTTTAGGTCAAGCATACCAATTAATGTCTCCAATTACCTCTTCACTGATTGCGTATTCCTTCCGTTTTCTAGATTCCCTGTCAGAACGGTAGGTAGCAGCAATCGTCCTATATACCTAGTACACACACTTGAATATAAATTACTCTATCCCTCTTACTTTAAATGCTGATATAACTTACATTGGCGTTTTATCTAACAAGATTATCCTTCCATTTTTTTAAATCTATCTTCATTCTTTAATTCCTATGTTTAGACTATTCTTATAATTATTTATTCTCTGAGACCCTCAAATAATCTTCGTTGCTTTACCTTTATACGTAGAAATATCTAACAACTGTGATGAAGGGCAGAGTTTCTATTATAATAATCAGTAAGTTTATTCTGAAGGCCTCGTCTCTTACAGTTGTGGATAGTAAGCAGGAGAAAATGCAATTAGCCTGCCTGAAAAGAGAACGAAGCATTTCTGTTTCTTCAATATGTATATTGTAGACTGTATTAAGTTAATTATAAGTTTCCGTGACTTAATCACTGAAGATTTAACTTTAAGAAGGAAACATTTTTACAAATACATCCTAATTTATTAATTATTCAATTTCTTTTTCGTTTTTCCACAAGTTTACAATTCTTGACTTATGGGGTTTAAAAAATAGCCGATTCAATCGCTAACTTTAAGAATACAAAAATAAAATATTACTATTATTTATGTAATGATTTTCTTCGCAGAATCCAAACTTTGAAAACTGGCCGCATGTATTAAAAAAAAAAACAAATTCAACGTGAATGCAAATACGAAAACTGTGTGTACGTGCACAGAATATCACTACCAAATGTTTTACAGCGCTTTGTCAGTGACGATAACGAAAACTTGCTTTCACCCAGAACGCAACTGACCACACGTCAGAGTCTTGCGATATGACTTCAACAAAACTGGTTTCCTGTTTACAGGTCCTTTTCAATGTGCCGATTGCAGTTCTGAGCGAGAAGAAGTGACGGTGATATGAAGACAGAGCTCAGAGGAATATATAGGCCTAATTTCTAAGATGTATTCCAAACAATTTAAATGCAAACTGATTTAAAAACTAAAGGAAATACAAATCAAAATCGTATTTGGGATATAGCTACTATAACAAAAGTTCTTTTTTCACTGGGTCAAAGAGAGTATGTTCTTTGTCTCATCTTGTTTCCTGTTGCTTTACGCTGTGACTAATCGTAATACTGACTAAAAGATCAGGAAGAATAGCAACTTGTGAATTCATAATACTAATACTAATAAAAATCCAGACATATAGGTCGAGTTGTCGGCCCGGGTGGCGCAGTCGGTAAAGTGCTGGCCTTCTGTGCCCGAGTGTTTGATCAAGGCCCAGGTCGATGCCATTAAATTGTGCTTATATGCGACAGGCTCATGTCAGTAGATTTACTGGCATATAATAGAACTCCTGCGGGACAAATTTCCGGCACACCGGCGACGCTGCTATAACATCGGCAGTTGCGAGAGTCGTTAAATAAAACATAATTGACAACTTTTAGGTCGAATGTTCTACATTCGGGAGGTCCTAGGTTCAAATACGACGGTCGACCAATTTTATCGGGGATTTTAGTGGTTTCCTCGACAATAAAATAACTACGAATCTACTTCCCACTTTCAATACAAAGATAAACATATTTTTGCACGACTTGAATCCCTATGGAATGGAATAGAATGGAATTTTTGGGAGGGGACACTACGATACAGCACTGCGAACTTTTACCATCTACGATCTGCTAAGAGCATTCCCATTCTGTCTGACTACACTAAAGTTCACTGCGTACCCAGGTTTCGAATAGGCAACCTCATTCGTCACTGGCAGCGTATTCCCAATCTCACCGGTCCGGTGGCATCAATGACGTCACGTTGCAACGAAAATAAGGAACAAAACTGCTGGAAGAATCGATGCTGTCATGGCGACTGTGTAAGTGGTTATCTGTGCTACGCTAGCAAAATTTTGCGAAATTTCCGTACTGCCATCTCGTTCAAATAAAAGAGATCATAAACAACTTATTTCTTGAACCGGTAGTAATAACTGGTCCGTTGACATGTTCGCTCATAAGCCATTAACATATTGTTTTTGCGTTGTGCTCATTACAAACAATACAGCAGAACACACCGCCATGACACAACAGAGCACGATGTCATTCGTCTGCTAATTCCCGCCCTATACAAGAACCAATCAGATTCACTGATGGCGGCTGATGGAGACTGCCACCACCTCTGCAAGTTGATGGCACCGGTACGACACCGGTGGAGCATCAATGACGTCATCGGTGGAATTCGGAATACCGTGATGCCATCGGATTGCTCACCGGTGAGATTCGGAATGCGCTCTAGGCCAGCCCCCTCCGTGCGTCGCCAGCCGGCATTTGGGGAATGTTCTGGAATTATGACGAAATGGAGAAATGTTGACGAAATAAAGTATTTAATTATTTATTCATTTGTTGATTTATTTATTTAAATATTTATTTATTTATTCATCCATCCATTCATTCATCCATCCATCCATCCATACACCCACCCACCCACCCACCCACCCATCCCTCCGTCCGTCCGTCCGTTCGTCCGTCCGTCCATCCATCCATCCATCCATCCATCCATCCATCCATCCATCCATCCATCCATCCATCCATCCATCCATCCATCCATCCATCTATCTATCTATCTATCTATCTATCTATCTATCTATCTATCTATCTATCTATCTATCTATCTATCTATCTATCTATCTATCTATCTATCTATCTATCTATCTATTTATTTATACCGGCAGAGTTAAGGCCATAAAGCCTTCTTTTCCACTCGACCAGTATAAGAATAATAGCAAATACAAAAATGGCAGAAATACAGGAACAATATAAATCAATAATAAAAATAAAAATAATAATAATAATAATAATAATAATAATAATAATAATAATTGAATATGTAAAAAAAGATGTAAAATAATAGATGTAGATGCCTAATATATGGAAACGAGAGAGCCACGTGAAAAACCACAACTGCGACCTTGTCCGACACAAGTGTCACAATGGATGTTTCAATGAAAAATCCCAGGCCAGATCGGAACTCCAACCTAGTGTCACCAATGACATAGGTCTATCTAAAATTAATTAATTTTGGTACACGTTTTCAATAAAATGGATCGGAACTTTCGAAACAGCCTATATTTTAAAAAATACGAAAAATAATTTTACATCTTTGCATTTTCTATAGGTCCATAGTCAATAATACATCAATTATTAAATATCCACAAGCTTAACAAAGTGTAGTGCATGATTTTAATTGGGGTAATATAATTACTCCTCTCGGTAGTAGTAGTTTGTAAAAATCATTGGCAACAGGAGAGTTAACAGCGATTTGAAAATGTTGTACACACATTGCATTTTGGAGGTCTTGTTGTACATGCAAGCGTTTATCTCTGTTATTCTCTATTTGCAAACGCGATTAGGCCACTAGCGTTGTTAAGTTTCTAGGTCAAGGATTACAAGGGGAAAACCATGCCACTTGATATGCTATAATGTTACCTAACTTCAAAATACGTAGTAATATTTTCTCAATTTCTTTGGACGAAAAAGCTTCTAGTAATAATATAGAAAATGTATTACTTCATAGATAAACCCAATACACTGTTATTAAGACTATTATCATCGTCGTCTAGAAAATCCACCGGCATGCTCAGGCGGTAGCGCGTTGCCTGCTTAACTACAGTTGAAGCTTACGGACGAGGAGGATGCCTGCTCGAAACCTGAGTATGGAGCGAACCCTAGTGTAGTCAGCGGTGTGGGTTTGGAAATGCGCCTAGTTAGAGAGTTAGTGCAATAGACCGTAACAGGTCGCAGTACTGGGCCATAGTGGGGCAGGGCATAGTTGCGCACCACGGTCAGATAAAATGCAGCAGATAAAAAAGGGTTCCTGTTTTGTGGGCATAGTTGCGCCCCGTTCCCATCAGGTAGAGAAAAGGGGATGGCATAGTTGCGCCCCGATGAAAAAGATAGAGAAAGACACTACAAAACTCGAGCCTCGTAATCAACCAACCTTATTGATTTCTTATGCGATTTAATATTCATTATCGATACCGTTAAAATGAACACAATATAGTTGGCAGTATTTTATTAACTGTTTTTCTACTGTTTATGCAGTGATTATCAATTGCCTACCGTTAAAATGAACACCATGAAGTTGGCAGTACTTTATTAACTGACATAATCAAATGAGTGAGCCGTTGGAATTTGGGAGCTTAGCAGTTTTTGACATTTTATTAATGATTTTCACACCGTCTGTGGCGTATAGTGAGGTTAATTTAAAATGAATGTTAAGTTTAGTGAAAAGAGTAAAGAGTTAATAATTCATAATGGTTCTAAGTTTCAATTTTCGAAACCCAGTACCGTAGGGTTAAGATATCGATGTACAAACAAAAAATGCAGTTCATTTATTGTGTGTGATCGATAAAAAAAAAGTGTTATTTTAAATAGTAAAATTGATCATATGGTAGGCCTACCTGATTTCAATGTAGCTATCACTGTAATATTTGTAAGTAATTTGTTTATGTTATGACAATCACTTTCGTGTGTACTATGTCCATCGGGGCGCAACTATGCCATGTCCATTCTGCTACCTGGTTTCTTCGGGGCGCAACTATGCCATGTCCCTTCTGCTACCTGGTTTCTTCGGGGCGCAATTATGCCATGCCTGGGCCTTCCAATTGACCGCGGAGCGCAACTATGTCATACCGCCATAGTGCCCCCCCCTTTTCGCAAATTCCATTTCATTCCACAAAAAAATAACGTAAGTGCAAAGTACTGTCAAGTGATGTAAATAAACTGACACGGATAAACACTGTTTAAAGGCAATAATTTTCTTCCCTTTTTAACTCCCTTGTTTCAATCTCACTTAATACATTTTTAAGTAACTTCTAACTTCAATTTCCTTACAAAAACGTCGATAGTACAAATGTCCCGTATTTTCGTGAGACATTTATGGCAGGCATACCCTATATGCTCAATACTTTTTTCTTAACGTGGAATCCTCTGTAACAGTATTTGTGTATGTCTACTGTTGGCTTGAAATCACAGTTTGCAGGCCAGAGAATCAAATTCATATGATAATACTGATAAATAAGAAACGTCGGACGACGAGCGAAACTCCGACGGGATTTAATTTAATTGACAAGATAAGACATGAAGTATCTCTCGTAATGAAGAAGGTATTTTATCTTATAAGCCCATGGAGTGTGCTGCACTTCATCTGCAGATTAGGGGCAGTAACAGACTGCTTAATATTCGCTTGAGAAAATCGATTTAATTTTAAGCAATCTACTGTGAAGTAACCACCCTTGGATTAAATAAAGCGTCCTCTCCCCTCAGGAGGGATGAAAGGCGGCTTGGACTGGTACGAAAGATCGATCTGAATATAATGACCCTTCAGGCATCACAATGTAGGGTAAAGGTTGGTAATATTGTGATATAGTAATATTGTGATAGTTCTTTTTGAGAATTTATTACAATTTCAGTGAGCGAGAGAAGGACCGGTTTTGTGCATAAACTTGTCCACGAACATTCTTCAATACGCTGACGCAAAAAAACTATCTTCCTCTCGCTCAGTAAATTGTAATAAATTCTTAAAAAGAACTATCACAATATTACTCATATCACAATATTACCACCATGCATGTACAGCTGTTAAAAGAAAAAGTGGCCGCTTTCTAGAAACGAAGTTCCCTTCGGGTACCTCCGCTACAATTCGGAGACAGGCGATGTTACATATTGTTGGACCACGTTGCCTGATAGTTATAATTAAAGTATTTTCCGTCTCACTGTTGTAGCGTAATGGTAGCGTTTGGGGCTGGTATTCGTGAGGTCGTGCTTTCAAACACAATCTGGTGCTTTTTAAGTTTTTTTTTTTTTAAGAGAAAGAGAAAATATAATTGCTTCTGTCTCTTATGAAAAATATTACGTTTTATTTAACGACGCTCGCAACTGCCGATGTTATATCAGCGTCGCCGGTGTGCCGGAATTTTGTCCCGCAGGAGTTCTTTTACATGCCAGCAAATCTACTGACATGAGCCTGTCGCACTGAAGCACACATATATTTCAATGTCGTCTGAGATCTGATATCTTCTTCTGCACCGAACTATCCTACCGTTTACCATTTCTTCCAGTGCATCCTTTAGTACGCAGTTTCTTCTCAGCCAGTGACCCATTTCCAAACATTAATCCTCGATATAGATGCCTTGGCTTCTCTTTTTCACATTACTCCTGTTACAAGTGCGATTTTACTAGACTCGACGTGCACTGCGAAAGGACACGGTGCATTTCGATGTGCAGACTTACAACTTCCGGGCTTTCTTTTTTCGATCCTACAGTCATGCTTCTCTCCCCTCCCTCCCCCTTTATGTGGTAGCGATTACGTTCCGTCCATTTTCTGCATTTCCCGTTCAAAATTTTCTAGAGCTCCTTCAGTGAAGCAGCGAAACTCGGAGTGAGATGAGTGGTCAACGGGCTTGGAGCTTCAGTTTTTCTCAGCCCCGAACTCCCTTGCAAGGACGCGTTTTCGTGTAGGCCTAACTTTTAAAGTTTCTCCTCCCACTTCTTCTCTCATTCGTTCATTCAATATTATTTTCCCAATTAAAGTGTTGATTTCCGAATCACAAATCCTCTAATTGTTGTTGCCGCATTCTTTATTAAATACGAGCGCAGAAATGCATGCAGACATTAAAGCCATGAATTTAAACCAAGCAATCTGCGCTTGCGTCATACTTCAACACGACACTCGTTAATTATTACCATCGCAACTGTCTCGTCCTTTAGGGCTCGTCAAACAGTCCACAGACGAGCTGATTTGAATTTATGTAAAGTAATTCAATTTACAAACAAGATAATCTGAATGGGTGAAGCCCGTAAATAGACGCTTAATTTTAAAATTGGCGTCATGAAGGGAATACATTTTGTCACTGTAAGCTCAAGCTGCGAATCATATTACTGTTTATACAGCAAAACCTCGCCAAAACGAACTCCAGTAGTCTGAAATTTCAGTTAAACCGAAAGGAGAGAAAGAAAAACTTAACGGAAATTGTATACAATCTCGACAGATGTCTATTATTCTTTGAAAAGTCATGAAAAACGTTAAAAAAAAAGTGACAGAGAATTCATCCAATCTCTATAATTGCGGCAAACGTTTCTGTTGTGACTGTTATTGTGAGGATGTTTGGGAGTAAGGCTGTTTGGGATTTTTTAATTCAGATTTTAAACTATCAGAATTTAAATTTAACAAGGCAATAATAATAATAATAATAATAATAATAATAATAATAATAATAATAATAATAATAATAATAATAACAATAATAATAATAATATAAAAATGTATTGTTAGAACAAAGATACAAATTGTTTTTTTTTTTTTAATCTTTCTAGCACCCCAAGAAAGAGTGCATACTCGTGCACAGGGAACATTCTACAAAATTTTAACATAAACATTTTATTAATCAGCACAATAAAAAGTAAAAAAAAAAAAAATATTACAATAACTGAAATTTTATATTTTCTCCCTAAACAATAATTTTAATTGATTCTTTAAAATAAGGAGGATTAGCTAATTGAATGTTTGGGAATTTAGCTATTATCTTGTTCTAGAGCCTTGGACCTAAGTTGCTACTGTGATTATAGGCTACAGTTGTGGTACATTTAGGTCCTGTCAAGCATATGTTGCCTGATCTTTTAGTTTTATATTTATGTGAATACAAATTAAATGTATTTCGATTTTTGTTTACGAAATTCAGTGAGACACTGTTATAAATTTGATGCATCTCAAATACATTAAATTCAGAAAACATTTCTGAAGGATAATCAAGAGCTTTATTAAGGCATATTTTTATTATTCTTTTCTGTAGCAGTGTTATTGGCATGAGGGAGGTACTAAAAGCACAACCCCACTCTATAATACCGTATTGTAATATAGCGTGTACTAATGCGAGGTAAATAATTCGTAAAGTATGCGTAGTCAAGTAATTTCGTAGGGAAACAAAATAGTGAATAATTTTTCTTAGTTTAATGCAAAGAGATAGAACATGTTTATCCCAACGTCAGTGTGGAACCTTCTCGTTAATTCATAATTTCTTCCTCATTCACGAGAGTCAACAATGCAATTGATAGTTGAAACGATTCACACATGAATATGACGCCAATGAGATATTTGAAATTGTAATAAATACTATGTTATTACGGCGAATTTGATTCATTTCGAAATTAAGTACTTTAGAACTATACTGTATTAAATTAACGAATTTTGTCTTTATACTTCCGGTATTTATTAAACACCCCCATTTGTGCACGAATAATAATGGATTTATTATGATATCACATTCGTGTGTTTTCATTTCATGTTTTATAACAGCTGGCTTCATTTAAAACTATTTTTTTTCTGGAGGAGTGGTTCGAATACTTGCACCGCAACCTGAGGCTTATTGTGTTTACAGTCCGCGTCGCCGTTTTTGGCGTGTGAAATAAGTAATGGGAACGTTAAATGCTAGTGTCTTACCTTTACCGTAGTCAGTCTGACAACTGTGTTTGGCAAATGGCTGATGTGACGTGTATAGGAAGTGATACCATTCTCAGCTACACTAGCAACATGCTCACAAACTGGAACTATACTCTAGAACACACGCCAAAAACGCTGGCCCCAGCTGTACCACTCCTGTTCTGTGAATGACATTTTTTCGCCGAACGGTCGAACTTTTGTACGAATACAGCACGCTGTACCCTAGACTTAACCCGGGCTATGGTAATGATGATAAAGATATGTGAATAAATGATAGCGAAAAGAGTCCGAGGTTCAACGCCGAAAGTTACTCAGCAATTCTGCTTCAATTGATCGAGGAAAAACCTCAGAAAAAAATCCAACCAGGTAATTTGTCCCAACCAGGATTTCAACCCGGACCCACTCGTTTCACAGTCAGGCATGCTAACCGTTACTCCACAGCGGTGAACAACTACTTTGCTATAAGCACATCGTAATTTTACTCACTCAAGGACTATTGTAATTTATGACGTCATTGTATTAACAGAAAGCATGACCAAATGTCTTGAATGTCTAGTGTATAAACTTTGATGTTAAAAATACTCGTAAGTGTGAACTTCACATGAGGTTCTGACAGATATATTTACAGTTAATAGTTGCGAAGTAATAAATAATAATAACAAGCATTAGGAATATATATATATATATATATATTGTTCATCTGAAGTCAAACCAATCTTCAAAAATTTGTGAAATCTTATACTCAGGGGCAGGTATTTATGGAGATTAATTTTATCATATGTGTGTTCTGACAGATATATTTACAGATAATAGTTGCGAAGTAATAAATAATAATAACAAGCATTAGGAATATTTTTTTTTTTTGTTCATCTGAAGTCAAACCAATCTTCAAAAATTTGTGAAATCTTATACTCAGGGGCAGGTATTTATGGAGATTAATTTTATCATTTGTGTGTTTTAATATTGGTATCGGCGGAGAATGTTGGAGATTGATTTGTATTCTTGGCGGAGAGTAATGATACATTTTAGAAAATACAATTCTTTTGGAATTGGAGTATTAACTCAGTAAGAATATTACTTTCCAAATAAATAACATTAAAGGTTCGTTGAATTCTAGTAAAAGTACAATATGGCCAATAGACAATATTTGTTGGATTGATACTGTATTTAACACACACTCATTAAAAAAAAAACTTGCAGCCCTCAAATTAGCACTTTAATAGTACATTATGCAACGAGCCTATAATGGTAGTAATTAAGATGCATGTTCATACGAGCGTCTTAATTACCATTATAGGCAAGTTTCATACGAATTTTTATGCTCGACCATATTTCTAACTTGGAATTATTCATAAGTATTCATGTTATTCTTATCTGACTGGGGAGCGGAACTGACCTTGTGCAATATCTCGTAAATTGTGAGATATGCGTAGACGCGAAAGTATTGATTTTTTCCGAGAAAGAAATGTTATTGACCTTGATATAATCTAGAGAGTAAAATGAACAATAATCTTGATATAACGTTGAAATTGATTTAGACATTGAAAAACGAGATGACAAATTGAATTTATTTGAATATTATTTACAATTAAGGTTAATTATTATAGTAACAGAACATAACCTTCCGCGACAGTATTGGATTTCCAGCCTCCGTGACGTTTCGCTAGTTGTCTTTCGATTGCATATCCGAGAATAATCGATACTTGCGCTTTCATATTGCAACAATGATGTTTTCTGATTAGTGGAACACCTGAACTTTAATGAATAGGTGTACTTTAATGAGGTCCATTAAAGGGCTGCTACCAGGTGTATAATTACTACATTTCGGCATGGTCAAGCATAAAATGATTAGTGAAATGTTGAATTCTCCGTCTTTGAGTTCACTAATGTAATCAGAACACCTGGAATGCCATGTAATGTAGTCTACTTGGATATATAACAAATTCAAGTGAAAAAAAAAAAATGCGAAAAAAAACTCAGAATATGAAATTCGTTATAAAACGACGCAATAATAGACTAATAATTCACGAATGTGTTCATATTTCGCTATTAGAACCCTATTTCGCGATTTTTCGTAACTGTTTTATCCGCATATTATTAATCAGAATCACTTAATTCGTAAATATTAGTAAAAATCTATTGTATATTATTATGTCGTGATTTTCGCGATCTCCATAAATACCCGACCCTGCTTATACTATATTACATGCAATGGAACAAGTCTAAACTACTCTTCTTATGAATAATCCAGCAATGTTTTCTCAAAATTTAGAAGTTTCATTTCTTACATCCTATGCGGTGATTGAGTGGTCTGACCTTTAGTCTGTTACGCAGACGGCCCGGGTTCGAGTCCAGGTCAGATCTGGGATTTTTAATTGAAAAATCCATAGTGCCGATAAGGTCGCAGTTGGGGTTTTTCTCGGGATTCTCCCGTTTCCCCACATTAGACATCTACATCATTCCGTCACTATTTCTCCATTTCGTCATTATTCCATAGCATTCCCCGAAAGCCGACTGGCGACGCACGGAGGGGGCTGGCTTAGGGACGAGGGGGGGGGTTGTCTGCTTGAAATCCGAGTACACAGCGAACGTTAGTGTAGTCAGCCGGTGCGTCTAACTTGAGGGTTAGCGCAATAATTCTTGGAAGATCGCAGTGCTGGGTCGTAGTGCCCCTCTCTCGGAATTCAATTCCACACTTCTTATAATTATTAGAAAGTAAAAATATGAGGGCTAGGAAATAAAAAATAGTGTATAGTAAATCGGGAATAGTAGCAGTCAGATTTTCGAAATAAAATAAAATAAGAAAGAGTAGCTCAATCGTGTTCTTTCCTGAATTCATTGCAACAGATCCCTTAAGTAGAATAAGGGTCCATTTCTAAAACACGGACGAAACCGTGGTTCCAAACCTCGGCTTTTAAACCGCGATCGAAGTCTGAATCCTTATGCGATTTCTAAAACGAAGTCGAGACGCGGCTTGAGAAGAAACCGAGGTTCGTGGGTTTTATATATGGCAACGCAGCTAAGAATCGATTTTGATTCCTGTAAACGTCGATATTAGAAAGAAATGAACATCGGGATTAATATTTTTATTGAATTGCAGTAAGTCACATTCTTTTATTCTCAGCTAATGTATTGTTATATCTACTAATTTACAGAATATATGTGCGTTAAAATTCTAGCATTACTTAGTATTTAATAGGGATCGGATTTTTAGGTACCAGAATGATATTGTATTCTACAACGCACCAACTGCAAAGAGTCACTGAATCTATTATAAAAGGCTTTGAAGAAAAACAGTATACTGCCTCTGTGTTTCTGGATATTGCCCAAGCATTTGATACTGTTTGGCATGATGGTTTAATGCTAAAATTATATAGAATAGGTTTTTCTGACTATCTCACACGCATCGTGAAAAGTTTTTTATCTGAGCGTCAGTTCTCAGTACGTATAGATGGCATTAAATCAACGCTTCGTCCAGTTTTAGCCGGAGTACCACAAGGATCTATACTGTCACCACTTCTCTTCAATATCTTCACATATGACATTCCATGTTTACAACCGTCACACATAGCTATGTATGCTGACGATACAGTTCTCTTTTATTCTCGTAGTAACCTAAATACTGCAATCAGCACTCTTCAGACATTCTTACAGGAGCTGTCTAAATGGTTCTCTGACTGGAGATTACTACTCAGCATTACCAAGACAGAAGCTAAAATCTTCACTTTAAGGCCTATTCATAATCCACCTCCTTTGGTTCTTCTAAATGAACAAGTTACATGGCTCTCCAGTCAAGAAGCTGTCAAATATTTGGGAATATTATTAGACACGAAACTTACATGAAATGCCCATATAACTCGCATTGCTACACTAACCTCTTCTAGAATTCGAAAATTATACCCTTTGGTTAATAGACGTTCACAAATTGGATTGGACTGTTCAATGCTACTCTACACCTCGCTTGTACGACCTCTTTTAACTTATGCAGCGCCAGTGTGGGGGACTGCAAATAAGACTCACATGCATCGCCTACAAGTTCTCCAGAACAAGTTCCTGCGTACTGCAACAAATGCCCCCTGGTTTGTAAGAAATCAACAACTGCATCAAGAATTGGGAATTCTTCCACTAGAACAGTACATCCATTCAATGTCAAAATCTTTCTTCAACAAACTTCCTGGTGTTCCTGGAGCTGTGACATATAACATTGGAGCAAGATCTTGTCAGCCATCTCGACTTAAAAGGAAACTCCCTCAAGACATCCTTCTTAGTGATACTGACGACACTTCATAATTTAACACAGAAAATCATCATATTTTATTCACATAAATGTTTAATTAATTAATTTAAATTAATTAGAGGAGCCTTTAGAGCCAACCTCAGCATGATATTCTGCATGTGATATTCCATAATTTAACAGTGGTCTGTATAGCAAGTTTGCTGGTCGACCAATATTAAACATAAAAACAAAACAGAATGATATTGCACCATAGCACAAATCGAGCATTTTATGTTGCTGTTTATCATTTGTTCATAACTACTACCAACATTAACCACCTGAAAACCCGATTCTAAGGAATGAATAACCTAAATATTAACTGGATTAAAATTTCAATTGAAACTAAAATGTAGTATGGTTCTATTTTCATATATAATAGGCCCACTACGTTGAAAGCCCTAGTAGCATAAAACTTAAAATAAGAAAACAAAATCACGTTTGCTTCATATTCCTGTAGGCCCACGTCGTTTTCGAGTATTAAATAAAATGTCCAAAGCTACTATAAAGACTAAAAATTAAGTTACATCGTCTTATAGACATAAAGGTATAATTAATATAATATATTATATCTTACTTCCCTCAAAGCAACAAAAAGGTGTAAAAAATTGTTAACCCGTCGCCTCTTGCATTTCGTTGCAGATTATTATTTAGCATTCTTGCTAAATTTTGCGTTGATTTCTTCGAAAATCGACATATTCGCCTGAAATTATCGTCGTTATATAGTTACAAAGGATTATTCCTGTCTCTCACCACTCTAATCCGGGGATTTAATACTCGTAGACACAAATTTTCCTTCTATAATCACCCAGCTGATCATCTACCTCCATCTTGTACACATGAAGCCGAGGTTTTAAACGTACCCCAGCCGTGGTCTCCGCTTCAGACCATGGTTTTGAGCCATGGCTCAGAAAAATGTAAAAGACCTCGTTTTATAAGTCCAAACGAGGTTTAAATCCATGGCCGTGGTCTAGACCTCGTTTTAGAAATTGACCCTAAATGTTTCTCGCCATTTAACATGCGCGATTAAATCATGTTTATATAATTTGTTCCGTATACTAATGAAAACGAAAGAGCTTATCTTAGGAGTGGGGTGGAGGGTTAGTGAATGAACGAGTTAATCTAGCGGATGGAGAGATCACAAAGTTTGAGAACCAGCGATCTGTGCGATAGCATCACATCAAAATCCTGTAATATATGCATCACAACTCCACAGATAAGATGTCTACAAATGTTTGAGTTCATGCCAGTTCCCCAATAATTCAGCATTGCAATGTGTAACTAACTACCGCTGGCAAACTGCAAGTTTGGAGAAACAAAACTTTCAGCTGAGGGAAAACAGAAACAACTACTCGAAAATTTGATGACAACTCTCATGATCGGAACATAAAATACAACACAAGGAGAGAGGGGAGGGGGGAGAGAGGCGGAGAGATACCCCATGACACCAATGCATTACACCAATTCAATTTGCCGTGCGCTACCACAAAACAAGTTCACAGAAGCGCTGCACCCATCGAGTTTTCAGCGGGTGGGAGAAGGAGGGTGATTGTTATGACGCTTCTCGCTGGGGGTGGAGGCATTGTATCCTGCAACAAAGAGAACTCCACCCCCTCAGACCCCTCCTCTCGTAGCTCGTGGGCAAATAACATTGTCATCCCGGGCCTCGGCGAGCTGCATTGCAGTACAGGAGTCACAATCATTTAGCCCGGCTATCAGACACACAGTGGCCCGTGAATCCAATTTGCCAAGTGGACGTTGGGAAGGGCTTCTGTAGCGTGATGGACTGAGTAACACGTTAACAAAGAGTCTGTCAGTCTTATTACATGCGTGGAATCCCGTTTCCTGTACATCTTTGGACACTCCTCTATCACTGATGAAATCAAAGGACGGGAACGGGGGGATTTCCCATCCAGGCAAAATTAATCCTTCCTACCGCCGCAACCGGTGAGCTTTAAATAGCAATAGGCCTACTTAAATTCTACTAGTCTACTTATAATATTTCGCTGTTTTTTTAGGTTCGCTTTTGGAAACAACATTATTATTATTATTACTATTATTATTATTATTATTATTATTATTATTATTATTATTATTATTATTATTATTATTATTATATGAGATTAACTGCAAATATTTTAATTGCTATAGTTTATCTACCAGACGTTAAAATCTTGATTATTTATTTTTGTTGTAAAGTAATTAAGGGTGATATTGATTGTGAATCATTCATAAGCAATATCAGTCTTCGTATTCCTGCTAAGAGTTTAAGATTTCATAATTTTTTTATAATAGAAATTCTAAATATATATATATATATATATATATATATATATATATATATATATATATATATATATATCCGGTTCGCAGATGTATATAATATGCTAATTTGTATGGATTGAACTTGGATCCATTTAATGTGTAGTATATATAATTTTTGAGTTTTATGTCCGTTGTTATTAATTCATGCCTTTTGTTTAGATATGTATTATAATATTCTCGTCATCTTGTACATCTTTGTAATACAATTTATATGATTCCATTCTTCATTTATATGACTCCATTATTTCATTAGCAATTACCATTTTATTTAATCGCCATTATTTTAATTATTCCATTGTACTTTTATTGTAATTTATATCATTACTAATGTTTTGTTATATTCTTTTTGCTGAACTGTGATTTACCTCTGGCTGATGCACAGCACATTACATATAAATAAATAAATAAATAAATAAATAAATAAATAAATAAATAAATTATTATTATTATTATTATTATTATTATTATTATTATATGAGATTAACTGCAAATATTTTAATTGCTATAGTTTATTCACCAGACGTTAAGATCTTAATTATTTATTTTTTTGCAAAGTCATTAAGGGTGATATTGATTGTGAATCATTCATAAGCAATATCAGTCTTCGTATTCCTGCTAAGGGTTTAAGATTTCATAAAATTCTTTATAATAGAAATTCTAAATCTCTCTCTCTCTCTCTCTCTCTCTCTCTCTCTCTCTCTCTCTCTCTCTCTCCGGTTTGCAGATGAATAAAATATGCTAATTTGCATGAATTAAACTTGGATCCATTTAATGTGTAGTATATAGGCCTACTTTATGAGTTTTATGTCAGTTGTTATTAATTTATGCCTTTTGTTTAGATATGTATTATAATATTCTCGTCATCTTGTATATCTTTGTAATACAATTTATATGATTCCATTCTTTATTTATATGACTCCATTATTTCATTTGCAATTATCATGTTATTTAATTGCCATTATTTTAATTATTCCATTGTACTTTTATTGTAATTTATATCATTGCTAATATTTTTTTCGCGGCCCTGTAAGGCCCAGGTGGCGTGGGTCGTGTAATTAGAACCTAAAAGGGGAGGTTAAACTAAGGGAAAGGAGGAGGAGAAGAAGAAGAAGAAGAAGAAGCTAATGTTTTTTATATATATTCTTTTTGCTGAACTGTTATTTGCCACTGGCTGATGTACAGCACATTAAATATAAGTAAATAAATAAATAAATAAATATATTATTATTATTATTATTATTATTATTATTATTATTATTATTATTATTATTATTATTATTATTATTATATGAGATTAACTGCAAATATTTTAATTGCCAGACGTTAAGATCTTGATTATTTATTTTTTTAAGTCATTAAGGGTGATATTGATTGTGAATCATTCATAAGCAATATCAGTCTTCGTATTCCTGCTAAGGGTTTAAGATTTCATCAATTTTTTTTATAATAGAAATTCCAAATCTCTCTCTCCGGTTCGCAGATGTATATAATATGCTAATTTGTATGGATTGAATTGGATCCATTTAATGTGTAGTATATAATTTTTTAGTTTTATGTCTGTTGTTATTAATTTATGCCTTTTGTTTAGATATGTATTATAATATTCTCGTCATCTTGTATGTATTTGTAATACTATTTATATGATTCCATTCTTCATTTATATGACTCAATTATTTTATTTTCAATTATCACTTTATTTAATTGCCATTATTTTAATTATTCCATTGTACTTTTATTGTAATTTATATCATTACTAATGTTTTTGTTATATTCTTTGTGCTGAACTGTAATTTGCCATTGACTGTTATACAGCACATTAAATATAAGTAAATAAATAAATATTATTATTATTATTATTATTATTATTATTATTATTATTATTATAAGGTTTCATTTAAATAATGACTTTTCGTATTCTGGTTACATACAATATTTGCTTGTACCTACATTATAATATGTTTACATGCTTTCACTAACAGATAACTGATATTCATTTACAGCCATTATAGTTTGTATACGGGAAATTATGTCGTCCTGTAAAATATCATTCGCGTAGGTTTTATTTATCCGTTGCTAGTGGTCAGTCAGTGAACCCGTTGTCATCTAGGCAGTCGGTTATTCATTCATCTCTTTTTAAAAAAAGCTGGCAGCCGGCATGTCTGCGTCTCTGATACCTCCAGGAGCCGGTCGACATCTGTTCGCGAGCGTCACCACGTGGCTAGCACTCGCATCCTAGCCATTCGGTATTTTTTAGGCAATGCGTACTGCGGACTACAGACTAATTCGCTTGCCTTAGTTTTTTTGATGGGCGGATAAGCAGTCTACGCCAGTGATTTTCTGCCTCCTAAAACTCACGGCATGCTGCACAAGATAGGCCTATAATATCAGTTCTTCTCAAGGCGACATTATATGATTAATAGAGCCTGGATATTTGGCAAAATGCCTTTTTATTGCGTGGAAGTAAATCATTATTTTCATAGACATAAATGTAAATTGGGGTAAATAAAAGTGATAGGGCCAATTCCTATTTTGCCTGTTTAATACTAATTCAAAAATAAATGCCTTTTTTTTTGTTCATTTTAAAGCAATATTTCTTGTTTACTTGCAATCTTGTAATTAACTGTAATGTAATGTGTATGAAATTTAAATATATGAAACGACTCACTTTAGTAACAATAGTAGGCCTAAATAAAAGTAATTTATTTCGGTGCTTAATCTGCAAATAATCGCCCTTTAATACTATTGGTGTAATATGAAATGATCGACAATCCACAGGTACAAATATAATGTCACATCTTCACGATATCAACAATCAGCTTTATAATTTCAAATATTAAGCCAGTTGTCATAGAAGTTGTCACGTAGTATTTTCAATTGTTCGCTTTTATATTTTCATATCTTACTATTACAATTTTATCATTGTAAGAGAAAGAAATTTGAGTGAGGAACAGTCAGTTATTGTCGGGTGACAGACGGTATAAGATCAGTTAGCTAGACTGCCTAAGTTCAGTAGACCATTGGAAAGTAAACTTCATGTTTACGTTAGTGAATTTGGTGCCCATGTGTTTTCAATCGATGAAATAGTTTTGTTATGTAAGGTTTGTGAAAAGACAGTTAATCACGAAGAAAAAAAAATTTTATAAGTCAACATGACGTGTAACTACGAAGTAAAAATGTGAGTTATGTTGATATAATTTAAATTTATTGCTAAAATTTATGTCTTTTTCAAAATTTATTGTGCCTTTTTTTAACGTTTTTATTGCTTTTGCCTGCCTATTTTAACTGTTATAAATGCCTAAACATCCGGGTTCTATTGAGTGTCATCTACACCGTTGGTGTCCGCTTTCCACGCTGGTAACACGGGTTCGAATCCCGGAGAGTCCACCTGCAATTTGTGGTAGACAAAGACTATGGTTGGTAGTAGGTTTTCGCGAGGTACTCCCGTTTCCCCTACCGGCGGCTCCATTAATCATCATACGGTGTTACTAGTTCACCTCCTATGATGCACCAAGGGCAACGCCTTGATGGCGGCTGAAAGAATTGCTACAACCTTTGGCGTTTCTCCCACTAGATGGGGAATTTTAGGTGAATAACTCAAGTCAAATGCCCGTCATTAGTTAAAAATATTCAGTGTCATAGAAACGATGAAATTTTCTCATATTTTTACATATTCAGTTCCCTTCACACGTTACGAATAACCCCAATGGAATCGCCCAATCTGGAAATGAGGCGTCCAAGGAAATGTCGTTGAAGGGCCACCATTGGCACTAATCCTGTATGACTAGTGGCACCATCCTGTTACATTCACATGTCTCTAAGACCGAGTCGTCTCATTTCGGGAATGGAAAAAGTGAATAGCATGTTGTTGACAATTCCTGGGCGCCTCATTTCCAGATTCGGCGATATCCGTTAGCCATCCAGATCCCCTGACTACTTTCTGTGGGGTATCTAAAGGAAAAGATGTAAGGTGGGTGCTCCTGTTATGGCCATGTTCCTGATATGGCCACCCCCATATTGTGAGTTAGTTAACGAAAAAATCCGATAAATTGCAGCAGCATCCAATGAAAGGGCATCCTGGTATGTCACTTGATCGTTTTCCATCCAGTCAGGTTGAGCAATATGGCGTCAGTTGCCTGTTTTGCGGTTTTCATGTGACCTCTTCTTATTTTTCTCTGGTAAGTCTCCTTTGTTTTATGCATGTTTTTCAAAGACTTGTTTCATGAAAACCATATTACTCCATTCAGTTTTTAATGTTCTGTTGATTGGTGTTGTCGTTGATGGCGTATCTTTTACGAGTTGTTCATAATCAAACGATTTTCGTGAAAGCTTACCTGCTCCTGATATGGCCACATTAAATGCACCATGACCATATCAAGTTCATTTCACTTTTACTTTTTCACCTGACAAATTTACATACCTTATAGCTGGGATTACGCAAAAAAATTTTATTTTAAGAAAAACAACTTAATTTTTATGGAAAAACCTGTTTTGACTTTACTTTTCAATTATAAAAAAGATTATTACGTGTCATTTTTATTCATTTTACACCAAAATTATTTAATTTTAACACAACTGCGCTATCAAACTGAAAACAATCACGATTTGTAGAACATGGAACAAGGGTGGCCATATCATGTGCACATGTTCCTGATATGGCCACTAGGTAGACTTTTGGAATTTGGGACTTTTTGGACAATTAAAGCTATTTTTATGGGGAAAGGAAATTGTTTTAAGAAAGTCCATTAAACTGAGAACGAGTAAGAAAAAAGTGGTTTACATTTTTCTCAAAATGGCGGCTAGAAAAATTCTCAAATCTTAGCATGGCCATATCAGGGACACCTACCTTACAACACGAGACCCAATACGATTCATGAACTCAAAACAGACGGAGAAAGATAGAGGCCATTCCGGCCGATTTTCTGCACCACACTAAGGAGAGTATGACTAAGAGAGTCATGGTGGTGCCCATGTGTGGGATGTGGTATTCAAACGACGAGCATAGTGCTGAACTTCGATATTTTGGTTATGAGTTACACATGATGCTTAATAAATGTACTTCTTCCGTGCCTAGAAATATGCATTTGAAATAAGTGCCATCAATCCATGTATTTACCTCGCACCACGTTGAAAGCCTTCAAGTATTGCATTATTCTGGCAAGTCAATATTTAAGACTTTTCTTATTGTGCTCGTCATACTTTTATATTTATGACTGAAGTAAAAACGACTGAATTACGGGAAAAAAAAACCGCACTAACTTGAGAAAAGATTATCCAACACCGGTACCATTTTTTCCACCACAAATTCCACTTAGGTCTGAAAAGAAATTGAATTCAGGTCTACGATATTGAAGTAAATGATCTACCCTTAAGTTCGAGTTAAACCGTACCGACTCGAAAGTGAAGCATTAATCGTTTAAAGTGACAGGAGAGTAAGGGCACACAGAGATAGGATCGCACGCTCGGTTATTTAGGATCCGTGGCTTGAATTAGGATTCTGGATCACATGTAATCTTGCTCAATACATTTATTCGCAGCCGCTTTGTTTAATCACGTTTGCAGTTTCTTGAACAAACAACCCTCAATACATACACAGTGAATTCACTCGACGCAGCAAGCCAAGGCTTGAGTTGGCAAACAGTGTGATACATCTCGTGTAATTTAACTTCCTAGGTTACTTGAGAGAGCCCGTGTACACAGTGAACCCAGCTACCAGTCTGAATTCACTATGGCGTCGTCACTTGCTCAATTCAGACCCAACACAGTCGTCAAGGAAACGCTGCATTCTGTACGGAAGGTAACGAAGTATAGACTCTTAGCTGCTAACGTCTCCAGATAGGTCACTTGAGATTCTGCGATTGATGTTTTCCAAGTACCATTAAAGGTAGGCGCTCACTACCGGAACGGATTCGATCGGCGCGTTCGGATCTTAATTATTTGCATTATTTTAAATGGAGCATCGCCCACCTCGCCTCCGTCTGCATGACCGGATTCCGTTCAGAATTCTGGCCATACGGGCCAAGATCAAAATAAAGAATGTCATGTCAAATATATCGATTGCAAGGCCTCCAATCGCGGTAATATTATAGGTATAATGAAATGGATGACGCAAAGCTTATTTTATTGAGTCCAACAGTATGAAGAGCTTTACAATTCATGCAATTAGAATTATAGCAATGTAACAGAGATGAACAACGATCGAAAAAGAAAGACTAGCAGCGCCCGTAAAGCAGAAAACCTGCACGACAATGTTGTATACGTCGCGTCGTTGACGTAAAGACTGCTTGTGAGTGATTCGAGACGCCGAGATTGATCACTCCCGAAGTCCCGAACGTCATGCATCCTTGAAGCGCCACAGTTGTTTATACTTGACTGAACTTTTATCTACTTTGGCAACTGTTATAGATGAATAAACAATCAAGTAGCCTATTTGAAACATCAGCTCTACCTTTCAGTCTATAATAATCCGTTCCCCAGTCTTTATTTAATTACTAGGCCCTTATTAAAAGGCTAGGAATTTTCTTTTCATATGTTTGAGATCAAAAGTGCAATCTCAAGTAAAAATATATTAACGTTATATTTTATGTTTCTTAGAAATGCAAATTTATTTGAGAATTGTTTTTTTTTTCTATTTATACAGGCTAACCATAGGTAAGCCTAATATCATATAGAACCAGAACATTTTGATAACTAAGATACTGTTCTGTTTTGTCTTTTTGTCTCATTTAAACATTTATAATGTTATTTATTTCACTGATGTATGTTATTCAAAGTTACGAAATCTTTCCACGCCAACCAAATGCTATTTTTAGAATAATGAGCGAGACTCGAAGCGCACGAGAATGACGAGCCGAGACTCGAAAGACAAATGCAATAACACAGCTAGCGAGAGCGGCAGTTAGTTTTGTTCATCTCTCGTAGTTTGTTTAGTAATGATATATCAGCAGTTCTTTCATTGCTTGATATTTATTGAATTTCGTCATTTCTTTCAACAAAAAATTGTGAATATTGATTCCTAACTATCGCTTTATTTCTTTTTGTGTTTGTTCCTACTAAATTATTAACAGCGGCATGGCCGCCATTGCCTTCTAAATTGTCACTCTGGAAAGAAACAATGGCAAATCATCTGCGACAAAAAAAAAGTGGCAATCAACAATACTGCAGTGTTACATAGTTCTGATTGGGACAATTACACTTCACTGGTGAATTGTCATGTGAGCGAAATAATCAACGTAGGCCCACAGTCTAGTATATACAGTCGCGAAGCTCAATACTTAGTAAATATGCAAACATTAGATAGTTGCTCACCACTAGGCTCGCTAATATCGCCTCATTACAGGCAATGCAAAATAGTAACGTCACAGTCTATTGTTTCTAGCACCCTCAAAACTCAAGCTTCGTGACTGTATATAGTAGACTGTGGTAGGCCTAATCTGTTTTCATTTTCGTCAGAGATAACGCCTCGTTAATAATTTTGTGCGAGATCGTGCGTATTTGCTTGGTTTCCGCACAAAACCAATCCGCGGAAAGTCTAAAATTCCACATTCAGTATTCCCAACCTAACACACATAACAATTTCCCTCTTCTTACCGCTTAAGTGACATATTGATTTTACTGCTTTAGGCTTTTAACATATTATTGTTAGAGACGTTCAATATAGTAATAATTATAAATTGGAAACTTACCACTGCAATTTCACCTAAATTGCACTGTTAATTATTGTTTTTAAATATTTGCAAAAATTAAGTAAACTCTACAACTCCACTAAAGTTACTGCATTCGTGATGCAAGTAACATTAAGGAAGCCGTGAAAAAATCAACAAGATTCCAGACTCATCATAGACTGGGGAAAAAAAAAGACAAACGGATATCACGGCCTGCTGGAGTATAGTAAACACAGAAAACATTTTAAAGCAACAATGTTGAAGATAGATATTTTTGTTTTGCAAATTTGCCGTCATTGAACAGAAACCAAGGTGGAGATTTCATTGCAACTACAGTAATTAGAAATTCCTCTTTCAGGTATGTAATAAACGATCTTCGCACAAAATAATGTACGATACACGAGCGGTATGTTTTCTTTCAATTCTCGGAAATTAAAAAAGCTCAACTACGTTTCGCTTTTTCAAACTTTTCCTCGAACATGAAAACTTCAACATACCGCTCTTGTAACGCATATTACTAATACCTTTTTACTCTTCAAATCCGTGAAATTTCCTCGAATTTGATGGAAAATGCTTAACATTACTCTTTTTTTTTAACACCAACAAAATTTCCCCGAAAAAATACATTTCCTTCTAATTACCATCATTGGATCCAATAATTAAACTCCTTCGCTACGTGGGCAATGCGCTTCAGACAAGAGGGAAAAAGTACGTGACAAAGGACACATACCCAGTTTTTGTGATACGCAGGAGACTCTCCGCATCGAACCCTGTCCTGATGGATTAGAAACATTACCAACAAAGAAATAAATAGATCGCAATGGAGAGTATTTTAACAGAGATTCTGTGGCAGACTGAAGGTGTACAATTTGTTGTTGACAAGATGATTAACGACAGAGAAACAAGAACCATTATCTCGAGTTGGGTTTCAACCCACATAGAAGACTATTCGATCCAACCAAACAAAGGCTGGCGAGATCGATAGGAAAGGCGGCAACCGAACAAGATATCAGTCTGTTATTTCACAGGATCCGCAGCTCACGAAGCTTCGGGTTCATCCCTGCTCTGCAAAGGCGAAGTTTCCACCAAGGGAATTAAACATAACTTGACAAATTCTTTCCTTTTTGCTTATAACCTATTTGTAGTTGAGTCCGAGATAATATTCCTCAACAAGAGTAACTTACCTCCAATTACATAAATTATATGTTAGCACAGTGGCGGCCTAATTCCAATCATAATCACCGTGAAAGCCTAAAAACTCGTTTGTTTTTGTTTTTTTAATGAGAAATATGTCAGTTTATTTTTTTACTTGGTTATTTAACGACGCTGTATCAACTACGAGGTTATTTAGCGTCGATGGGATTGGTGATAGCGAGATGGTATTTGGCGAGATGAGGCCGAGGATTCGCCATAGATTACCTGACATTTGCCTTACTCGGAAAAAACTCAACCAGGTAATCAGCCCAAGCGGGAATTGAACCCGCGCCCGAACGCAACTCCGGATCGGCAGGCAAGCGCCTTAACCGACAGAGCTACGTCGGTGGCCTTGTCAGTTTATTTTTGACACACACTGTATAGCCTATATATGTATATGTATATATAGTCTAATATATATAAAATAATAATAATGATTATATAATATTCAATTTGTTTTATTAGTTTTATTTATTTTTAGAATTATTTTAGTTCTTTTAGGTTTTTATTTTATCGTTAATTATATACATCAAATATTCATTATATGAGGTCTCGCCAACCTCATTGAATATTAACACGACTACTATGAAGTAGTCAATGTGTATTATCACCATTAAATAGGAGAAAAATTCGTTCCGGCACCGGGAATCGAACCCGGAACCTCTCAGCTCTGCGCGCTGAGGGCTCTTTCCGACTGAGCTATGCCGGGACACGATTAATTATATAATTTATTTTATTGAATGGAATATTATTAGCTTTAATTCCATATATATATATATATATATATATATATATATATATATATAAAAGTATATATATTGTATAAATCCATATGGTCGTTGCATCGTTAAGTGAACCTTGAACCAATCTGTATAAGCTCTGTTGATAATATAAAATATTTGCTCGGAAGGCTCACAGGCTATAGGAAAATTGCAAGTAGCAAACAGACCGTAATCTTGCCTTTAAAAACTGAATACGTGGTGAGTTTCTCGTAAGTTTATCAGAAAGCAGCCACAGTTCCCAAATAAGAATTAGTTCGTAAAGCCTCAAAATCGAAGAAGAAAACTGTCTTCTCTGTGGGGCTCGATACCACGACCTCTCAGTTCCCGACAAGTCACTCTACCGATTAAGCTTGTAAGAACACAGGAACAGTGAGTTCCTTCCTGTAATTGTTATCTAGGGATTTCTCAATTTGTGCACCATGATGCTGTTTTGTGTTGAATCCCGATGAGTTTTAATTGCATTACGTCAGCTGCTTTACATCGCATTTTCATGAACTTTGTTCCCCTTAACTTGCGAAGGAAGTAGAGGGATCGGAGGAGCAGCATGCATGTACAACACCCTCAACTTTCAGAGAGGAAGCTGCGGGGAGGAAGAGCGCCACAATTTCCTGGGCCAACAAGACCATACATGAAATCGGGTTAGACTTTCCCAACAGTGCTTAAGAGCTCGAACATAGTCCAGTGAAAAAGCTTGTATAGGCGGATTCGCTTTCGGAGCATGGCGCTCGATTTTATGTTACGGCATCTCGTTTGCAGTCAAAGTGCTGAGGACAAAACCCCTATTCGTGACCATCGGAAATGTCGTTCAAATTTTATCAGACTCCTACTGTGGGGCTATTGCGACATAGGCTATACGATAGATACCCCAGTATTCTGTTTCTATCCGCAATTTTCCATGAATACCAATTTTATTGGTGAACTGGAATATTGTTTTGAGATTAACTTCTACATTAATATTTACCGATTTCTATATGTTTATACTTAGGCTTAAATACAATAATTAGATTGTCTTTGCCTCCTAATAGTATCCATTTGATATACAGTGAAGGGGACATAATTGTATGTATGTGTCTAATGCCTACCCGCTTTTTTATATATTCTTATAATATTAGACATAGTATCGGTCTACCCACTTCACTGTATGTGATTCGAGTTCCGCATATTGCAGATAGATGGCAGAAATGTGACCCATTTTTCTAGTTGCACACCACTTCGACGGACCATGTGGAGGTCTATCTGTAGAGAGTTATGTCGTGCACTAAGGTGAGTATATCTGTAAGTGTAGTGTATGAATGAGTGATGATGATGATGATGATGATGCTGATGATGATGAGAAAGGGAGAAGGGAAAACCCGGTGCCGGCACGTAGCCTAGTCCTGTCAAATAGCGCCAGGCTTAACGTCCCGGTCCGACGGACGAATCACTATCAACAGTGACACATACCGTCTCTTCATATGCACTGCGGAGAGATAAGGGATTTAACCCAGGGATATTGGTGCACACCGAGCGGGCTGGCCTTGCATTCGGGAGGTCCGGGGTTCGATCTCAGGGGCCGGCAATCCTAACTGAGGTTTTTCATGGTTTCCTCAGTTATTTCCAGGCAAATGCCGGGATTCTACCTCTTGAAAGTCCGGCCATGGACGGCGATCCTTCCCTTAATCCTTTCATATGTGTGAGTGAATGCTGTGCAATGTCTTAAATGTTTGTGTTGTATCGGAGGTGGTCCCTCATCCGGGGAGGCCCTCCATGTCCTTGTGTGGTCAAAAAAGTAGGTATGTGATCCAATAGATTAATTCCTCTGCCGACAGGTCGCGGCCTTGTAAGGCGCGTATAAATGTACCTAAAAGGGAGAGGTTAAACCAGGGTAAAGAAAAAAAGAATATTGGTGCACAATCTAGTGATTAGAAATTGTGCACTGCCATCTCATCTAGTCCCTACGTAGAAATTTTACATGAAATTTCTGACCCAGTCGAGAATCTAACCCGGACCGGCCACGGTACCACAGAGCTAACTCGGTGGGGGGGACATAATTGTTGAGCTGGCGAAAATGTTTCGAGATCTGAGCTCGGTTCACAAGAGGTTACCATGTCAACCAGTAGGGATTGAAGTCTTCGAAACATTCTGCATATTTGTACTAGAAATGGGAATCATGCGTAATTTTACTATCAATTCTAATACAGGCTCTTACTCTCTCCCATATTTCAAGTCTCTGTTGCATCTACTGTCATCCTTCTACAACACGCTGGCGAAGAATTTCAATGTTCTCAATAGCTGTTGAATACATTATTGCTTTTAAATATCTCCATAAGTAAAATCCAGTGAATTTAAGATAAGGGAATGAGCAGGTCGGAATGATAGTTCACCACGACCTATCCATACCTTGTTTTCAGTTGCCAGGCGGCAATATTGAGTAGATCCTCTTTTTTTTTTTTTTAAGCGTAATGATTTAATAAACATGACCCACAAATGTCAGAACTAAACCACATTAAATAAAAAGTAGGCTATCTGCAATTAAAAAAGTGAAATTAGGTAATATTTATATTAAACTTTTGCTTGTTTTTAGGTCCTCTATCCATTCCGCAAGCTTTCTGTCAATATTAATTTTGGGAATTAATGAAAAGATATAATCTTTTTTCCGAAGTTTTAAAAGGTATACCTTATTTTTGGTTTACAAGACCAATATTTTTATTAAATTATTAAAACCAATGAAAATGTTTGTAAAAACCCTGCATACAGGATGTATCGAAACATGTGGGTACATGTGCGTAATGATTTAATAAACATGACCCACAAATGTCAGAACTAAACCACATTAAATAAAAAGTAGGCTATCTGTAATTAAAAAAGGGAAATTAGGTAATATTTATATTAAACTTTTGCTTGTTTTTAGGTCCTCTATCCATTCCGCAAGCTTTCTGTCAATATTAGGTTTGGGAATTAATGAAAAGATATAATATTTTTTCCGAAGTTTTAAAAGGCATACCTTATTTTTGGTTTACAAGACCAATATTTTTATTAAATTATTAAAACCAATGAAAATGTTTGTAAAAACCCTACATACAGGATGTATCAAAACATGTGGGTACGCTCTGGGGAATCGATAGAGGACCTAAAAACAAGCAAAAAAACTTCATATAAACATATGGTCAATTTCGCTTAGTTTTTTTAGTTACAGTCATTGTTTGTGGTGTGCATAATATCTGTGATGATGTTTAATTAACTTACAATACTTTTTTCTTTTAGAGCAACTAACTTCTACAGAGAGTACTCAAAATGGCTATCATGAACTCTAAGACAGGCTTCTGAGAGCCACATCATCGACTGCCTTACTCACTCTCATATTCCAAGCGCCTGCCGTATCTACTGACATCCTTCTTCAAGTCGCTGGCGAAGAATTTCCACGTTATGAATAGGCCTAGAATGCGCAATGGCCTTTAAATGACCCCATAAGTAGAAATCCAATGGACTGAGGTCGGGAGAACGAGCAGGCCTGGATGTCGGTCACTCACGACCTATCCATTTATTAGGGAATTGCTGATTTAGAATTTCTCTAGCATCAAGAGTAAAATGAGGCGGTGGCCCATCATGCATGAACCACATGTGCTGAATTAAGTTCAGTGGAACTTCTTACAACAAAACATTTAAGTAATTTGTTAAAAAGTCGCAGTATGATGGTGCTGTCAATGTCCCAGGTAAAATGAAAGAACTGATTAATGTGTTACCCATTACTCGTATTCCAGATCAATGACTGTAACTAAAAAAACTAAGCGAAATTGATCATATGTTTATATAAACTTTTTTGCTTGTTTTTAGGTCTTCTATCAATTCCCCAGAGCTTTCCCATATGTTTTATACACCCTGTATACAGAGCGGTCCAAAACATCTGCAAAAATTAATGTATCGCAATGAACAGTCTACGGGTAAAGTGCCGGCATTGGGACTCGAAATAGGGTCTGTAATGCATTATCCAAACAGATTACGCTTTATCGAATAAATTTAACTTCAACTAATTCCTTCTGGAAAATTGTGTTTCTCTAAGACTAGGTGGTTTAAACGTTATTATGTTCTTAACAGTGCTCTCAATTGAATAGTTAGAAATATTTCAGATCTAAGGAGAAGGTTGAAACATTTTTGACAGCTGGTTGTATGAAGTAGGCCTATATCTAAGCAAAAGAAGGAGGCAGACCACTTTTAGTCTATGTCACTGTCTTGGATATTTCGACGCAATTAAGATACTGCCAGAAAACGGCGATTAAAAAAAAAGAGAGCAATCTATTTCTCACCACACTTAAAGACAATATTACATTCAGAAGGACCATAAAAATAGTAAATTTTATTACATTTTCTTTAAAAGAGAGAGAAAGTTTCATTTGAAAGAATCGTTAAGGGATAAACTTTTTTCTTCTGGTTGGCTTAGTCCGTAATTTCTTTACACTTCAGTCGAACGGATCCACTCAAGTATTCTTTTTCACTCTTTTGAAATAAAAGAATATTAAAAAATTCCCCATAAGCAGTCGGAGGAATTAGTTTTACGCGGATGAGTGGGCCCTCGCCGAACACAGAACCCGGGCAACGCATCTCAAGAATCTGCGTGGAGAGGTCACGCCAGAGCAGCGCTGAATTACTAAACTAAATACTTCCATACACTTTGAGAGAGGAGGAACAGCCCTACTATACACGTTTACCAAATTCCTTACAGTACAAAACTAATGTACTTTCACGCCTATTTAAATAAAACTTAAGAAGGTAACACAGTAAATATACCTTGACGACGGCATGATTTTCTTTCAGAAATGCTTTCCTACTCTCAATGCAAGAGTACACAAAACATGATGGAATAAAATACAACTAGAGACGGGTACTTAGGAAGATCGCGATCATCACAAAATGTTAGATATAGGGGAGACTCGGCTAGTTCCGCAATATTAAGAAGTAAATCTATCATATTTTTAGCAAAATGTTTATTGAAAAATATTATCAAGATATGTAGACATGGACGAAACCTTTCATTACCAAATGAGATAAAGAGACCTATTAAAATTTAGTTGTACATACATTACAGTTGAAAAAGAACAACTCGGATAATTCCGCAACAGTGCGGATAAATCCGCAATAGGACTTGGCTAATTCCGCAGTAGTAAATAATTATGAAATACATTATGAAAGTAACATAAAAGGAACAATTTATATATAACAATGCTCACTTTCTTCACAGCTGTGTAGTAAAACACGAAAAACAGGCAACTTTCGATGTTTCACTGAATTGCCGTCAGAGGTGTCGACCAATATGCTTGATTTTTTTCTATAGCACTACAGAGGACATGCCTCCTGTTGACAGCCTCTCAAAACTTACGTTCACGCTATTATAAAGCCCTAGTAAAATCATATATGCACTACTGCGGAATTACCCGTACTGCGGAAATAGCCGAGTTTCCCTACTGTGGATTTGATTTAATGATTGATTTTTATTCTTGTTGTTTAGTCAACTGACCGAAGACAGGTTTGAAACTCACAAGTGACACTAATAAGGCATCACTCACGAGGCAACTAAGCCAGGAGATAATGTGGTAGGGTGGCTAGTTTCTTTCCCCTTGATTTTTATTAATATTCAGGAATTAAGGGCTTCATCGTCACCATCATTTATGCATTAAGCAATTTTGCCTGTAGTTTACTGTTTTGTCAATCTTTTTTTTTACGTCCAACGTCTCTTCTACCAATCAGTCTACAGGGTGAACCCTAAGTAACGTTATCAATTTTAGGGGATATTCCTTGAGATATTTCAATAAAAAAGGTTTAATAAAATTTTGCTCGTTTTTGCTTCCTTTTCGAGATAAAAGTTGTTTTATATTAAACATTTCATAGCGTCTTTCGGGAAAGCCATTGATTGAATTCCCAATATACTCGGTCAATTTAAGACAACAGTGTATTATGATAATAAATGATTGAAAGGGTTTCAGTTTTGTTCTTTAAATGTGCAAAAATTTGATCCGAACAAATGTAACATTGAAAAATTCCTTTGCAGAACGAAAAGTTACATTTCATATTTCACCAAAATTAATTTCATGTTCCGGTAAAATTTTCTTAATAATGTATTTTTTTTTTATTTTAGTAGGTTATTTTACGACGCTTTATCAACATCTCAGGTTATTTAGCGTCTGAATGTGATGAAGATGATAATGCCGGTGAAATAAGTCCTGGGTCCAACGCCGAAAGTTATCCAGCATTTGCTCATATTGTGTTGAGGAAAAACCCCGGAAATAACCTCAACCAGGTAACTCCCCCGACCGGGAATCGAACCCGGGCCACCTGGTTTTGCGGCTAGACGCGCTAACCGTTACTCCACAGGTGTGGGCTTAATAATGTAACGACCTCTAGTTTTTTACTTTAAATTATTTGATAACCACTTCCTTGCTATTTAATTAGTGTAAGTGTCATCTTTGGTATGTTTCAAAATCGGACGAACATCATCCCAGGCACAAACGCCGTTCAAATCCAGTTCCATTCAAACAGAAAGAGCATTCAGATTTCATTCCAAGCAGAAGACAAATGTATAACTGTTGCCATGGTATTTTATTATCACAATCTGGTGATTCTACTCCGGAAATAGGACATGTGGAGAATACAATTTTCTGTTAAAGCTTTCAACTCCCAGGCCACAACAGCGCAAGCTGTGCAGTAAAAGCAGACTCGCAAACAATCAGTCATCAAATCAGTACTTGTATTGCTACAGTGCCTTGCTGTGTAACATCAATTTTAACACTACTGTAATTCGCTCGATACTCGTCTATCGTTCCTTATGTACAGTTATTACTTCTCCAAACACGTAAAGTAATATCTACAACCCCAGAAACTACCGTCTGATCCGTTCGGGAAGACATAAAATAAAATCGTTATAAAAATTATATCAGGGGTGATACAAAAGTTATTTTAGTTCCAATATAATGTTAAAACACAGGAGTTTTGTATCATTCTCTTTACGAACAAAAGAAATCAGATTATCTCTTAGCAATGAATTACATAAAATGTCGTTTTTCGCACACCTATGCTGTATGCGTATGGCAAAATAGTACATTATGCAACGAGCCTATAATGGTAGTAATTAAGACGCAAGTTTCATACGACTTTTTATGCTCGACCATATTTCTAACTTGAAAGAATTGAAAATTAGGTCATTTTATGGTTATGTGCGAACTGACCTGAATTGTGAGATGTGCGCAGACGCGAAAGTATTGATTTTTTTCCGAGGCCGAATGTCATTGACCTTGGCACAGAATAAGAATGAACATTAGTCTGATATAACCTGGAAATTGATTTAGAATTGAAAAACGAGATGACTAATTGAATTTATTTGAATATTATTTACAATTAACGCTAATTATTATAGTAACGGAACATAACCTTCTGCGACAGTATTGGATTTCCAGCCTCCGTGACTTTTCGCTAATTGTCTGTCGATTGCATATCCGAGAATAATCGATATAACGGTACAAAGCTGACTCGTGATTGGCTGAAGACCTGTACTTTAATAAGTAGGTGTACTTTAATGACATGCATTAAAGGACTGCTACCAGGTGTATAATTACTACATTTCAGCATGGTCGAGCATAAACATTGTTACGATTCACTTTTCCGTACAAACACAGCAAAGTTGCCGAAGTAATATAAACAGCTATAATGAAACATTATAATATCAACACATCGCCAACTATAAACACAGATATCGTAGTTAATACCTCCTAGTCTACTAAAAATGCTAAGAGATAATTTTATTTACCTTTACATACAGAAACAGAAATAATACACAAACAACTTCATGACGTTGTAACCAGATCTACTACATTTACGTAACTGGACAGGAAGTGTGCGAAAGACACTTTCGTACTAGTTACGTACAATACTTTTTGGCAAATAATAATAATAATAATAATAATAATAATAATAATAATAATAATAATAATAATAATAATAATAATAGGGAAAACACGAGAATTTTACTGGAAGCAAGTAAAGAGATAGGTTTGGAAGTAAATCCCGAAAAGACAAAGTATATGATTATGTCTCGTGACCAGAATATTGTACGAAATGGAAATATAAAAATTGCAAAATTTATCTTTTGAAGAGATGGAGAAGTTCAAATATCTGGGAGCAACAGTAACAAATATAAATGATACTCGGGAGGAAATTAAACACAGAATAAATATGGGAAATGCCTGTTATTATTCGGTTGAGAAACTTTTATCATCCAGTCTGCTGTCGAAAAATCTGAAAGTTACAATTTATAAAACACTTATATTACCGGTTGTTCTGTATGGTTGTGAAACTTGGACTCTCACTTTGAGAGAGGAACAGAGACTACGGGTGTTTGAGAATAAGATTCTTAGGAAAATATTTGGGGCTAAGAGGGATAAAGTTACATGAGAATGGAGAAAGTTACACAACACAGAACTGCACGCATTGTATTCTTCATCTGACATAATTAGGAACATTAAATCCAGATGTTTGAGATGGGCAGGGCATGTAGTACGTATCCAGAAATGCATATAGAGTGTTAGTTGGGAGGGCGGAGGGAAAAAGACCTTTAGGGAGGCCGAGACGTAGATGGGAAGATAATATTAAAATGGATTTGAGGGAGGTGGGATATGATGATAGAGAATGGATTAATTTTGCTCAGGATAGGGACAAATGGCGGGCTTATGTGAGGGTGGCAATGAACCTCCCGGTTCCTTAAAAGCCAGTAAGTAAGTAAGTAAGTAAATAAGTAAGTAAATAATAATAATAATAATAATAATAATAATAATAATAATAATAATAATAATAATAATAATAATAATAATAATCCGTGGCTCTACAGCCCGTGAAGGGTCTAGGCCGACCACCCGGCTGCTGGACTCACGCTCACATGTCGAAGCAGAGGTGGACGATCATCCAACCAGAATGGAGGTATCGTGTGGTTAGCACGATGATCGCCCCAGCCGTTATAGCTGGCATTTGCAACCGAATTTCGCTACCTATCGTAGCTCCCCAAGTGCATCACGATGCTGGGTGGGCACCGGTCCCATACATTGGCCGAAATTTCATGAGAAATTTCTTCCCTCATGAGGACTCGAACCAGCGCGCATTCCGTAACGCGAGTCCTAGGCAGGATGCCTTAGACCGCGACACCACGGCGCGGGACATTTTTTTTTTTTTTTGTTTTTGCAAAACTACATCAAAATTCTACGTGAATTAATTAACTTATTAAATAAATCACAGACTATTGAGATTTTTGTAGGCTAAGAATTACAGGCTACTAATACAGTACATTGTCTTTATAATAGGTCTACACCTTTTCCAGTTTTATTTCAGAAAATATCAATTGTATACCAGAAATTATGAAATGTATTTCAGATTTGTCAATTCAATTTCAGATAGTATCAGTTGTATTTCAGATTTGTCAATTCAACTTCAGATAGTATCAAATGTATTTCAGATTTGTCAGTTGTATTTCAGATGGTATCAAATGTATTTCAGATTTGCCAGTTGTATTTCAGATAGTATCAATTGTAATTCAGATTTGTCAGTTGTATTTCAGATGGTATCAAATGTATTTCAGAAAATAAGCAATGCATTTAAGATTACATAGTCACTTTTATTTCACAAAATAACAAACGTAGGCCTAATTAAGATTTAACATATATTGAAAAAAAAATGGATTCAACAAATCCTCAACTTTATTGCATTTTAGCGTCCGACAGGCATATTCATCATAGATAGCTAAAGCTGCAGCTTGATGAATTGTACTGTGTTGTACTGCACGAGCACAATCACCACCAACAATATTATGTGTGTTGCTTCATCAATTTTACTCTCTACTGTAGGTAAATTAGCCTACAACACCAGGAGCTATGACGTCAGGAATTCCAAGATGGGTTTTTACGTACGTCTTCACTTTACACCAAATGATCTCGATTGGATTTAACATTTGAGAATAAGGTGCCAACCGTAACTTCTCAAATACAAATGATAGTTTCTGAAATACAATTGACAAATCTGAAATACAATTGATATTTTCTGAAATACAATTGATACTATCTGAAATTAAATTGACAAAATGTTTTCTGAAAAACAATTGATACTATCTGAAATTGAATTGACTAATCTGAAATACAAATGACAAATCTGAAATACAATTGATATTTCTGTAATACAACTGGAAAAGGTGTAGTTACAATGCCATGAAATTGTTTGTATATTATTTCTGTTTCTGTAAGTAAAGCTAAATAAAATTATTATCTGTTAGCATTTTTAGTAGACTAGAAAGCATTGACTACAATTTCTGTGTTCATAGTTGGCGATGTGTGTATCGTGGCTAACGAGAAAGACAGGTTACGGCGTGAATCGGAGTCATATGATTATCATGGTTTAGTCATGGCCATCATGACAATCGCCTAATATAAATACACTTTCAAAGTTCTAAAAAACAAAGAAATTGCTATATTACTTAAATGTGCATTTATATATAAACTTGTTCTATGTTGGCCATGTTATGTCTAAGAAAAGACGTCGTGCCATAGTCGGTCTTTCTCGTTAGACACGGTGTGGATATTGTGACGTGATAGTTTTCATAATGTTTCGTCATAGTTGTTTATATTCGTACGGAAAAGTGAATCGTAGCAATGTTTTTGCCGTACTCGTACAGCAAAGAAGAACTTTCTAATCAATAATGTGTTATGAAAAGCAGCACTGAACCTTTATACTCCCATTTTTCTCCAATATCTGTCGAATACAAAAAATCTATGCATTGCAGCAGCAAAAAATAACTTACACCCACATAACAATTCAATATGTAACTAAGAAACAGCTAAAATAAAAATCTACAGGGACATCACTTTATTTTTACCAACATTTTTAACATTAACCTGGCTATACTCGGAAACACTGTAACCCCCTTCCATTACAGGAGTTTGGAGTTACTAGTGCAATATGTAAACAAATCATTTTACTAGCTATAGGAGGAGAGAAAAGTAGTGTATCCATTTATGTTACAGGGAAATATAGTATTACGATTTTCAGTTTGGTCATTACTTTACAGTATTTTATCAAAAAACATTAGAATAGTAACAATTTTTTTCACAAACTCAACTCTTCAGGCGGTTATATACATTCTGTAATGTCTACTTTATTCAGCACATTACTAACCTAATTTATTCCTGAGAATTTTGTGAGCACTTCCGTAAGAAACCCCAATTTCTACAGCTAACTTCTTGTCCGACTTATTACGACCTCGCTGCATTCTTTCTCTAGCATCTTCTACAGCATCTTCTGTCACCTTTGTTGGCCATCTTACACTTTTCTTCCTTTCTGTACACTCTGTTGCTCTAAATTTATCTACCAGATTAATACCATTTCTACGAAAATATTCCATAATGATATAATCAGGAAATTGTGAAGAAAAAAAACTGTTGTTTACATTCGGTTACATTGTAATTCCAGTTTCCATCATCGTCCTTCATACCTACAAATAGTAAAACAAAACTCTTGTTTAAATAATGCTGTTAAATACCGTACCATATTATAGGGTACCGTACTTTCGGTAACTCTAATCTTCACTTGTGCTCAGTCCACACAGATAAATTCAGTTATGCTACACACTATACTTGTGTGAAAATAAACTTCAATAATATAAGCCTTTTCTTCTATAGAAAATGCAACATATTTCCGAAACACACTGTACTCTGTACTGTTTATTTCACTGCTAGCAACAGCGGCCGTAAGTTTGTGTGACTGGCGTTACCAAGGACATTAGTGAAAGGGGTGGAAGTCAAGTACATTTAGAAACGCAGGTACAATAAAAATTGAAATAAAAATAAAATTATGTCCCTGTACTACTGTATCTTCGCCCAAGACTGTACACTTTAAAATGTGCACCGGTTTCTTCAAGACACGTCACACTTGCTGGCAAAGCGCTTTAATGCAGACACAAGGAGTTGAAAAACGAAACCAATTTCCATTTCACCGACTACAACAGCAAAAACATAAGACACTGGATACACCTTCACAGTTCTCGCCCATGGAGTCGGAGACCTACATACATACATATGAATGTTGTGAAATCTGCAATGCATAACAGGCCACCCCGTGACACATGTCCTCTGTTTACCACAAGAGAGCAGAGGCAGTGTCCGCAAGGATGTCGGAACTGGAATAAGAAGGGGATTCCATTACAATACTGCAGCAAGATGTCACAAAGATTCACACCCCAAACAGATGGACGAGAGATAAAAGCAACTACTCCAACCCATTAAAGAGACAGTCGTAGCAGTTCTGGCATTCTTCCAGTAACAACTTCTCCGCGAAGACATTCTAAATATTTCCATTACTTCTATTCAATAATTGTCCTTTCATGACTTAATTACTGAAGAATTCCAGAATTTAATTCTGCACTACTAAGTTGGATGTGGTAGACCGAAAACTGATATAAATGCCCTTATATCTTACATTGTATGTGCTTATTTTGTGTTCATTATTGTAGAACTAATCGCAAAGTAAAAAATGAAAAATTTTATCTTTATTTCGAAGCGAGATATTAAAACGATTATTGCAAGAACGACGATCGATATAAAATTTAAATTATAATACAACAAGTAAATATGGAAAAACATAACATTTCAAAAGCGGTACAAATGTCTCCCGAGACGGGCTCGTGCACAGGATTTTAAAATGAGATGAGGAGGGTGCTAGTAAGAAAAGCATCAATTACTCCCATAACGCATTTTATTTAATTTTCTGGTGGTGGTGGTGGTGGTGGTCCTAATATTCGTCGTTGAAATTCAACGTGGTTGAAAAATGACCAACAGATTTTGCCTGAAGCCCTCTACCAGGGTCAAGGTTCTTTTGCGATATCTTCACTTTCCTCGCGAGATTGGTTTTGAACCCGCTAACCTCGGATTCGACGGCTAGTATAATTAACCAATCCACAGCCATAAACGACTTTTAGCTGATGTAATATTATCTAATATGTGTGTATGTGAGTGTGTCTCATAAGGAAAAAATCGCAATCAATCAATAAAGCGATACAAACAATGCAATGGCAGGCCTACTTCTAAAAATGACTGTTTTTTGTTTAAGAAACACATACTATATAAGTTGAATAAATTGCTTCAACAACTATTTTAGTGATAACTAGGGCATTCGAAAAGTAATGACAACATAGTTACTGTTTCACACTAAATTTATTTAGGCTATTTTTGACATTACATACTTCAACTATAGTCTCCTGTCATGTCAACAATACATTGCCAAATTCTTGGAAGACGGCGGACTCCATCTGCAGCAGCATTTCTGAATATCTCTCACTGATCAATCTAAAGTTCTTCGGATGTCAACTCTTGATTTAAAGCGAATGCCTCGCTTTCACCCAACTTGCAGTAGTTCAGTATTATAGGACTTCTCTCCCACAGGTTTCTTGTAATGTCCTAAAGCACTGAGTTGGATGTTTTTCTCTTCTAACGTGGATTTTTATGAACCACCTTTGTTCGTATCTTTACTACAAATCAGAAACAGCCACTGTATTTACAAAATATGGCTACTTCGAGTGTTTCAATATTACAAATTTATAAAATAATCGCTGCTCTGTTATTTAGTACAAGATTTCAAAGGTCACCGCTAGGAGCACTGATTTACAGTACTGTTGCCATTACGTATCGAATGCCCTAGTATATAATACAAGATTCCAAAAGTTAATAATTACGTACACATCATTCATCGCTTTGGAAATTTTTGGAACATACAAAAAAATTATGAAAATGAGAATTCCATTGCCATTACGTAGCTGCTAGGAGAGACACGATGAGAATTAAATATAACTAACTGTAAAATACCACAGTCTACTATATACAGTCGCGAAGCTTGAGGTGATTTTTTGCAAATCTCGTGTTAAAGCGCTCCAAGCGGTTAGCAACTAGAAACAATAGACTGTCCACGGTCGACTTTGGACTGTGTCGTATTTCCATCGAGTGCTAGCTCGTTGCGTATTTCACATTGATGCTTGTGAAATGTTCGTTATTGGTTATAACGAAAATGTTAATGGCTAAAATACAATAATTGGAATAATAATATTTTACTAGAGACGTAGAAAAATTAAGTTTGTTTTAATGAAATTTATTGATCACGTTTTATTTTCAATTCTGGTGGGATTATTATTGCTTAGGCCTACTTTTTTTTTAAAGGATATGTTTTTAATTGTAGCTGTTAATTTTGTTGTTATTTTTATTTGTTACTTTACTAGAGACGTAGAAAAAGCCTGTTACAATAAAATTTATTGATCACGTTTTATTTCCAATTCTGGTGTGATTATTATTGCTTAACCTCATCCCACTTTGTTAACTACGTAAGCCTACACTACAAGTACCGGTACACGTAAGTTACTCCATTAATTCATATTTCCATTATTATTGTTGTACAGGGAAATGCAAATTAATATTTATTGGTTTCATAGTTAATTATCGCTATAATCTTGAATGAGTGAAGCGATTATAGTAAATTTCAGTTCGTTTTGCACAAACAAAAATAATATTAACCTATTTCTTGCAGGTATCTTCGAGTTTATGGTGGAATTTAATATACTTCATTAAAATAATAAATTAACTTTATGCATTTAATATTTCAATAATGGAAGGAAGGTGTTAATTTTTCCAAAAGAACACAACGAAAGTGTAACATATTTTGTCGTCTACTAGGAGAGAGATCTGCGATGATGAGGCGATAGTAGCGATCCTAGTGGTGGGCAACTATCCATGTTTGCATTTTTAGTACATATTGAGCTTCGCGACTGTATATAGTAGACTGTGAAAATACTATGAGGTAGCTGGGCCTGAACCAAAATCCTCTCGATCCGCAGTAGAATGCTCTACCACTTTTAATGTTACATAAAGTTTCGCTATTACAATTAGGGAACTACAGTAGCGGAGGAATATGGAGAATTGTCTAAAAATGTGGAGCAATCATACGAACAAAATAAAATCATTTTTAACACTTGTACCGTAAGTAACTATTATATCACACAATTCTTAACAGATATCGTTTTATTTTATTTTTGATAACTGTTTAATGTGATGGTCTAACCACCAAATATCCCTCTCTTCGTGCATGGTCTTACAGTGAGACAGGGCACTGAAACCTAAAAACCGGTTCCGTCGCGTCCAAATGGGGATGTCTGGGTCCTTAAGTTAGTGCCATTATTTTAGTCTTCAATATATTAACTGTACTCTACAGCCAGTAGTACATAAATATTCTATAAACAACCGATTAAAAAAAAAAACAATAGATTGAATTGCTCCCCATTCGTGGTTTCATGTTTTTTCCACCAGAGGAAAAGCCTGCGCACAATACGAGGACAGTAATGTGTGACCTCTTACCTTAAAAAGTGAAGTAGAATCAGGATTTTAGGACCAGTGTAGAGTTATCCGCTGAATCTGGAAATCACATTATTTCACCATCACAATACCTCTTCTATCCGTCGTATAAAATGAATGCGGCGTAGCGAAAGCAAACAGAAGCATCACAGTGAAGTGTTAAGTACGGTACAACGTACGAGTCGGTATACAACACCTAAATGGAACGTGGGAACAATTTAGATAATAGACATTGCAAATTGAATTTGGTTCCGCGGTCGTCGTCGTCCCCCCCCACGCTCAGTATGAAACAGATGACTGCTTGTGCACAAAACCGATATCGTAATTCACAAGCCGAACTCTATTGCATTGCACCTCTTGATTTCAATACCAGAGGAAATTACATGGAGACTAATTAATACATTATCATAAAACTGAAGCCAGACAAATTATGTAAGGCAGAAATAATGTTATTATAAAGCAGTATTCCTTAGTCTTTTCTCGGATTTTCAAAATGTGCTGTGCTCCGTCTGCACAGTGCCGGCGTCAGCATTTTATTTTCTTATTAAAGAGTCACGTGATTTCAAAAACGTGACAGAATATTCATCGCATCCCTGTAATTGCGTGAATCGTGATTGTTATTGTGTTCATGGTTGGGACTGTAAGGATGTTGTTTACTCAACTGTCCGAAGATAGGTTTGAACCTCATAAGCGACACCTCATGAGGCAAATAAGCCAGGAGATAATGGGGTAAGTTATTTTAACAAAATTTGCAAATTATATGTTAACAACATACCATTTTTACGTCACAACAGGTACTCGAAATGACGACCATTAACATTTAGTTTTTATATTTGTTATTTACGTATAAATTTACATTTATTATTTATGTTTAATATCTATAGGCCTATATATAATTTTAACTGGTAATGGAAATTACGGGAAAACGGCAGAACGGATTTTAATGAATGAGTCGTCATTTTGAAGCTTGGCATCCAATGATTTTCAGAAAAATAGTAACTTTCAGTGAAGCGTTAGTTTTCCTACATAATTTTTCTATTTTCCAAAATTCATCTTTTGTCAGTTTTGAGAACTAATTTGCATTTCAGAATAAAACAAAACACACACTACAATAAACAATAGCTTCCTAACCGAAGGCCATGACCTGCAAGATTGCTGACATATTTAGAGTTCAAATTCAATTAGTTATTAAAAATTTCAAGACTTGCTAAAATAATTTACAGGTCTGATTCTGCGGTGTGTAATATTCTGAGTACAGCTGTGTATTGGATATTGAGGTGGTTTGACGACATTATTACCATTAGAAATGAAATATTATTATAGTTAATGCCATGATGTGACTTTTTCATTAATTATGCATATTAATGCTATACTCATATGAAAGTGAATAGAGATGTATAGAATATCTTAAATTAGATATTGATTTATATAATTTACTGAGTGGGGGCTATATAGTATAACTACAAAACTTACGTAAGATAATAATATTGTTATTAAAAATCAAATATTTTATAGTTATCAATCAAGTGAGGTTGGGTCTTTCTCATATACTTAATGGCGGTGTGGTGTAGATATTTATATGCGTCATTCTCATCAGTATTGGCTCGAGAGCGCGCAAAAATTACAGTTGCTAAGGAAAGACCAAAAGGTACTATTTACTGATAAAATAAGAGGCTTACAAAATTTTGTAGTCTCCCGATCATTTCAGCAAGATCTCTTAGCAGGATAAAATGATTTTGCCCTCTACATTTCAAGCTGTCCATACAGCAGCTATACCAAGATGCTGTGTCTATTGTTCGAAAGCATAGCAAATCTGACTTTTTTTTAACTTTCACCTACAATCCGCAATGACCTGAAATAGCTATTGCTTTACTCCCACATGAAAAACCCATTGATCGTCTTGACACTGTTACTTGCGTTTTCGCGTTGAAACTCAAAAACTGAAGGTGGATAGGTTCAAGAAAAAGTATTTGGCATAAAAATACCATTCAGAGGGAGTATGTTTCATTCTTATGGAAGCAAGTAACTTTCAAAATGTTTGGTATTCTTCATTGAAAATAAATCTGAAAAATTTTTATTTGAACGTCTAATGAACTTAGTTGGCAGCATTTGCTGCACAAGCCACTAGTTTACATTTATTATTTGCATGTAGGCAGTCCATCATGTTTTGATTGCACACCTATCGTCCACGAGATGGTTCTATCCACATTATAAAACATGATATGAGTAAACTACAAATCATTTCATACCATTCGAGGCATTAAACACAGTACGTGCAATACGTTAACTCATATTTGCAAACAATATGAAAATAGTTTAAAATGTAAATAATAAGTGTAGATAATATGGAAAATAGTAAGCGATAAGAGTAGCCATGTTTAAGCTCATATCTCTTAATCTGACTTTGCAAATCTCCAAGTTCCCGACCTCAAAATATTCTGCAGAGCATCCCCTTTTTACTGTTTAATTTTTTCACGCCTGTACTTATTCACTCCTGTGGAATGACAAGGTAACAAGGAAAACCAAGACAAGTATATATAAAACTATAACAGAAAGTATATGTACCTATGGCTCTGAAACTTGGGAAATGAGAGACAGGATGAAGAAGAAATTGTTGGCTTTAGAAATGGATTACTGGCGCCGTAGTTGTCAAATTTCGAGGATGGACCACATTAGGAATCAGGATGTCCGTAATATAATGCAAGTATCAGGAGATATCTTACAATCAGTGGAAACTAAACGCCTGATATGGTATGGGCATCTCCAGAGAATGTCAGCCGACCGCTGGCCTAATAAGGTCTTCAACTGGACTCCCCCGGAAAAAAAGAGAAGAGGAAGGCCAATGAAAAAAATGGAGCAAGGAGGTTCAGGAGGATATGGTCTGCAGGGGTCTACAAATGGGCGATTGGCAAAACCGGAGTACCTGGAAGTTGAGAAGCGGGAGACGGCGACAGCCGTAAAATTACTCGCAATACATACATACTTATTCACCCTGTAACAGAATTAATTAATTCACAAAAATTATCCAAAATGTGATTGGATTACATTCCAACTTCATTTGAATTAATATTTGTCTTTGTAAATCTGAGAATAAGGATACGCTGGAAGGTTTTTGTAAAGCGTGAAAGATATGTAATCCAATCTGACATGTGCTTCTTACCACTAAATGAAACTTTTCTGTGTTTCATTATGGTGTTACTCTTAGATGAATAGATAGCGCTGATGAACGTGTTTATGCTGTAAGCTCGTAAAGTCAGCTTTGCAATGACGGACGTTGTAATTGCACCGCGAATGTAATCTCGCAGATGTAAGCTAATTGGCATTGGGTCGGTCGCAGCGTGTGTGACGTATGATGCAGCTGTCTCGTCAGGAGTATTAAAACTTGTGTTTGTAACAGTGATATTTTTTCTGGGCTATGAAATTAATTAATTTCATATGTGCAGGCTACTTGTCGTTTCACTTTATTTTACTTCACGACAAGAAAAAAACCCCGGAGTTTAAGCTACAACTGAGCCGCAAATTTACGTGAAACGTCACTCCGACAAGTTGAATGTTGGTGATCTCTTTTTGCGAGTGTTAAAATGATTTAGCTGCTTGAGATAGAAAGGGCGAAAGAAAGAAAGAAAGAAAGAAAGAAAGAAAGAAAGAAAGAAAGAAAGAAAGAAAGAAAGAAAGAAAGAAAGAAAGAAAGAAAGAAAGAAAGAAAGACAGACAGACAGAAAAGAGGAAAGATATAAGAAAAAAGGAAACAAGAAAGAAAGAAAAGAGGTAAGAAGAAAAGAACAATTTTAAAATGTACATAAAAAGTGTAAATAAATGTAAATAGCTATTAAATGAAGATCGTCGTCATTTCGAGAACTTGTTGTGACATACAGTGGATCGGGGGAAGATGCCTAGCTTTTTTTTATTGAAAATTTAAGTCTGTTCATTTAGTTTTGAATTTCATATTGAAATATCAAAGTCTGGAAGGTATTTTGAAACTATATTTTTGGTACAAGACAGAAAACATTAATTACCTTGTTTATAGATACACGTTTTCTTCTTACCCGCACTGTAGGCATCTTTCCCCGATAGTCGGGTAAGATGGCAAATGCTATTAACACATTTACTGATATATGTATTTTACCTGAACTTGGTTTGATACATGCATAAAACAAAAATGACTTAATCTGAAGCTCATGGACACTTTCCCACTCGTTTATCACTACTTAGCAACACAGTCATTGCACAGATTTTATTGCCGTGTGCAAGACTCGTGAAATCACTTCTTGCACACAATGAATTTAATCCAGTACATTTTTTTGTCATCATTCGTTTCTATGCGGCGTTTAAGGGTACGGTAAGGAATCCCTTATGCTTGCGATGATCTAAAACAGTTAATACCCTCTGTTCTAACATATTCCATCGCAAGTTGAAGACTCATCCACTGATCTCTATCAGAGGATCTTACGTGATTTTTACGCATTCCCTGCAATAAAACAAAAAATAAAACTCTTGTAACAAGTTGCCATCTTACCCCGAAAAAGTGACCATCTTCCCTATCGGGATAAGATGCCTAGTGCTGTGACGCAACCTAAGATGGGGGAACAAGGTCGTTGGTTGTTAACAATACAAACTGTAGAACCTTTACTACAACATCCATTACAAAGATTTGACAGTTATTACGAATTCAAGGGTGTATTAAAATTTTAACATACCTTTTCAATTATTTTATAACAGAAAAATGAGCTGTTTTCTTGCTTTTCTTTTTTTCACAATAAGAACACGTAGCAAAATGAGTTAGCTTCCAGTCTACATACATTCAACTGTCTCAGTGATCATGAAGACCGCGCGTGGCGTTCTCTCTTGGAAGAATGTGAAACTACAAAGAAATAAGCATCTTCCCCGATAGTCACCTCCCCTCGATTCGCTCTACAAAATGCACGTTAACTTAGATTTGTAAATTATATTAAAATAAATTTAAATGTGTATAAAAATGTAAATAATAAGTGTAAATAAATGTAAATAATTCATATAAATACTAAACGCTAATGGCCCTTATTTCGAACACCTGTTGTAACATAAAAATAGCACGTTGACTTAGATATTAAATTATATGAAAATAAATTTAAAATGTGCATAAAAAGTGTAAATAAATTTAAATACTAAATGTTGATGGCCTTCCTGGAGGAAGCAGATCCAAAGGAAGACCAAGGAGCAGATGGGAGGATAATGTATACGAAGATGCCAACTTTATTGGTGCACGAATATGGACAGTCAAGGCCAGAAGTATAGATGGCTGGAATAAAATACTGAGGATGGCTTCATCTGGGTTCTCAAAATGTTCCTGTTTAATTCTGACACACTTTTACTGAATCATGCTGTATATTTCTAGCATAATACAGCGGAAGCAAAGAGCCTCACACAGCGAATGTCCTTGGGAGGAGAGAGGAGGAGAAGGAGCTTATTAAGAACATATGATACTGCAAAAACATGCACAACAGCGCTATAGTAACATCAAAGCTGCCTTTAAAGGTTAACGTTTCGTGTATGTCGAAGTTCCGTGTAATAGGAAGCAACATGCACTCAAAAATAGGCATCTCTCCTCACCACGCAGCCTTTACAAATTCGCAGTTCGCAAACCTTCTCCAAGTGTCGCAACGACACAACAACAATGAAGTGTATGAAAAATACACAAGGCAAGGCCTCAAAAAATTATACTTGTTTGCAAGCCTTGTCCCACAGCATATGCAAACAATTCGTGGTCACATGTCGACACCTATCCCACCAGCTATTGTGCCTTTGTTGGCATAGTTTATGTCCGTACGCACTACTGACTCGTTTGCAAACACAACTCCTTGCTTATAAACACAAGAAGTTCTAAGTATAAAGTGAATTTAAACGGGCAATAATTGTCAATATTTTTTTTGGAAATGTGTGATGATAGCTACTTAAGCCCGGTTCAGACGGTGCGTGTTTCTGTGATGGATTCCAAGGTGACTGGGCGAATGGATAGCCTGCGTAATCACTTGCCGGAAGTAATGCGCTCTAGTGGCTCCTTGGATGGCTAGCTTGCTGGATTTCGAGGGTAGGTTCCTTGCTATTTTTCGTGATAGTTTGCAGGCTGGAAACCAAAGATGATCATATAATATCACCACTGAAACCATGTCGCCATGTTCGTTGTTTTCCAACTAAACCTGTTTTTTTTTTTCCTATATTCTTTAGTTTCTAAGAAACAACAATTAAATATCGGACTTTAGCTGTTTTGCACTTACGGCTTAATTACTTTATTACGACATTTACTACTGTTAATATAGGACTTTAGTTGTTTTCCACTCACGGTTTAGTTTCTTTTTGACCATGAGTGTTGGCAACAGATGAAACAGCAGATGATTTTCCAATTTGAACTGTGAAAAGAGCCAGCTCCGTGTGAACAACTACCATCACCGTAGCAAACACGGGAGCCAGCAAGTGAGCACGCAGGGCAGCCATCAGCGCAGCCACCTTGGAATCCATCACAGAAACTAGAACCGTCTGAACCAGGCTTTACTGAGAGTTGCCTAATATGGAGCAATACTGAACAATAAGTCTGAAATTTTCAGAACATGGGAGGGGTGATAGTAGAAGAAAGAAGAATAACGTACAGATACGGAAAATAAATTTGGAGCGTTCTTATTGTATAGGTTTCGCTTACAACACACTGCGTATGTGCAGTAAACAAGAGCCCCTATATATATGTTATGTTTTATTTAACGACGCTCGCAACTGCAGAGGTTATATCAGCGTCGCCGGATGTGCCGGAATTTTGTCCTGCAGGAGTTCTTTTACATGCCAGTAAATCTACTGACATGAGCCTGTCGCATTTAAGCACACTTAAATGCCATCGACCTGGCCCGGGATCGAACCCACAACCGTGGGCATAGAAGGCCAGTGCTATACCAACTTGCCAACCAGGTCGACTATATATATATATATATATATATATATATATATATATATATATATATATATATATCTGTGTGTGTTCCCCCCCCACAACATGCCCCATTACAAAAGTAATATTACATGTTTTAGTTTTCTTTTAGCTGTATCTTCTATCTTAGCAGAGGTGGTTAAAGTTTATTCACTTTCTTTCGAAGTTATAGGTGATTGATGTTGGTAGTGTGTTTTTTTTAAGTCCTTCTCTAATTTATGGATGTATATTGTTACTTTTATATATATATATATATATATATATATATATATATATCAGGGAAAGGATTTATATGTAAATACATATTTACTTATAAAGCTAATATAATTTATATTTTGCATTATCTTTATGTTTCACAATGTGTAGGGTTGAAAAATCCTACTTTTATTTTCCATATTTTTCCATATTTTAGAGTTTAGTACATATTTTCGTTAATTTCCATATATTTTCCATATTTCATATAAAACAGTCCATATTATATTAGGTTTAACAATAAAACAAAACAAAATTCCATTAACTTTTAAAAATACATTTCAACAATAGAGATTTAAACACATGTTCAGTAATCCCTTTAACATCAGAGTTATTTGAAAATTAGCAGTCCTATCAACAATGGGAAAGTAAGTTACAAAACTGTATTAATTTAATTTAAAATTTTTAACAGACTTCAGTTGTGCAGCTCAACAGTTAAATGCCAGTCAGAGTACACATAGGTTCAGTTTTGTAAATCATACTATAAAGACGGTAAATATGCCAAAAGTACGTCATTCAGTCAATTTAAAATCAAAACTAACAAGTTACATTTCAGAATTTAAAGAAGATGGTTTATCAACTGACAATAAAATATTATTTTGTAATTTGTGTCAGTGTGCAGTATCATCTACACAAAAGTTCCTGGTGCAACAACACATTACAACTAGTAAACATCAGGCCAACAAACAACTAAATTCCAAGCAGAGACAATTGTTTTTAACACAACCAACAACATCGAATGTAAGATCTGAGTTTAACATCGACCTGTGCCGTTCTCTCATCTCTGCTGATATTCCTCTCTACAAACTAAAGAATAAGGTCTTCAGGGAATTCCTTGAAAAATATACTCAACATACAATCCCGGATGAGTCAACACTTAGGAAGACGTATGCTCCATCCATCTACGATGAGACAATACAGAAGATAAGAGATGAAATTAAAGATAGTTCAATTTGGGTTTCCATTGATGAGACTCCCGACAAAGAAGGTAGACTTGTTGGTAATGTAGTTATCGGTTTGTTAAGTGAACAATATTCTGAACGAATTCTTTTACATTGTGATGTTCTAGAAAAGTGCAATAACAAAACTATAGTTAAACTGTTCAACGAAGCTATGGGTATCCTGTGGCCAAAGGGTATTATGTACGATAATGTGTTATTCTTTATTAGCGATGCTGCCCCTTATATGGTCAAAGCTGGACAAGCATTATCTGTTGTATATCCTAAATTGACTCATTTTACTTGTGTGGCGCATGCATTTCATCGTGTGGCAGAAGTGGTCAGAGACAATTTCCCTAAAGTAGATTTGTTGATTTCATCAGTGAAAAAAGTATTTCTCAAAGCTCCCAGTAGAGTTAACGTGTTGAAAGAAATGTACCCTGAAATTCCATTGCCACCAAAGCCAATTTTAACTAGATGGGGTACATGGCTAGAAGCAGTTGAATATTATGCCGAACATATAGACTCTATTAACAATGTTCTCCTTGCATTGGACTCTGAAGATGCAGTCTCAATTGATACTGCGAAAACAGTTACCTGTGACATAAGTGTGAAGAATGACTTAGCTCACATTCAGCATACATTTTCATGCATCATAAAAACGCTCAAAAGTCTCCAAAATAGGCACCTTTCACTATCTGAAAGTTTTGAAATTATAAATAGTACTGTGGAACAACTGAATCGTGGTAGAGGTAAAGTTGCAGATGCAGTAAGAGCTAAGGTGGACACTGTACTTTCAAAAAACCCTGGATATGAAGAACTACAAAAGGTTGTTGCTGTGATGAGTGGTGAATCAACAGTGAAGATTAACTTGGACTTATCCCCAGCAGACATTGTGAAATTGAATTATGTACCAGTTACTTCTTGTGACGTCGAACGCTCTTTTAGTCAGTATAAATCTATCCTCAGAGACAATAGAAGAAGATTCACTTTTCAGCACTTGAAAGAAATGTTTGTAACCTATTGTTATGGTAACAGACAATAAAAATTGTGTTTTGTTGAAACTACATTGGAAGATAAGGTACGTCCATTATATTTTTTGTTTAGTTTGATTAAAATGTACCAATATTTAACGTACATAGTCATTTTTTTATAATTTTAAGTCCATATTTAATTCCATATTTTGGTAAAAATCCATATTTAATTCCATATTTTGGTAAAAATAACTACATATATATTTACATATTTCATATATTTTTAGTCCATATAAATCCGTTCCCTGATATATATATATATATATGTCTAATCCCAAAAAAAGTAAAAGTAAATCTTAAACATATTTACATTAGTTATCATTTGATATATACCTATATACTGCATAATACTTATATACAAGTGTGATATTGAGTTTTTCTTTTATATTGAAATTCTAATTCTGCAGACTTAAAAATATATATGATACATTTGCACCTCATCCGACTCGTGGTATTACTGCAATTTGTCGAAGTCAATCGATTTAATGAATCTTGAAAATGCATTTGTATATTTTGCTATGAGGTTACTGTAAGTGGTTGGCCAATTCCCTCCGCTAGATACAATCTGGTTCTTCAGAATTTTCCTTTGTCTTTCCAATATTTTGCATTCATGGATGAGATGGTGTGTAGTTTGCTCTCCAAGGCTGCAGGGGCACATTGGATCGTTTGCTAATTTAAACCTATGAAGGTATGCTTTTGTTTTCCCGTGCCCTGTAACAAGTGCTGTGAACTCTGGTGATATGGGGATTTTCAGTTTTAGTCGTAGTTGTGTGTGTGTGTGCGTGCGTGTGTGTGTGTGTGTGTGTGTGTGTGTGTGTGTGTGTGTGTGTGTGTGTGTGTGGACAGTCGTGCGAAATTGTTGCCTATATACAGTGGACTTCCAACAAGACTCGCTCCAAATTTTAATTCCGCATCTGTAGATTAATAAGACTTGCTGATGATATGGCGTTATTATCAAAAGAGGGCTGCTGAAGATAAATGACAGCTGTGAGTAGTATGGGATAAATAAAAACTTAATGTAAACAAGACGAAGAGCACGGTTAACGGAAGAAAAATAAAGAAGGTAAACGTACGAATTCAAAATGAGGCAGTAGAAAAAGTGGACACCCTCTCAAAGAAAACCGTGGAAAAGATCGATTCCTTCGAAAGGAAAATTCTGAAGAGAATTTATGGACCTGTATGCGTGCAAGGGGAATGGAGAATTAGATATAATAACGAATTATACTCCATGTATATGGAGAGCCACCCTTGTCGCATGTTATTCGGATTAAGAGACTTAAATGGGCAGGTCATCTAATTAGGATGGAAGAACATGGAGTCCAAAAGAAGGTATTTTTAGGAGACTTCGGAGGAGGAATACCACATAATAGATGGGAAGATGGTGTTTGCCAGGATGCACTACAAACCCTCAAAATCCAGAATTGGAGAGTTGCAGCACAGGATCGACTAGGATGGTGGAGAGCAACGGGCCGACGCGCCATAGAAGAAGAAGAAAAAGTGGACAGCTTCAAATACTTGGGCCGTACTATAAGTAGTAACATGATCTGCTGCCAGGAAGTCAAAAGGAGGGTAGCAATGGCTAATAGGACCTCTGGAAAAATAACTAAGAAAGACTAGTGTCGTACTTTGTGTCGAGTGTGGCATTGTATGAGGAAGAAATATGAACATTACGACGAAGTGAAGAGAAACGACTAGAAGCATTTGAAATGTGAATACGAAGAAGAATGGAGTATGTGAAATGGACAGATAAAATAAGAATTAAGTTGTGCTAGAAAGAATGGGTAAAGAAAAAATAATGCTGAAATTGACCACGAAGAGAAAAAGAAATTGGCTAGGTCACTGGCTAAAAAGAAACTGCCGACTATAGGATGCACGGGAAGGAATGATGAACGGGAGAAGAGTTCGGGGCAGAAGAAGATAGCAGATGATAGATAACTTTATGATATAGGCCTACGGACCGTATGCGGAGACTAAGAGAAACGCCGAAAATAGGGAAGATTGAGGAATGTTGGGTTTGTAGTGAATGACGTACCCTTGGGCATTTTAGGCCTACTATAAATGAATGAATTTATTTCATTTTATTGAGTTTTGGGTTATTTTACGACACTGTATCAACATCTCAAGTTATTTAGCGTCTGAATGAAATGAAGGTGATAATGCCTGTGAAATGAGTCCGGGGTCCAGCACCGAAAGTTACCCAGCATTCGCTCGTATTGCGTTGAGGGAAAACCCCCGAAAAAACCTCAACCAGGTAATTTTCCCCGACCGGGATTCGAACCCGGGCCACCTGGTTTTCCAGCCAGACGCGCTGACCGTTACTCCACAGGTATGGACTGATTAAATGAATGTCTGGAACACCGGCATATGTTGCTTCATATTGCTGACACTATTTCCTTGTCTTGGCCAAGATCCGTCGATAAGTCAGGTCGTCGCACGCCGCCATATTTGCACCACCTATTCGGTTTGTTTACATTGGGTTGTGGAAGGAATTTGTGTTAAGATTTATATATTTCATAAAATAAGTTTTCAAAATTCCTGGATGTGCAGCCCCAAATTGCTCAAGACATTCCAATAAAGGATGTAGATAGTTTGTCTTTTCAATGCTTATACAGGGACATCATTTTATTTTTACTAACATTTTTAATATTAACTTGCCTATACCTCTGGATCAACGCCGTTTGCTATCCCCTTCCACGACTGGAGTTCGATGATATTGGCGTAATATACAAACAAATCACTTTACTAGGTATAGGAGGGAAGAAAAGTAGTTCATCCATTTACGTAAACTAGGAAATATTGCGCTTTTGAGTTTGATAATTTTCATTAGGTTTTTGCTTAATCAAAATACAGTACAGTATTAACAATGAGTGTTTTTACTCACGAACTGAGCTGTCCATGTGGACGTATTCATTATGCAGTGTATATTATAGACCTACTGTCTAAAGCACATTAGCGTACAATATAGAGAATGAAGTTAAATTGAAAAATAATCATAACATGGACATTATTATTTAAACGCATTTTTTTAAATGGTTGCCGTTTATTTCGATACAGGCTTCAGTTCTAATGTGCATATTATCGCACTATAGACTATTGTACTTAATTCTAATTACCAGTTTCGTTCTTCGTACTAGTAACTCATGTTGATATAATTCTGTACCTACTCTATAAAAGAGTACCTTACGTACTGTAAATTCAATCTTCACTTCTGCCCGATCCGAAAAGATAAAATTACTCAGACATACTATGTACTGTCCATCCAAGTGGTTATGTCGCAGGGTCGTAGAAAGGAGGAAATCACGTGACAGTTAATTACTTAACGAGGCACTTTTATTTATTATTTTAAACAGTTGTATAATATTACGTAGACGTCCAATTCCTAACAGAAATTAATGTTCTCAGGAAAGAGTTAAGACACCCCAGCCACTAGCTGGCGAATAAAAGCTGGTGGGGAAATCGGGATACGACGTAGGCAAATGGACGACAATACCTGTGCGAAAATTATTCAATATTGAAAGCTCTTTCGTCACTGGAAAACGCGAACATATTTTTGGAACGTACTGTTTACTATGACCGTAAGACTACTATGACTGTATATGCGGTCTTGGATCTGTGTGGAGGACGGTTGAACTTCATTAGTAGAAGGGGTGGGAGTGAAGTACATTAAAAAACTCAGGTACAATAAAAATTGAAGTGAAAATAAAATGATGTCCCTGTACATGGGTGGAATGGGATGAGAGGACCTGACTAAGAACTGTTCGACAGCGACATCTAACGACCTTGGTCTTGACAACTACCGAGAGTTACCGCGTACCCCAAGTGAGATGAGAATTGACTATAGAACTACCTGGCGTCCGCTTTACTGTTGAGGAAAACCTCGGAGAACATCAACGAGATAATCGGCCCAAGCGAGAATCGAACCCACACCAGAGCGCAAGTTAGGATAGCGAGTACGACACTCAACCGTCTGAGCTACACCGATGGTTATACTATTGCGCTAGTGTATCACATTAATTAGTAAAAAATCATTTCCGAGATTTGATCAGTAAAAGAGCACACTGCAGTTTTTTCAATCTCAAAATACTTAGTTCCACTGCAATATAAAACAGCCTATCAATTAATATAATTTCGATGACAATGAAAACAATCCGATGATGTGAACTACTAAGTACAACATTCAAGCCAATTATTTCGTAATTTTTAATGAAAGCCCAAAAAGAAAAAAAAAACTGCTGAGTATTTCGGGGCAAATCCTCTTTCTCCAATTAAAAGTGCACTCCAAAGCAAAGAAATGGCTTATTACTTGAAATGTTGCAATCAGCAACTCTCTTCTTTAATAAGTGAATAAATATAATGAATAAAAACAATGATACCTACACTTGGATCTTAAAGGTTACCAATAACAAGTGAAGAGTTCTCTTGTAAGTTATAACTCAGGACTAAAAGTTCCTACCAAATTCTTTCAGTACACCGGATTGAACGGAAAGTGAGACGCTGCAGGAAACTGGACGTGTCGAGGTTCAAAGAATAGAAACAAAATAGATTCTAATCTACAAATTCGGCGCTTGCTGCTGCTGCTGCTGATTGTGTTTATTATGATTATGATTGATGATTGTAATGATGATATTATTATTCATCGCAACTCAAGCTTTCAGGTATAACTCCCTGTAAAGTTGATTTCAATAATTCCGAAGGAAAAATTGTTCCGGAGCCGGGTATCGAACCCGGGACGTTTGGTTAGACGTACCAACGCTCTACCAACTGAGCTACCTGGGAACTCTACCAGACACCGATCCAAAGCATAATACACGTCACTGTTCGTTAACAGAAAACCACAATTTAAGTCACACAGAGTTAGTGTGCACTCAATGTTGGTTGCTTGACGGTCGTCAGCCCAGTTTGAGGTCTGTGGATACAGAAGGAAAAATTGGATCAGTGTCTGGTAGAGTTCCCGGGTAGCTCAGTTGGAAGAGCGTTGGTACGTCTAACCAAAGGTCCAGGGTTCGATACCCGGCCCCGGAACAATTTTTCCTTCGAAATTATATTATTATACTATTATTATTTTATTATTAGTGTTGTTTAGTCAAATGTCCGAAAACAGGTTTGAACACCAATAAGGCATCACTCATGAGGCAACTAGGCCAGGAGATAATGGGTTAGAGTGGCCAGTTCCTTTCCTCCTGCATTACATACATCGCCGATTAGCTACATATTCCATTAATCAGGCTTCAGATGAATACAAACAATTGTTCTTCCTCTGACATATCGACAAGTGAGATGTACTACCTCATAATAGATATACTGTACATATCAGCCAAAACCTCAGTCAGAGGTATATTATTATTAAACTGCGGATTTATGCCTATTTTAATCCTTAACCTGAAGGCGGAAGATTTTAGGTTACATATCCATTTTAAGACATTGTGATTATTATATGCGAATTCTATAGTGCCTATAATTGCTTATTTCACTAGTAAATGCCTATTTGCTTATAAATGCCTAAAAGTTGCCTAAATATCCGTATTATATATTATACTTGAATTTAATGACCATTCTATCGATATTTTTTGAATCTGTAATTTGTTTCTTTTTTATCTAGCAGAGAGAAGTGATATAGAACTATCGATAATTCTGTGTGTTACATTTTACTGCCACCAGAGCGCAGAGAAATCGAATAATTTAAAATCAACCAATAAGAAAAAATGTATTTCGAAAGCAGCATAAATCATTATGGTAGTTGACTAGGGTAGTTGTTTTAAACTGTGTAACCGTTTCGTGAGTTTGTGAATTGAGTATAGAGTTGAGTTTTCTGCTGTAATACGTGAAGTATACCGTGGAGGTATGCCAAAGCAAAAGTCATCAGAAGCAGTGATTGGAAAATACATCGACATTACTGCGTTCCTACTGGTTTGGCCCCCACCTGATTGAAGTATTCATGTGAAGTGGAAGGGAGTTTCTTCCAATTTAAGAATATTCTTACAGACAATATACATCAGTTCTCATACATTTGGACGAATATTTAATTATTTACTGCCATAATGACAGTAGAAAGTAATCTATAATGCTACGCTATGCTCGTGTTAGCCATTGAGAATTAGAAATTTGTTAGTGCCTTTTTAAATGCATATTGTAGAATTTTGAATGCCTATTTTGCCTGCCTATTTCAACTGTGTTTAGTATCTAAAAATCCGCAGCTTGATTATTATTATTATTATTATTATTATTATTATTATTATTATTATTATTATTTTGCTGGCGTTTTCCACATTACAGTGGTTTACCGTTGTACTAACCGGGCACACCTTTGCCGAGTGCGCTATACTCCGTCGAACGGTGGAAGGTCTGTCACGAGAAGATGATAGATGAGAAATGATAATGAAGGGGTGATAAGGATTCGGAAAGAGTCGGATTGTGGCTCTTGAAATTGGTACTATTCTAGTATTTGCCTGGGATACTTGGGAAACCAGGAAAACCCTATTCAGTATAGTTGGCCTCCGGACCTCCTGAATGAAAGTTGTAATGATGGCCATTACTTCATCGTGCTCGGTAATAATAATAATAATAATAATAATAATAATAATAATAATAATAATAATAATAATAATAATAATAATACTTACTTACTGGCTTTTAAGGAACCCGGAGGTTCATTGCCGCCCTCACATAAACCCGCCATTGGTCCCTATCCTAAGCAAGATTAATCCAGTCTCTACCATCATATCCTACCTCCCTCAAATCCATTTTAATATTATCTTCCCATTTACGTCTCGGCCTCCCCAAAGGTCTTTTTCCCTCCGGCCTCCCAACTAACACTCTATATGCATTTCTGGATTCACCCATACGTGCTACATGCCCTGCCCATCTCAAACGTCTGGATTTAATGTTCCTAATAATAATAATAATAATAATAATAATAATAATAATAATAATAATAATAATAATAATAACAATTCAGTAACAAATATAAATGACACTCGGGAGGAAATTAAACGCAGAATAAATATGGGAAATTCCTGTTATTATTCGGTTGAGAAGCTTTTGTCATCTAGTCTGCTGTCAAAAAATCTGAAAGTTAGAATTTATAAAACAGTTATATTACCGGTTGTTCTGTATGGTTGTGAAACTTGGACTCTCACTTTGAGAGAGGAACAGAGATAAGGGTGTTTGAGAATAAGGTTCTTAGGAAAATATTTGAGCCTAAGAGGGATGAAGTTACAGGAGAATCTCACACAACGCAGAGCTGCACGCATTGCATCCTTCACCTGACATAATTAGGAACATTAAATCCAGACGTTTGAGATGGGCAGGGCATGTAGCACGTATGGACGAATCCAGAAATGCATATAGAGTGTTAGTTGGGAGGCCGGAGGGAATAAGACCTTAGGGGAGGCCGAGACGTAGATGGGAAGATAATATTAAAATGGATTTGAGGGAGGTAGGATATGATGGTAGAGACTGGATTAATCTTGCTCAGGATAGGGACCAATGGCGGGCTTATGTGAGGGCGGCAATGAAGCTCCGGGTTCCTTAAAAACCAGTAAGTAAGTAATAATAATTCTCAAGAAGCTAACAACTAATACTTGCACATTGATTGTGAGTTTCAAGCAGTGTTGGATGCACACCTTTGCCCCTCCGAGGGGGATCTATACTATATCGAAGGGGGAGCGGGGGGAGGTGGAACCGATAGCAAAAGAAACAATATTTCAGATCTTACGTAAAAACAGAGGCAGTCTATGTAAAAGGAAACATAGGAAAAAGAGTGTAAATTAAGTGAATAGAGCTTTCATTCGTTTTGTTGTTTTAAATACTAGACCAGTAAATGTTATGTAAACTTCCTTTACGATTTATAGACTTTTAGATACAATGGAATGGCATCAAACATAACCAATGTTCAGAAGGAATGTTGAATGGAAAGAGGGAATTAAATCATATCGGAAGGCGAAATCTGAATCGTTACGTGAATACATGCTGTTCCTTCCTTATCTTGTTTACTTGTGTCCTTAGCGTTCATTTGCGGATGACGTAAATTCTCATACGTTTAGCACGGCGCTTTCCTGAAACCAAACACCTTGAGTTTAACCCGCAATGTCCACCCACACACATAGCCTATTAATTTGTTCACTTCACTTCACTTCAATCACAACGCGGGAGAAGTTGGGGTATTTCGCTATTACACACTTCGTGTCAGATCCTTTGATAATGCTCGGTACACCTGATTGGTCGACATACAAATATTGCATTACGGTGTTTACGTCGTGGAGAAACTCGTTAAACACAAGTAGCACAAGTTTCGAAGTTTATCCCCGAGTTAATGCATGCAATCTATTAACACAATAACGGAAGCTTTCCTCATTAATTGGAAACAAGGCACTCCTAGATAAAAAAAAAACAGCGAGGTCAAAAGGAGGAAAAGCTTTTCGATTAAGTAATTAACTAAATTGGGGAAAATACAGTACAACAATCTCTTTCGACACCCGCTCAACAGTGGCGGCGTCAGTATTTTTAATTTGGGGAGGGGGCATATGGATCAGCAGAACTTCTTCCAGTTGGGCAATACTCTCTTCTTGTCCCCCAAACCATTGACGTTTGCTGTGTGGCAGTAGAGGAAAATGTATCTGATATTAAATAGGTCTATTACTGTAGTATGATTGCCATACAATTCGTTTCCAGTCATCATCATTCTATGGTGCTTCGGCCACGATCTCCCCTATTGTTTTCCTCCATTTCTCCCTGTTTCCTGTGGTTCCCTTTCATTTTCTTACATGGATCAGGTTGACTGTTGTTTCTGTATCATTTCTTCCCATCGGTTACGTGGTCTTCCAACAGGTCTTTTTCCATCAATCTGTTCACCTACTACAGAGCGTTCGCCTATGGGTGGGGCCAGGAAAGCGGCCTGCCTGCGGTGTCGCTTGCGGGAAGCGTCTATCTAAGCTTCCGCTTTCTATACTATACTCCGTAGGGTTTTAATTTTTAAAGTTTAGCAGCAGTAAAGACTGATGTTTTTGAAACACTAACTTCCTGTGCAACATGTCTTAGAGATTTATTAGGAGAGCGTATAAATGATGCACTGATTTCATCAATTTTTTCTTCCGTCAATACTCTTTGTTTTCGCTTAGGAATTGTAGCATTTTCGACCCTGTTGTCCTTCATTTGTTAACAAGACGTCTAACAGTTTCTCTACCCTGATTTGGAGCACCCGGATATTTCACTTCAAATTGCCTACGCACCTCTCTACATGACTCTGTTTTCACATATGCATCATACATAAAAACTCTCTGTTCAAGCGTGAATTTTGCGTTTTGCATTGTTAACAAATTTTACACACACGCTGAATATTTAAGCAACTGTGTCAAGAAACTACACTGTACGTGTTAAATACTGCAACATCTGGCTCACAACTGGTAACTTGTCGACCTTGATGTCCTTGATTGTCGAGCGTGTCTCAACAACTGCGCGCACAAAGCGGCGTATCAGTACATGTCGCTTTCCTGGCCTCACCCGTAGGCGAACGCTCTGTACTTTTTTGGGGGATTCGTTGATTTTCCATTCTTATGTTACCAGCCCATTGGAGTCTCGTAATGCGCATAAGTGTGGATAATGCTATATCATTATATAAGACACATAGTTCATGATTGTATCTAATTCTCCATGCTACATTATATACAGGGTGTCCGACAAGTCCCACATCATAGGCTAAATCATAAAATATGTTTAATATGACCACCTCCGATTTCCAAACATGCCTGAAGGCGAAACTTCACGATAATTACAACGCTTCACGACACTTTTCCTCGATCCGCGTTCGTGGATGGTGCAGGTCACGAATCTTCACTTCGTATACCATTTCCTTAAGAAAATCCCAGAAAGCAGAGTCGAGTGAGTTTAGGTCGGGAGACCTGGGAGTCCACTCTGTGGGTCCTCTGCGGCCTATGTAGATACGATGATGCCGGAATGGATCTGCTAGGCGAAATACTAGAATGGTTCATGCAGAATCGTGTTCCACCACATTGGTGTCACACCTGTGTGGAATCGGCTTGATAAGTGGACTCTCAGGCCGCCTGACATAAATCCACCTGACTTCGTTTTCTGGATTTGTCATAAGGAAAAGGTATACGAAGTGAAGTTTCGTGACTTGCAATATCTACGAACGCGGTCGAGGAAAAGTGTCGTGAAATCACTGTCGACATGCTACACCGCGTTGAAGTTCGTCTCCAGACATGTTTGGAAATCGTAGGGTGACATATCAAACATATTTTATGATTTAGCCTATGATGCGGGACTTGTCGTACACTCTGTGCGTAGTTTCTTCTGGTACATGTATTACGTCACGTGGATGCCTAAGCAGAGTAAAATTGTAAGCAGGTACGAATAGACTATGAATCATAGTACAATACAGGCGCTCCATCATCAATGTTGTTTATGTAAAAAACCAAGTTACGACTATATTGTGATCTGATACTAATACCGAGTAAGTTGCATTTTCGTTCAGACTTTTGTGTTAACATTTAATTTATCAATCTATGTTATATTGCATTTCATTTTGATCTGTATTTTGTATATACCTATTGTGTAAAATGTAAATATTGTTAATTTGTATATTGATTTTTGTTATTATAATTGTACATTTTCTTAGCTTAAACTTTTACAAACAGTTATGGTAAAATATATGAATTTCATAATCTCAGGATATATATTTTGTTTACCGTAACGGAGCTGATTTTGTTTAATGAATAAATTGTAAATATTGTATTTAGAGAGTATATACAGTTAATGTGTGTCATGTTTACTATTATGTTATATAATATATATTATATATACTACTTCAGTATTATCATCGATTTAATTGTCGGCCTGGTTGGCTCAGTTGGTATAGCGCTGGCCTTCTATGCCCGAGGTTACGGGTTCGATCCGGGGCCAGGTCGATGCATTTAAGTGTGATTAAATGAGACAGGCTCATGTTTGTAGATTTACTTACATTTAAAAGAACTCCTGCGGGACAAAATTTCGGCACACCGGCGACGCTGATAATATTATAACCTCGGCAGTTCCGAGCGTCGTTAAATAAAACATAACATTTCGATCTAATTATATTTCCTGTCATATGTAGCACTGTTCTCTGATCACTTCATTTCTTATTTTTTCCAGTTTAGAATGTCTGACCGAACGTCGTAAAAAATCCATTTCTGATGCTAATAATTTTGACCGCAAATTGTGATTTAGCTTCCATGTTTCCGCTCCATATGTTGTCAAACTTTGGATTATAGACATATAAATATTTATTTTTGTTTCCTTAAAAATAGTCTTGTTCCATAATACTTCATTTAACATTTCTGTTGCTGATCTTCCTTTATTTATTCTATGTTTAATATTATCCATTCTGTTATTAATTTTGACTTCTAAATATTCAAATTCATTACACCCTTTGATGATGCCTATTCCATCTTGCAAAACCAAATCTCTTGTATTTTCACTGCATCCCATATAAAATATCTTTTCAAAATTTATTTTTAATCCCATTTGTCATACTCTTCAATCAATTTTTGAAACATATATTCTGCATTATATTCTTATTACTTGACATCAGCAAACAGCAATGAGTATATGTTTTCTTCACCAATAGGGAGACCTATTCCAGAACATTTTCTCTTCCAGATTTCCAGGGACCTTTGCAAATATATTTTGAATAACATGGGAGACACACTACACCCTTGCAGCAGACCTTTTGTGACCATAATATCGTCTGAAAGCTTTTTTCCTGTTTTAACCTTTGATATCACCCCATTATACATATTTTGTATTGCAGTTATTAAGACCTTGTTGACTTTTTCATGTTCTAATACATTCCATAATCTGTCCATTGGAACACTATCAAATGCTTTTTCTAAGCCGACAAATATAAAATGAATCTGTTGTCCTAATGCTTTTGTTTTTTCTATTAATTGTTTGACCACAAATATATGGTCACTTAGTGATCAGGTATTACATAGGACATTAATTTCCGTAGAGCACATGATCCTCAAGATTTATAAATTTATTACGTACCTATTGTGCAACTCACGTTTGGAAAGTAATGTATGAATCTACGTGGCTTGTGTACTCGCTACCCTGAGAATCGATTCCCATGGCCTTGATTGAGTTTTTATTATTGTGTAGAGAACAGGAGCTGGATTGTCTGTGACGAAACCCCAATCTGCGGGACTGATTACGAAGGAAATGCAGAATGCAGGCATCCTCGTCGGGACTGCTGCCATTTCGTCGACAAAATACGGCTTTAGGTCAACTCGCTAACCTTGTTCCTTGACACGAAGACAAATGAACGAGTAGTGTCGCGATGCGGTAGTGCCAGATTGTCTGGTGTTCAATCCCCGAGGGCGGCTTTACTGCCTGATTCCCTCGGATAAATCTAACTTGACAGTACACCTCGCTGCTATCAGATGAACAAGAAGTTCAATCAACTGATGGCTCTCACCAAAGGGACCCAAGTTTGAGCCTCGGTGTATTCTGCAATTTTTGCAATGGAAAATCAGGTCTGAAGTAGTGCTTGCGTTTCACTTTATTTCACAGGGTCAAGAAATAAAAATCCTTGCTAATATCACAAAATACAGTAGGAAATGCGCTAAAACAAATAGTACTGAAAATGAATATTGCGCATTACGAAGATTATTCAGAACGGCTTTACTATTCATTCCAGCCATTTCGTTTAACTTCTTGGAAATATTTTGGACAAAAATTAATATGGGAAGATCATATTCACTTCATTAGTACTCGTCTGTCAAGAATAATTTACTTGTTAAGACAGTTAAGTATTTAGCCACTAAGAAATATCTTGGAACTGCATAATAGCCAGACGCTTTCCTTACTAGCATCCTGTGTTGCGGGATACATATTTCGGGTGATGCCTTCAATATCCATAAAATATTGGTTTGAAAAGGCTGCGCATATTTTAATTGTTCTTGTAATAATACCTACTGTAGGCCTATTTTAACAGCAGAGAAAATATTAACAGTTATAAACGTATAATTCAAAAGGTAAGGTCAACCGGTGAGGAGATGATTCAGAGCGACATTTAGAGCAGGAAAGTTCTTTGTCAGTTTTATTCATTTACAACCGTTTCGGAGTTACAACAGGTCAAACAACATCTCATGATACAATAAATACTAATTTACCCGATGACACTCCATCACATTTCACACACCCTCTGTGTCGGTGATTGGATGCAAACTATCCAGGTCGATGGATAGGGAGAGGAGGTCTTGTTGCTTGGCCAGCACGGTCCCCTGACTTAACGCCTCTGGACTTCGTTGTATGGGGTTTATGAAAGAAATGTGTACGCCACGGAGATTATAGACAGAGATCATCTGCTCCAGCGAATTAATGCAGCTGTAGCAGACATCAGATTACGAAACGGGCTGTTAGATCTTGTGCACAGCGCAGTAAGAGAGCATGTCCAGGCATGTTTGCGTGCAAACAGAGGACATTTTGAGCAGCTCCCCCAATAAGTACTGGAAATTAGTAAGTATTGTAAGTAAGTTACCTTAGTTGTAACTCTGAAACGGTTGCAAAATAAATAAAACTGACAAAGGACTTTACTGCTCTAAATGTCACCCTGAATCATCTCCTCACCGGTTGACCCTACATTTTGAATCACTCTGTATATTTATACTTCTCTAAGTGTAATTTAAATGAGTACAGGACCCTTCTAAATCCACAACTATTTAATAAGGTTGAATCACTTTCTTCTACAAAGAGCTATAGATTAGTTTCCTGGCACAGCCATTGATATGTTTAAAAGACTTTCTTATGAGACGCATACTGCAACTTAACTGCAAGTTTTGAATGGGTATTATACAGGGTGTAAACGATATAAATTGCATAAATAAAGCATAAATTATTGAACATAAAAGTCTAATAACTTATATCTCTAACTTTTGTAGTTTCCCTAGAAATAAATGTTATCTGTGAGTCTAATGTTTTTGGAAATTATAGTAGACAGTCATTATTTACTTCTGTCTGCCACGTGCATTGCAACTAATACAAATCAGAATACTCTATTGTCTCTCTATTGTGGTGGTGTTAGCGTGTGTTGGATGGAAGGTCATGAAAATGATGTTCACATTTAATTGAACACTAAATATCAGACTACTATCAATCCTAAAAACATGATTTTAGGAACTAAAAACAAAAATAGGAGAAAAACAAAGTTTCACTACACATCGTGTCTAGTAGACCGAGACGTACAGTCTGAATAATTTTGGCAGTTTATACCCCCTGTATAATAAAATTGGCTTATTGATACTAGTTTTTTTTATAGGTGATTTTTTTTAATTCCAACATTAATACATTACTTTAACTTTGCCTTTATCTGTATACCACCCAATGTTTTCATTTGATTACTTAAAACTTAGCCTGCTTTTATGTAACATTGACGTGACTAAAATAAATGAATTGAATTGAGAATTTCCAATAAAATAAAATAAAGCAAAAAATTAAAGTTGAAATTGCAATCAAAGTTTATTGTTACTAAGCGAGTTGCCTCAGACGGTAGCGTTGGTGTTCGCATTCGGAAGGTCTCGGATTCAAACCCCGTGGTCGGTCAATCTGACTGGGTTTTTCATGGTTCCCCTCCGTCAAAAAGGCAAGTACCGGATTGGAAATTTCCATACCATGATTCAACAACACCTCAACAATCAATATCATAAGCATTAATTAAAATTTAAATCAGTTACATGAACACAAGCCATCTACAACACACAACAGAAACAGGAACTCAACAATAGTGAAAACGATCTACGGTACTACTACACCTTCAGATCCTAAACACACGATATGGCCACAGATGTTAAAGCGTTTATAAATAAAAAATTAATAAACTATAAGTAAGTTTAATGTCACTTAAAACACTGAGCACCAGAACTTTAAAAATGGCGTTCACAGCAGTTAACGAGGCCATAAATGCACGTTAAGTTTTATGTAATATATTTTTATGCTCGACCATGCCGAAATGTAGTAATTATACACCTGATAGTAGCCCTTTAATGCACCTCATTAAAGTACACCTATTCATTATAATTCAGTTGTTCAGCCAATGAGAAATCACCTTTGTACTGATTGTACCATTATAAAACCGCAAGTATCGATTATTCTCGGATATGCAATCTAAAGACAATTAGCGAAAAGTCACGGAGGTTGGAAATCCAATACTGTCGCAGAAGGTTATGTTCTGTTACTATAATAATTAGCGTTAATTGTAAATAATATTCAAATAAATTCAATTTGTCATCTCGTTTTTCAATTCTAAATCAATTTCCAGGTTATATCAAGACTAATGTCCATGTTATTCTCTAGATTATATCAAGGTCAATGACATTCGTTCCTCGGAAAAAATCAATACTTTCGCGTCTGCGCACATCTCACAATTTAGAAGGTCAGTTCCGCTCCTCACTTACATAACCATAACATGAATACTTCTGAATAATTTCAAGTTAGAAATATGGTCGAGCATAAAAAGTCGTATGAAACTTGCCTATAATGGTAATTAAGACGCTCGTATGAAAATTATGAAACTCGCTTCCGCTCGTTTCATAAACAAACATACTCGCGTCTTAATTACTACCATTATAGGCTCGTTGCATAATGTACTATTCACATATCGAAGTGTATTTTAAATGAAAAAAAAAAAACGAAAATTTACTCGTTTTCCAATATATTTAAACATCCTCTCGCCTTATAATATTTCATAATCTGAATTTTTTAAGTCCCACAATTTCGCATAGGTACCACACCTACTGTTGTCAGAAACAAATACAGATCGCTGAAGTTGTTTCATAAACAACAGGAGCTCAGGAAGTCTGAAGGTGCGCGCCTGCGGTAGCCATGTTATCTAGTCAAGTTGCCGATTAACCAGGCGGACTGCCCCTCCCACGGGTAATCCGTCGTTGATTACCTGGCGAGTCCATGACGGTGGCATTAGCCAATACTGCAGTAACATCCCATTACTGCACGTTATGTAATCGTGACGCAGCCAGGCAAGTAGGCAGGCAGGAAATAAACATGGACATGCATCACAGGGTCCCTCTAGCCCACCAATTCATCGCGTCTTCCTCGCTACACTCATTCAGTGCTTCACTATTATCTTAGGGGAATTTCGTATTATGCTAATTTCATTACATTCTCCTGCATGCAGATTCCCAGAATACTATAAAATAATGGTCCTGGTTTCAATAGGACTTTGTAGTTCCGAATGCGTTTCAAGGTCCCTTCTCTCTCTTCAGTTTAACATTATTTTGTTTACAGCAGTTAATACTAACAAAGGAACTATTAATGAACTGTCGAAACTTTCTCTCAAACGGCGCATAGTTACTTGTCCACAGTAGACAGGCAAATATAAAAGTGATAGCAGATTTATGAAATGGGTAGTGTGAAATGTCTTCTTCTTCTTTTAGTAGTGGTAGAGATAAGGCCATCAGGCCTTCTCTGCCCCTCTACCAGGGGATTACAACTATAATATAAAGAGTAAAATTACAATTAACATTACATTTACAATTACTGTGTTCCAACCACGAGAAAGTCTCTGCCGGATGAGACGAAGGAGTGTAATGCTGTGAATGAATGTTGATGCCATAAGATGTCATAAGGTCACACACGTGGATACTCTTATCTCTATTGGCTAGCTCTCACAGCACAAACCATAACATTGATGCAGACATATTGATACTACCCTAGTTACAAAATTAGATCACTGTTAATCTCCTGGTCTTTTAATCTCTTCATACAGGAAATAACATATGCAGGAGAGCGCATGGTTTTTAAACTGGTGTTATAACGGTAATATTATTTATCTACTTCGCTCCAATAGATGACGCAATAGTAAGCACATTCCTTTCACGGTTGATCTCCTGGTTGGAGAACAGTACAATTACAATAAGAATTAAAGTACGACAAGATTACCTGATTAATGAAAGCTAGACTACAACTATAATATGAAGAATAAAATTACAATTAATATTAAATTTACAACTTGGTTATTTAACGATCTGTATCAATTATTAGGTTATTTAACATCGATAGAATTGGTGATATCGAGATGGTATTTGGCCAGATGATGCCGATGATTCGTCATAGATTACCTGACATTCGCCTTACGGTTGGGAAAACCTCGGAAAAAACCCAACTACACTCCATTTCTGGAATCTGTAGAGTAAATCGACGCATTTGGGAGGAATCTATGACAAGTGAATGGGCAGTCTACATCAGTGCGGTAGTGTATTGCGGGTTGCATCGGCTCACGGCCGCTAAGGGGTAAGATGCGCGTGACAGAAGGTGATAGGTAGGAGTGGCAATTTAGGAGCTCGTCTTCAATCAATGCTTTCCCCCATAGCGATGCAGTACTCCAGGGCTTACTTCACTCATGATATAGGACATAAACTTGATTTAGTTTAAATTAATGAGACGCGTTTTGTATTAGTTATGGAAATAAACCAACTTGTTTTTCTTTCTTTCTTTTGTCTTGTTTCATTTACAGTCTTTATCGCACTACTTATTTACACTAAATTCATTTCCCTGCACTTGTTCTAGCTACTTAGGGACAACATACAACGAAACAGCGAATGTTATTACCTCAACTAGTGGTCCTTCGTCCTCTGATCATGCGCAGTGCCTCCTTCCTGGAACTTACCACTTGTTTCTAAGACTGTACATTTCAACAGATTTAAAACCATCTTGCAACGTTAGCTAATATAAACTCCCTTTCATGATATGAAGGAATTTTTCGACTCTTCTGTAGACTTGCGTATTCTTCAGTAGTGTACAGATATTTTTAATTTTATTTTGGTTTCTATCTTATCATCATCATATTCCAGGCACGAAATTAGGCCATTGTTGGCCTGTTTCGGTACCAGCTATACAAGATCCAATAGACGTTTCTGTGGACGTCCAGGTCGTCGTCGTCGTCCTTGAGGGTGGTATTTTAGCATTTCTTGGGTTGTCCGGCCAGCTTCCATACGAGAAATGTGTTCAATCCATCTGTTTCTGTATTCTGTAATTTTTTTCTTCTAATGGTTGCATGTTGAGTTCCTGCAGTATATTCTATCTTATTTTAAATATATTTGTTCTACCTTTGCATTGTATTTATATTTGTTCTTATAGTTCATAACTGTCTTTTCACTTTCGATGTTCATGGCATTAAATACATTATTAGTATTATTATTATTATTATTATTATTATTATTATTATTATTATTATTATTATTGCTATTATTACTCCTTGTATTGTGGGTCCCTATCACCACGGCATGGCGCGTCCTCAGGTTGCGGATAGAGGAGACGGTCTCCAGATATGGAGGGTAGCTGTGAATATATATATATATATATATATATATATATATATATATATCGTGGACAACCGATGAGGGGTGGTCCTCCAGCTTGGGGGTTGGGCGAAAGGCTAACAACCCATCACCGTAATAAATAGCTTGTTACGAAAGCTCAAAATAAGGGCGGACTTATGTGAGAGCGGCAATGAACTTCCGGGTTCCTTAAAAGCCAGTAAGTTATTATTATTATTATTATTATTATTATTATTATTATTATTACTACTACTACTACTACTACTACTACTACTACTACTACTACTACTACCCTGGGACCTAATAGCGAGGTATCCGTTCGGTCACCGACGACATTTTTGTTAAGTATCACTTCAACTGACAGTTTTTAGTAATTTTGTTTTTACCGATAATTCGAGTCACGTGGAGTGAGACTCATACACACAATGAAACAATACACTATTTCAGTTTTTCACGTTCCGACTTCAGCGCCTTGGGTTATTATTACACAAAAGACCTGTCCGATAGAACAGCTAGTTCCAGTTGTTTAAATGGGACACAATGGTGCCATCATTACAAATGAATTCTCTGGAAACCGTAAAAGCTAGTTTTTTTTAAATACAAAAAACAAAGGGAAATAATTTCGAACTAAACTGAATATAGAACACCAGCATTAACGCGTCCGTGGTAACTGAAGTTCATAACTTTCAACATTTATATACGTGATTCTCAATGTGCTGTTAGTCATCATTATTTTCCAACATGAGTAACTGAACGATTAAATCACAAAATCCCGTGTTTGATTTACAATATCATTACCGGTAGGTAAAGAAAAAACACATTTCCAAGAACGTAAATGTAAGACTGCAGTATTACATATGAACGAGGAGGGGAGCAAGGCTAATTGGGATTTCCCTGTCTCTGATCGGGTCAAAAACACAGATTGAACTTATAGACTATTTAACCCTTGCAATGAATTTCGGTGAAGTTCGGAGGGCCTAATTAGTCAAATCCATTCTCTTCACCTCCACGCTGGGGCCCCCTGGTATAATTTAAGTTTCGAAAAAGAGAGTAATGTGCGGAAAGCAAAGAGAAGCTACGCATTTATCTTTCGCAATAAAAACTGAAAACATGGCGTGATGAGCGGGAGAGAAGTTCAAGGTAGAAGAAGATATCAGATAGATGACATTAAGATAACATGGATCATATCCGGAGACTAAGAGGAAGGCACAAGACAGGGAAGATGGAGAATTCTGGGTTTGCAGTGAAAGACCTGCCCTTGGGCAGAAAACTAGAAATGAAATTAATCAAAACTGAATTAAGTTCTTTTTAAAAAAGCTTCAAATTTCTACAAAGAGGCCTATTTAAATTACTGTTCGCATTGAAATTTAGTGATGAACTTGATGCTTCCTTACGTGAGTGAGTGAGTGAGTGAGTGAGTGAGTGAGTGAGTGAGTGAGTGAGTGAGTGAGTGAGTGAGTGAGTGAGTGAGTGAGTGAGTGAGTGAGTGAGTGAGTGAGTGAGTATTTGGGAGGAGAAACGCTTTAAAAGATATGGGAAAAGGCGTCCTTGCAAGGAAAAATGGGACTGAGATGAAGTGTCTACGAGTATGTGAGTCTAAGACTGTTGGTCACTTTCCTCACTCCGATTTTCGCCGTCCATATGAAGGAACATTAGAGAATTGTGAATGGGAAAGCCGAAAATGGACGTAACCTAATAGTATCACAATGAAAGGGGGAGGGGAGAACGAAGCATCAGAGTCTCTGCATACTCAGAGTAGCGCAATCAGATAGTCGACCGCGGGCAAATCACAATATAGCGAACGTAGAAGCTCCGCCCACGACCCCTTCCACTTTTCCCCTACTAGCTCATCAGACACTCTACGTGATAGGCGAGTGTTGTGTCGAATGCACATTTCATGTGAGTGGGGATAACTTCCCCTACTGGCGTTTGCTATATTGCGATTTATCCAGATCCTCGACTGCCATTGTTATTCCATTTCAACACGCTTGAGATAGGAACATTTAAAATAAAACTCAATTTAGGCCAGTGTCCGTGGCCCTTAAAATTAAAAATATTTATCTCTGATTTAGGCAACATTCATTCCAGTAGCGGCTGGTGGTCAAAATAATGAATGTGCTACAATCTCTATATCGGCCTACTGTATACACTTATATGTATTTATCTTGATTTCAGACCCGCCTAGTGACGAAATATGAAATCGATACGACGTTCCTTCCTACTGCAGAACTTGTCAATTACCCTGGTGTTAAACCCCTCCATCTTGAACATCATACTCTTTTCTATTGACAGTATTGCAAGAGCAATGAGACGACCCTGGGATACAGTGTTCCTTAAAATAGTAATATGCGTTACAAGAGCGGTATGTTGAGTTTTCATGTCCGAGGAAAAGTTTGGAAAAGCGAAACGTAGTTGAGTTTTTTTAATTTCCGAGAATTGAAAGAAAACATACCGCTTGTGTATCGTACATTATTTTGTGCGAAGATCGTTTATTACATACCTGAAAGAGGAATTTCTAATAAGTTGCAATGAAATCTCCATCTTGGTTTCTGTTCAATGACGGCAAATTTGCAAAACAAAAATATCTATCTTCAACATTGTTGCTTTAAAATGTTTTCTGTGTTTACTATACTCCAGCAGGCCGTGATATACGTCTGTCTTTTTTTTCCCCCAGTCTATGATGAGTCTGGAATCTTGTTGATTTTTTCACTGCTTCCTTAATGTTACTTGCATCACGAATGCAGTAACTTTAGTGGAGTTGTAGAGTTTACTTAATTTTTGCAAATATTTAAAAACAATAATTAACAGTGAAATTTAGGTGAAATTGCAGTGGTAAGTTTCCAATTTATAATTATTACTATATTGTACGTCTCTAAAAATAATATGTTAAAAGCCTAAAGCAGTAAAATCAGTATGTCACTTAAGCGGTAAGAAGAGGGAAATTGTTATGTGTGTTAGGTTGGGAATACTGAATGTGGAATTTTAGACTTTCCGCGGATTGGCTTTGTGCGGAAACCAAGCAAATACGCACGATCTCGCACAAACATTTTTATGCGTTTCAGGTAAGAAAAACATCTTTCTGGCTCAGCAGTGGTCATTGGTGTTGTAACCGAAATATTTAACAATTTCGTTACTTCACAGAATGGATCGTGTAAATTGTTGGAGACTATGTAATGTAATAATTGAACAGCCATCTATATTTCGGAAGTCGGGTCTTCCTCGGAATGGAACTGATTCTCTGGCACGACCACAGCAAAGGAATAAAGGTTATGAGATTTGGTACGTGGAACGTAACTAAAATGGATTTGAGGGAGGTGAGATATGATGATAGAGAGTGGGTTAATCTTGCACAGGATAGGGACCGATGGCGGGCTTATGTGAGGGCGGCAATGAACCTGCGGGTTCCTTAAAAGCCATTTGTAAGTAAGTAAGTATTGGACCAATGACTGTTATTCATACCTGATTCCATTCCGTTCATTAGACACTTAAATCTTAAAGCAAACTATATTTATTTATCTTAATTCCAGTATACACGTTACACGCAATCACAGGGAATTCCTCAAATTCCCTGTCACTTTTTAGTTTCTTTATCGGCGCCTAAAACTCATTTCGGTGATGCTTGAACTTCTGATGTCTGATAGCGATAAAATATCAGACACAGTGGACTGATATGACGATAATTTAGTAATAACAGAAATCTATGTATTCCCTATAATCATTTGTCCACCACAAAGTTCATAGGATGCACTCCGGATAAATCTTCGATTCACCCTCTCCTCCCTTCCCCCTTTTTGGTAAGAAACCAACCGACCGAGATACAGCTGTGGTCATAATGCTGAAATTTACTACATCACAATATATAACTGTTATCTGTACTGTATCTTGACCGGCAGATCAAGATCGACAGTTATGATTAGAAATATTATCTGTTTCACGAATTATCTTATCCTTACGGAACAAAGAAACATCAACTTCGTGTAACGGTCGCATAACTTTATTGCAGTTGTAGAAACTTCTTCTAAAGATTACTTCAGAAACTGTACAACAGTGTTGTATAACTTCGAAGAGGTGGCTATGAATTAGGTTCTCTCACTTATATGAGTTAAAATAGGCTGACCAAATTGTTTGAACCGACACTTTTGGGAAACAATACTTATTCCTCAGAAAATATGCTTATTGAAAGTATTAAAATCAAAACACATTATTATTATTATTATTATTATTATTATTATTATTATTATTATTATTATTATTATTATTATTGTCTTCAAGGGTGATATATCCTGTGACTCCTTCTTATATAACATTAACTTAAGGGGTTAGGTACAGCTTACAGTAGTAAAATTTTGGAAATATTCAACATTTTTTTCATTCATTACTGTACCTTGTACAATAATGAAAATTAGTATGTGTAAAACAGTGTCCCGTTATATGAAAAAACTATTTTTACGATTTAAAAAAAAATATTTATATATATTTTTTTTCGCATAACTAAAAAATTATCCAACATTCTGTTATGTATTTATGCATGTTATATCTATAACATGATGCAAGATCACTTCTCTACCTTTGATAAATTGTCTGATAAAAAATACATTCATTTAAAAAAAGGTCAAATATCAGTATTTTCTTCTTACCCAACATATATATATATATATATATATATATATATATATATATATAATTTATTAAGGAATGTAGTTCAAAGAGCATGATATTGTAAACAGAGTTTCAGCAATAATATAAAAGAGAGAGAACATGAAAAAGTTACAAAGTTTATGAGTTATGAGGGAAACGCTTCATCACTGCACAGTGAACTGCCATCATTTTGAATTTTGAAAAAAATATATAAATATATTTTTTTAATCGTAAAATTATTTTTTTCACATAGCAGAAGGACAGTGTTTTGTGCATAACAATTTTCATTATTGTAAAAGATACAGTAATGGAAGAAAAAAATGTTCAATATATCCAAAAAGTTTACTGCTGTAAGCTGTACCTAACCCCTAAAGTATTTCGACGAATGACATGATAGCTCACAAACTGTTCTGTAATAGAAATTCAAAATTTATTTCACCAGTCTCCACTCCAGTTGCATTAAAAATGCCAATATGCATAGCTGCGAATTCCACTGTTTCAATGTAGGCCTACCTATAGACTTAGTTTGCTCTTGGCAATGACTTATCATTTAGATAGTTGATAGCCGTCCCAACCAGGGTTCAATAATCGCCTCCTAATCACTTTCTAAATTAATATTTATATTTAATTCATTTTTTTCTTTAATAGAAACCCTAGTTGGGTAGGCTATCGTTGAGAAATTTATTGGAAATGCAACAAATGATTTAGGCTACAAGACAAATTACATTTTATAAAGAATATAAGTGATGATTAATTATGCTAATCGATGACTTCAGTGCAGTGGAGGATATCATGTCCAGGGTTCTGTCAGGAACTTTTAATTTTCGGAAAACTTCTAAGGACTCCCGTGGGATTGTGCCTCTAGCCCCAATCATAATTCCTATAACGTCCCATGTCTTGATGTTATATTTGGTCCCCAAATCGCTGCAACATGGCAGAAAATTGCCCATTTTTCTTTGCAGACTTCTCTAGGTTGTTCCTCGCTGTTCTCAAAACGGACTGTGGGATCGAGAATGAGTGCACAATTTTTTTTCGGTCTATAATAATGATATCTGCTCTTCGAGTTTAACCGTCAGCAGAAAGGCACCCAATTTCCTCGTATACCTCATACTTAATTTTCATTGTATCATTTTTAGTATTCTCATAGTAGGCTATAATATTTAGACAAAAACTATTCGTTTAAGGGGAATGGTATTTTTTTTAACTTTTTTTGCTATTTGGTTTAAAATATTAATTTTTTGTATGCAGAGAGCTTATAGCTGTAACAACTCAACCAAAAATAAATATTTTGAAAAAAAAAAATTATTTGGGGGCCCAGATTTGAAAAAAAATGTACCTAATGCAGGATTTTACTAAAACCGATATATCTAAACCATTTTTAAATGTAGATTCATCCAGTTTTTTGCAATGTACTTGCAAAAGCATGCTCTATAAACTGTCTGTAACAGAATGTTGATATTTTCCCCTACGTTTATAAAATAAACAATTAAAATTTAACACATTTTTTTCTGATTTCCTTTCTTGCAAACAAACGGACGTGGTTTTAAAATGAAATCAATTAACAAAATTCTGTTGCAGAGAAAAGTTGCCTAATAGTCTAAAGAATGTGTGTTCTAAATTTCATGCATGTATCTTTAATAGTTCAGAAGTTATATCCATTTTTGTCTGGCAATGTAGAAAAAAAAAATGAAGTTACCGTAAACCGATAAAAGGAGGCGAGTGATTTAAAAATTCATAGCGCAGGAAGTTTAAGAATGGCGTCTCAACATCCGATAAGGGCACAAATACACACGAAATGTTATGCAATGCATTCCACACATATCAAAGTGTATTTTAAAGAATTTTTCCTTTTTTGAAAATTTAATTTACCGGAAACAACAATAAAAGGGGGCGAGCGATTTAAAAATCCGTAACGCAGGAAGTTTAAAAATGGCGTGTCAACATCTGATAAGGGCGCAAATACCCACAAAATATTATGTTATGCATGCCACACATATCACAGAGTATTTTAAAGAAACTGTTTTTTTAATTTACTCATTTTTCACCAAAAAATACCATCCTCTCCCCTTAAAATCGTTTTATTTTTAATTTTTATGCATCCATTAATTAACATTACAATTTTAATTTTCTTATTTTAAATTTTGTATTATTATTATTATTATTATTATTATTATTATTATTATTATTATCATCATCATCATATTGTAATTTTTTATTGCATTCAAATTTTAATTATGTAGGCCTATATTCTGTATCTGTAGATCAAACATTTTGGAAACTAGTTTCTCAATACAATCTTAAAGGCACAAGAGACAGGCTATCCAAGAGACAGATAAGAGGATGTAGGCCTAGCCCTAACTAATGATAGTTGTATGGTAGTATAGTGCAAATCAAGAAGCAGGGAAAACGTTAACCATCGTACGTTCTGCGGGCAGGCGCAAGCCTGTATCTGATTTTGCTTTTGACAGGGTCTTTGCCTGGAAGGCAAGGAGGAATTATAGGACCTAAAACACTGGCAGAATCAGAAACACAGACTTAAAACTAGGTCAGACGTAACAGAGGGAGCAAGCAACGAGAATTATGAGCGAACCAAAACACACTTTGTGACATCGCTTGCTTCCTGCAGGCCGGCGCCAGGCTACAACACGGCAATTACGAGTTCGTAGCCGTAATTAAGGCACAACTTCCACCACAACTTATTTTTTGCTGCACGCGGACAATAATATAATTTTGTCCAGCGCGATTATTCATCCCACTACAAAAGGAAATGAGGGCCCTTCCTTCCTACCCTACGCCGGCCGGCCGGCCAGCCGCATGTATGGAGTATGGATGGTCATCCTACTCAGAAAACCATTGAAACTTTCCGTCACGTCTGCACCAGCTGCATTAAACGTGTGACTTGGCTACCAAACAGAATATCAAGTTATGTGCTTGTTACTATCTCTTGCTACTGCTGCTGGACGTGGGGCAATATTGATTCTACCAGAGCAGAACATAAAACAAGGAAGTGAGTGATTAATATAAAACGGGTGGTTTTTAAAGTCTTCCTATTTCTGTTCGATGAGGTGAGAAATAAAAAATAGGTTGCAGCCGCCAAATTACTCTTCAAGGAACGACCACTCTTATAAATTGAGGGAAAGAAGACAGAGGACGGACACTGGAAAGTTTTCTTTTCTCAATCGTACTATCAGGGACTGGAATGCTTTACCTGCAGACTTACTAAAGGCTTTACCAACAACCAAAAATGTATTTAAAATAGACTTAAGGACCTTACTAATAGACGGTAATTATACACAGTATTTCAAGGGTGTAAATGATATGTTGTTATTGAAGTGTTGTATCAGTGAAGAAGTATGTTGTGTCAGTGAAGTGTGTTGTGTAAGTGAAACGTGTTCCTGTCAGTGAAGCTTTATAGTTTATAGTGGCAGTGCAAAGTATTTGAACAGTGAAATGTTTTTGAAGTGTTAGTGAAATCAGGATAGAATCAGTGAAATGTGTCGTAGTTCCAGTGCAGTGAGTGAGTTGACAGCGAAATGAATGTAGTGTTGAAAGGTACTTGTGCAGATATGAACATATCATACTCGTGGGTTTTAGTTCGAACATAGGTTTAAGGTACAAATTAGATTTACTTTAAATGTTATTAATACTGATCGTGCTTCATTTAATTTAGGATGTTCCCTATTATTATTATTATTATTATTATTATTATTATTATTATTATTATTATTAATTATTTTTAGTATTAATTATTAGTATTATTATTATTGTATTTTTTATTAATTGTGTTTATTATTGTCTTTATTGAATGTAATTAGTTACCACTGCCACCGGGTATATACCCATTGCAGTGTGAATAAATACATACATACATACATACATACATACATACATACATACATACATACATAGAAGCTACGAAGGTGCAGTTTATTTGTAGGGGAGAGTTGGGTAGTCTCGGACATCGGGTAATATCGGACAGTGTGTTTCTTTCATCTACCACCAGATCATAGTATCTGAATGACATGGTTACGTTTCTGTATGCGACATCACAGAAACATAACTATGTCATTCAGGTACTATTATCTGGTGGTAGATGAAAAAAAACTCACTGACCGATATTACCCGATGTCCGATACTATCCAACTCTCCCCTAAGTGTAAAGTATCTCTGATAGAATTGCTTAACTTCACAGTAGATAATTGAAAACTGATCTACTGTTCTCCAACCAGGAGATAAACCATGAAAGGAATGTGCTTACTATTGCGCCATCTATTGGAGCGAAGTAGATAGATAATATTAGAGTTATAACGTCAGTTTAAAAATCATGCGCTCTCCTGCATATGTTATTTCCTTTATGGAGGGATTAAAATACCAGGAGATTAACCGTGATCTAATTTTGTAACTAGGGTAGTACAAAAATGTGTATATCAGTGTTATTGTTGCTGTGAGAGCTAGCCAATAGAGATACGAGTACCCACGTGTGTGACCTTATGACATCTTATGACATCAACATTCATTCACAGCATCACCCCGCTCCCTCTCATTCCCTGGAGACTTTCTCGTGGTTGGAGTACAGTACTCCTTCCTGTACACTAGGGTGGAGTGAAAATGTGAAGTTTATGGAACCAAAATGTTGTTGTTGTTTTCTAATGCCAGGCATTTGACAATAAAGTCATTTGACCTCTTGTACTCCAATATTTTTCAAAGATATTATCATGACCAGCCACTGAAACACAGATTTTGAGGTGGAATCAAAATGTAATACCAGCGAAAAGTTGTGGTTTGATATCATAAAGAACACTTGCAAAATATTTTTTTCTAGCTTAATATTTAGAGGTGCCCCAAGAGTACCATATTTTGAAATTTTTACAAAATTTGGAGGTTCAGTTATTTTAGTGAGAGAACATTCTCCAGTGGTTTAATCTGGACAGAATACCAGAAAATACTTTTAAAATATATGTTAAAAGACTCTACATATTTTTGGTCCCCTGTTATTTCATCTTGAAGTGTCACAGAAATCTCAATTTATAAGAAAATTGGGCATAATCACAAAACTCTTAGGTATGATATAATTAATGTAATTAATGAAAATTCATTCTTCTTATGTTGCATGATGTTTAAATTAGAACAATGGCTCTAATTAATACAAGAAATCTGACCTCCTGCCCTGTATTCGGAGTGCCGGAGAGACTGAACCCAACACAATTATCTACCTATAATTATGTAATGAAATATCATCTATGGTCAAAAGTGAATTAAAACATCACGTAATACTTTAAACCTGATCATAAGTTACGAATCTTCGTCTCATTTTCCTTTTCAGTCATACATTCAGGTTTCTTATACACCAGTCATGGAAATATTTTGTACTTATATACATGATCATGAATATCAAATAAAATGCACTAGTGTCAAAGAAAGTACATATTCTATTTTATTATTTTAATTCGAGTACAGACGTTCCACGCAATTATTGAGATTTCCTTAAATCCCTTGTCAATGTTTTATAATCCTAAAAACTACGATGCCGAACTTCATATATGAACTGTGCGGTTAAGCAAATACGTCTAAAAGTACATATGGCCTATAATTCTATAATTTTTATTGGTTATTTTACGACGCTTTATCAAATGCAATGGTCATCCAGCGATTGAGTGAGATGATGATAATGCCGGCGAAATAAGTCCAGGGTCCAACGCCGAAAGTTACACAGCATTTAATGAGTTGAGAGAAAACCTCGGAAAAACACCTCAAACAAGTAACCTGTCCCAACCTCTATAATAATTTTAACTTTAATACTGTGCATATTTTCATATGTTTTCGGCATATAAAAAATATATAGAGCCTATGCAACATCACATTCTTAGCACAAGGAATTTCAATCATAATACGCTAAGTTTCATTATTTCTAATGAACGTCAATTTGTACTATAAAAATACCGAAAAAGACATGACATCAGAAGACGATCTATTATCAGGCAGTACATCTCAATTGACGATATGTGTCAGAGGAAGAACAATTGTTTGTATACATCTGAAGTCTGACTAGTGTAATATGTAGCTAATAGGCGATATATGCAATGGAGGGGGAAGGAACTGGCCACCCTACCCCATTATCTTCTGGCCTAGTTGATAAGTGGTGCCTTCTTGGTATCACTTGTGAGGTTCAGACCTGTCTTCGGACAGTTGACTAAACAACAACAACCAGAAGACGTAATCCGCTTCAAACATAGTCCAATCACAGCTTTCATCGTTGGACGATCTTCCTCTCGCTACAGAACTCTACTACAATAGAAGTTTAACCCTTTACAACCTATTGTGCGACCAAACATTCAGCCGTATCGGCGGAACACCGAACTAAATGACTTAACGTCATTCTTGACAATTTTAGAGCGCACGTAACATCAGAACTGTCAACCTACGAGAGATGAAATGCGGAAGATGGAAATTTAGTAGGAGATATCATTTATATTTATAATAATAATAATAATAATAATAATCATCATCATCATCGCAATGGGAAGAAAGCATAACAATAGTAAGCACCAAAGTTATGCGATCATTTTCTAAATCCTAAGATTATCGTATCAATGCGGAAAAGCAAAAGTCGTGAACTAATCGCAGGTGACTCGCTCATTATGGATTCAAGTTGGTAGATCTGTAACTTAACCACAAAATGATGATAACAAATCAACAACAGCTACCTCCTTGCGATACGGCTCGTACCATGGCCGAACTAACGACATTAAATTTGTGATGGTATGGAAGAGAAGGCCTGATGGCCTTAACTCCACCAGAACAAATTATTATTATCATTATTATTATTATTATTATTATTATTATTATTATTATTATTATTTGTAAACAGTTGCATTACTTAAGATATTTTTACTTGGTTATTTAATGACGCTGTATCAACTACGAGGTTATTTAGCGTCGATGAGATTGATGATAGCGAGATGGTATTTGGCCAGATGAGACGGAAGATTCACCATAGATAACCTGACATTTGCCTTACGGTTGGGAAAACCTCGGAAAACCCCAACCAGATAATCAGCAACCCCGCGCCCGAGTGCAACTCCGAATTGGTAGGCAAGCGCCTTAGCCGATTAAGCTACGCCGGTGGCCTTCTTAAGGTATGGTAATGCTTTCGTAAAATAGAGATTCCTTAATATGTTTTGATTATTTCGATTTCTCAGTATAAATAAGTGAATGCATGAATAAATAATTATTCAACTATAGACTACTTCAACTTTGTTTACATTCAGAATTTATTTAATAATAATGCATTTAACGTTATAGTTATTCCATTTTAAGTAATTGATTAGCTAGCGCACTTACTCGTGTTAATTATTTAAGTCTGTGCGGCTTACAGCTGTTTCGGTGCTTCATCACACCATCCTCAGAGCCTACTAGATCTCGGCATCATCTCGAACTTCTCTGCCTGTTATGTGGGTGCGTTCGAGATGACGCCGAGATCTAGTAGGCTCTGAGGATGGTGTGATGAAGCACCGAAACAGCTGTAAGCCGCACAGACTTACATAATTAGCACGAGTAAGCCCGCTAGTTAATCAATTACTTATATCCAAGTGTTAAAAGTAGTGTACGCAAGATTCAAAATGGATATTCCATTTTATTTAACTAACCAAAGACGAATTTGAGGTAAGGTGAAATGACAGAGCATATTTGATTATTTCTGTGCTTATTTAACTTAATTTAGCACCTATTTGCATACATATTTCCTCATTTAACAAAGTATTAACTTCCGAGTTATAGTCATACAACACTTGTGCATTCCCGCCGTTCGTGCTTTCCGAACACGCTGTTTGAAATAAACACAATTTCTTTCAATTTTTCTCAAAAAATGTATAAATAAAATAAGTTATGAAAAGTAATTAATAAATATGTGAAGTTCACATAGCATGCTTGTTCCTGTTCATACGATGGGTGTGTATAGCATCTGTCTACTTAATTATAAAGGATCTCCCTTCCCCAAGCACGATCGTTGAAAACATCTGGTGACTAATTCAATTAGGTAAACATTCAACAGCGAATGAAGCAACATGTATGACCTATGCACTCATACGTGTACAGCACGAGCTAAAGCATTGTTTTCTGTTTCTCTTAACGATGTGATGTTATCTTTGTAGAAACTCCGTTGTTTCAATTACATTTGAAATTCATTTCAAATGAAAACGAAACAAAATGGGATTTTGTGTCAAACTGCATCACGGCCATGACAACATTACCAAACAGAACGTGTGGTGAGCATAGTTCGCCGGTTCAAACCCGATTCAGGGCGACGGGTTTTAAAAGAGAGAGATAAATACTTAGTACCGAGGAGGAAGTGGTAAAACAATAGACTTGCATTTGGGCAAGTCTGATTGGGATTTTCTATGGCTTCCGCGATCGTATAATAAATAAATATACGAATCTATTATTTCAAAAGGCTAATACCGATTTATTTTCACTTCCTTTACAAAGAAACAAATACGACTGCATCATATTTCACATGTTTATTAAACACATACGATGTTACAAAAACGTCGCATTGTTTTAAAGGTATGTTACACTGATGTTCAAAGATATAATATGATCCTACTATTCGATTGTGATCAATAATTTGTTGGTAGCCTATAAGCACAGTCTAGTATATACAATCACGAAGCTCAATACGTAGTAAATATGCATCCATAGCTAGTTGCTAACCACTAAGATCGCTACTATCGCCTTATTACAGACAATACGAAATAGTACCTGCACAGTCTGTTGTTTCTAGTACCCTCATAAACTCAAGCTTCGTGAATGTATATACTAGACTGTGGTATTTATTTATTTAATTGGTCGCACTTTATATGCCTGTTTCAATAAGTTCCAGGTCTCTGATGGCCTACAAGTTCCTGCGTACTGCAACAAATGCCCCCTGGTTTGTAAGAAATCAACAACTGCATCAAGAATTGGGAATTCTTCCACTAGAACAGTACATCCATTCAATGTCAAAATCTTTCTTCAACAAACTTCCTGGTGTTCCTGGAGCTGTGACATATAACATTGGAGCAAGATCTTGTCAGCCATCTCGACTTAAAAGGAAACTCCCTCAAGAATCCTTCTTAGTGATACTGACGACTCTTCATAATTTAACACAGAAAATCATCATATTTTTGTTCACATAATTCACAACAATGTTCAATTAATTAATTTTAATTAATTAGAGGAGCCTTTAGAGCCAACCTCAGCATGATATTCTGCATGTGATATTCCATAATTTGACAGTGGTCTGTATAGCAAGTTTGCTGGTCGACCAATATTTAAAAAAAAAAAAATAAAAATAAAAAAAAAAAAAAATAAAATAAAAAAATAAAAAAAAAAAGATCAAAAGATCTCTTATGGACCCTTGCCTTTCGCAGTCGTATGGAGAAATATGATTAATGTGACACTGACGTTTTCATTAGACTGTGGTATAAGTGTGGCTTCTTTAGTTATTAGTTCATATCAATACATGGAAAAACAAATAGTGCTGCCAATCGTACATAAATATACTCGCATTATAGAATTCAATATTTCATCCCCCTCTACTGATTGTAAAAGAACACTGTGTTTAGCTCAAAACCGCTGATATTGGCAATTATGAGAATTTAGGCTTAATCTACATAATCATTTTCCCACACACATTTTTAACCGCTACAATAATGGTGCCACCTATTAAGAACTAGCGAACCCATTAAAAAATCTGTCAATTCTTTTTATATCTTTGGTTCTGACTTATACCATGGTTAGAACGTTCGCTTACACGATCATAAAATCGTAGGTAAGATATCTTTGAACGCCAGTGTACACTGACGTTCAAAGATATCTGACTTCATTAATCGATAGTGATCGATAATTTGGTGTAAATGTGGATGCTTTAGTTATTACTTCTATGAATAGATGGCGAAGATAATAGTCACTGTTGCCAATCGTAGATAAATACATATACCCGTGTTAAAGAATTCAATTTTTCATCTCACGCTACTGATTGTAAAACAACACTGAGTTTAGCTGTAAACCGCTGATATTGTCTATTATGAGAATAATTTATGTTTAATCTATCCACGGGATACGGGATAAGTCTGAACCAAAGATATAAGAAACTGACAAACTTTGAAATAGTTCCGCTATTTCTCAATAGGTAACCCTATTTTTGGGAAAGGATAAAAAAGTATTTGGGAGAATGTCGATGTAGATTAAGTATAAATTATTCTCATAATTGACATTATCAGCTGTTTCCCGCTAAATCTAATGTTTTTACACAATGATTAGAGAGGGTTTTTTTATATATAATATTGGTCGACCAGCAAACTTACTATACAGACCACTGTTAAATTATGGAATATTACATGCAGAATATCATGCTGAGGTTGGCTCTAAAGGCTCCTCTAATTAATTTAAATTAATTAATTAAACATTTTTGTGAATTATGTGAATAAAAATATGATGATTTTCTGTGTTAAATTCATGAAGAGCCGTCAGTATCACTAAGAAGGATGTCTTGAGGGAGTTTCCTTTTAAGTCTAGATGGCTGACAAGATCTTGCTCCAATGTTATATGTCACAGCTCCAGGAACACCAGGAAGTTTGTTGAAAAAAGATTTTGACATTGAATGGATGTACTGTTCTAGTGGAAGAATTCCCAATTCTTGATGCAGTTGCTGATTTCTTACAAACCAGGGGGCAAGAGAGGGATGAAATTGTGAATTTCATAATGCGGGTATATTTATGTACTATTGGCGACAATGACTATTACCTTCGCCATCTATTCATAGAAGTAATAACTAAAGAAGCGACACTTACACGAACAACTTATCTAACACTATCGATTAGTGAGGTCAGATACCTTTAAACGTCAGTGTACACTGACGTTCAAAGATACCTGACCCTACTATTCGATTTTGATCGATAATAAATTTGTTGGTGTGTGACTTCGTTAGTTATTTATTACTTCTATGAATAGATGGCAAATATAATAATAATGTGTTGTCAATCGTACATAAATATAGCCGCATTATATAATTAAAAATTTCATCCACCTCTGCTAATTGTAAAACGGCACTGAGTTTAGCTGGAAACCGCTGATATTGTCAATTATGAGAATAATTTATGCTTAATCTACATAATAATTTTCCTAGACACGTTTCTAATCGCCCCAATAATAATGCTACCTATTGAGAAGTAGAGGAACTGTTTCAAAGTTCGTCAATTCTTTATATATTTGGTTCTGACTTATCCGTGATTACAAAGTTCGCGTGAGACGAGTAAAAAAGTATTTGGGAGAATGTCAATGTAGATTAAGTATAAATTATTCTCATAATTGACAATATCACCGGTTTCCAGCTAAACCTAATGTTTTTACACAATCATTAGAGGGGGATGAACTTTTGAATTTTATAATGCGGGTATATTTCTATACTATTTGCGACACTGATTGTTACCTTCGCCATCTATTCATAGAAGTAATAATTAAAGAAGCGACACTTACACGAACAAGTTATCGAAAACTATCGATTAGTGAGGTCAGATACCTTTCGGTGTACACTGACGTTCAAAGATACCAGGCCCCTACTAATCGATAGTGATCGACAATTTGCTCGTGTAAGTGTGGCTTTAGTTATTATTTCTATGAATAGATGGCGGAGATAAGTCAGTGTCGTCAATAGTACATACATATAATCACAATAAAGAATTAAAAATTGCATCCCTCTCTGCCGATTGTAAAAGCATTAGGTTTAGCGGGAAACCGCTGATATTGTCAATTATGAGATTAACTTGTACTTAATTTTCCCTAACACATTTTTACCCGTCCCAATAACCTAGGTATTGAGAACTAGCAGAACTATTTCAAAGTTTGTCCGTTAGTTATATCTTTGGTTCTGATTTATCCCGTTGCTAAAAAGTTCGCTCACACGAGCAAAAAATTCTGGATCAGATTACCTTTGAACGCCAGTGTACTAGACAAAGATCAGCTTTTTACAAAGTTTCATTTGTGATTAGCGTGACCTGAATCCATAGTGTTGTAGACAGTGGTCTCTAGATGGAAGCAAATGGAAACCCAATGTAACATTTCCAGCACATACTCGCGATATAACCTCGCAGTTAAAGCGGCTATAAATATGTGTGTATGTTTAGTCGCCAGTCCGAAGAATGGTTGGAATCTCAAAAGTTACGCCAATAATCCAGGAGGTAATGGGGTAGAGTTGTCAGTTCCTTTCCCCCCCTCCATTGCATTCATCATTGACTAGTAACATATTACAATAATCAAATTTGAGACGTATGCGACAATTCTGTGCCTCCAAAGTAAAATGTGATGTCATTTCTTGCAGTTTTTCAGCAGCGAACATTTAAAGTTTGAACGATTGTATAAAATCATATTAATCACCATCATTAATCATGGTTCATAACAACAGGTTAGAGAGACAAATAATAGAGACATGCATGCCATATTTTGTCACAATACAGATACCATTAGAAGCAAAATCTCATTTTTGCCAAAAATTTACGTCACATTTTGTCTTGGGATCACAGAACTGTTCGTCCTCTGACACATATCGTCAAATGAAATGCAGTACCTGATAATAGATGTATCAGCCGGAACCTCAGAAGTACTGTTGTATAAATAATAACATAAATTTAAAATCTTAGGCATTCTTTCCTTCCCAAGAAAAGTAAATTCGATGTTTCATGTCACATAGTTGCGATACACTGGCGTGTTGTTGGCTGAACGGACAGAGCTCTGCTTTCCGCTTCAAATCCCGGCGAATCCACATTAAATGCATGGTTGATCGAGATGGTGTTTAGGATATATTCTTATGAGATATTCCTGTTTATCTTGTCAGAATGTTGACCTCATTAATCACCACAAATATAATAATAACATAACGTAGAGCCACTTCCCACGGTGGTGCACCATGAGCAATATTTATGACAGCAAAGTATGAAGAGCTTCGACTTGGACCAATGATGAAAATCTTAAGTATCAGCCATTAGAGACGGTGGAGATATACGGCACGGCAAAATTATCTACCAACTGTCTCCGCAGGACAACACCAAGTTATGGCGCATTGCTTCTGGTACTTTTCTTGAAACTATCAATCAACATTTTTCCTAATCTAATGCCTCAGAAAAAGTGTGGAATAATACAAACACCCTGTATATATTCTTCATTCAGGTATGTCTCAATTATAAACATATGTGAACAACGCTTGAAATAAATGTCAACTGAAGAAATGAAGGGTTCAGAACCGTAGTGGGCCAAGCGCCATTTACTAAATCCGTAGAAAACAAGGGTTAAAGTGAAGTTATCACCATAAGTCAATGGAAACATATAGCAAGTAATATAAAGTATACACATTCAAACTAAATGATATATCAATCTTCATTAAACTATGGTATTCACTTAACTTTAACCCTTGCTTTCTCCGTTTTTAATAAATGGCGCTTGGCCCAGTATGGCTCTGAACCATTCAATTACCCTCAGCTATCAACTACTTGGCTGAATTCCAGGGAATAGGACATAGGATCAAGTGGGTAAGTTATGAAAAAATAATTAACAGAATCAATTAAAAAAAATCATGCCTAATTTCAAACAATGATCGAAAAATTATACCTTTGGGGAGGCCGAGACGTAGATGGGAGGATCATATTAAAATGGATTTGAGGGAGGTGGGATATGATGATAGAGATTGGATTAATCTTGCTCAGGATAGGGACCAATGGCGGGCATATGTGAGGGCGGCAATGAACCTCCGAGTTCCTTAAAAGCCAGTAAGTAAGTATTATCGAAAAATTATAATTAACTGTTTTCTTAAGTTCAATAAATCATTCATTGTTGTTTTTATGAAAAGCACTCACGGGCCAAAGAAGGCCAGAATCCCCCTCATTTTACCTGTCATCCAGTCACCAAATTTTAAACAGAAATTTGACGACTAGCTGTTATAATATATAGATTATTCTTTAAATGTATTAAATATTATGCGAAACAATTCTCTGAAATACCACTCACCTATTAACAACAATATTTCGACATTACAAGCTAGGGTAGATCTATTTATTATAGTATAGTTTAAATAACGCAAATTGCCAAGTAGTTATTTTTGTTACTTAGGACCCGGATTTTTATGTAATAATACATAGTTTATACTTCAATAGCTATACATCTAAGAAGTCAATGCACACTAGCGTACCACGTTTAATACATTAAAATGTTATGTCAGCAATCTATAGTATAGTGTTTCATAGAAATTACAGACTCTGTCATTCTACGTATTGATTTTTCAACTGAAATACCGATTCCTACAATGTACCGTGGTTTAGTTTAGAAACAAGCAATGCTTCAATAAATACACATTCCAACTGAACATAGCCAACAACAGCATGGTGCGCAATAACGACAAATTCGTTATCAGATTTTTTTACTAGGTAAACTGCTTTTTAATTCAAAATATTGCTGTTCAATTCCATTTTAATATGTATACAATTAAACTATAGCTGCGTTATAAGGATTAAAAATAAAAATAACTGAAACACAGGATTTATTATCTTTTGCCGATACGATTATGAAGAAAAATTTCACGCGTGCCAAAATAATGTGGAATTAGGATCAATAATAGCTGAAGATAAAAGAGTTAATAGCACTATATAATTCCAGTGGTAAAATAACCTAGAAATTAGTTTTAATATTCATATTTTAAAATTACATTTTAGTTACAGCAAAAAAACTGACTTTTCATTTATATTTGTGATTAAAAGCAACGTAACACTAAAAGTACTTAAAATCTCATTTGCTTGCGAGAATGAAGCCAATATATTCTATTGCATAACTGCCCAATTAAAACAAACGATTCGTTTTTGTTTTGTTTAACAGATTTCCGAAATCTCATCCTATTAAGAATAATGTATGTTCAAAATCATTCCATACAGCTGTAACAACCGTTACAAATTTAGAATTATTACTTTTTTTTTTCAACGCTACATACTCAATTACACAATTCAAGAAATTTTCTACATAATTATGTACAGATTTCACAATAAGATACTGCATAAATGTTCGGGCTGTAGTTATAACTGTTTTCATTACTTTGCGCCTACCGATTTTAAACTTTTTGGGCTTTAGCCCTTTTCAATAAACAAAAGACGGCTATGTCCACATTGAAGAATTGAATTTTGGGCTCGGATTTTCATGATCTAAATGTTAAAAATGACAGTGAGCATATATCATTAGTTGTGTCTCAGAATATGTAAGGTAAAAGTCTGGTTTACACTGTTTTGGAATTCGAAGAGCCTTCGCTAAACACACGGTATTTCAAATAAAAACCGCGCGCCATGGATTTTGTTTCCTGCGGGGATGGTGCTGTAATCTGCCTTTTGTTTACGTTTACTGTCAAGAAATTAGTGAACAGATTTCGGAGTCAATATTCACCAGGCCGTAACGAAGTATCCAGTAACAATGAGGATTCTACTAAGATAGCGGAAATGTTTGCTGATCTTTAACTATACTACCACAGTCTACTATATACAGTCGCGAAGCTTGAGGTGATTTTTTGCAAATCTCGTGACAAAGCGCTCCAAGCGGTTAGCAACTAGAAACAATAGACTGTCCACGGTCGACTTTGGACTGTGTCGTATTTCCATCGAGTGCTAGCTCGTTGCGTACTTCACATTGATGCTTGTGAAATGTTAGTTATTGGTTGTAATGAAAATGTTAATGGCTAAAATACAATAATTGGCATAATAATATTTTCCTAGAGACGTAGAAAAATTAAGTTTGTTTTAGTGAAATTTATTGATCACGTTTTATTTTCAATTCTGGTGGGATTATTATTGCTTAGGTCTATTTTTTTTCAAAGGATATGTTTTTAATTATAGCTGTTAATTTTGTTGTTATTTTTATTTGTTACTTTACTAGAGACGTAGAAAAAGTCTGTTACAATAAAATTTATTGATCACGTTTTATTTCCAATTCTGGTGTGATTATTATTGCTTAACCTCATCCCACTTTGTTAACTATGTAAGCCTACACCAAAGACGTTTTATGGCCTACACTACAAGTACCGGTACACATAAGTTACTCCATTAATTCATATTTCCATTATTATTGTTGTAAAGGGAAATGCAAATTAATATTTATTGGTTTCATAGTTAATTATTGCTATAATATTGAATGAGTGAAGCGATTATTGTAAATTTCAGTTCGTTTTGCACAAACAATATTAACGTACCTATTTCTTGCAGGTATCTTCGAGTTTATGGTGGAATTTAATACACTTCATTAAAATAATAAATTAACTTTATGCATTTAATATTTCAATAATGGAAGGAAGGTGTTAATTTTTCCAAAAGAATACAACGAAAGTGTAACATATTTTGTCGTCTACTAGGAGAGAGATCTGCGATGATGAGGCGATAGTAGCGATCCTAGTGGTGGGCAACTACCCATGTTTGCATTTTTGCTACATATTGAGCTTCGCGACTGTATATAGTAGACTGTGATACTACGTTGCAATACTAACTTTTAGGTCACCAAAATCCGAGACCTAAGTGCTTGTAATGGCCATACTTTTTAACTGCAAGATCCAATGTAGTTATGCCATAATACGCCTCATGATGATTTCTCGCTGCAGTATTGTAGAATGCAGTCACCTTAACAGTACTAGAAAGGGAGGAGAAATCCGAGTGTGACTGTACTTGCAGTGTAGCAATGTTAGGGTACGTACACGTTGGAGCAACGATAAACGATGAAAGAAACGATCTAGCGACGCTTTGGTATTATCAAAGAATCAAGTGTTCATATCGGAGCAACGAGGACGCGGGAAGCGAACATTTTGATTTATCAGTAGAAGATATTCTATGCATCCACTTAATGAAAGAAGATAAATATGAAATATCAGGCTGCTAGGTTCAAGGTTAATATAACTTAAATACGTATAAAATTAAACCCGTTTCTCATCCCAAAGATAATATAAATTCGTTGTGTTGTGATTGGTTCTTGTGATCACATAACATATGACGAATAAATACACAACTGATAAATTTGCCAATATCTACAATAATTAATTTAATATGCCAAAATTATAATAAATCGATTAATATTCGGATATATTGACAACCACCGGTAATTATACAGATTAATATTATCTTAATCAGAGATCATATGAACGACAAGAGCGAAGAAAATGAAACTTTTCTTTTTCGTCGCTTTTATCGTGTATCTTCGCTTTTATCGTTACTCCAATATGCACACCTCAATAACAATGCATGCTTCAATACTCTCTGATATAGCATCGCTGATTCTTTTATCGTTTATCGTCGCTCCAACGTGTACGTACCCTAAGGCCCCTATGCATAGTTCAAGAAAAGAAAATACTTTTCGTTACTTAGAGTCCCATACATAAACTCTCTCAACGTCTTCAAGGGTTTGTTAAACAAAACATACACTGTATCGCTAGTCTTTGGGCGGACCACAAATGGTAAAATAACTTTTCATTAATTCTATCCATGGGTGTTCATTAAGTGGGCAAGTAGGGGTCTGAGCAATCCAGTGGTTCTATAATATTTACTTTTTAGATTGATTTATGTAAAAAGAATTAAATTATGCCTGTAAATTACTATTAAGAACAATAATTTTCTTACTTAGCAGTTATTTTGTAGAAGAGATAAAACACTAGACTTGGAAAAGAGTTTTATAAACATTTTCTAAAAACAAGAGAAACTTACTACTTTTTTTTTATAGATACGTACTAGAGTTGTTTCCAAAAAATTTCACAGTTTAACAGTTTTGCTTTCATTTGATGTTTCCAATTCAATTACAAACTCTGGCAGTGTTACTCTGTTTTTCACTTTTCTATGTAACTTACAGATTTTATTTTTAAAATTTACCAATTTTCGTTATTTTCATTTTATTACAAAGTCATTACTTTCAATTATATTTACAAAATGTTTAATAGTAAAAGAGAGTAAAATCTGTTTACTGTCGTGTGCTATATGGCAGTTTAATCTAAATTCAATTTTAAATTGTAGACCTTTTCTTTGTAATGTATTGTTTGTGAAGAAGTTATAAAAATGAAAGAATGTATGGATTTTATTGCTGCTAATGTTTTGGTTGTCATGGAAAAAGTTTTTAATTCACTGCTGTGAATAAAGCTATTGTTTAGATTGCTAAGGACGTGAGAGCAAGATCAGTTTAGATATTAGCTATGAATAAATATATTTACCTATTTCTTTTGTGTTCAGCTATCATCATTTTATTTTTTGTTCATTATTTTTCAGCCACATTTTAATGAAAACTTAAGTTTGAAACTCTTAATAATTGGCTCATAATTTATTATGTTCAGATGCTATAAAATTAGTTTCCAAAGGTCAAATTACTGAACTTTTTTTTTTCCGAGGAGGCCTTAAGGCTGGTTCACAATAAACCGGGAACGAGAACCAGAATGAAAACGAGAAGCAGAGGACGTGAATATGAAAGTTTTGATTCACAATAAACCGAGAACGTAGACGACTATGCATATCGATATGCATGTCAATAACGATATGTAAAGTCGATATTACGCATTCTGATGTTATTTGTGTATAATTGACCAATGGCATTCTCTCATGAGTACAAGGCAGCCAACATAAACACAGGTTAACCAACTCCGAAATTTCAACTGAAAGATCTAATTATGTACGGTACTATAAATATGCCCATGCATCTTTATTATCAGAACCTATTTTAAGTCTACCATAACGTAAAATAACTAGAGAAGAAACATTTGTAATAGAACAAAAATGAACACAACAGTAGTTATTGAATTGAAGCATGAATATGTAGTGTGTAATACAACCAGTACAGTAATAAAATATGATTCACTTACGAACGATGTTCAAAGACGCAACTATTGAAAGCCACGTATTCTCCTTCATTTTCTCATCTTTACACGACGCGCGCCGCTTATCGTAAACGCGAGGATTTTCCTCAACACTCAAAATTAGAATCTCATCAAATAAAACTTGCTCCATGATGCACAGCACAGAACAAAATAATGCATAGGTTATATCACGGTCTTCTTGCTACAAAATATACGACGAGAAAATAGCTTATAGATGGCAATAGAATGAATCTAGTGGGCTGTGATCGGAAACGTGAACGCCAAAGTTGAAACTTGGCCAACTCTCCGTTCCCGATCCCGGGCTCCGGTAAGCTTTTCGTTAATTGTGAATCCTCACATTTAAATGTACACATTTTAACAATTTTACCGTTTTAGTTTTCGTTCCGATTCTCGTTTCCGGCTTATTGTGAACCAGCCTTTACAGTCCTTACACCACTCTGGTAGCTGAGATCTCCATCAGTCCCCCCTTGGAAAACACACGAGTGCCCTTGCTTCTGTTTCACTTTCAATCTGTTATTCGTCTCTGTAGTTCACTCACCTACGTTACAAAAGTGTTGCTCTTTCGAATATGTTATTTATTAATATCAGTCTTATAATTCCTGGAAACGTTCTACTATGTTAAACCAAATTAAGTTATTACTGGAATTACCTATCTATGCCTAATACTTTTGAAACTATTTCAACATGATTTTAACCATGGTCTTCCAACTATCTTTTAAATACAAGCCTTATGACTAACTTGGGTTTAATGTCTTGTAATGTTTGATTCATAAGTTTTTCTTCATTCTAATTTTAGTAATTAAATTTGACCCAAAATAATTATTTTGTTTTTCAACCATGTGTTGAGATAGGTACAGTTTAAAACTGCTTGCAGATTCCATCATTACGGTAACAGTGTCCAAAAACAATTAAGTCAGATTTTTTTAGCTAGCCAGGAATTAAGAACAGTTGATCTTGTTCATGAACACGAAAGTAATTCCGAAATGACGAATATATTAATCACCATACACGGTTAAAAATCAAAATAATAATTCTTCTAAACGCAATCTCCGGGAAAGTCTAAAAATCTCAACACCACATCTGGCTGTTCTTATAAAGTTAATCAATTTCTTGTATTATAATTTTCTTTCTGTTTAATACCACCATATTGTCTTTTGACATTTCTGATCTTCTCTCCTGGCAGTGACGTGTAACTCATTTCAGAGGTTGAGGCGATGAAAGGCGGAGTTACGTTACCCCAATGATATGATAGGATGATTATGTATGATTATGTGGCAAGAGCGGCATTAAACCTAAACTTCACTTAAATTCCAGATCGCGGACGAACATAGGAACAATTCCCTTTATTCTTAACTAATGAAGTTTTTGGCTAAACTAGCGCTGAGACAGTTCCCTTGTACACCTTGCATGTTAATTTAGTTAGTTTAGGCTTTTGTTATGCCTTGCATATACTATCAACTGCATCTCCACAAAAAAATCTGATTATAAATTCAACGATTTTAACTTCCGAATTCATCTGAACTACCTCAGCGCTAGTTTCAGAGTTATTTTTATGAGTCCACTTATTTTTCTGAGTAGCTTATATTTTTTTCAAATATTTTTAATTTTTTTTTCCTTCTCCATCCAAGTTTTATATGCCAGACACATTAAAAGAAATCACCTGAACTACCTCAGCGCTAGTTTCAGAGTTCTTTTTATGAGTCCACTTATTTTTCTGAGTAGCTATCTTTTTTCAAATATTTTTAATTTTTTTTTTCCTTCTCCATCCAAGTTGTATATGCCAGACACATTAAAAGAAATCACCTGAACTACCTCAGCGCTAGTTTCAGAGTTCTTTTTATGAGTCCACTTATTTTTCTGAGTAGCTTATATTTTTTCAAATATTTTAAATTTTTTTTTTTCCTTCTCCATCCAAGTTTTATATGCCAGACACATTAAAAGAAATCACCTGAACTACCTCAGCGCTAGTTTCAGAGTTCTTTTTATGAGTCCACTTATTTTTCTGAGTAGCTTATATATATATATATATATATATATATTTTTTTTTTTTTTCCTTCTCCATCCAAGTTTTATATGCCAGACACATTAAAAGAAATCACCTGAACTACCTCAGCGCTAGTTTCAGAGTTCTTTTTATAAGTCCACTTATTTTTCTGAGTAGCTTATATTTTTTTCAAATATTTTAAATTTTTTTTTCCTTCTCCATCCAAGCTTTATATGTCACAAACATTAAAAGAAGGAAGATGTAGTATTATAAATACAAAATTTTTACGTATTTCCCGTAACTGCAGCTCTTAATGTAGAGAATATGGCTTAATTTGTTCCATTTGAACATAAAATAGAAAACAAAGATCACATTGGAAATAATTGGAGCCCAAAACCCCCCTGAAATAGGGTTAAAATAAAACAAAAATCAATTAACTATAAAATAATATATTAATCTCATAAAACATTCACAATATAAACAATAACAAGCTATACTGTATAATTAAAAACAACAGAAAATTCTTCCAAATTGATATACAAATAAAATATAGTTCAACAAACAAACATAAACGAAAATTCTTGCAAGAAATAAACTTCAATTTTTATTATGAAGACTCGTATCAGAGGAGAGGCTAACAACACTGGTACATATATGCATTAGTATGATGGAAATAGAAATCTACAACGAACTACAGGTGGCGTTAGGACTGAGAAGAGGAATTCGAACTAACCCCTCTAACAAAGAGAATCCAATATCATGCATAGCTGACATTAATGGAAACGAGAAAAAATAGCGAAGATCGTAAGTCACAAAATTACACGAAGTCCAGATTACTGCTGCTGAAGTTAGTTACGTTTCAATACATAAGCTTACTATAAATGGTATTAGAATTGGTGGAGTTCCTTGTGGAACAAGATGGGCAAATATGTTGAGTATTGTTGATTCATCCAAATAATATAAATCTAATTATAAGATTCTATAACATAAGCACTTTAAGCTTGTGTAACACTATGTATAAAACGCATGCTAGACAGCATGAATTGTATGCTAACTGAAACGATTTATAAAGTTTTCTTACTGACAGGATAGCTGAGGCAACAATTTTGTATGATGAATATCTAAAATAATGAGAGTGAACACAAATGACTTTCATTATTTTGGATATACTATATGAACATTAGCAATTAAATGCAACCTTTTTTTACACAATGATCCATAAATTCGCTAATATTTGCTTAGTGTGGAGTGTTTTTAGATTTAAAAATATATACAAACTATTGTATAAAGTTATCCAGAAGCTAATCGCTCAATTTCGCTAAAAAAATAAATCTTAACATAGAAATAAAATATTAGGCTACATAACAAATTTACAAAAGACTAGAAATTGACATCAAGAAACTCGCTTTCAATTGTTTCATTTCGGTTGCCTTGACAATGTTTATTTAGGATGTAACAAGCCAAAAATATACTCGAAGCTATTTCTTTGTGTAACTGTTGCGTTTATTTTTCCGGAAATAATACATTCTTCCAAATAATTAACAGTTTTATTTCTGGAGACACAAAATGGCATTTTCCGATGTTGCAGTATTAATATAATAGAAAATTTGTCAATGTCCTGAGAAAGATTAGATATCGTATGTAAATTAAATAAGGTTCGGGCCCAGAATTCATCTTCCTTCCAGATATTATCAATTCACTGAATTGAAAAATGGTGCTCATATTTTAATTTTAATATACAATATTAATTCCTCACTTTTGACACGAACTACATACTTTTGTGAATGAAACAGTACTTTTATTAATACGTAAACCTTCTTTTTACAAAGATCCGGCTATTTAAAAAGGTGTCCTGACTTTTGAATTACGACATACAGCAACACAATATAAATTAAAAATCGAATTATGATGAAACAATTTAAATAGATGTAGTCCATTAAACGCAGCCTATAGGCAAATTAAAAGTGATGAGAAAATATCAAATTAATGTTGTAATTGTAACTAATTAAAGTGCGTGGTATTTATTGCCCATGCCCATTAGGCATTTTAAGTTCAAAATTATGCGGGTCAATAGGCCTACTCATTCACTCTGCACAATTAGGAAAAGCATATTTATACATTTCATGCAAGATAAGAGAACAAATAAAAATTTACATAGAGTATTAGTACGGCATCCTATAATTAATAGTGTAAATTGTTAGGATTACACACAGATTTTTTGTATCAAAATTTCCATCCGAAACTTCAAATTTTTTGTTAGTGTATAAACTACTAAAAAGAAAGAAAATTATCTCACATGATTAGGTCTTACTGGAGAAGGGAAGGTGGGTTTATGAAGGAAATGTCTGACTTTGCCAGTTGGGACACTATATAGGCGAACCATATCTGCCCAGCTACTAGAGTTGAATAGAGATTAATTCTGAAAACAAACTGGGATAAGCTTATACATATCAGTCTTCCAAAATAAATCTGTAAGGCTGAACTAATTCAAACATCAGAAATTATTCGTGGTGAAATAAAATCTCGTTTCGAATAAATAATTATCAGGTCTGCAGCTGAACCCAGAATTCTTTCGCATCAAAACGATTAGATTTGTACACAGTAATTAGAAAAATAGCATTCTGAATTATAAATATTTATATGAAAGTAGCCTACGCTTCTGTAACTTGTGAAGCGAAGAGAACAACATGAGATTGAAATATGAGCAATATTTGCGGGCTACCGGCGGTAGCCCAAGGAAATTACAAAAGAAATAGTTTATAATATAACATAATGTAATAATTTTGTATTATTAGTTTTACCATAGTAATTAAAATTAAAGTAATTGTTAGATATATTTTGTGTAATAATAGGGTCAGCAGTAGCCCAAACCCTTTAACCAGTATACGCCACTTGAGCATAATGCAAAATATAAGACAAGGATTTCGTAGTATGTGAATATGAAGTAAGTACCGTTAATATGTTTTTAATCAATGTTTTGACTAATGTAGCTTACGCTTGTCCAACAGAAATTTAAATTGCATTCACTGAAATGTCTAGAGATTCGTAGCACAATAAAATGCTAGGCAGTAGGCCTACTATACGGGGGTAAATTATACGCATGTAATCACATTATCCACGACTACAGTACGAAAAGCTATCAGCTGGTTGTGACTAAAATTACGCGGATTATAAAATCGTGTATTCGTAAATTCATTCATTAAAACTTAATTCAATATGACATTTATTTAATAAAACCCTTGAAACGACGTAGGTAAATAAAATTAACACGTCATGTTAATCTAATAAAAATAAAATTAAGCTCTTCTGTCAATTCATCATTAAGTAGGAGGCAACAAGGATATTCCAAGACTACACTTCACCTTTCTCTGAGAGTTCAGAATAAACAGTCATCAAATATGGTCAAAATGATGGTTAAATATTCTATTACTTAATCAAGTTTCACAAACAGAATCTAATAATAACACCACATAAAAATCAGACATTATCCTCTTCCCAAACATGCACATGTTAGAGAAGCAGTTCTAATAAAAAAGCAGACATGCACAACTTACAGAGAGAATGAAAGTACAGTGTCTTATGAACTTAAATTCGTGTTGTGCCTAAAAATTTTATTCTACATGGAACACTTTCTGTGTTATTTGCTCTAACAATTTATGCTAATAAAAAGAGTAACATGACGTAATTTTGTAATCTTATGTGACTAATCCATTATATAATTTCGTGTGGTAACAGAATATTCTACACGCCAGTCATGGATCAAACAATATGTGGGCAAATTATCGTGATAAACCGAAAATAATATTTTAAAACCATTCGTAAAATGTATCAACTTAACCTAACTATAAACATAGCTGATTAAATTAAGTCAATGCGCATGTTCGTTGAGATTACATTTTAATTCCATGCTAGTCTTCTGTCGATTTTTTTTCTTAGATATAATATTAATATGTAGAAATGTTTGATAAATAAAAATATATTATGGTGAACTAACAAACGCATTACACATGCTATTTAATGTGCTGCGATATTTAACGTACGGTATGTGGAGACTGATTTATGAAACATTTATGGCAAATGATTCACAAAAAATGTCTATGTAAGGCATAATGATCATCCTTTCTAGCATAATGTGCGTTTATAATTAATTTGGCAATGGAAATATGGAGTCTACATATATCATTCAGAAAATTCAGCTCCTTCATGAAGCTTAAAAATTGCTGAGGCGATCTTTGTAAAACGAATTTATCATTGATAGATAGATACTCCTCACAGTTTTCTACATGTATTACATACCTAGACTATTTGTAAAGTAAACAGGAAATTCATACGAAATATGGGCTATGTAATCTACCAAATTACGAATACCTAGTACATAAATTTTAAATTTGTAGGTCTACTACAAGTCATTTCTACGCAATTTTATAAAGTTTACTTCAATAATTGATTATTCGACTTCTAGATTCACAAATATGTTCGCTGCTACTCCAAAATATGCAAATATTATGCTACTCAGTAGAAAGCGATTAATATTTCTTTTAAAAATGAAAGTAATGGTAAATTTTGCAATAGGAAACAGTATCCACTATACAAATGAACGATAAGTTATTTTAATTGTATTTGCACTATTCATTTTCAAAACCTAACAGAAAAGAAGAGAGACGTTCTGGAAAACAGAATTTTCCCACAAAATTTACATGAAATGAATTAGTACAACACTGTTATACAAGAGACAGTAAACAAGAAGATAAAAGAAATAAAATGAGACACAGAGATTATGAAATGAGAAAAATAGGGATAAATACCAAATAAGATGTAAGCTACAAGGAAGGTGTCCATTTAAGAATTATTACAAAAGTTGATCCTTGTTACAGGGAGAAAATTTATGATGACTAAATATGAAGTAGGTATGTGCACTGTAAATTACACAACTTGTGCGAGAAATATTACAAATTTACGTCAGTTTATATATTTCTCACAACAAGTCCTCATTTTTACTCAATAAATGACAATAAGTATTCAACAAATCAAATAAACTGTAATGTTCTGTACACTTTCTTGCATGTAGTAGCTTTTAAAAATAGTTATAAGTGATATGGCAGCAGGCCAAAGAAGACACAGTGACACACAATGAAGTTTCGCAACGCATAAAAATTTAGATATTTTTTACGATAAAAGAGAAGCACTATAAACCACAACTTGCATTTTATAAAGCATATAATAACCTCCTATCTATATCCTACAAGGCAAGAAGCCATGTTGAATGGCTCAGTGTTGTGCCAGTTTACACTGGATCAATAAGTATACCTGCCAGCCAGTAAGGTTATGTTCCAAGTGAACTTGATATAACTGAACCTATACTCCATCAAATTGCATTTGTAAGCACACGGTTTAGTAAACCGGTTATGTGCATTGAAATTCCAACACTGTTTTAATAAACCACTTCACAACACACGAAAAAGTAAAAATGACACAATTATTTCACTTCTCTCACATGTATGTTGTGTGAACATGCTATCATATGTGCAATAGCATATATTTTGGTGTCATCACACTTAACCCGATCAAAAACTCAACTTGCAATAAAAAAAAGCAAAATCACATTCAGTTACTGAACTGGATATCAAGCAATGAAAGCAGACTAGGATAAGCCAGGTTATAAAAACACACCACATATTAAAAGTGTTTTGGCACAAGGATTCAAACTGCACTTTGGTAACTACTGGGTTCCTCATTTCTAAATTTGCAATGCCTAGTTCACTTGTGGTGGTTTGAATATCATTCTGTGCAAACATGAACTTCAATTCCAATTTGTTTTCACCCCTGCCAAAACACTGCCAATATATACAAGACTGCATCATAATTCTACAAAGCGGCTTTTTTAGAACACAGCTATGATGGAGCAAACATACCGGGTATGGTAGCAACACTTCTCGGTTCTCATCCATGTTGGTGATTTCAAATGTTGGTGGCTGAGGGAACAGTCCTTTTCCTGGATATGAGGTACTACGACGGAACTTGATTGGTGAAATGACCATCCCTGAGTGCTGATTGAATGTCGGACTAGGTTTCCGATTACCTAGATTTCCCATATTTCCCATCGTTTGAAGAGGATTCAGGTTTGGCACAGATCTTCCTCTATTCCATGGTGACAAACCTTGCATGTTGGCTTGATTCTGGGGACCTGGCGACCATGTGTTCTGCTGCGGACTAGACCAAGATGTGTAGCCCTTGTTAGGCATGAACATATTCTGAGGATTTTGCTGCTGAATGTGGCGGGATAAGTTGTGTGGAAAATTGTGAGTAGCCGTAATTGCTCGTCGTTGAGGTGGTTGCCCTTGGGATTGGGGTAATCCAGCAATTTGGGGGCCTAAACTAGTATTATATAGAGGATTTGGATTAGTAGGAGGAAAATTTTGAAAAGCTAGAGTTCCATTTACAGCAGGTACATTTAAACTGTGCAAAAGACCTTCTTCCATGGGCCCTGATGACCACAGGCTAGCTGTAGAAGTATTACTAGAATTAATCACATTTAGACTAGGCTCTGATACATTAAATCCAGTTCCTAACTGGAGGGGAGTCGTAACTGCTGGACCAATCTGCCCCTGTTCGTTCGGCTTGTTGTCAGTCTGTACTCCACTTCCAATATTTCCCGACGAGTTGTCATCTTCTTTGGTTTTCACGGTTTGCTCTCCGTTCACGTCTGAATTTGGAGACAGCTGCTGTTGTGATTTTACAGCTGATTTCTCGATCAGAAGTTCATCTTGCATTGCTGTATGTTGATGTGATGAAATGGTATCCGGCACAGACGTAGGTGTGGTAAAAAACAAAGATGTGCTACTAGTTGAACTTGCTGGAAATTCCACTGAAGATACGGATCCAACGCTAGAATTGACACTAAACTTGAAATCCCCCATTAGAGCTTGTTTCTGCGTGTAGTCTTGATATTCGGGGGGAAACAATCTTGTACTCTCACACGCACACGACCTGCATCTGCTACACCAGCCCACCTTTGAGGAACGCTGGTGACGAGACTTTTGTTTCGCTCGTAAGTACCTTTAGATGGCAGCACCAACACTGCAATGTTTACGAATGCGATTACAAATAAAGAACTATGACAATGCAACTCTGCTTTGTGATTGGCTGAAGAAGACGAGAATCGATAAAGTACATCGACAAAGTAGCTCCATTACAAATTTTGTCAACAGAGAGCGCGCGAACTCAGCAACAGACATATGAATGTCGACACCGGAACGGAAATGGACTTCTGCTGAAGCTCCAGTAGTGGGCTTCAATGGCTCAAATGATACAACAGATTTGAACATCATTTTGTGACATAAATTCAACAAATAAATTAGTGTTTGGCACTATCCCTCATTTTAAGTTGTAAAACTTCATAAACTGCATTGATTTAATGAAACGCTTTAAATTATAATTGCTAAATTGTAAGCATCATGCAACAATCACATTAATAGATCTCACATGCACTACTATTGAAAAAAAAATACACCATAGCAAATGTTATAATAAATTAACTAAATGACCGTAATAATCTATGAATAAATCATTAATGAATCCTAAGTCAGATAAAGATGATGACAGTAAGGAAAATTATGAATCATTAAAAAAATATTTTGATAATATAAAAACTTTACAGTTGATATTAAATATACAATCATTATGAAAACAATATAAATATAACTGTTAGTAGTTGAGCACAAATCATTCATACAATACGTAAGTACACGGTAAACCATGCATTACTGAGGAACTCTAGCAAAAATTAACAACATTCAATTGGATTTGAATACTGGTACTCTTGTGGACTGGCTAAATACAAAGAAATTAACCATATAAATAAAGTAAAAGATGAAATTTATATTATTTACAAAAAAAAAATGGAAACTAAAGTTAAATATGATATTAAGACATAAAATGAAATACATGACGAAGTCATAATGTTTATGTACAGTTTCCCTGGAAAAGGATGAGACGATTGAATATTCCTAAGTCTCAGATGTAAGACACTGCGCATGATCGGAGACCAGAGCACCGATACACAAGATAACGAATATTGAGTTACTTAAATTCAGGCTATTTGGTTTGTTACTACCATCGTTCCGAAATTCAATTAAAAAACTGCAAAAAATATGATAATATTACGTAAATAAAAGATAAATATATACATAAATCGTGTAGTTAAATCGACAATGGACCTTCATGACTAGATCGACACTCCGCACAGAAAGGAAAGCTTTCATGTCGTTTCGATAGCTCAGACGGTAAGACTTCTGCGTGTTGTGTAGAAGAGTGCGAGTTCGATTCTTAGTCTACACAACAATTTTTTTTGTCTAAATAACGTTGAAATAGCTAAGTCACGTTGAAATATAGTTTTACAAAGTCCTGAGATTAAGTGTTAATGATCGCAAACAATACAAAATTACAAGTTATAATATTATAAATGTCAATCTAATGAATGCATTTATACACACACATATATACAATGTAAATGCATATATAATAAAAACTAACAATTAAAATGAAATTATAAAATATATATAATAATAGACAAACTTTTACAAAGGTTTAGAGTCCTTAGGCTATGTCATTTGTTGAGTAATTATTACAATAATTTATTAATAGCTTTCCCATATGTGTAAGAAATGCACTCGCAAAAAAACAATTTTTGTTAAAAGTATGGCTTTGGATTATTTCATTCTCACCCCTGCAGTTAATTTGAACTATTTTATCTACGTGTTTGCATTCAATTTTATTCATGTTATGATTGAATGTATAAGCACTGTTGCAGTTATTGACTAATTACATATATTAATAATAATTATTAAATACATCTGTTAAGTAACCAATTGCAGTATCTTTTGCAAAATCTTGAATGTTTAAGTTGTCAATAATATTTCTGTACTATATACTATAATACGTTAAAAGAATTTGCAATAGATTTGGGATCCTCTACTTTATAATCATTGGTTTTAATGAAAAAATATTTTCTTTCTTAGGATATCTACAAGTTTAAATTTAATAATATTACGAATAGGTTTAATTGGATTATCTGAATTTTGTACTTTTCTACTCAAATATATTCTATTTCCCTCTTTCATAATTTTTGATAAATTACACTGTACTTCTTGCAGTATTTAAGAACATGAAGATCATTACATTGCAACTCATTACATATAGATTCTTCTTTTTAATACATGAGATTTTGAAGTCCCTGCGTTATATACATGTTTTAACTTTTGAATTTTTTCACAACATTGAGTGGAGAACATCCACTGAAGTGATTATGAAATTAAGTGAAAAATTCAATATATTTACTCTTAATATCAGTAGTACCAGTATCATATATGGTTTTCCGAGGTTCATTTTGTAGACATAAATGTAAATAATCCCTAGATACAGCAATTACGATCCTTTCTTAGTTTTTAAATTAATATTTTGAAATTGTTCAGTGACATTGGAAACACATAGGATTTGTTTATCATGGTCAGACAAGCCATTGATTATAGGTTCTGTCGAATAGGAATTCAGTCTAATTCTGTGTACAAAACGTTTATCAATGGCTGTGTTACTTCAGCTTGTATGCTATGGGAAAATGACCCTAAGAATAAGGTTTCCAGTTTCAAGGAATGAATTTAATTTACTTTTACGGAAAAGTTCCGAGAGATAATCTATGTTTATGTCACTACAGATCACAAATTCCATATGAGATTTCTAAAGTCTTTTCTTTACAAATTCAATGTTGGCTATAAATATTAATAAATAATGTAAGAAATATGAATGATTGTAGTTATAAGTCTGATTTACATTATAAAAAGCAAGAAGTTACATTCCTCGGCAAGATTCGAACTTTCGATGTTTGGTTTTGTCGTCCAACGCACAACCACAGACCTATTCAATGCTTATGTTAATAACATCCAATTTAGCTGTAGCAATGTGGTGTCATAACTTGGGGTTTGTTTATTTAATGTAATTAGATTTAATTTGATTAGTTTCGCAACAATTTGACTTCCTGTTATATCCTGTTATTTAGATATTTAATTTAGGGTTGATTTATTAACTCTTACTATGCAAGATGCCTCTTATTTCAATAATTCTATATCATGTTAAATAGTCATTGTCTACACTAAAGTATTATCGTCATCTCTCATTTCTCATCGTAATGGCGAACCGACGTGACATGAGACAGCGAGTTAATAGCTCTAGTTGAGGCTGGATATGGGGCTAGATCTGCTGGCCGTTTGGTCGGTGTTCCTGGAAGTACAGCCGCGAGATGGGTTCATCGTTACCAAAATTTTGGGGAGGTCGAAAATCGCCCTATTCCTGGGCGTCCACGGATTTCTTCATTGGAAGAGGATGCTCTTTTATTCGAGACAGTTCGACAGGACCCCTTTCTGACTGCTAACGAAATAAGAGCAGCATCTAACTTTCCCGGCTCTTCACAGACTGTGATCAGCAGGTTGAGGAACCGCGGTATTAGGAGCCGGAGGGCTGCGCAAATGGAAATATTGGGGGAAGCACAAGCTGTCGACCGTCTTGCCTTCGCTACCAATCGAGTGGATTTCGATTGGAGAAATGTAATTTTCTCCGACGAAACAACCATCTCGAGTGATTAACGAAGGTCCTGTCCGTGTCTATCGTGAGGATGGTCTCCGACATGATCAGCGCTATGTGCACCGATGTGAAAGATCGGGGTGCTTTAGCATATCGTGTTGGGGGTGGATGTCTTACGATGGACCTGGCGTTATAGAACGCATCGATGACTGGCTTAATGCGGAAACTTACGAGCACATTCTGGAAAATATATTCCTTCCCTCCGCCCGAGAACGTTTTCCCGAAGGAACATTGCTGTTCCAGCAGGATAACCATCCCGTGCACTATGCTGCAAGCATTCAAAGATGGTTTCAAAGGAGACCCGAGATCGAAATCATTAATTGGCCTCCGAAGTCACCTGATTTGAATGTCATCGAAAATTTATGGGCGGAATTGAAAAAGAGAAGGATAGCCACCTATGCCCACCGACGCCCTCAAAATCGAGACGAATTGTAGGATCAAGTTGTTGACACCTGGGAAGATCTCGCCGGGGATCAGAACTTATTCCACAATCTCGTGACATCCATGCCGGATCGACTTAGAGCTGTAATAGAAGCTGATGGCATGTGGACAAGATTTTAAGTTAACAGGTCTCTTTTTGTTTCTTATGATTTTTGTTTGAGGAAGAATACTTTTTACTTCCAAGTAAGATTTATTTTTTTTGACGAGGTTCAGCCCACTTGTAAGACCCAAAAATTGGGCATAAATTATTCCATATTTTTCGACAAATTAGACAGTCGAGGAACTCTGAACAAATTAATTACACCTCAATAAAAAAAAAGTTTTACCTGGGATCGAACACGAGACGTTTCGGTTATACAATGGAACCGGCACGCTACTATATGAGCTACCGAGACAAGACAGTGATAGCAGCAGTCCAGAATGTAGATCCCTTAGCAGGCATTTGCCATTCGGTACAGTGAAGCAATGATATTTTGGGACTCGAGCTATGTTGTGAAATCCTGGCCTTAAATGGCAGTGTTATTCGTGATCCTTATTCTGGTCCTTGTCCTTGTTGTGGTCCTTGTAACAATTCTTGTACTATCTGTCATGTTATGTATCCCTACGTCGATATCGAGTGAACCGCGCTGTAGAACTTTAACTTCCGACGACCAAGAATCGTCTCATTCTTTTTCAGGGTAACTGTACTTTGCCAGAACAGGTCACATTTGTCACACAATTGTACCTACATCAATTTCACCTTTCTGATAATCCTACTTGTCTGTGGTGTAATAATCATGTTGAAGATCTGGAACACATTCTTCTATACTGTCCATCCATAAACCACAAAAGAAGTAAATTAAAATCATCAGTACCAGTTGCAGAAGACACAGCCCTGCAGTATATATTGACTACACCCCAACTCTGGCTACTAGCAACAGGCATCTATAATGAACACCAATCAAAATACCCCTCATTTCTCATGAAAAACAAAAACTGAATAGACTACAGTTGACTATAGTGGACTTTATGTTGTCAGCAAACAGCTGCATACATTAAGAAGATTGAGTGATTGGTTAAATAGCACACTGTGTTGGGAAAGTGTTCTTCTTTTTCTTGCTTCTCGATTGCCTTACTTCTCCATCCTCTGACATCACCTCGCTCAACCATCTTAATGGAGGTCGTCCCACTCTTCTAGTGCCTAATCTTTTACATGGATCACTGTCACCCTTTCTGCATATATGGCCCAGCCATGTTGGGAGGAGTATATTAATCATATTAAGAAAGTAAATCCAGCAGTCAGTCTCATGTTTAGGTTGACAGGAATTTAACTGAATAAAAAAAAATTAATCTGTGGCATCACAGCCCATGAAGGCTTGAATAAAAAAAATTAATCTGTGGCATGACAGCCCATGAAGGGCCAAGTCCAACTAGCCGACTGCTGGCCTTACGTCCACATGCATTCACAGAAGTAAACGATCATCCAACCACAGCGGAGGTATTGTGTTGTTAGCATGATGATCCCCTCAGCCGTTATAGCTGATTTTCGAAACTGGATTTTGCTACCTATTGTAGCTCCCCAAATTCATCACGATGCTAAGATGGGCACTGGTCCCATACACTGACTGAAATTTCATGAGAAAATTCCTTCCAATGAGGACTTGAACCAGTACATATTCCCTAACACGACTCCAGGCATGATGCCTCAGGCCAGTGTTCCTCAACCTTTTAGATAATGAAACCCCTATTGGTGACAGTAAAATTATTTTTGGTGATATAATACTGAACATTCATCTTGCAATTGTGGAAAACCAAGTAATCAGTCCAAATGGGATTCGAACCCACATCCGAGAGCAGTCTCAGATCAGGAGACCAGCTCCTTATTCCTGAACTGCTTTGATGGACTGCTCAGTTGTTCCGGAAATTCTATCTCTGCTGTTTTTTATTAATTGATTTAAGATATCATATTTGCAAAATAAAAACAGGTACATTGTTAGCCAAATACAGAGAGAGGCAGCGCAAAGTTACTGCACTATGCATGGGACTTCGGGTAACAGACTGCCCGCAATCCATTGCTCGACTCACCAGTAAGCTGTAGCAGAGCGGGCAGGCGTTCAATTTCGTTATGGTAGACCTAAAATTCCCGAGTGGTGGGGATGGAGTGCGCAGACAGCAGGAAGCATATGGAGTGTTCAGTTGACAAGTGGAATGTTTATTGTTACGTAGTGATGGCCTGCAAGACAGCGAGAAGACTAAAATGGAAATGGGGAGGACATGTAGCCAGACTACCCGCCGACAGATAGGCATACGCCACTACAATATGGGACCCAAGGAGGGGAAGAAGAGAAAGGGGAAGACCAAGAAGGAGATGAACAGAGGACTTCGTTGACGTGATAGGACCTCAGTGGACGTGTATTGCGAGAGACAGAGAAAAGTGGAAAGACATAATTTTAGATTTAGAATAAGTAACAGTAGAACAAGTAGAACACAAAACAGTGAAGTGAAGTGAAGTGAGGAGAAGTGAAGTGACTCAACTTTGAGTAAGGCCCACAGAGACTAGCTCACTCCGTAAGCAAAAGTAGAACTGCTCTACTGATGGTAGGAGGCCCTTCCCTGCTAAGGATGTAATGGGCTTTTCTAATTTCTAATTCTAATTCAGAGCCTTTGGCGTGAGACGAACTCGATAGCTCAGTGGTAGAGCACCTGACCGGAGAAAAGGAAGTCGCAGGTTCGATTCCCGCTCGAGGTTGTGAAATTTTTCTTTCATACCATGGCATGATTGTGACTATAATAGTATTTAATTCATTAATATGTCACATCAACGGACGTATATACGTCATCCAAACATCGTAAGATGAAGATTACATTTGTAAAGTTTCTTTCCACCCATAAGCAGTGCTAAGATCAGACGTTATGGACAGTTCTCTATAACAGAGTCGCCAGTATGAAAGGATAATTCCGAGCTTTTGGCGTGAGACGAACTCGATAGCTCAGTGGTAGAGCACCTGACCGGAGAACAGGAAGTCGCAGGTTCGATTCCCGCTCGAGGTTGTGAAATTTTTCTTTTATACCATGGCATGATTGTGACTATAATAGTATTTAATTCATCTAATTCTAAGTGTTGCATTACCACACCTGTTATTGAGCATTATTTGTGTTCGCTATCAGCATGCTAACATAAAGTATTGCACAATGGATATTTCTAGTTGAGACATTTCTAGTGAAGAAGAAATTATATGACAGTACCATTCGCAAGTTTCTACATCAGTTTTGTGACAATGCAATGCCTTCGAGACAATGCATAAGCAAGTTATTGAGAAAATGGCGAGAAACAGGGTCTGTTTTAAACAAAAAGAGAGAACCACAGAAGAGAGTATTAACAGCGGAGAAGATTACAGCCATTCAAGCACGAAATGAAACCAGCCCGAGGAAATCTTCACTCTGATTGGCGCACGAGTGTGGTATTCGCAAAGATCAGTATTACAGGACTGAAAATGCTACACTTTCATTCTTACAAAGTGTCAGTGGTTCATCAGTTAACACAACGGGATACAGCTGTCTGCATAAATTTCTGTCGGTGGATGCTACAACCTGTCCATTATAGTATTGTCGATTCTTTTCTTTTAATTAAAGCTGGACATCATTTTCAACAGCTGCTTTGCTTAAAGGTAAGATCTACATCAGTTTTCAACTTCATTCATTCATTCATTCATTAGGTAACTCTTAACTAATAATTTAGACGTACAGTAATGAAACTGAATGCCCGCCCACAATGCTAAGCCTACCAGTGAGTCGAGCAATTGATTGCGGGCAATCTGTTCCCTGACATCCCCTGCCTAGTGTGCCGTCTTTTTAGCTGGTAGTCCAGATTTGAATCCTGGCAGAACCATGTGGAATTTGTGATGCTTGCCAACTGGTTTTCATGGGGTATTCCCATTTCCCTATTAGCTTTTCACCATTGCTCCATTAACTATCATGTGATGCTATGTGAATTACTTGTCATGGTGTATACTGGGTGTTCAGTTCAAAGTGTGTCATGGCTTGCTGTATGCCATCATGTGGCTAGTCGATGAGCCTAGAGAATTCAATCTTCCTACACTTCCACAGAGGTGTATTACTTATGTGCCAGAGAAGTTGCTAGCAAGTACGGCGTTCATTCAGAAGAGTACTTACCGATACGTATGGTAATGTCGGTAGTGGCAGGAATGTGAACTGTTTCGAAACACGTACTGAGGTGAGTTTTTTTTTCTTACTGTCGGGAAATGGGGAGAAGGTTAAGACGATTACTTACGTATTTGTTGACATTAACTTGGACGGTCAACCTGGACACGGAGCATTTGATTTGTGTTGTGGAATGTTGCCGTATACAACTGATGATAACAAATACTCTGCGTACGACTTGCCCGCGCAAAACACAGTTCGAAAGAGGTTATGGTAGCACACAGACCGTACAGACCGCCATCTGTTGCTATGGCGTTCAAGTTATACCTTACACATTCTCAAGTTTAGATTGAACGCCTTGATTAATAGGCAACTTCTCTGACACAAAAACTGAAACTTGCTTCAAATCGCTGACTCATCAACAGTGACGTCATGACACACTTTGAAATGAACACCCAGTAGAGGATAATGCTATATATGGTGAGGAAAAACCTACAGTTTCGGATCTTCACTCCCAGGGGAAATGCTTGTGTAAATGACGTGAAGTAAAGTACAGCCATTGAATAAGAAAAATAAATAACAAGCTTAATATTGGAATAAAAGAAGAAAATATATGAAACTTCAGAAACATCTTTAATAACAAATTTGTTGAGTTATAATATATTACAAATTGTATGGTAACGCCTCCTCTGTAAGAGGTTTTAATATATACAAATATTCTCATTTTAGCAAATGAGAAGTCAATAATCTTAAATTGCACACACATTTTTAACTATTTATGAAATATTATTTTGTTTGTAACTAATAAAATATTTTGCTATATATTATGGCGTAATTTTCCTCCCTTTTTCTACCTGAAATTTACAGCTACAACAACATTATGAGGGGAAGGAATGATGAGTGTGTGTTCGCCCTGAAAATATTTTTTGCAGAAGTTTCTTCTGAATGCTGTACACAGCCATTAACATAAATAAGACCTCATTCCTTTGAACATTAAAGTATATTTATTCTTATGTGAAACTAATTTTTTGTAAGGTTTCAGTGGCTTCAGAAGTATCCTGATTTTTGAATAAGCCCATATATATAACAGATTCCTTAAAAATCAACGAGTCATTAATGTCAAGGAGAATAATAAAAATACGAAATAGGTGAAATGACATTCACATGGAAAAACAAAACAAAAATATAAATAGGTGAAATGACATTCACATGGAAAAACAAAACAAAAATACGAAATAGGTGAAATGACATTTACATGGAAAAACAAAACAAAAATACGAAATAGGTGAAATGACATTCACATAGAAAAACAAAACAAAAATACGAAATAGGTGAAATGACATTCACATGGAAAAACAAACTCATCTTTTATCAACTTGTTGGCATTAATGCTATGAAGACTAAGAGGCATTAAGTGTGTGTGTTTCATCACTATCACAACTCATTTCTTTGTTTTAAATTTATGAGGATCCACCAAATGCGGCCTTACCAAATTGTAAGTATCCAAGGGTAATCGATCTTTCAATGTCCTAAGAAGTTCATAATTACTTACTCTTCTTTTTTTATCTTTGCTAGCATATTTCATCTTCATTTTAAGGTAGTGATATCGCCTCTGCAAGTTTCTGTAGGCTGCCATCAGTGCTTTCACTTCTGGGGAGAGATTCTTCATGTTCCTGACACCAAGCGATGTCACTGGTATAACATTTCTCCTTTTTTCAGGTGGTACTGGGGAGATTTGTACTGCTGCAGGAATAATGTTTGCAAAAGGACAGACAGACGGAGATGGAGGTGATGGAGGGGTATGGGGAGGAGTGGACTCTAAGAAAAGTGAAGGACAATGTGACGGAGACTCTAGAATAATAATTTCTTCTACAATTTCTGCCTTCACTTCTCCTTTCATTGCAATTGGTATCCCTGAAAAAAAAAAAAAAAAAAAAAAACAAAAGACAACATTAAACAAGTTTCAGGAACAAGTACAAAAGATTTATGACGAGGTCTTGTTCAAACTGAATCTTTATTCTCCAAAATACGGAGAAAACAAGGGAATATGACTTAGCAACATAGTTTCATGTTTACTGACCATGAGGTGGTTTTTGACAAATCAAATATATCATTCATCTGAACAATCAATATTAAAAAGAAAAAAGGCTACTGAACATTTCAGGAAATCAGATAATGTGAATCATAACCAGACTGACTTTTGTAATTTAATTGTATCGCATTAATCCCTGCATGTATTGTGGGTCCCTATCACCACGGCATGGTGTGACCTCAGGTTGCGGATCGAGGAGACGGCCTCCAGATATGGAGGGTAGCTGTGAATATATTGAATAAGCAGTCGCGGACAGCCGATGAGGGGTGGTCCTCCAGCTTGGGGGTTGGGCGAAGGGCTAACAACCCATCACCATAAAAACCAACTTGTTACGAATCCTTCAAATAAACCTCGGAATGGGACTGATACTCTGGCACAACCACAGCAAAGAAATAAGGTTTTGAGATAAAGAGAAGGTTTGGAAGTAAATCCCGAAAAGACAAAGTATATGATTATGAATATGAAAAACTTATTAGATTACCAGGAAACAATTCGCATTCATACAGTCCTCTCTGTAGATTGAAAACTCAAAAAAGTTTCATATCCATTGTTCAAGAATTAAAACAGAAAATCAATATCCCGAATTTAAAAGAAAACTTACAAATTAAACCAAACCCTTTAACTCTATTAAATACTGTATAGGATATAATCTAAATTTAACAGAAGAAATACTGAAATCAGAAGTAAACACTGAAATACTGAAACAATTGTCTTTAGAGACAATTAATATTAGGTACCCTCCACAAAACTGACTTCATTTATACACCGACGGATCCTTGATCTCCAGAGAACAAAGTGCCGGTGCAGGTGTTACGTGCTGTCTCTTCTCACTTTATAGATCACTTGGATATGGAACAACAAGTTTTGATGGTGAAATCATTGCAATAAGTGAAAGTCTCAGGAATCTTCTATGCCACATCAATAAATTTAGGAATGCAGTTATATTGTCAGACTCCAAAGCAGCTATTCTATCAATCGTCTCTAAACACACACCTTCATCTCAAACAGCAGAAATAACTAAAATGCTCTCTCAATTAATATCACTCAATAAAAGAATTGTATTCCAATGGATACCATCCCATTGTGGAATCCTGGGAAACGAGAATGCGGATGCTTTAGCAAAGAAGGGCAGCACTGCTACTTACAGACCTGTTACTAAATCTACGTATTACTCTGTGAAAATATTTATTAAATCTACATACTTAGACTTCAACAAACAAAATTTGATAACACAATCCCAAGGGAAAAAATGGAACTCTCTGCATCAAAATCCACAGTTAATTCCCGATTTACCACGAAAATCGTCTGTAGCTGGATTTAGATTGGCAACAGGCCATGATTGTTTGGCCAAACACCTGCATAGAATTGGAATATATCAGTCCCCTAACTGTCCATTGTGCAACTCAAACCAAGAAATGGATTCAGAACACCTCAAAATCTGTGCTTCAGTGGCTGACCATGATAATATCTTTGAAAAATATTGGAGTGCAAGAGGTCAAATGACTTTATTGTCAAACGCCTGGCATTAGAAAACAACAACATATGATTATGTCTCGTGACGAGAATACTGTACGAAATGGAAATATAAAAACTGGAAATTTATCTTTTGAAGTGGTGGAGAAATTCAAATATCTTGTCAAACGCCTGGCATTAGAAAACAACAACATATGATTATGTCTCGTGACGAGAATACTGTACGAAATGGAAATATAAAAACTGGAAATTTATCTTTTGAAGAGGTGGAGAAATTCAAATATCTTGGAGCAACAGTAGCAAATATAAATGATACTCGAGGGGAAATTAAACACAGAATAAATATGGGAAATGTCTGTTATTATTCGGTTGAGAAGCTTTTATCATCCAGTCTGCTGTCAAAAAATCTGAAAGTTAAAATTTATAAAACAGTTATATTACCGGTTGTTCTTTATGGTTGTGAAACTTGGACTCTCACTTTGAGAGAGGAACATAGTGTAGCTTAAGAATGTTTGAGAATAAGGTGCTTAGGAAAATATTTGGGGCTAAGAGGGATGAAGTTGCAGGAGAATGGAGAAAGTTACATAACACAGAACAGAACGCATTGTATTCTTCACCTGACATAATTAGAAACATTAAATCCAGACGTTTGAGATGGGCAGGGCATGTAGCATATATGGGCGAATCCAGAAATGCATGTAGAGTGTTAGTTGGGAGGCCGGAGAGAAAAAGACCTTTAGGGAGGCCGAGACGTAGATGGGAAGATAATATTAAAATGGATTTGAGGGAGGTGGTATATGATGATAGAGAATGGATTAATCTTGCTCAGGATAGAGACCAATGGCGGGCTTACGTGAGGGCAGCAATGAACCTCCGAGTTACTTAAAAGTAAGGAAGTATGGATCTTTATGGTTCCCGTGTGGGATCAGGAAAAGTTGGTCTTGGTGTAGCGCATGCAAATCATAAAAGTGATGAAAATGAGCAGCCAGTGCATGGGGGTACGACTGGATCACTCAGACTTCCACAGAGACATAAATATTGGGAAACCAGTCGTCCGCGCTAACAGGCCTTCAGTGCTGGGCTAATCATATGCCTGAAGTATTTGTGAATCAGAGAAATATGAGTGTAGCAAACTCAGGAAAGATTGCATGACGACAACCAAGTAAGGAAAAGCGCGAGCAGTACATTTCCTAGTGCGGACTTTTTTACAATTCCAATCAATTTTGTCTGCGGGCGTACATCTAATCATCTAATAATTTTTTTTTCCTCCTCTTGACGACTCCACTATCAAGGGTCGTACATCCATGATGGCATGCCTCAACCAGAAACTTCGGACGTGTGGAGCTGCTGTAGCTCACAATCCGCAAGTGAGTGTATGACAGATTGATCACAGTTCTGGAATAAGCTGCAGTAGGGTTTGGAGAATTTTGCATAGGTAGAAATTTTACCCATATCATATGTCACTACACCAAGAACTGTACGGGAATGACTTTGAAGCCTGCATTGTATTCTGTCGTTTTGCACTTCAGCAGTTGCAAGATGATAACGATTCCTAGTAATATTTTGTTTACAGATGAAGCTTTCTTCACAAATAATAATAATAATCATCATCATCATCCTATAGCTCTACAGCCCTTTAAGTTTAGCCTTGGCTTCCTTTGTGATAGATGCCCATATGTCTCGATCCAAAGCCTTGTTTCTCCACCTTCTTACTCCCAGCTGTCTCAAATCATTTTCCACATCATCACTCCATCTAAGCCTGGGCCTCCCATCTTTCCTTCTAAAAGCTTCTTCACCACTCTATCCCGGCTCATTCTTTGTACATGCCCCATCAATCTCAATCTTCTTGATCTTATTGTTGCCACAGTGTCTGGTGTATTATAATCGTATTTGTTCATAATTTCAGAGTTTGTACGAATTCTCCATATGCCATTTTCATATATTGGACCATAAATTCTTCGAAGTATTTTCCTTTCTCAAGTCATTAGTTGCTTTTTTGACATGTCTGTTAAAGTCCTTGACTCTGATTCAGATATTACAATAGCTTTTATAATTCAAATCAATAATTGTTTTATATAATCATTCTTTTAACATCTGTGACAAATATCTTTTCCTAAAGAGATGTGCCAGTGCTTCATAGCATTTATTTCCTTGATTAATTCTTGCTTTAATCTCTATCTCGATCTCATTTTGTTCTTGTATTGTTGATGGTGGAAGCAATCGTAGGATCGATATCATAGCTATAAATAGGAATAAACAGACAGCCGAAATAATTGATCCTACCATCATATTTGAAATCTCAGCCACTCAACCATCTAAAGTGAACAAAGAGAAAAAGAAAATCTACGAGCCCACGATTCAGTACCTATCGGCGAAATACAACATAGAAAGAATCACAGTTGCCGGTCTCTTCTTTAGAGCGAGAGGCACCATTCCGAAAGCCTTTGTAAAGTGGAGGGAAAAATACAAGCTGACGAGAGATCTTCAAGATGTCATCGTCACCACCATAATAAAATTTTCTGTAGCGATATTTCATCAGCATCTTTATGGTGTACATTCAATTTAAATTACACTTGGTTCTATTTTTTTTTTCTTATGTCTTATTCACTTTTGTCTGAAACCTGTTTATATAATTTTTCATTTTAAATTTTATTGTGAGCTATTCCGTGTTGCAGGGCAAACCCAAAATATTGGGTCAGACTACTAAATTAAAATAGAGTGCCCAGATATTTAAAACTCTCAACCCTTTCATATGTTTGACCTTCTAGCTCTACTTCTTTCACTTGTGGATTACCTTTCCTATTAACCATATATATTACTCTGTGAAAAGATTTATTAAATCTACATACTTGGACTTCAACAAACAAAATTTGATAACACAATCTCAAGGAAAAAATGGAACTCTCTGCATCATAATCCACAGTTAATTCCCGATTTACCACGAAAATCGTCTGTAACTGCATTTAGATTGGCAACAGGCCATGATTGTTTGGCCAAACCCCTAACTGCCCATTGTGCAACTCAAACCAAGAAATGGATTCGGAACACCTCAAAATCTGTGCTTCAGTGGCTGGCCATGATATATCTTTGAAAAATATTGGAGTGCAAGAGGTCAAATGACTTTATTGTCAAACGCCTGGCATTAGAAAACAACAACAACATATATTTTGTTTTGTTGAGATTTATATTGAGACCAATTTTTGTCGCAGCAGTTGTCATATTTCTTACAGTCTCTGTTAGGTGTTTGGATGTTCCAATACCACAATACCATCTGCAAAAGCTAAACATTGACTTAATCTATTACATATTGTTCCGCCTGGATTTATCTTTACATGTCTTATTATTTTCTTCATAACTATATTAAATAGAAGCGTGGATACTTCACAAATCATGGTAATGTGAATTTGAGGAACATGCACTACTGGTCCGTGCAAAATCCCTATTGGCTTTGCCAGGTTGCTCATTAGTGACAGTGGAATATCAATGTTTGGTGCGGTATCATGGCAACCGTGTTTTAGATCCCTATTTTTATCAGAGAACATTAAACAAGCAGCGATACACATCAGTTCTTCAAAACACTCTACCCTTCTCTTGGAGGTCGTGGGATTGAAAACGCATCTATCAATGTGGTTTCAGCATGATGGGTTTAGTACACGACTGCGTTAATTTCTTAACAAAATGGCAAAACGAAATGTGCCATCGAAAAAAAAAAAGACTGAAATTACGAAACTAATACTTACTTAAAATACTTTATTGTTAATTTCCATGGCGCTACAGCCCATGAAGGGCCAAGACCGACCAGCCGGCTGCTGGCCTCACGGCCACATGCCGAAGCAGAGGTGGACGATCATCCAACCAGAATGGAGGTATCGTGTGGTTAGCACGGTGATCCCCCCCAGCCGTTATAGTTGATTTGCAAAACCGGATTTTCACTACCTATCGTAGCTCCCCAAGTGCATCACGATGCTGGATGGGCACCGGTCCCATACACTGGCCGAAATTTCATGAGAAAATTTCTTCCCGCATTAGGACTCGAACCAGCGTGCATTCCATAACATGAGTAATAGGCAGGATGCCTTAGACCACGATGCCATGGCACGAGACCTTTATTGTTAAGATTTCGCAAATAAACAGATATTTCTTACATACTGCGTATTTGGTACAAAAAATCCACAACAGAGAAATTTGAATAAAATCTGATTAACCTTTGCAGGCTTTTTTATCCTTTAGGTATAAAATATTGTACATACGCACAAGACGTCTTGGGACTGAGGTACTTAGGATTGTTTTAGACCATCTGTAAGTTATATTTTAACAAAACATAATTTCAGTACGATAAAACCACATACATCTCATTGTTGGCAATTTTCGTGGTAAATAATTTAACTAAATATATTTTGTTATACTAAAACCTGAAGGAAGATACATGGAATACTATGTCATTGCTTGTTCTGATATTTCTGCCTAATATATTTGTAGCAAAATTAATACACTACCAATATATATATTTTTTTTAATATATACTTGCACTTTATTTTCTCTATTTTTAAATTCACTTAAGTGTATTTAACAACAAAAATCAACAAATTAACAATATTTACATTTTACAGAAACGTCTCAACTAGTATTTACAATAGAAATATTGCATTTAATCTGAAATGAGTTGTTGGTGAGCCGTTAGTGTGAGTTGAAATATGATAAAAGGAATAAACTATAGAATACTGTATAAGAGGAAGGAATTATATGAGAAAGATCTTATCCATCGAAATGGAGTTGATTATTTTTCGTCTGCTGCTGTAGTGTAGTTGACCACGAGGGTCCCAGAATACAAATGAATTGTGCAACAATTATACAGTTTAACAATGAATTTAACAATAATTATAATAACAAATTCAGCTATATAAAACTTTCAATTTCCGAAAGAAACAAAACGACATAAATGACATGGAATAATACCAAATATTAAATAAACAATAATAGTGTAAAATATTAATTAATTAGAAAAGTGTAAATGGTGGTGAAGAATCCCTAAGGAATCTTTTATTATATCAACGATAATTTCACGCAAGCAATTTACCGTGAAACCTAATTCTTTACTTCTCAATACAAAACAGAAGACTTACCACATAATTTACAACATCCTATAGTGTCATGCCGGCAATCATCTGGGCCAATAGGAGGGTCTGCACATGGAATTATAGGAAATTAATAATAATAATAATAATAATAATAATAATAATATTAATATTATTAATAATAATAATGATAATAACAACACATAAAAACAATAACAACAAAAACTGTGATAAGTTTTTTTAGGTTTATTTAACTACATTTCAAAAAAGTTTCATATCCATGGTTCAAGAATTAAAACAGAAAATCAACGTCCCGAATTTAAAAGAAAACTTATAGGTCCTAAATTAAATCAAACCTTTTAACACTATTAAATATAGAGTATAATCTAAATTTAACAGAAGAAATACTGAAATCAGAAGTAAACACTGAAATAATGAAGCAATTGTCTTTAGAGACAATTAATATTAGGTATACTCCACAAAACTGGCTTCATTTATACACTGACGGATCCTATATCTCCAGGGAATAAGGTGCAGGTGCAGGTGTTACGTGCTGTCTCTTCTCACTTTATAGATCTCTTGGATATGGAACAACAACTTTTGATGGAAAAATCACTGCAATAAGTGAAAGTCTCAGGAATCTTCTCTGCCACATCAATAAATTTAAAAATGCAGTTATATTGTCAGACTCCAAAGCAGCTATTCTATCAATAGTCTCTAGACACACACCTTCATCTCAAATAGCAGAAATAAATAAAATGCTCTCTCAACTAATAACACTCAATAAAACAATTGTATTCCAATGGATACCATCCCATTGTGGAATCCTGGGAAACGAGAATGCGGATGCTTTAGCAAAGAAGGGCAGCACTGCTACTTACAGTCCTGTTACTAAATCTACGTATTACTCTGTGAAAAGATTTATTAAATCTACATACTTAGACTTCAACAAACAAAATTTGATAACACAATCCCAAGGGAAAAAATGGAACTCTCTGCATCATAAACCACAGTTAATTCCCGATTTACCACGCAAATCGTCTGTAGCTGCATTTAGATTGGCAACAGGCCATGACTGTTTGGCCAAGCATCTGCATAGAATTGGAATATATCAGTCTCCTAACTGCCCATTGTGCAACTCAAACTAAGAAATGGATTCAGAACATCTCAAAATCTGTGCGTCAGTGGCTAACCATGACAATATCTTTGAAAAATATTGGAATGCAACAGGTCAAATGACTTTATTGTCAAACGCCTGGCATTAGAAAGCAACAACATCTGTGACAAATATATTTTCCTAAAGAGATCTGCCAGTGCTTTATAGCATTCATTTTCTTGATTAATTCTTGCTTTAATCTCTATCTCGAGCTCGATCTCATTTTGTTCTGTTATTAGAGTGCTCAGATATTTAAAACTCTCAACCCTTTCATATGTTTGACCAATATTTACAATAGAAACATTGCATTTAATCTGAAATGGGTTGTTGATGAGCCATTAGTGTGAGTTGAAATATGATAATAGGAATAAACTATAGAATACTGTATAAGAGGAAGGAATTATATGAGAAAGATCTTATCCATCGAAATGGAGTTGATTATTTTTCGTCTGCTGCTGTACTGTAGTTGACCACGAGGGTCCAGAATAGAAATGAATTGTGCAACAATTATACAGTTTAACAATGAATTTAACAATAATAATAATAATAATAAATTCAGCTATATAAAACTTTCAATTTCCGAAGAAACAAAAAGACATAAATGACATGGAATAATACCAAATATTAAGTAAACAATAATAGTGTAAAATATTAATTAATTAGAAAAGTGTAAATGGTGGTGAGAATTCCTGAGGAATCTTTTATTATATCAACGATAATTTCACGCAAGCAATTTACCGTGAAACCTAATTCTGTACTTCTCAATACAAAACAGAAGACTTACCATAAGATTTACAACATCCTCTAGTGTCATGCCGGCAAACATCTGGGCCAATAGGAGGGTCTGCACATGGAATTATAAAAAAATTAATAATAATAATAATAATAAAAACAACAACACATAAAAACAATAACAACAAAAACTGTGATAAGTTTTTAGGTTTACTTAACTACATCTCTTTTTTTTTTGTCCAATGGCAGGATGCTTAATTTGTTATTTGCCTGGACTCTATGAGCAGCTCAAAGATGATGATAAATGTCACTATACTTGTTTTTTTTTTAAGATGGGACATGACAGTTAAGCGGCTGAACTTGCAACTACAGTGCCATGTTGCCAATATGGACTACCATGCTGCCAGCTGCTGGAAGCTAGCAATTGTCGTTAAGATGGCTGACGTTAAAACATTCATTGACAATTGACGCGAAGGTAAGGAAACAATACAAAAATCGACAGAGAATCAAAGACGAAATGTACCAATGCTAACATTGTGTACACAATAAATGTCGCCAAGAGAGCTATTAAGCACTTGCCACGTGGAAACTGTAAGTTTGGCAACTCAACCGTTGTTACCATAGCAACAGGCCGACCACGCTATGTGACATTCAGTTGTTTTTCCGATCGCAACGCTCCTGTCATGTCCCATCTTTCAAAAAAACAAGTATAGTGCTAAGAAATATAGAACACTTAGTTCGCCAGAGACTATCCAGAGTGCACCACAGGCAATGGGTCCACATTACACTCCTGAGAAATAACGATGGAGAATTGTTGGGATGTTACAGATGAATCGGATTACCTGGAGAAAACCTCTGTGTTACCTGGACCACGAGCTTGCCCAACAAAGGTTATAAATTCAGGGTAGAGCAGGGTATGAACTCAGGCTCCCTGATCTACAAGCCCAGCACTCTAGCATTGAGACACCATGGCAGTTATTATTTTAATCATGTTTCTAAATATTAACAATTATTAAATTGTTAAATGTTATTCAACTTAAAGGTGTCTTGTATTCTATGAAATGGATTTAATTAACATATTATGTTTAATTAGGAACATTAAATCCAGACGTTTGAGATGGGCAGGGCATGTAGCACATATGGGCGAATCCAGAAATGCATATACAGTGTTAGTTGGGAGGCCGGAGGGAAAAAGACCTTTAGGGAGGCCGAGACATAGATGGGAAGATAATATTAAAATGGATTTGAGGGAGGTGAGATATGATGATAGAGACTGAATTAATCTTGCTCAGGATAGGGACCAATGGCGGACTTATGTGAGGGCGGCAATGAACCTCCGGGTTCCTTAAAAGCCAGTAAGTAAGTAAGTATTATGTTTATTATAATTAGTTTCATAACCAGTCGATTCCTATCCTGAGCAAGATTTAGTCACTATCATCATATCCCACCTCCCTCAAATCCATTTTAATATTATTCTCCCATCTACATCTCAGCCTCCCCAAAGGTCTTTTTCTCTCCGACCTCCCAACCATGGTGCAAATTAAAATTTCTGATGGGGGGGATAGAATTCTAGACAGAAAATACCATACATAAGATTTACTATCCTTATTCGATATGGCTCAACACTTGGTCGCACTGAGTTGCTTGTCTTGCATCTTGATCATAATAATAATTATATCCATGAGCAGGCTTAAGACAAGATGTGTAATTCCTAAGTTATTGATTGTTGTCAGCTTGCCAGTGATGATAATACAGAAATATTATTTTCTTTGCTTACTCTGTACTTTATAAAGTTGTTGTTGTTTTCTAATGCCAGGCGTTTGACAATAAAGTCATTTGACCTCTTGCACGCCAATATTTTTCAAAGATATTATCATGACCAGCCACTGAAGCACAGATTTTGAGGTGTTCCGAATCCATTTCTTGGTTTGAGTTGCATAATGGGCAGTTAGGGGACTGATATATTCCAATTCTATGCAGGTGTTTGGCCAAACAATCATGGCCTGTTGCCAATCTAAATGCAGCTACAGACGATTTTCGTGGTAAATCGGGAATTACTTTATAAAGTACTTGTATTAAAAAATTATATTTTGTGAGGGGGGATAGAAGTTATCCCTGGCAGGGATGTTAATATGAATTTATGAGAAAGAATAACCTTCCAACGGGGGGGGGGGGGGGGGATTGGGGGGGAATCTCCCCCACCCTGCTCCCAACTAACACTCTATATGCACTTCTGGATTCGCCCATATGTGCTACTACATGCCCTGCCCATCTCAAACATCTGGATTTGTTGTTGTTTAGTCAACTGACCGAAGACAGGTCTGAGCCTCACAAGGGATACGAAGAAGGCATCACTTACGAGGCAACTAGGCCAGGAGATAATGGGGTAGGGTGGCAGTTCCTTTCCCTCTCCATTGCATACATCGCTGACTAGTTACATATTACACTAGTCAGACTTCAGATGCCAATAAACAATTGTTCTTCCTCTGAAACATATCAAGTGAGATGTACTGCCTGATAATGGATGTACATATCAGCCAGAACCTCAATTAGAGGATCATCAGGATTTAATATTCCTAATTATGACAGGTGAAGAATAAAATGCGTGCACCCTTTAAAATACACTGCCATTGGGTGGTTCGAATCTGCGAACCTTGGATCCGAAAATCAGTATGGAAGGTCTAAAAACGCACATTAACCCTTAGGAGCCCTGCGTCCATTATAGTGGCCAGCTAGTATTATGGTCATAACGTGATATAATATGTTATATATGTTAAATTGAATGTTATATATAAAATACGTTGATATTCTTTAATTTTATATAACATTAAGGATATTGCATTTGATTAAATCAACAACAATTTTTTTGTAATATTTTTTTCTTACAAAAGGAGCAAAATCATTTCAACTGCAGTCAACTGAAACCCTGCCAGCTTCCATATTTTCTTTCGATTTGATTGGTTATAGTTGTCATTTATTCTAGAATTTTCGTTAATTTTGAATGGATAATGACATCCTGTTGTTCTTGGTTGTTTGACGTGAGTGGTGTTACATTATAGATTTGTCTGCATTTGTCGAATGCGCATCATCATGCTTACGAAAAGGCACTTTTTAGTGCCAATAATTTATTTTGTGTGCACGAGGTTGGAATTTTGAAGTAAGAGGGAAAGGAAGGAAACCGTTTCTGAAATTTATTAAATTCTTTCACTGGTGAATAAGGATTGTGTTGAATGTTGAGAAAACTGTTTTTCTGTGGTTTAAAGGAATTATTTACTGAATTTTCTGTAGATGTTAAGGTGTAATAAGTGTTCGAAGAGAATTTCATTTAGTGTAAAGACGTGGTTTGTTTATGCAAAATTGACTGTACAACAAAGTGTTGGTTTAGTTTTTTGTTGCTTGCATGGTTTAAGTTTAGATTGCCTTAAAGCCTGTGTCATTTATATTGGAAGTGAAGTGGTTGTCGATGAAGACGTCAATGAGAATTGAATTTTATTTGATAAGGTGATGAATTATTATGTTTTGTTTTGTGTTTTAGTGATTTTTGGGGGTAAAGTGCGGACGAAAACTGCCAGAAAAGTACTACCAACTATGAAGTTCGAATGCCACGAAACGCCAAAAAAATCAAAGGCGAAAAATTAAATATATTTTCATTTTTTTTGGAGGGCTTGTTCTTCTTTAAAAATATGAATATATATTTCATTTTTCATCTTTGATTTTGCGATGTTTGGTGACATTTGGACTTCATAGTTGGCAGCACGTTTTTGGTAGTTTTCGTCAGCCAAGTTGGATTTTGCCCGTCTTCTAGCAAATTACCGAATTATTTACTTAGTTATTTATTCTTTTTTTTTTTTTACTAATGGCGGACACTTGATTACTTGTCATTCATCCTTATGAAGCCAGTTGTGTGGACTAATTTTATCGACAGTCATTGCCCAGGGCGTACTATAAGAGACTGGTCTATGCTACATCGGTGATGAGGTGAGGTGAGGTGAGGTGAGGTGAGGTGAGGTGAGGTGAGCTGAGATGAGATGATGTAGATTTGTTGGATGCCACAGGGAAAAACTCCTGTGTTACCTGACCACAGGCTTGCCCAACACATCATAAATCGTGCGTACACTGGGGATCGAACCCAGTCCACAGGATTACGAGTTCATTGTTATAGCACAAATTAATAATAAAAGATGATAAAGCCGTTGATACTTACAAAGGCTAGGCACTATTTGAGGCTTGAGGACGCTGCGACGTCCAAAATTAGTGTAGTCTTCAGGTTTAAAATGACGACTGCATAAGTAAGAAGACTGCAGTAACCTGATGTTCTTCTCATCATCAAGAACTGCTGGATCTAGTTTACAAAATTTTAACCATTTGAAAAAAGTAGGTCGTCGGCTCGATCCAAGTCTAGGGAATGATGACAGTATCAAGTTTTGTTCCTTTCCAGCAGTAGAAGTTGGAGATACTTTACATATGAAACAGCTTGGCATCCTGCAAGAAAACATACCAGTACATCATTCACAACGAATACTATCACTTCCACCCACATGTTCTTGTTTCTAAATCTTTATTTTAAAATTTCTGGCGTAGAGATTGGCTAGGCAATGGGAAATAAAACAATCATACTTCACTTCTTATATTATTATATTATGGAATGTTTTCTTATTATTTATTATTTACTAGACCATACCCATGCACTTCACTGCACTTATTATAAATAAATATAAAGTAATTACATAATTAAAATTGGACATTTCTTCCAGGGAACATCCGTGTTTGATAGAAGGATAAATTGTTTAATATGTTACTTAATTGAAATTGTATTTAAATAATTAAAATATGATCATTTTGGTCCAGAGAGCACCCATTCAGTGCAAGAATAATTCCTTTAACGTGTTTCTTAATTGTTATTATATGCAAATAATTAAATTAGGATCATTTGGTTCAGGGAACATTCGTTTTTGGTGCAAGGATAATTCGTTCAACATTTTTTCTAAATTAGTCTCGAATGCATCATTTAATAAAACTCCAAATTAATGTCAACATAGAGTGGATTGTGTATGAAGACAATTTTTTATGTCGGCCTGACTATGCACTTTTTTTTTTCTTTGTTAAGTTTGTGTCCCGCGTCATGGTCTAAGACATCCTGCCTAAGACTCGCGTTACGGAATGCACGCTGGTTCGAGTCCTCATGGGGGAAGAAATTTTCTAATGAAATTTCGGCCAGTGTATGAGAGATGCACTTGGGGAGCTATGATAGGTAGCAAAATCCGGTTGCGAAAGCCAGCTATAACTGCTGGGGGGGGATTATCGTGCTAACCACACGATACCTCCATTCTGGTTGGATGATCGTCCACCTCTGCTTCAGCATGTGGACGTGAGGCTAGCAGCCGGCTGGTCGGTCTGGGCCCTTCATGGGCTGTAGCGTCACGGATTATTATTATATAAATTTATTTGTACACGCTTTAACATCTGTGGTCATGTCGCGTGTTTAGAATGTGTGGGTATACCAGTAGGCCATTTTTACTCTTGTTGAGTTCCTGTTTCTATTGTGTGTTGTATATGGATTGTGTTCATGTAACTGATTATAGATTTTTATTAATGTTTATCATACTGGTAATTGAGGTGGTGATGAATCATGGCATGTAAATTTCCAATCTGGCATTTGCCTTTATGACTAAGGGAAACCATGAAAAATCCCAGTTAGATTGGTCGGCCACGAGTTTGAACCCATGACCTCTCGAATGCGAGTCTGAAACTCTATCGTCTGAGCCAACTTCCTCCGTTGTGCATAACTGTTTATGTAAAGGTGAATGTAGAGTATCCAACGCCCACTGAACGAACATTTCACTTTTATCACTGCCAATGTTGCGCTATAATCGTATATGCAAGGTAGGCTATAACAAAAACCTAAACTAACCAAACCTAACCTGTCAAAGAAGCAACAAGTTATACTAAATATGTGTAAAATTGGCCTATGTCTCTATAGTGGGCGGGACATAAGTAACATTGTCCGCATAGGCTATATAATAAAAGATACTTACACGTTACTTTAGCTGTACCGGTACGTAGAGATTTGTGACATTGTTAGTGTGGGTTTGATGAGATTAACTGACAAACCGAGATCTGTAACATTACAATCCCTAAGTATGTGACAGGGGTTACTTCAGTGATTTAAAATTGCCACGAAGTAGTGTAGGCGTATTCAACCTTCATCAACAAATAATTAAGAAATTTAAATTGCTAATACCTGTACGTCTGTTGTGTTGAGTGATGTCCAATAACGAATTAGTAAACTAAAGCAAAAAGTTAGAATGCGACACTTATTCAATTTTAAACGCAGAAGTTCTAATTAACGTTCAAATTGCAATGTTTTTAATTATTTAAGCAACATGTTCAACATGACAACTCAGTCTCAATTATCAATAAACAAGCCACACCAACAACAATACATTCAAATCTTTTGCGGTTAATGTACGTATTGAATATCGAATAAACATAAAGTATCGAATTGTTCGATAGGTCGAAACAAATGAAATCATTCGATTTGCAGTGATGCAGTTCAAAAATAACAAAAATAAAATACATTTGAATAATTTCTGTAAAAGGTAGATTCTTCCGACTTTCCTTCAGGCATCCGATTGAACAGAGACATTGAAGACTATTTTGTTATTGTTGCACTGTACAGTAAGTGCACAATTTTTTTAGAAATATAACATCGGGATTCAATAGAAGTGCAACAGGTCAGGGGTCAGAACATGAACCTTCCCATGATGTTATGGCGGGTTATTTGAAACTGGTAAACGAGTGTAAAAAAAAAGGTAAAGGTATCCCCGTAACATGCCATGAAGGCACTTGGGGGGGCATGGAGGTAGAGCCCCATGCTTTCCGTGACCTCGGCACTAGAATGAGGTGGTGTGGTCGGCACCACGCTCTGACCGCCTTTTACCCCCGGGAAAGACCCGGTACTCAATTTTATAGGAGGCTGAGTGAACCTCGGGGCCGTTCTGAAAGTTTGGCAGCGAGAAAAAAAATCCTGTTACTACCTGGGATCGAACCCCGGACCTTCCAGTCCGTAGCCAGCTGCTCTACCAACTGAGTTAACCGGCCGCCTTGTAAACGAGTGTAATCAATAAAATTAAAAGTTCACTTTATCAACCGAATCAATAAATTACTTTTTTGTCTATATCTATTTTTATGCCATTTCGATCTTGAATCTGTGCTGAAATTGTATTATAATGAGTGGTCATATGTTGCAATCTCTCATATTATGGCTCTAACTATGGATCTCCAATGAATATTGACAATACAGTGCTTTATAAATAACTATATATTATCCTTATGATCTTGACATTGGAGTAAAAATATAAATATTAATCTGTTGTCAGCTGAAAGGTTGGTACTTTTATAGTGAAGTTGGAGTGCTTACCTGCCATCTTGTGGTAAAATTAATATCAATTTAAGAACAGCTGAGTTCAGTTTTGTTGATATTTACTGATGTTACGAATATTGTGAAAATTGTTGAGGTATATAGTACAGAATAAATTATATAAAATGAAGTGATTATCAACTAATAATGATAATCATGGAATTGGTATTTGATTTAATTTTATTGCACCGGAATACATTTGAGATTGTCTGAGGTTATGTTTCAATTGTGATTGCAGGCTTACAGATGATGGGCAGTAAGGGTACCGATGATTGTTCTATGTTTGAAAGTGACGTAGTGATATATTCATAATTATTTGCAATGAGCTAGTCTCATGTGCATGTTTCTGAACAACAATGGTTCAAATCAGATGGAAATTGACAACTATCCCTAGCGCTATTCGGTAAGCATAGTCAGACATCTAGGCCTAGGCTGTGTAAATCAATGAAGCATGTGAGTATGTGATCACAACTTTGTTATCTATGGATAATGTAGAGGAAGATTGATTACAAGAATAGTACATGAATAATACCGCGCCAGTTCTGCCTTATTGCTTTCTGGTTAAACATGAATACAGGTGAACATCACTTTACCTATGATAGCGGTATGCCGAGGTTTTCGAAAAGATTGGCGAGGGTTTGATGAAGGATTAGTTAAATGACAGTCCGAGATCTGTGACAAATAGCCCGAGATTTGTGACAGTCTTGAATTCTGTAACGAGTAGCACTGATTTAATGACATTTCTCTGTGCTTGCCCCTATTCTTGTTTCATTAAGATACTTAGGCCCGTGTCAACACAAGCTTACGTTTTTCAGCCATGTTGTAATTTTCGACAGATATTTTGTATATGTGGCCTATTTAGGAAACTTTAATTCGGTAATTAATAGATGTAGCCTCATTGTGTCTGATGGTAGTTTACTAATTTATGTAGTGTTCCAATTGCAGATGCAAAAGTGTGTGTGTGTGTGTCCAGTGCCCACCCACTTCACTTACGTGATTCGGAGATTTCCTAAAAGAACACAGGCCTGCGAAATTAAAGTTTTGTTTTGCGACCTATGGTGTCCAAATGTAATTTAGGTGTGGTGAGTTTAAATGTGCTTACCATTTTTTCCCTGCAAGCTTTTTATTACAATATGGAAATGAAATATTTATTAAGATTACCGATAAATAACAATAATTGAAATTATGTAGTAGACCTAAGCATCGGCAAGGCCATCTTTCTGCTGTAGAGATCCAGAACACCTACTTTTTTTAAATTGCTTATTTAACGATGCTGTATCAACTACGAGGTTATTTAACGTCGCTGGGATTGGTGATAATGAAATGGTATTTGGCGAGATGCGGCCGAGGATTCGACATAAATTACATGACGGTTGGAGAAAACCTCGAAAAAACCCAAGCAGGAATCGAACCTATGCTCGAGCGCAACTCCGGATCAGCAGACAAGTGCCTCAGCTGACTGAGCTTTGCCATTGGCTAGCACATAGAGTAGAATAGAATGTTTTATTTTTGCTGGCAGAGGTAAGGCCATAAGGCCTTCTCTTCCACTCAACCAGCTTTAATCAATACAGTAGTGACATGCATATTTAAATTTTGAATATTTACAATACACGAAAGATTCTTCAGCAATATTCTTCAGTTAAATTTTAACGACTAATATATGTTTATTTAATTTGAGACAAAGCCTATACGAAAAATTAATAATTTATGAGCTAATGTAATTCAGTTCAGTCTGTATGCAGTATGTAAAGAATTATAATTAAGCTAAGATAGCTAGTTGGTTAAATGATGAGAATTAATTTCATAATAGTTTACTATAACTACGTTATAGGGAGGGAGCAAATTTTTTTTTTGTGTGCGCGCGTGCGTGCGTGTTTCTTTTTATATTTTTTTTAATAGCGTATTCCTTGAATAGAGTAAGAACAATAAATATTCTAATATCATATTCGTCCCTGATAAATATTTTTCTCAGAAAAAATAATTTTCCTCTAAATTTTATTACCGTTTTACTCAATAAGCACTAGCTGTACGATTCTTTTACTCATATCATTAAAGAAACTGATAAGGACTGATTGATCCCTCTGCAATTCTTAAACAAAATGGACAGTTTTGTTGTTAATTAAATACAATAAAAAAATTAACACGTATCATTATTTCCTGCCACTAGAAATACTGGCAACCCTACTGCAGTGACTAAGATACGAAACACTGCTATTTATCTGCTAATTAACTATGCACTTAATTAGGAAACGCATATGATAACAGGAAATGGTGATTCCAAGGCAAAACGTGATGTCAGGTTAATAGAGGAGCAAATACAGCATAGGTGACTCGAAATATTCCATCTTAGTTTTATATACTCTCTTTTTTTTGGGATGGGAGGTTCGTCATTACTTTAAGTTAGTCACATAATAATAAATGTTTTCTTCTTATCATATTGCTTCTCTGAATTATTTTGAACCCAAACAAAAATATAGGCCAAGGTATACATAAAGATTAATTTTTGGTCTTACAGAATTTATCTGTTATGGTAACAATTGTTATTAGAGGAGAAAAATTCGCTCAGGTGTCGGGGATCGAACCCGGGTCCTTGGTTCTACGTACCAAGTGCTCTAACCACTGAGCTACACTAAAGTTCATTCCACACTACCGGATCGAATCCCTCTCCTCTAGTGTTTTTCCCTTTGTGGCCTTACTTCAAGTTCGACATATATGTTGACATATTGAGTCAACTGCCATTATACAAGGAGCACACTCAATTAAGTGACTTGGTGGCCGAGATTCCACAGTATATATGCACTGTTGGGCGAAGAATCTAGAGTCTTTGCTAATCAGTCAATAGTCATTGCAGCTCCATGTTATTGAGCTCATTTCCTAGACATATGAGTATTAAATTGTTCTTTAGAGGTAAGAGAGAAACTTTTCTTGTTTTCTATTGTAGAATAGGCCCAATTCTTTCAAGAACATATTCTGCTTTAGCTGGTGTAATTCGAAAACTTTCACAGAATTCAGACAAACTTAGGTTCTGGAAGTTTATCCCATTTTTATATAGGCCTACTTTTTGGGGGAGTTCTTCATCACTTGAATCACTTACTGTAATAGTAAATGTTCTCTTCTTATCATATTTCTTCTCTAAATTATTTCGAATCCAAAGCAAAAATATACTGAATATAATGAATTTAATCTTAATGGCAAAGAGACTAGGTTCTTTGCGAATATTCCATTCACTTTTCAGCATATGACTTTGCACTTTTCAAAATTATCGTAATGGTGGAACAAAATTAATAACATATTTGAAAAGTTTCCTCTAACAGTACTTTTCCTTTTCACTTTGAGAAATAGTTTTTAAAAGTGATACTGGAACAGAAACTGCAATGAATAGTGCAAACTGCGAAGTGAAAAGTTGAGTACCGTAATAGAATAGACCCCTGGTTTTACTTCCTGTTTGAAGAAAGCCATGTTAAATATTTGTGATCTCAAAAATCCATCATCTTTGGTAGGTTTTAAAATTTGAATCTTCGCAGGCATGCTACATCTAGGTAGACCATGATTGAGGAATTGCATGTGTGTAGAAATATTTCTGAAGAAACTGTCATTGATATTAGATACACTGCTAGTTGTACCTAAAAATCAGATGTTCTTCAATATTTCAGGGATGCTGTAAGATGGCAATGGAGAAAGTTAAAGGTCTCAGTAAATTCTCTTTTCTACAATCACTTTATGGACCAAGGTTATATGGCAGATGTGTGTATGGAACCAATGTTTTGGTTTGTGGACAACTTTACCAAATTTCTTGGTCCTGTAAGTATGAAATTATGTTTAATCTCTCTTCAGCTTAGAAATTTAATGGAACATCGTTTAAACGAATGCACGTGGCATAAAATTTCATGATTAGTTGGCTGTCTTCAGCACACTGATAAGACTATTTTGCCTGCACTGAAACAATATGTTGTAGTAACATCACTAAATTTTCTTGTATGCAGAGGTGTGCTGGTAATAGTTTAACAAAAGGCTTTCAAAAGAAGTGAGACAGCCAGCGGAGACATACGAAGCAGGATATAGGGAAAATAATGGTTTCTTTACAATAACACAACAATAATAATAATAATAATAATAATAATAATAATAATAATTACTAGGGAGCGGATTTTTATGTGCTAAAAAATTTAAATATATTTATTTTAAATATGACAAAAATACCTTACTCTTACTTAGCTTGAAAAAAAAAATGTTACAAGGTACTCACCAACCACACTTGAGTGCTAGTAGTTGGCCGAGAATTGCAGTGAACAGCAAAGGTCATCTCCAAATTCTCCATCACAAATGCATGCCGATTATCTCTGAACAAGCTGTGAAAACGATCTTTCCACATCACAGGACATCAGACGTGCATATTTGAAGAGAGGAATGTCACAAACACATACACCATCAATTTCACCTGCAGGCACATCCTCCAATACTTGAGCAACTTTACACATTTTTTTATATCCACTGTTTTTTCCAAACACATTCTGGAATTTGTTCCTTAGTACTTGTACTTCTGAACCTGGTAGCGAGTCTAGTTTAATTTCCACACCACGCTCCTCCCTTTTTCAAACAACAGGTTTTTGGGTGTTTCGAGTTTTTTTATGGTGTCACACAAAAAGCTTAAATTTGCTAATAGGAAAGTCGAATTGTTTTTTAAATAACCATCTTTCAGTATATCTTGAAGGATATCGATTGACGAAGCCCGATAACAGGGAATCACAACAAGATATACTCGATATACATGAGCGAGAGGCGAGAGATTTGTTTAAATTAAATAATGTTCATACCCAAGCTCTTATCTGTTGTGTTTCACAAACAAAGCGTGCAATGAAATCATCTTCAGCAACAATAAACATTCCTAATTATGTGTTGCAAGATCTCTCCTCCTTGTCCATGTTAATTTATTCTCTAATAATAACACTGATATGCTGTATAGTAGTTCTCAGAACTTGTGGCGATACTATTACGAAAATGGATCACGGATACACCACGGAGCGCTTAGAAACACGAAGCAACCAAGAATTCCTAAAAGAGATAACGTACTTCTGAGTGATATAATTGATTTAGTTTTAAAATATTAAAAAGTTCTTGTAAAAATATTATTTTAGTAAAAAAACTCTAAGATTTATGTGTTTATAATAGATTTCCTGAAAATATGTATTTACATAATTTTTTTGTGAAAATATGTGTTTTTATGTGAAATAAAATTCGGATTTTAAACTTGAAACTTCATGTTCGGAATTTTTAACTTTGTTAATTGTGTTTTATCACACGCAAAAAGAATATTTAATTACATAGGAATCCGCTCCTTAATAATTACTTACTTGCTTGCTTACAAATGGCTTTTAAAGAACCCACAAGTTCATTGCTGCCCTCACATAAGCCTACCATCGGTTATTCCGAGGCTTATTGTATGGTTTCGTAACAAGCTCTTTTTTACGGTGATGGAATTTTTAGTCCTTTCCCTAACCCCCAAGCTGGACGACCACTCATTATAGGCTGTCCACGACTGCTTATTCAATATATTCACAGCTACCCTCCATATCTGGAGGCTGTCTCCTCTATCTGCAACCTGAGGGCGCGCCATGCTGTGGTGATAGGAACTCACAATACATGGAATAATAATAATAATAAAATATATTCCCAACTCCCATTTCGTTCACCGATAGATTCAGCCCAGTTGCGGGACGCACTTGAGTTCCAGTACCGAGACGATAATTTGTCAATCAGGATAGTTTGCCAATAATTTTAAGTCTTTAAACTGGACAAGTGGGAGACCGTAAACTTATTTCTTTCACAAGTGGCAGTATTATTCATTAGCTTATCGACGATGTATGCATTGGAGGGGGAAAGAAACTGATCATCCTACTCCATTATCTCCTGGTCTAGTAGCCTCATTAGTGGTGCCTTGTTGGTATCACTTGTGAGGTTCAGACCTGTCTTTGGACAGTTGACCAAACAACTGCACTAGAGCCTCTTTCGGCTTCCGCGCTGTTAATGGTGCTAGAATTCGCGATTTTGTTTTGGCTTTGGCTGTAGTTAATGGCAAATGGGCATTGTTCTTTTCTATTCCACGAAATCTCGGAAGTCATAATTATTATAGAAAGTCTCCAACAAGCAGTGCAAAATCTACTGAATTCCTATATTTTCAGTTGATCGCTTTAGGAAGATGTAAAATAGGTGACTTAAATTAGAAAAATGTGTTTATTTTATTGATTTTCCTCACAAGCTATTTTAACAAAGGGCTCGGAACAAATATAAATATTCAACAAAGGGCTCGCATGAGCCCTAGCCAGCACACCACTGCTTATATGTGTGAATTTGAAGTTGCGATTGTTTATGTTATAACTTACAACTTATCGACAAAAAGTTTTGAAAGAAGAAAAGAAAATCAGTATTACTTTGTGACAGCAATACCAGGCTAGATATCAAACCAGCTGAAGGAAAGTGTGGAACCAATCTTGACCTTCACCGTCCAGTGATACAAAAATCTGTTTGTTGTTGTGAGATTTCATACTAAAGCTGAATATATAGTTTGTTGCTGTTATCATTATTATTATTAATCACGTCAATAGAATGAGCGGAACATAGGTTCAGGGTGTTTGAGAATAAGGTGCTAAGGAAAATATTTGGGGCTAAGCGGGATGAAGTTACAGGAGAATGGAGAAAGTTACACAACACAGAACTGCACGCATTGTATTCTTCACCTGACATAATTAGGAACATAAAATCGAGACGTTTGAGATGGGCAGGGCATGTAGCACGTATGGGCGAATCCAGAAATGCATATAGAGTGTTAGTTGGAAGACCGGAGGGAAAAAGACCTTTAGGGAGGCCGAGACGTAGATGGGAGGATAATATTAAAATGGATTTGAGGGAGGTGGGGTATGATGATAGAGACTGGATTAATCTTGCACAGGATAGGGACCGCTGGCGGGCTTATGTGAGGGCGGCAATGAACCTTCGGGTTCCTTAAAAGCCATTTGTAAGTAAGTAAGTAAGTCAATAGAATGAGCAACAACAGATTTCCAAACGCAATTTTAAATTACCGGCCGGGAGAAAAAGATCCATTGGCAGACCTCAAAAGAGATAGAAAATAAGCCCGTAACAGGCCACTCGGCCTACTACCTGCCAGGTTGATGATGATGATGATTATTATTATTATTATTATTATTATTATTATTATTATTATTATTATTATTATTATTAATTATCAGTATCCAAAAGTACATCTTACACATTCACTATTTAACAATAATTTCAGTTATAAAAATTTCCAGAACAGTCATAGGATGAGTAACTTGGATGCTCACGATTGAAATGAAAACTCAGAGAACTTGAAGTTTGCCAGCAGCTTCTATTACGTTATGTGTCTGAAGGTGAAGCTTTTCTTTACTAAATGTCAATGTATGCAATATCAATACAAAGACTTGCCCCAGAAAAAGATATTCAAATCACAGGCTTTGGCTAGAAAACTCATAGCATCAGATACTTGGGACACATGATATTATTCATATTGATTTTCTGGCACGGAACAGCTATCATCTCGCAGCATTGTACTGGGTGTTTCAAAATGAATATTGGGGTTTTAAGGCTTTGTAGTATTTATTACATTTAACGTACAATTATAAGTAATACACCAAATGAAAGAGCAACTCAAACAGTTTTGCTACAAGTGCTCATGTGAGCATCATTCGTCATACGGTATACATCGAATTGATAAGAGAGTTCTTCCCAAACCTTGATCAGTGTGTCTGGAGTAATTGTGCAACAACTGCTTCAAACCTCTGTCTTAAGTCTGGTAGGTCAGCTGGTAGTGGAGGTACATACACACGATCCTTTATGAATCCCCAAAGGTAAAAATCGCATGGCATAAGATCTGGTGAACGTGGAGGCCATGTGAAACAAGCTCTGTCATTCGGCCCCTTTCTGCCAATCCAGCGGTCGGGTACAACGTCGTTCAACCAGTCACGTACTTCCATATGCGTCTCCTTAAAATTCTCTACACAGATGTTGCTGGAATTGCTAATTCACGACTAGCCTTCTTGAGGTTATGCGTTGTAAGACTCTCTCATTCGTTCATTGACATACAGAGGAAGCAGTGCATGCACGTATAAAACTGTTTGAGTTGCTCTTTCATTTCATGTATTATTTATAATTGTACGTTAAATGTTGTTGTTGTTGTTGTTTTCTAATGCCAGGCGTTTGACAATAAAGTCATTTGACCTCTTGCACTCCAATATTTTTCAAAGATATTATCATGGTCAGCCACTGAAGCACAGATTTTGAGGTGTTCCGAATCCATTTCTTGGTTTGAGTTGCACAATGGGCAGTTAGGGGACTGATATATTCCAATTCTATGCAGGTGTTTGACCAAACAATCATGGCCTATTGCCAATCTAAATGTAGCTACAGACGATTTTCGTGGTAAATCGGGAATTAACTGTGGATTATGATGCAGAGAGTTCCATTTTTTCCCTTGTGATTGTGTTATCAAATTTTGTTTGTTGAAGTCTAAGTATGTAGATTTAATAAATCTTTTCACAGAGTAATACGTAGATTTAGTAACAGGTCTGTAAGTAGCAGTGCTGCCCTTCTTTGCTAATGCATCTGCATTCTCGTTTCCCAGGATTCCACAATGGGATGGTATCCATTGGAATACAATTCTTTTATTGAGTGATATTAATTGAGAGAGCATTTTATATAACTGCATTCTTAAATTTATTGATGTGGCATAGAAGATTCCTGAGACTTTCACTTATTGCAACGATTTCGCCATCAAAACTTGTTGTTCCATATCCAAGAGATCTATAAAGTGAGAAGAGACAGCACATAACACCTGCACCAGCATCTTGTTCTCTAGAGATCAAGGATCCTCCAGTTTTGTGGAGGGTACCTGATATTAATTGTCTCTAAAGACAATTGTTTTATTATTTCATTGTTTACTTCTGATTTCAGTATTTCTTCTAATAAATTTAGATTATATTCTATATTTAATAGAGTTAAAGGGTTTGGTTTAATTTGTAAGTTTTCTTTTAAATTCGGGATATTGATTTTCTGTTTTAATTCTTGAACCATGGATATGAATACGTTAAATGTAATAAATACTATAAAGCCTTAAAACCCCGATATTCATTTTGAAACACCCGTTATTTTAATGCTCTGAGATTTGATTATTTCAAGAGGAAAAGAAATGATTTTCCTGCAGCAAACAATGCGGGCCATACATTTTGCATGCTATGATGAAAGCAATTGAGAGGCTGAATCTCACCACAGCTACCACACAGTCCAGACTTGGTACACAGTGATTTAAAATCTTTTCACAAAACTTAAAAAAGAAATTATGGAGATCAATACACATCCAATGAAGCTGAGAAGGTTGTTAAGACCTGGTTTCTGGAAAAGAGGGTGGCATTTTCCATGATATACGAACCAGAGCTTAAGTATATTCATTTATCTAGTGAGTGGATAAATAAGCACAGATAGTTAAAGGGTACAGTATAAGGCTTATTTCTGCTTGTTATATGTTAAAATATTCCAATCCAATTACAGTGAAACCTGTTCAAATCGGAACCTGAATAATCCGGAACCCTGTCTATTTCGGAACAATTTATTGGTCCCGGCGAAATTCATATGTATTATGTGTAATTTTTCCTGAATAAAACGGAAACTGTCCAACGCAGAAACGGAAACTGTCTGCTACTGTTCAAAACGGAAATAATATTTTGGACACACTACTTTAATGTAAACTATATTTTGAAACAGGCCAGCCTCATGGTCTAGTGGTCAGAGCTTCTGGCTATAATTCATGAGGTCCTGGGTTCGATTCCCGGTTAGAGCACAGGAATTTTTCCTTAAAGGGGATTATTCCTGTGTTCGTCCATGATTTGGAATTTAGGTTAAGTTTAGATTTAAGACCTCTCCTGGCACCACATTATCATAATCATCCTATCACATCATCGGAGTAATGTAACTTCACCTTCCAGGCGCCCCAACCTCAGAAGTGGGTTACAACTAAGCCACGGCCAGGAGAGAAGACCAGAAATGTCGAAAAAGACAACCTGGTGGCATTGGATAAAAAAAAATATTTTGAAACAGTATGTGCTTTCAAGGAATGTACGAAATACTAGTAGGTCACTAAAGTAAAAACAAGTTTTCTTTGTAAAATTTTTGAGGGTGCGATGGTGTGTTGGCCTGGTGGTCATAAATTTTATTACCCTATTGACTAGGCAGACGGGTCCCTTCAAAGATGTTCAATGCTTCACTTTGTATACTGTCGTAGCTGGGTAGAACGCAAGTGTATTAGCGATTTCGTGATAACAAAAGTTACGTAAAAATGTTGCACTATCATTAATTGATGAAGTAAAAGTTATCGAAGAAAATGAGAAATGAAGAGTATGGAAAATAATGTTGAAATTTATGAATGGAAAACTCAGGTGTAATTTAACACTTTCAAAAATAAAGGTCGTATCATGAATGAGGGGCTTGCGGTCAATAATGGTGATATAAAAAGAAAGAAAAAAACAACT